>NC_089680.1:64971048-65586173 GCF_037042795.1 Molothrus aeneus
AATTTCAGTATGGTATGCTTCATGATCCAGAATTGTTGACTCCAGTAAGTCAACTAACTTCAAACACTTTAATGTCAAATCAGAATTTACGCAAAAAATGGTGTAATTTCAACAACAGGAAGCAACAAGCTGCAACCCACACAATGAGAAACAAAAATGTATGGATGTGTTAAGGAAACTAATGGCTTTAGTAAGACCACATTTGCTATGGGGGTTATGAAAGTTGTAATTTATTTATAAATGAATGCCATTGCTCTGTACTCCATTTAGGCTGGTGTACTACTAATTTTGCCTGAGGCAGAGTTAAATTTCTTCATAGCAGCCTGTATGGTGCTATTTTTTATATTTGTAATGAGAGAAGTGGTACTAACACAGCAGTGATTTAGGTGCTGCTCAACAGTGCTTAGCACAAAGGCCTTTTCTGCTTCTCCAACTGCCCAACCAGAGAGATGGCTGGGAGAGGGGACAACTGGGACAAACGACCTCAGCTGTGCAAAGACATATCTCATACCATATGTCATCACACTCAATGGTAAAAGCTGGGGTAGAGTGAGTGTCCTGGGTTCTCAACTTAGGGCAGTGAGAAATGTGGAAGTTGAGTTAAAATGCTTGTCTTATAGTAAGTAGAAATGAGATGAGGAAGACTAAGACTCAGCTGGAATTAAATCTTCTCAGGGATGTTAAGGACGACAAAGAAGGGCTTCTTCAAATTCATCAATAATAAGAGGTAAACAAAGGATAACAAGGGACTATTACCAAATGGAGGGGGACCTTGATAAAAGAGGAAGTAAAGAAGGCAGAGTTACTTCACTGAATGCTTTCTTTGTTTTGGGCTTCACCGACAAGACCAGCACTCAGAAATCTGTGACCCAGCAGATCAGGGAAAGGAAATGGTGGAAGGCTTTCCCTTGTCAGGAAGGACTGGGTTAGAGAAAACCTGGGAAAACATGGTATCCACAAGTCCATAGGCCCTGATTTTCAGCATTCACAAGTGCTCAGCATCCATGTGCTCACCATGATGAAGCTGCTCATGACCATCTCTGGTCATGGCCATCAGAAGAGGTTCCTGAGGACTGCAAGAAAGCAAATATCATCCCTGTCTTCAAAAAGGGCAAGGAAGACCCAGGGAACAACTGGCCAGTCAGCTCACCTCAATCCGTGAAAAGGTGATGGAGTGCCTCATTCTGGAGGGCATCTCATCCATGCAGATGACAAGATGGTGATCAGAAATGGTCAGCATGGATTGACTGAAGGTAAATCATGCTCAACCAACCTGATTGCCTTCTACAATGAGACAACCACCTGGATGGATGAAGGGAGAGTAGTGTGGATATTGTCTACCTCCTCTTTAGCAAGGTTATAGACATTGTGTCTCACAACTTCCTCATAGACAAACTCAGGAAGTATGGGCTGATGAGTGAACAGTGAGGTAGATTGAGAACTGGCTGAATGGCAGATTCCAGAAGATTCTATTATATGGCACAGGGTCTAGTTGGAGGCCTGTCAATAGTGGTGGTCCCCAAGGGTCAACACTGGCCCCAGTATTGTTTAACTTATTCATCAATAACTTGGATGAAAGGGCAGGTGCCTTCTCAGCCTGTTCACTGGTGACACAAAGCTGGGAGGAGTGGCTGATACTCCAGAGAGCTGTGCAGCCCTTCAGGAGGACCTCAACAGGTTGGAGAGATGGGCACAGAAGAACTAGCTAAATTTTAACAAAGGGTCCTGTACCTGGAGAAGGACAATCCCAGGCACCAGGACAGGCTGGGGGCTAACCTACTGGAAAGCAGCTCTGCAGAGAAGGGCTTGGAAGTCCTGGCGGACAACAAGCTGTCCATGAGTCAACAGTGCCCTGGGGACCACGAAGATGAAAGAGCTTCTCAGTCTTGAGAAGAGAGGACTGAGGCTGGACCTCATCAATGTACATGATTATCTGAAGAGGGGGATGTTTCCAGCTTCTTCACAGTGGTGCCTAGCAATAGGACAAGAGGCAATGGACAGAAACTGGTGCACAGGAAAGTCCACCTGAACATGAGGAAGAGCTTTACTGTATGGGTGCCTGAGCATGGAGACTTCCTCACTGGAGTAAGGAACCTAACACAATCCAGAACCTAAACACAATCCTGTGACATGTGCTCTGGGATGATCCTGCCTGAGCAGGGAGGCTTGACCAGATGACCCCATTGTGGTTTCTTCCAAATTTATCCATTCTGTGACTCCCTGATTTTGTCATGGACCCCTGCTTTACTGGAGATGGCTTAACTCTTGCCTATTGATCAGAGTGAACAAATTCCTTGTTTGTTTAAATGCACACACGGATTCTGGATTACTTATTAAGTTGTCTTTGCCTTAACCTACAAATTTTCTCACTTACACTCTTCTGGCCCTCTCTCCCATTCCTCTAGGGGAAAGTAAGCAATCAGCTTTGTGGGGCTTAGGTGCCTACCAGGGTTAAACCACAATACTTGGTGTTCCATCCTCATCTGATTAATGGATTTTTACTCTCTTTAAGTCTCCTGAAATTGTTTCTACAGCATGGAATTGGTGCTGAAAAAAAGGGCAGCCAGTTTTAGCATAGAGGCTAGATTGAATTGAGTCCACTGAAATCAGAAAAGGGATTTGACATTGATTTTAAGGGGGAGCTAGAATGTCACTCTTTTTAACAAACAGCTTCTTACTGTCTTTCCTTTCTAATGACTCAGTTTTACAGGGGAAAAAAAAACTTTCTCCAGAATGCTATTTTCTTAGGAGTAATTTTTATTTCAGGAAACTGTAATCAAGATTTGTACATCCTGATGCCAACCTGTAAAAAGTATCTTTCTAAAGAGTCAATATGCCACACAAACAAGTGGTTTGCATCTGGTTTAGGTTATTTTCTTTTTTTTTCCTTTTCAGTGTAACCATGCTGTGTACTCAATCCCCAAAGATTTAAATTATAAAATGCAAGTAAATATTGCTTTATAAAATTAAATAATCAGCAATATATTTGCCATGTATAAAATTCTTATTTTAAAATATTCTTTCTGAAGTTTTTTTGAGAATTCAGGACAGATGATGCAAGAACTCAGAGTAAAAAATATACTTAGAATTTAAGATGTCTAAGTATTACTAAGAGCCTGAGATTTCTTCCTATACCATTCCTTAATTTAACTCAGAAACCAAATAAATTTTAGCTTAATTTTTTTATTTAAAATGTATTTGAACTGTAGCATACTTTTATATTTTTATGTCATGGAGCACTGCATATTTTGTTCAAAAAAAGTATTTGCACAAGCTTTGGATTTTTTTCTAGAAACCTATTCTCATGTACCAGTTATGATGTAAACCTGTGAAAAACTCTACTAAAAATCATTACATTAGTCACTCACTTAAAATGAAGTGAAATTCTTTTTCTTCATGACTTAGAAAACTAAACTTCAGGGTTAATAACTAATGTTATTTAAATATATGCAAGAAAGTCACTATAGTGTATCTGGTTAGAGTATGAAGTACTATTTAAGCACATTATAATAAAACACAATTTTTTTGCTCACAAAATGTTTTCTGTTTCTTGCTTTGCTTTTTTCTGATAGATATTATACAGTAATGAATCTCATCCACCATGCTATTATTATATGCTAATTGCAATCAAGCATTTTGGAGCTGTGTGGAGATGATGGTATATTTGCATTAAAAAAAGATTTTGTACAAATTGCTTTTGAATATTTTACATTGTCATATTACACATCCTCCAACTACCTGTTAAAAGAACAATATGAACTTCCTAGTTATACTTTTGAGAAAAACAAAACAGTTAACAACTTAGTGTAAAATAGCTTGGAAGGTATTTTTAATCACTTTTAAAATTAAATGAATAGTATGCAAATAATAGATGATCAAGAAGTAGAAGCAACATAACAAGATTTTTTTTTCTGTTAATGTATTTAACAGTTTCTACTATGTGATTCCTACCTGATGTGATTAGTTGTGAAATTTCAGTCATTTTTAATTTCACTCTGTTATGTTTATGCATCTGTTACTGACAAAAGAAGATTGGCAAGAGTGCATTAAAGCGATATTTCAGAAATGGAAGAAAAATAACTTGTGTGAAAACAGTTTTAAGAGAAAGTGATCAGAGTCATGGTAGTGAGGCAATTTCCAGTGTAACACAGAAAGGAAAATATGTTTATCTTAAAGGTTGGTTGTTAGCTGTCAAATTCTTTCTGTCTAAAATTCATTTTAAGTACTAAGCATTCTAAAATGTCATTTGCTTTAGCACATGATGAGCTGTGAAAGAATAATAATATTAGCTTTCACAATCACAGCTGGGGGCACTACATCTAACTAATTTTTAGGCTTTCAAACGTACATGTCAGTAAACATGAAGTGAAAGTTATTAGAAGTAACATTTTATTTTCAGTAGTGACCATAACAAGTGGAAAAGTGGAGGGCAGTGAGTGGTGGTTTCTGCAATTAGACCATCAGAATCATTGCAGAAATCAGTTCTTTCCTTTTCACTTTCTGTTTTTGTTTGTTTGTTGCCTGTCATTTCTGCCTAGTTTCTGCCAAGAACATGTCTGCTTCTTAATCAGGTGGGGTAGAAGAGGTGGTTTTTTTCTCTCCAAATCCCTTGACACTATCTACATTACCTGATTGATGTGGCTTATAGTAAAAGTAGTAAAGTAATTTACCTCGGCTGGCTGGACAAGAAATAAGCCTTATTTCTTCTTAAAGCAGAGAACATAAGCAAAATCCATGTCAGTTCTCCAGATATGGCAGCAAGGCTCTTTTAATCGAGGGACTACTCTTATATTAATATGGGAAGCAAAAAAAGGAGTTTTGTACTTGTCATACTTGCACAAAGACCAAGAAATCATAAGCCTTAAGAAAGGACTGTAAATGCACTGTTGTTATTATACAAAGGCAGCTAATTTAAAATCTACATTTTTAAACTTTTTTTCTGTTGCTCTTGAGCTTTGGGTTTTGTCCGATTTGAGCAGACATTGTTATTCTAAGACATCTCTTTTTAATCCCATTTTCTATCTCCAAGAGTTATCACAAGAAAAAACTGCTCAGTACATGTATTTTGAACCAAATCAGGATCAGATATGTTTATTGATTTATTAATGACATGCAATTAAGTGGCCATAACTGAACTATGCATTCAGGATCAGTATAAATCATAAAACAGGTAAACCACAACACTAACTGTAACAAACCATCTGAAAATTTCTGCAAACTTTTTTGTAACTAATCCTCAAATTGTCCAATCACACACATATATTCACACACCATTGATCATGGGGGCTTCCTTCCCAACCAATTTCACCTCTTCCCACCAAAATGAATGCACCCATTCCAGGAAGCATTACACCATGTGCAGCTACAGGTATTTTCATGCCAACATTATCCTCTGCTGCAACATTTTCCAGGTTCTTTCATACACCTTTGCAAGCTTAATTTCATGTATAAATCCTCACTTTTTACTCTGACTGATGGACTTTTTACTCTCTACTGTGGTCTGTTCAGGAAAAACCTTTTGTCAGGCAATTTCAGTCTTTTCATCATGCTTGCTTTGTCCACTTGCAGTCTTAGTACCAGATGTGCACTAAATGAAAATACTGAAAACAGAGACTAAACCATACTCAAATTTTAACACAATAAAATAAAATAAAATAAAATAAAATAAAATAAAATAAAATAAAATAAAATAAAATAAAATAAAATAAAATAAAATAAAATAAAATAAAATAAAATAAAATAATTGGTATTTATTTTTTATTTTGAATGGACACTATTAGTTTCTAAACTAGTTAGCATGAGAATTACTACTATTTTTTTTTTCTTTTTTGCAATTTCTTTACATTATTTGGACTGTAAAGTTGGTTTAGGACAGGTGAATTTGGAATGGTCTTATTTAAGTTAATGTTTTTATTGAGACAGAAAATCTGTCTTTGGGAATATGAAGGGCTTTTATGGATATCAGATATTGACAAGATATCAGAATGACTATATCTGGCCCATTTTAGTAACATGGTTGCATAAAATTGCATGGGGGATGGAATTTGATACGCATAAATATAGCAATAATAAATATCTTTACTGTTTAATGCAAACATTTGAATTATAAATCAAAGGAATGAATATAACTGTTATGTATAGTGTATAGATCTTCTACAGCAATAAATGGCAGCCCTTGTTTTCATTGGTTGCATCTTGTCTTTACAAACATATGATCTAAATCTAAACATTAAAAAAAGATACAAAGAAGAAATTTGTTTATTTATTTGGAAAAATCAAATACTGTTTTTTTTAAAGACACATCTATAGCATATGAATTCATTTATAATACAATTTTTAAAAAATCTGTGTGCATGGAAAAGATCATATTTAGAAATATGCTCTAGATAGAAAAAAAAAGCCTCATTCATAACTAAAAATCTTATCTCAACAAATTGACAGAAATAAGACAGTTTGTGTTTGCAAGAACATATGCAAGGCATATCAACACAATGGAAACATCATTATTATATATAGTGGACTAAATAGTATCTGATGTTACTTAAAATAAATCTATATATTTTCAGGCCCTTTTTCTGTCTGATCCTATTAAGAGACTTCATAAAGCAGTGTTTTATCTAACTGCATATTAAAATATTTTTGTTGTTGTCCTTAAATCTCATTTTTTATGCAGTTTTTTTGGTAAAAACAATTTTTATCTATAATAAATAAAAAATTAAGTTTGATTTGTCTGGAATTGAATTTGAAGTATGTATTTGAATGGGGTCCAAAATCACAAATTTGAGAAATTCAAACATCAAGTTTACCTTTTTCTTAATGCCTCACACCACTGATGCTGAGCCAAATACAAAGTTCTTCCATATATGTTGTTGAAGTCTTTCATCCTATATCCTTTTCTCACAGGCATCTTTCCTCAAAAATCAGTATTTTTCATTTTCTTCTGGTTTCTAAATGTCTTTTTGCCTTTCCCATGTATAGAAGCTGTGTCAAAAGTGTATTTTCTGGCTACCTCAGATAGACTAATAAAGGATGCTACTGTCTACTTCTCCATGAAGGAATTTCCAAGTTTTAATGTATTTTGTTGTGTGAAACATTCATGCCAAACCAAGCACAGAGTAGGAAGACCAAGGAGTAAAGTTGTTGCAGTATTATATTTTAGTTTCACTCATTTAGATTCAGTAGATACATTACAATCTGTTGTCTGTCCTAATTTTTATTTTTATTTTCTTCACTTTATCTTCCACTTTAGTAAATGTTGCACAGTAGGGGAAAGGGCATTGCTTCTTTTTTCTGTCAAAGACTAAAAATGAGAAGATTATTTGAGGGTCTGTTCATCAAAATCTAATTTATGAAGAGGTGCAAGACAAATCACTTACTGGATGCATAACTCCTTCATTACCAACATAAAAATTAATCTAAGCAAACAATCTAGATACTGCTAAGAAAACAAAACAAAACAAAAAAATTCTGCATACAAACTCAAAAAATGGAGGGAAATACAGCTCCTAATCTTGAACATTATGACAGCAATGCTCACAATTTGCCCAAATATTCTAATTCTGTTTGTTCATATTCATCATTCATACACAAGGATTTACTCCAGCAGATGATAGTCCCTCTTCCATAAAGTCTCTTCTCAAATCAAAGGAATCCTTCAAACTTCATTCAATCCCAACGCGTATTTATCTATACACTTTTCACATACTAGAGATTTCACAGTTGAACCCAGACAGGGAGACTGGGGTAGGAAACTTTTGTGGTTTAATTAAAACCTGGCTCTTTAAGCAGAGCTTCTGAAAAATGGCTGGCAAAAAACTACCCCCAGTCTTTATCAGGCATAGGAAAGACAGGTGCTGCTGCTACTATTTCCACTGCTGACCCTTTAATTTTTGTGCCTAATAGTGGTTCAAGCCCTGGCCTCCACCCCTGGCATACACTGGTACATGCACATTGGTACTTTGCACACGCTCATACATGCACTCATAGACAGACAACTGCACTAACACCTATCTGCTAGCTGTCTGAATCAAAAACAATACCTGGAACCTTAGGACTAAATGCTTCACTAGAGCCATCTAGATCAAAGCTCAGGATACAGATGACAATTAATTGAGATAGGTTTTGAATTAATTCTTAATTTATTAAAATGAATCTATTACTCTGAAGTTCTAATTTGTTTGACTCAGATTTTCAAGAATCTTTCTCACCTCATCTGCTCAGGATTAGAATCTCATATTTTTGCAAAGTCCACCAGAAGTGCAGCAATACGTATTCTTCGCTCCACCATGAGTGATCACCCTGGCCTCCTGATGATGATATGGAACCAGAGCACAGCTTCACAGCAGCAGTATCTCAGGCAGTCAATAAGGTTGCTGCCACTTGAGGCCAAAATCTGCAGAGAGTGTTTTCTCTCCTCCATTCATAAAAAATTATTAATTGTTGATCTTGGTCAGGAGGATGTGCCTAATCATTTTCCCTTTAAGTGTTGCCACTCGCTGTTAAGCTTTAAGGGTTTAGCAGTAATTCTCAATGAATATGTGCTTTCTTTTCATTTCACTTTTTTTCCATTCTTGGAAACAAAACTCATCAAAATGGTGGTATTTCACTCAAGTCCACATCCAAAGCAAACTAGAAACCAAAAAAAATTTCATGGACTGTAATGAAGGAATGGGGTTTTTTTTTCAACAGAATAGACCATTATTTTCTGAAAATTAGAGCTAAGTCTATTAAAGTCTTCCTATGTCTAAATGATTTGCTTTCATGCTTCTTTGGAAATATATTGCTCTGTTCTGTTCTGAGATTAAGAATGCTACTAATATTCTTCATAAATAGAACAATGGAAGATGGGAATTTGTGACATTTGGCAATGAATGATAAAGCCTGTATGTTTGTGTTTCTGAGAATTAAAAAAAAATTCATTCATTTAGGGCACAGCAAGGAACACAATTAGAAAAGAAAAAGGAAAAGGGCCTGCAACAGCAATATTGGTCTGGCCATTTGTTTCTGCAGCAAAAAATAGCAATCATTTATAAGGATGGGCTGTATATGAACATAAGGAATGCCATATCAGAGCAAATAGATGTTCTGCCCAGGACAGTAATGTTCTCTCAATGACAGCCAGATGTTTCAGAAAAAGGAACAAAGCCCCTAGAAGGCAACTCATTCTGAAAAATGATTTTTTGATTTATGTAGCCTGAAAATGTACATTGCTTTCAGTGCACTCCATCTTAAATTTTGTTGTGCCGAGCCAGCAGCCATACTGTTATGAATATTGCTGCAGTTTGTTACAGAATATGCATATTTTGATCCTGCTATTTCTTGCTGTTTTCTTTAACATGATAGCAAATCATTGAAATTCAAAATAAATCTTTTGATATGTGTATATGAGACATAGCATTATCATAGAAATGTCTGCCAGATTTCTGAAGACTCAGATATTGAAAACACTGGTGATTGATATAATCTGAAAAAGATGGAAAAGTCTGCGATTTTTATCCCTCAGAATTGCAAACAGTATTCAGTAGAAAAAAGGTTTTACAAAAGTAACACAAAATGAAGAAGGTCTATCTTGGTAGGCGATAGAATTTTACATTTTTTAATAAAGATCCTATACTGTTGGATTTTAAGCCAAAAATACAAACATCTTTAGTTCAAGATGCATGTGGGTGAAAATGAGATGATAAAATGTATTTTTTTTTCTTAAACACGACTAATTAATAGTCCATAAATTGAGTAATAAAATATAGTATTATAAAATGAGCCATAAATTATAACTATAAATTTTGGTGGAGCTACAGATTAATTTTTAAATAAATGTCATATTGTATTTTTCATGCAGCTCAAATTCTCAAATTTCCACATCTCAAATTCTCATGTAGTTTTCTTCCACTGAAAAAACCCCAACTTTTTTCTGTTTACATGTAAGGAAGTTTTCTTAAATTATCTGCATTTTATGAGTATTAGTCCTATTGAGACTTCAAAATAACATTGTGATATACTTTTCTGTTACTGATACCACATTCCTAGGCCAGTTCCTTGGGAATTCCTTGCAGCTTGGAGGAGTTGGAAAGTATAACACACTGTATTTAACTGCAAGACACATATTAATATAAATTATCTGAACAGAATTGGTATTTCTAATATATGAGCCAGTTCGATTATATGAATTTATACATACACAAATACCTTTTTTTGACGTTTGGTTGGTTGGTTGGTTGGGTGGTTGAGTGGGTGTTTGGTTAGTTTGTTGGGCTTTTCTTAATGCACTCTGTTGCAAAAGCCAACCAATTCGAGACCTACTAGCAAAAGAAAGATCTTACAGTCCTGCTCCTTCCAGAACTGTAAATTGAGGCCATTTCCCCACTGTTATTCCAGTTCATTGGTGTTAGCTTGGCCAGTCTTTCTATCATTCTGCCTAAAAGCAGAATATAAAAGTTCCAAAATATATTAATTGTCTTTGAAAGCTTCTTGCTTTCAAACCACTGGTTGAAGTAATGTAATTACAGAGTTACCAAAGGCAGTAGCAGAATGGTGGCTATTTGACACATCATCAGTCCATTTCTGAGTATGGAAGAACTTCTTTTTGTGGGATGATGATAATGTGAGGTCCTTAGTTTAGTTTAGTGCTTATTAATAAGACATCCTATATGATTCACTGTGTATACTTTATAAATCTCATCTTCCTGAGAGTTGTTTTATGATTTGGTATCTTTTTTTTCTCAGTAGGAAATACAATGAGGTGAATTGAAATGACAGTCTTCAAGTAGGTTGTCATTGGAGTTCTTGCAGTAAGGAAGGATTATTATATTTTCTTCCTGTCGTTCATGGGGTGACAATTTCGGCCTTAAACGGCAGCAAAGGAGATTTCAGGCCATAATGAAAAAATTTCTAATGATCAGAAAGTTAAACACTGGACTGGGTCACCTTGGAAGAGTGTGAACAATCTACTAGTGGAAGATCTTGAGGCTTGAGACAAAGTTCTCAGGAATTTTTTCATTTGTTCACAGTCCAAGGTCACTATTCTGTTCCGCTTTCCTCTCACATGACTTCCTAAACTCTTTTCCCATTGGTCTTTTTAACACATATATCAAAGAGTGATTTTATGGTCTGAAATAATTATGGTGGGGTTTTTTTGTTTGTTTTATTTTAATCAAGATAAGAAATTTTAAAAGAATAGAGAGCATCCAATTTACTCATAAGTAATTTTTTAGGCAAGCACTGTATGAATCATTAAATAATATTAGCGGTAATAACAATTTTTACAACAAGAACAATATTTATATATAGTTACATTAAGAGACATATTAATTGTGAGATTATTAGAGCAAAAGTTATTTGGTCATAATTTTGAATTCTGTACTTTGCACAAAATTGTGTGTTAAAAAAAAGATACATAAACATTGAATAGAATTATAAAGTACCCAGGGGACTGGAATTACATTAAAAGTTTAGAACAACTTTTTTCTTAAGTGCTAATCACTCTTCTCAAGATGTTAATGAGTCACATGACTGATTCATTTCTGTAGAGAACCATGGATATTAATGACTAAAAACCAAAGAAAAACAAACAGGTAAAGAAAGAAAGAGATTTTTAAATATCATATAATTGATGTAAAAGATGGAAAAAAGGAAATATGAATATTAAGCCAATAAGCAAAAGGCTTATATAATGCAATAAGTTGTCATTCTTCATGTGTTTTCAAATTGTTTTCCAGATCTTGAGATCAAGAGTTTATCCCTTAGAACTTCTGAGAAAACAGAATTGAAGTTTTTATAATGTATTTGATGAGATTTCAAATTATCATTTTCATTTCCCATGCAAGAAAAAGCACATTACTTTTCCAAGTAGTAAAAGACACAGTGAAACAAAATGAGTCAGCAAAATGAGTCATGGCTACCTTTGCTGGGGAAGTAGAGAAACTGCATTTGAAAGAGAGGAGGTGTCAAAATATAATGAGTGCAGAAGGAATGAACAGATATGGTCACAATGAAGGAATGATTGACAGCTCTATAAAATTTTGAAACTGGCCATTGTCAGCGTTGTCAGATATATGCTATTTTCTAGACTATTTTTGTCTGATTAAGAAAAGGTACTTGAGAGTAAAATAAAAATGCAGCAGAGAAAAAAAAATTACAAATTTAAAAATTTATCATACATTGATTTATTAAAAATTATTTTTATAACAGGTAGGACATAGACATACTTCATCTCCATTTCAGTTCTATTTGTGATTTCCTCTTGCAGGCCAGATGGTATTTGAATCAAGTACTTATGTCACAAGTAAACTAAATTAGCAAGTTTTACGTTTTTACCTTTAAGATCCCTAAAATTTGAGGAGCAACAAACATATCATCAACTTGAATTCAGCTCTGAATCTTGTGATTACTGTAGCTGGCCTTCAGAGGACAGAGCAGAAATTGGGTGTGTGGGCATTATTTTTATTTATTTAATCTATTTTCATGGTGTTTTATTCTCTCTCACCTATTAAAAGCAAACCAAGTATGAAACATTTCCACCCCTACAATTACGAAATATAAAAATGTTTTGTAGGAAACATATAGGTATACAAATACACACATAGATGCAAAATATATGCATATAAGTATCTACCTCTCTGTCTCCATAAATAATTTGCAACAACAAATAGCACATTTTCCCAGTGGAATTCGAGGAATTAAAGGAAAAGTACTTAATTATTCCCTTATATAGATATCTAGACTTCAACTCTTGTCCTGTTTGTGTAACAAATACCACAGTTTGGCATATATTATTTCTGCCTCAAAGCTATGCCTTAGATGACACAATCTTTTATTTATTTTTTTAAGTAACAATAACATGCAACTGTTTTTCTGTAACAGCTCTAGATTTCACGAGGAAACTGTAATAAGTTTGTCACTTTCTCAGTCCCCTGATGTAACAATCCATCCAACTAGCTCACACTCCACTAACCTCCAGACAGGTTTGTATTAACAAGCTTGTCTATTGATCTTGTGAATGCAAAAGTACTACTGATGATATTATGATATTGCTCAGATTCCCTTATGCAATATTCTAACATTGTATCCTATGTTCTAATGTTGAATTTCTGAACATAAGTTTATAACCTATCTAAGAAGATTTTCATTGATTCTATTCCAAGAACAGACAAGAGCTTAGCTCCAAGAGACAAGAAAACAAAGTCAGAGTGGGGATATAATTACTTGCTATAAATAAACTAGGGGGTAAACACTGGGGAAAGACAAAAACTAATTAAGCTGAAGGACAATGCTGGCACAAGACCACATGGGTATAAAACTGTCATGAATAAATTTAGAATTGAAATTAGTTTAAAGTTTCTAACCATTAAAAGACTAAGATTAAGGACCAGCCTTTCAATTAGAATAATAGAGAAAAAAAGGTCTAGCTAGCTTTAAAATGGTGCTAAGGGAGAGAAACACTGTCTAGTTGCCTGCATAAACAGGAATCTAAATCCAGTATCCAAATAACTTTCTCCCAGTTATCTGTCTCTAAATTCTCTGATTTTATGTATCAATATTTAATCTGTTCCTTAATTGGTGACAGTTTTCAAGTTAGTCAATTAACTAAATTCTGGCTCTTATAAATAGAATTTCATGTAGATTCCTCAGAAAGTGTAAAATTGGTAACTTTTCAAGTTAGTCAATTAACTAAATTCTGGCTCTTATAAATAGAATTTCATGTAGATTCCTCAGAAAGTGTAAAATCAATTCTGTTTTTCTTGAAATCATAAATAAATTGTCAACTGAATTTATTAATGCAGAGGCAAGTGTGATATCCTGATCATCTTTCATCATAGGTACACAATCTTATTTTTATAGAAGGATGGGATTTGAAGAAAAAAATTAGTTTTACTTCCTGTGTTAATACTTATTAACACTGAAATTACCATAATTGTAATATTCAAATAACTAGGAAACTGTAATTTTTTGTTGATTTTTTAATTGATGAAGTGATCCATCAATTAAATGGATAATGACTATCTGAACCTTAAGCTAGACACAATTGATTAAGTGTTTGGCAAGCAATTCTTAGAAAGGAGGGTAGCTATAGCATTGAAAGGGTGCATTGCACAACTTCCAGAAATCAACAGAAAGATAAACAGGTGGGAAAAAAAAATGAGAAATATTTGTCACATACAAGCAACTCTGGTACCATTCTTATTATTGGAAATTGTATTTTTTTCTATGACGGCTGATACAGATTACTAAAGCCTACATTTTCCTGTATCTAGCAGAACTCTGAAACGTGGACCAGAGCTGGATAAATAAATCAATCACCTTTGCATATATTTATACCTATTTTGGTCTTCTTTCTAAGACCATTTTAATTATAATTAATTCATAGGTAATTAAAAATTAGTAAATGTATTTACTATGTTTGGTTTATGCATCTCTTCCAAATTCAGTGAAGCTTCTGGAAAAATCCCAATGATTTCCAAAACAGCTTTTACAAGATCAGAATTTTGAACACTTATGGAATCAGATTCTTAAACAATTTACCCAAAAGTCTTCATATCATATCCATCTACACAAGTCACTTCAGCCAACTAATCAACAAAAATAATAGGAAGGATTTAATTTAATCAACCATAATTAAATAAGGTGATTTACAATTAGACTGAAGAATTGGAATAATGAATCATAGATACCACTGGTTTAAAGAGTGCTTGCCAGCCCACATTCCTTGTAAAAATAAAGCCTTGCACTTTCTTTCATGTACATCTTTCTGTCAAGTGTTGCTAGAATGATTTTTGCTTTTATATATTCTCTATGTTCTTTACATATATATTTGCTGCTCTGTATTTGTAGATAGTCCCAGTACTTTTCCCTACCTTTTTCCTAGGCAGAAAGACAAAACACATTCCAGAGCTCCAGGCCCTGGGGGGTACAAGGCCCTTATCCTATCTTGGTTCTTTCCTGGAATCCAAGATTGATACCAGTTCTTCAAGACGCATATTCACACAATTTAGTTCATATCTGAGGGGCAGGATTAAGAAAGGGGTTGAACCTGGAAGGACTACCTCACTACTTATTTCTCCAATTGGGGATTTTTGTTATTTATGCTAATTTGCAAAACTTATAATATTGTATTCATGGCATGCAAGGATGTGCATTTGGGCATTTTCCATATCTGCCCCTTGGAGGCCTCCAATAAAGACCAGACTTTATATTACCTTCTATAGTAATATGGTGGGTTTAGGGCTGGCCAATCACTAGTGCATGCACTAGAATGCACTCACCTATTTCCTGCTGGGAGGTAGGACCAGGAGGAAGGCAAAGTACACTCAAAACTTTAAAAGGGTATAAAATAAATGTATTAATAATAGCTAAAAGAAAGAGTAATAAAAATCTGAACAAAACCTTCAGGACACTTCTCGTCCCCCTACAACATTTTCTTCTTCACTGACAATAAAGAAGCAAAACCTAAAATTTCATTTAGTTTACCACATCTAGAATAATCTTTCTTGAGTTCACCTAGGGAGAGAAGTCTTTCTTATTAATGTTATGGAGACTTCTCCACAAGAAAACAGCTCTCTCCTGTCTCTCCCCATGAATAGCAGCTGCCTGGGGAAATCTGCAGTCATGAAAATCCCTCCCATTTTTCACAAGATTTTCGCACAGCTATGTTTATGCACCATGTCAGCTTATGGGGTACTGTTTTAAAGATGAGCTGTTCAAAGGCAAAGGTTCTCATTATCTCTTTCTAAAATCATCTTCATCTCTGGGAACATAGGTCTTCCTCTCTACCTGGGGGCAGAGAGTCTTTATCACTCTTCTCTCTCTCTGCTCAAACTTCACATAGATAACAACTACTTTATCTCTACTTATCTTTGGTATGGAGGCTTTTGCTCGATATCACTTTGAGTCCATCTCCCCATGCTTCCAAAGTGTTAAAGGGAAACAGAGTCTGATGTATCAATTACATCTTACTCCATAGCTTTACAAGAGGATTTCAGCCCCAAGATTAGCATCTCCTCATCCCTCTCATCTGGGACTTGATTTCTCCTTCACTGAACTCAGTTGTCTTCATGTTGCTGCTCTACATTGTTTGCATTTTGGTTCTTCTCTCACTCAAGGGATGATTGAAGCACTGAAAGAGTTAATATCTCACCAGGGCCTGCAGGTGGTTGCCTGACCCCGGCTGGGCTGGGTAGTTTGTGGCAGGAACTGTGGCTGGAGGGATGGCTGGGATCTCAGCAGCCAGGCCAGAACTCAGCAGCAGCACACCGGGGCAGGGGACTTTTCCTTCCCCCTGCCCCCCGGTTGCGGGCAAACCTCCATGATGGTAGAATCCTGGCCAGCCTGGCCCAGTACGGCCTCAGCCCTGCGGCCTCCCCTCTCCCCACCCCAGGAAGGGGGCACATGTTCGTGGCAGGGGCCGCCTGGCCTGGCCCATGTTACCTGTTAGACGACTGGAAAAGAAAGAGGAAGTTCTCAGGTTTCTTTTGTCTTTCACATGTGTTTTTCACAGAGGCATATACAACTTTCTAGTGGCTGGAAGCTTTGTATCACCTCCATAAATTCCTCCCATGCAAAACCACTGCAACTAAAATTATCTCAAAAGAGTGTTGTTTTAGGTTCTTTAAGGCATCACAAGCCACAGAGATCTATCTGTCTTTTCATAGAACAGAGCAGGTACACACTGGTAAGCAAGAGTACAAAACTGATTCTGCAGCCCTTTATTGACCAAGGCCTGCTAAATGCAAGGATTATCAGATGTCCTCAAAGCAGTTGGTATTCTCTCAATATTATGCCATAAGAAGCTTCCACCACCACAGCAAATTTCACATATGTGAAATTTCACTTATTGTCCTGGTCTTCTTGGTGCCATAAAAAGTATGACTTAGGTACAAGTCAAAAGCTACGCAGAGACTTCTGATGTTTTAGACCCATATTTACTATCAGCCCTTATTACCAGCTTTTTTGTTTACCATGACAGCTCATACTTTCAGGTCTTTCCTAAGTTACAGGCATCAACATTTTTCTTCAAACTCCACTTGGGAACTATCTTACTGTAATGTGCTTGGTTACTGAGTAGGACCAATTTTTTGTAACTACCATTTTTCTTTAAAATCCTGAACAGAAAAATATCAATAAAGTCATCACTTACACTGTGTGGAAAGAAGATGCAAAACAGAGAGACAAAACAATTTGAACTACAGCTCCATTAGATGAGTGAGTCACAGAGACCAAGAAAAATGAAACAAGCTCCCAGCTGGGAAAACTTGTAATTGCAACCAGCCAGAACATTGAAACTGAGATAGCAAAACCACTAACAAGGGAAAAAGAAAATTTAAGAGACAAATAAATGAAGTATTCTCATATGTACAGCATGAGCTCCAGTAAATATGACGAAAATGTTAATCAGTACCAGAATATTAAACTGGCACCAAGAAAACATAAAAGTGATTATTACAATGAGAATTAAAACAGATAGCATTACAGAACAGAAATCTGCTTAAAAATGGGAAAAAAAGAAAATAATTAAAAGAAAAAAAGAAGGAAAGATACTGGGACAAAATTAAAATTGAAAATGTAAATCAATAAACAAAAGTGCCCAAAGCAACCTGTTCCTCAAATTTCAACCCCAGCAAATGCAATCAAGACTAATGGCAACCACACAACAGAAGAATTCATATTGCTCCAGGGATTCCATGATGCCTATCTATACCCTCAGCCTGTGTGACATTAGGATAATGTAATCTAAAAAATAATACCCATTAAAGGAGAATAAAAAAAAGCTATGCAGTAAATGCTATGCAGTAAATTCTTTCCTGCAGAACTAAGTCTGATTTCTATACCAGAACATTTTGTATACTTTACCAAAGAATTCTGTGCAGCCTGACATTAGTTTCCCATACACCATTGCCGTCACTTGTTAACGCTATTAATTTACACTTTTGCTAAAGTTAGACAAGTAAATTTTTAATGAAAATTCTATAACTAGAAGTAAAACAGACATTTGACACTTCTGAAAAAAATCAGAATGTATTTTCTCAACAAGGGGACCAAAGGATTTGTAAATTAACAATATCGTTGGATTACTTTAAAAATAGTTTGGGCTTTCAGCCTAAGCTCACTAGACAAGGAACAATTACTTAAACACTCTCTCAGTTACCTACTCTGCCAGATTATGCATAACTGGCTCAGAAACACCATGAAAGTCAACAGTTCAACAGTTCTATTTTCCTTTTTTAAAATTAGTTGTTTATTGATTTAAAAAGCATAAAAAAAATTGACACTTGCATGGTTGTATACTACTTCTAGTTACACTGCTGAATTGCAGAGTCAGGTAAAAAAAATGCAGTCATAAAGTTTAAAAACAATTGCAGCCATTATTTCATTTTGGTCAAATACTCATGTGGTCGCTGACAGGCTGCTTCTCCTGTGATAGCAGAAACTGCCTCTCAGACAATCCAAGATTTTCTTTAGCATTTAAAATGCTAAGGTAAAAAATTTCTCAATGAGTGGCAAACTGCACTGTAAACCATGAGACTTTTGTCTTTGCAAGGTTTCTTGAGGCCAGGAAATTATACGTATAGCAAGTTGAAGTGAAGAACTTGGGACAAGACTGTGGTAACAGGGACAGAAGCACAGAAGAGTCCTAGACTATAGTGGTATACGACATCTTGAACTATAAAGATGAGTTTCTAGGTGAAGAGACAATAAGCTGAAGAGCATCTTTTTCACAGAATGGTGTGAAAAAAAATTCCTGAAGAGAAAGTAGAAGAAAAGGAGAATGCAAATGAGGAAACAAGAAACCTGAATGCTCTCATCTAGAGTTCTCAAACTGCAACAAGTAAATAAATAATTTTACAGACTCTGTAGTGGCATAGGAAAAATAGAAATTTAAACTGACAATCAGACTCTCAATGGTCCCTACACAGTGTTTACCGGGATTTTAAAACTGAGACATGCACAGGACTTGTCATGTACAAATCTGAAAAATATCTTCAGAGTCAAACTGAGGTGTTCAGACATTAAATCCCTTTTCACTAGATGATGTCTCTGAGATATACCTTGTGAAGTTACTGTATCCAGTCATCATTAACTGCCAACAAACAGATGTGGTTTTGTCTTAGGACGAACTAAATTTTATTTAAAAAGAATTCTTGTTACTTTGTTACTTTGTTGCTCAACTAAATTTTTTTTTCCTTAAAAACATTAGAAAAAGTGGCCAGCACCTTGGTGTACAAATACAATGTATGTGTTTTGCAATACAAAAATAACAATTCCTAAATATAGATTTAGAGTTAGTTAAAAAGACAACTTCTGTGTAAAACTTAAGGTTCTGTTGCTGTTAATTTCAGTATTGCAAAAGTAGAAATAATGACATGAAAACTATTTAAAAATATGGCTCCACAAAATGGAGTTAATTACTGAAAGGGTAGAAAATAAAGAGTTTAAATTCCCTTTTAATCTCTGTTTGTGTTACAGTAATAAAAACTGAAAGCACTTTAATTTAATTTTTGGTTGGAGGAAGTGGTGGTAAGAAAGACATCCTATGGGAACCCAAAAGTAGGAAATGAAACCTTCATGCCTAAAAACTACCAATAATTAAAAGGAAACAAAGAAATTTCACAATTGCTTAGGATTTGTTTATTTAAACACACAGGTGAAAAACCTGGAGAAAAAAAAGTAAAGTGACTTAGGTCATTATTGTTTGAAGTTATGCAATAACAACCGTGAAAGTGAGACTATTGGTATGAACTGAACAAAGCCTACTTATTTAATACCTGTTTTCTATTTAATCAATCTAATTTTTATAGTTTATCTAATACTTTTATATATACAGAAAAACATACACTGTCTCATAAGGACCTCTCTGATAGATACATTTTCAACCTTCCAGGCACCAACAGGTCAGTTAGGGCTGAACCAGAAGAAAAAACACAGACTATTTAGAGGTTATTCATGTCTGGAAAATGAGAAAACAAACACAAAATAAAGATTAGAGTCTTTGATTAAAGTAATCAAGTATTTAAAAGGTGGATATGCAAAAAATAGGTTTGAGTCAATGAAAATTTTCAATTGCAATTCTTCAATTATATGCATAATAACCCAATGTCAATTTTTATGGAAAGCAACAGAAATAGGACAATAAATCTTCTTTGGTTGCTTGAAGTTGTAGTTCTCCAATTAATTCATTTCTTTTTCTATAGTTAAAAGACATTTAAAATGTGTCTATGTTTTTCTGTTCCAATTGACTCACATAACTGATGATTTCTGAACGACAGGAGCTGAAAGATTTGCCAGGATAATATTCCTATGGTTTCTTTGCTTTTAGAAAAAATTGTGTCATTTTGCTTTTAAAGTATTTCAGATTTCCTATTTATTTCACTACCTCATAAACCAGCCTCTTAACCCCAGACAATAATGAAAAAGTACCTCTTTGCTGGCCACCATAATAACTGGCTCTCTGGAGGGCTCTGTGTGAACCTACCTCATCTGAGAGGTATTGCTGCTGCAATAATGACTTGAAACAAGGAACCTCTAAATAATGGATTAGTATGAGACACAACAAAAATGCATCTTTCTGTTGGACTTGTGTTTTCCCATATTGTGTTAGAGCTCTACTCTTTCCTTTGAATATCTTTCAAAAATACAGTAGAATATTTCTACATCATACATCCATATTGCTGATTGTGTTTTGGAATCAGCTCAGAAGATCACTGAAGGTATTCTATGTCTGCTTCATTCTGAAATGATATTGTTCATGACCATTTATAATAATAAAAATCCTTATCACTTTCACGTTCTGCATCTCTGTTTTGTGCTGATGCTTTCTTAAAAGCCAGAGGCAGAAGAAAATAAAAATATCTATGAAATAAAAATCCAATTTAAGAAAGAAAACGCCATGAAAATGACAGGAACAATTTCTCTTGTCTTTGAGAAGAATCAAAATGGACTTTAGCAAAATAAACAGCAATTTGGAAAATCTGCAGTGTGAATGGAGACACTTGAAAAGCATGAATTTATAGTATGTGCTATTCTATAGATATATATATTCTATAAGCACTGCCTAAAAATTGCATTTTGTACATTCTACCAATGCTAGTTTTATAGCAGTTTTATGGTATATATATGTAGTATCATTCTAGTAAAATAAAGAAAATACTTAGAGTCTATGTTCAGTGACAGCTATAGGGGAAGTGTGGGTTACCACACTAACTACAATTTAATATGGAGCAAAACCACAATAGCTACAATTTAAATATGGAGGTTCTTGTATTTCCTTTCATGATATGGCTGGCATTTTACTGTAACCTAATTGTATCAAAGTACACAGTGCTTCCCCATTCCTATGTGTATTTATTGTAGGTAATCTTTCCTGCCTTTTCACTCCATTAAAAATACAATGTGTTTTGTAACAATAGATACTGAGGCTAAGTCTCTCAAGAAGACCATTAAGTAAATTTTCCAGATAGATGCATACAGTCTCAATGGAACAAAAATAAAATTTCCTGCAGATGCTTGCATTTTGTTTTCCTTGTATTTACATGGCTGTCTATACACATTTGTACAAGTGACTTGGTAGATGTAGACAGGTGTTTTTTTTTCTTTTTTTTTAAATGGGAACAGACAAGGAATCAGTTATGTTGCAATGCATCCTGCCTGTAGCTATTTAGAAGAAAACCTACCAGCCTTCAATAATGTGAAAATCTTCTTGAGAAGAGCAATGCCATGGTGGTCACTGAACCAGAGAAACTCAATTTGCCTACTGTAAAGTCTATTTTGTTTGTCACAGAAACTAATTCAATCCCAAATGACTTACTAGATTCAGCCACACTAATCAGGGAAGGGTGTCCAGTACCTTTCAACAGAGTGGTGCTCATAGGTAGGAACTGTCAGAAGCACTCTGTGCTGTTACTCTACCCAGGGCCTAGACCTGCTCTTTTCATCAGAGCTGGAGTTCACATTTAAGACTCAATTCCAGCAATTTTCCCCCTCACACTGGGAGATTCTGCCAAAAAGCATAACCTCTAAGTTATTTTTGGTGCTAAAACTGGTTTTCCAGTAATATATAAGGAGTAAGAGGCTAAATGAAGAAGAAAAATTAGACATAATAATGTGTTGGTGTGTAGCAAGACATTTGTTCCATTCAGCAGGGTTAAATTTGCAGACAAAAATAAACATGTGAACAGCAATATGTTCGTATGTTTTGAATAGTTTTCCTGGGTAAGTCTGACAGAGATATGATAATAAACATCCCGTTTGGACTGTTTTCCCACCTTCATAGCTTGGAGTTAAGAAGACCCAGCTCCTAATTTTTGAGCAGATTATTCATTTAAACAGCTGACAATATAGAGCCCTGTTATTCTCCAGTGGTGTCCATGTCAAAGGTTAAACTAAATACTGACATGAGTTTCTCCTAAAACTTAAATTCAATTTCAAGGGCTGCAAGTCACCCTTCCTCACCTCCACAGAACAGGGGGGAAGAAAATGAGATTGAAAATTTGTGGGCTGAAATACAGACAGAGAGAGATCATTCACCAATTACTGGCACAGACAAACTGGACTTGGGGAAAATCAGACAATATATCACCAATTAAAATAAAGAAGGATTGTGAGGAAAAAAAGGCAAATCTGAATCACCTTCCTCAGCTTCATTTTTTTATTTCCAATTCCTCTACTTCCTGCCCCTCCAGAAACAGTTCAGGGGGATGGGAAGCGGAAGCTGCGGTCAGTCCATAGTAGCTCTTCTCTGCTGCTTCTTCTCCTCACATTATTTTTCTGCTTCTTCATAGGTTCTTTCCATGGACAGTAGTCCTTCAAGATAAACCTGTTTCAGCACTGGTTTTCCATGGGCTGCAGTTACTTCAGGAAATATTACCATGTTCTAGCATTGAGTCCTGCATGGGGTTCAATGTGGATATGAAAATCACTTTTTTGGCTCTGAAGTTGCAGTAATTTAGTATCGCAGGAGTTTATTTTGCTGTTTAAATCAGCTGGGATTTTTTTCTTCCTGTATGGATGATATATGCAACAACACAGCCTCACCTGTCAGTCTTCAATTTAACACCAAATAATTGTTTCAGGTGGCTAGTTTGTGGTGAAAAGTTTCATGTATAGATATAAATCATTCTTTTCCTAGTCTAACAAATGAGTGGAACAATATTGAATTGCAGAGTTAATTTAAAATTTGTGGTCTTTGTATTACCATGCTCATGTTTTTGAAAATAGAGTTTTGTTTGTGTTGCTTTAATGCATTTGCCATAGAGTATTTCACCAATTAACCTTTCCTACTTGTTATCAAAGTGGCTTTGAAATTTCAGGGGGTCCTAGATCTCATACTAAACTTGCACAATTAAATACATAAAACACTTCATGCTGCCATCTTGCTGGTCATTGTCTGTGCCCACTTAACCTTAAAATGTGCTCATAGTGACACTTTTGAAAAATGTTTTGATATTGTTTTATACACTAAAGCATTTTATGCTTTACCATTTCAGAAAGGTCAACTGAGATGAGGGGTACTAACCTATTTCTCTATATTTTCTCTTCTGGCATTTTATTTTTTTTTTTCCTTTGTGGCTTTATTAATTTTATTTGGTCACTTTCTTTTGGGTCTTTTTCGAGTAAGTACAACTGCACAGAGGAATTAGACTAAGTTTACCCTAGGTAGAAAACATATTCAAAATACTGTATTTCCTTTAAGAAATTAAGACACTTGTCTAGTTTTATGGTGAATACTTTTGCTGGTCTGAGCCATAAATATCAGAATGTTGCCACAACAAATGTACTTATCAAGGAGACATCAATTAGCCTTTTCATACCTTCCACATTTAATGATGCACAAAGAGTGTATTTCCCAGGAACATCTTCCAATGACTTCTTTTCTGTGAATACTCTTAAACATGAAAAGAGAAAATGTTTATAGTTCCTGGTACTATATACTCACATTTGGTTTCATGTGCAGCTTTAATGTCAGAGAATGTGATATATAACCTTAACAACCAATTTCAGCCTGAAATGCTAATATTCCTTCTAAACTCATAAAGTGTAACTCTAACAGGTTGTAGAAAAGACAGGAAAGTCAGATGAATTTGTAGAAAAGAATGCTATCAAAGACAAGACAGTTTGTTACACTAGGATTTTAATTGCTAAGATCTCCAGAAAAATGTATGATACTATCAAATTCTAAAATAAAAAAGAGAGAATGCTAGACCTTTTTTCTTTAAACTAGACCTTAAAAAGATCACCAACCATATCTGTCTGCCAATTACACTATTGAAATAGATTTTTTAAAAAAAAGAATTTGGTGGCACACCCTAGAGCTGGTGTCAGTTGAGGTATTGACAACTCTATTGAAAAAAACAAACAGTCCTAGAAAGCAATAAAAGCATGAAATTATTCTGCTTTTTGAAGTTGTCATGTCACCTTATCCAAGGTCTCCTGTTCCTCTTCAGAGTTCATCTCAGCTGAGGCTTGAAGTGAATGAACTTTCAGACAGAAAATGGAAGATCTGAGGCATTTTTCACCCAGTAAAATTAGAGGAGTCTTAGGAAAACATTTCTCTGAGACTGAAAGAGTTTAAAAAAATCAAAAAGAACAGAGACAAGTACTTCATCACATGAAAAATAAATATGAACAGTGTGGGAACAGGAAAACAGTTTCAGCCATTAATAAAAAATAAAAAATAAAATAATAAAAGGCAGTTCAAAATTTTAGGAAGTTTGCCAGATAGTTTAAATGGAAAAATAGAACAAGCACTGAAAAAAATGGAAAATTTTAAAGGACTGTGAATATTAAGTTAATTAGTATAGAATATAATATTCGGTTTGTATCCATTAATGTGTATCTATAAAATGAACATTATAAGGCAGCATATAAGAGGTATTTAGCAAGGAGTCCAGTGACATGATAAGGCATGATGGTTTAAACTGTATTAGGGTATATTTACACTGGTAATAAGAAAGAATATTTTTTAATATGATAACAGTAACACAGTGGTACAGACTGCATGGAGAAGTGGTAAATGACCCATAACTGAAAAAAATGATGTTCAAGATGGATGTGGCACTGAGTACCTGGAAACACCTAACCTTTGAACTGGAGAATTTCCAAACAAAAAAAAAAAGAAAACCAAACACTTGCTCTATTTCAAAATGGTTGTCAGTTTGGTGATTTTTGTGTATAAGCACTGATCAAAATATTTTTAGAAATTCAAATGATATTAAAATTTACTGATTGAGCTAAGATAGAGAAACTTCTGGTAATATTGTCAGCACATTGCAGAAATACTTCTATCCCAAAAGCAGGGCTAACAGACCTGGAGAGACCACCATTCTGACAAGGCTAATGTGAGAGCCCTGTTTTTAGCATGAGTCCAGGACACACAGTATTAAAATACAGAGGTCACAAACTGCTGATATCACAGTGACTTCATGATGTCCTAATTTCTCCATCCAAGAGAAGGAGAGCTGTTCTAAGATCCTAAATAATGTTTCATCACTTCTGTTTTGTTTCATTTTATCTGGCACTAGTTGTAACTAATTTCAAATTTTTAAGGAACATTGAAGCAATATGCTTGTCTTTTTTTAAGAATTTGTCTCTCCTTGAACACAGCATTATCTTGTCTAGTTCACCCCTTTATTCTCCCTTCTGTACTGTTTCAGAGAAATTAGAATGAAGGAGACTGTAAAAATACAGATGGGCCATTTTAACATTGCCCGATTTGTACAAAGTAATTCAGGCTAGTTTTAGCTGAAGATGAAACAAACTGAATACATTAAGAATATACTTGGATGGCTCTTGATTTTTGAACTATTTTTCTAATAGTCTAGTTTCTAATATGTAGTTATTCCACAATAAAGAGGATTTTTTATTTTTAACTGTTCTTCACTGTTTTAATATTTTATAGAATTTGAAAAGAAAATTAAGTATTGTTTGATTTATATCCTCTTTTGATAACATTGTGAAGCGGGGATAATTTACAGATGTAAATTACATAATCTCTACGTTATGTAAGCTTACTATGTGTCAGTAGGTAGACTCCTGTGTTTTAACTTTTACCTTTGTTCTCTGGTTTTCCCTCTTTTTATTACAGATTTTATTATATCCTCCTTAAAGATATGATTGTCAGTGTGCATTTCCCCACACAAACTAAATTTTTAGTCTCCAAATGTAACTGCATTTTGAAATTAAAATTCTTCCTTTAGTCCTTATTAGAACTAATTTTCATAAACATATTAAAAAAAATATTTTATATGGGCTTACTTGGTGGCAACTCAAATAAGGAAAGAACAAGCAAAATTCCATAACATTTTGTTAATGAACCAGTTTCCAGAGGGGTGAGATGCTGTTACTGCTGAAGTCCAGCATGTCTTCTGTTTCTCTGAGCTGAGGCTGCACTAAATACAGGTTTAGTCCAGCTATATGTAAATTCTTCTCATAAAAAGTAATGTTATAACTTTTTATGTTATAACCTTCTGATTGTCTTAAAGGCTTTCAGCATAGCGATATGTTTTCTTTTTCTTCCCTTCCTGACTTCTTTCACAGGCAATATACATTTTTTACATCTCCTATATAATATATATCAGAAAGCCTTGATCAGAAAATCACCTTTTAAAAAGTAGTCAATTCTTCTGTAACCTAAGGGTGGCAAAAGCCTAAAATTTTTTTCTGATTCTTCTTTGCTGTAATCATAATTTATCTCCCACATAAGTTATTGATGCTTTTTATCACATAGTGATAGAACAGTGTGCTCTGATCTCATTCTCTTTCTTTTTGGAGTGTAATCAATGCATTCTTCATTAACATCAGAATTGAGCATTTATGTTGCTTTCTTTCTCAAGTAACACCTTCATTGATAGAAAGAGGAAAAGATATAAGTAGTGGTAGCAGGTTCTCCTGGTAACAGTTAGGAATGTAATCTCACTTTGCATTTAATGGATGATGATTTGCTTCCCTTGTGGAATAGGGACTGTCACCCATTTATAGTGTCTCTAAAAAGACAGAAGACACTAGGGACAGTGTAGAGAAACTATCTCTTTTTCTCGAATGGAGTGACATGTGAAAGGAACGTGTAGGTTTTCGGTCCTCCAAAATAACACACTGAAGTTGTCACTTTAGGAAGGAGTTGTCATTTCCATCCAATACACCCCATATCATTTAATTTTGCTAAGTGTATTAAGATATGTTATTCTAGATGAACTTAGAACTGAAGTCCCAGGTAATAAATGTTTTCATTATGTGGATTATTAATAAAATTTTGTTGACATCATATAAATAGCAGTACTTTATTTCATTTTGCTTCCTTTATATTTGGTATCAGGTTTTACATAAAGGCCCCCATACTTGAAATATGTTATAATAAAAGATACACAATGAGGAAAAGTAGTTGCTATAAGAGCAATGCACAGACTCTTTCTGTTCCAATCTATTCTATTCTATTCTGTTCTATTTAGGATCACATATTTATGTAATTTTGGTCTTTGCTTTTGATAGTGATAATAGAAATAGTTATGCTTGCACATAGTGCTTTTAATTATTTTTCAACTATTTGCTCTGTACTTATACTAGAGAGTTCTCCAAGCTTTTTAATCTGTTATTCAGAACATTATGTATGTCGTGTTACCTTAACACTGGAGTATAAGTATAGGTTGAACAACATAGGGCAGGATATCTCCAAAAGGTTTTTGGTTTTTGCATTAAAAATTTTAGGAATAAAGAAAAGTGCTTGTGTAGGAGTGCCAGACAAACAAAGGGCCATGTAGAGTTTTTCTGCTTTTTGAGTAAAACCTGTGTGTAATTAGGCATCTGATAAATGCAGCGCTAAGGGGTTTGGTTTGATTTGATTTTGCTTTTTTGTCTGGGATTTTGTTGGGTTTTTTTAATTTAATTTAATTTAATTTAATTTTATTTTATTTAATTTTATTTTATTTTACTTATTGGTTCGTTATCTTTCCTTTTTTTTATTTTGGGGGGAGGTGGGGGGAAGTGGTAAATGGTTTGCCTCTTTAAAAAGCTTTTTCATTCAATAAAAAATTTGCTGGTTTTTGGTGCCAACGACAGGTTTTATAAAGGTCCTTATCCTTATACAGTGACTAAAGGCTACAAATGCAGAAAAAGCCTATGCAAATTTCCCTGCTTAATTAGAGAAATCTGATTTTAAAAATGATAGTTTCTATTCATAGTCTTTTCTACTGATCCTTGTCATTCCACTTAAAGAAACATTACTGCACTACTTCAAGCATATGCAGCACACTTCCTTCATGTGAATCTATGAGACTGTCCTTTTCATGTATATATTCTAAAGTATAAGAAGAAACACGGGGTTGCATAAATTTCTTTTAGTTATGCCAAAATTATTTCAACAGATTATCTGGTATTTCCAATAGATATTATAGTACAGGTCTTAGACAAAAAAATGCTGTCACAAACCACTGAGTCTCTGCTACCCTGCCTAGACTCTCCAGGGTCCATGGTGAAATGAATATAAGGATCTCTAACAGACTTATCAGGATTTTTATGGAATGAATTTCCCTGACCATTCTAACTCTTTATATTGGGAAATTATGTATTTGGCTCATGAGCTTGCCATAAGTGAAAGCCAGTAAACAGGTGGCTTTCAGCTCCTGCCTCTCCATGAATGTTATTGTGGAGTTACCAGTTTTCTTGCTAACTTCCCTTCCCAAAATCTTTTCCCTTTGTTGGTTGAAGTCTTGGCTACCAAAGTCTGCCCCAGAAACTACCTATCTCTAAGATTTCCTTTTGGCTATGAAAGAATAGCAAAGTTTCTAGTAATTTGGACTATTTATATACAAAATGAAACAGGTGCTTATATGTACTGAGAAAAAACTCCCTAAAATGCTGGATTGTTTTCCTGCAGTTCTATAATCATGATTTCAGATGGGAGTTTTCTCATTCCCTACTAGTACCTGCCATTTTATATTTACTTGTATGAATATTGCTTCCTTTAATTTTTGTGTAACTCACTTATCTGCACAGCTATTAATAAAATCATAGTAAATTATCGGCATGTTTACAAAAACCAGCATTAAGTGTGAAGTGGTTTTTCTTTTTGAATAATGGAGGGCTACTGGCTTTTGGTTGCTCTCCAGGTACCGCATAGTTTAATCTGTAATACAGAAGTACCACTCACTTGTATTAGTTCAGACAAGTGCAATCCTTCTTTACCAAGACAGCCTCAAAATTGCTATGACATGAATTTTTCTTTCACAGGTGACACACCTTTCATACAGAAGGAACATTGATGACAGCTGTATTGACATAAAACTGTGTGGGACCATCTGCCTCAGAAATCTTAGTTTCTTCCTCTGTAATAATTCACAGCAAAAATTTCTGAACGATTTTTCTGTTTGTTTGGACATTTTGAGAGCCAGGGTATTATTCATTCTGCCTCTCTCTACCCTGTCTCCCCCTTTGCACAAAATTTTAAGTAATTTATATAGTATCTTTTGAAACCTCTAATATCAACTGACCCCCTCAAAGCTGAGGCAGGACATTTGCTGGCAACAAATCACTCCACATCTCCATTATCAATCAAGTATACAAGGTACTCCACAATCAAAGGCAAGCAAGAATCGGTTCCACAGACATAGCTAAATCTTGAGTAGGAGCTCCATGTCCTCCTTACTCCTCATATTCTATGTGACTTTAACAACTAATAATTATTCCAATAGGACCGATTTTTATCAGACCTTGTGGAAGTCCTTAAAATATATTTTTCTAGTTGGCTATGAGTAGTACGAATTCTGTTTGTTTCCAGTCCACTTCTGTTTTTCAGTTTCATCCCTCAGACCTTTGCACAAGGTTGATCAATCCAACTGAGGCATTCTTTTTTTTTTAATTCAGAAAATATTTTATTAAATCTCTGTCTCTTAATTTTCCCTTTAATAATGAGACTCGGGAGATGAATAATGAGGCTAAGGAAGGAACTGACTTCAAGATACCTGTCTCAAAATTACCTCTATGATTATGGAACTGATTTTTTTAAAGCTTAGTCTTGTATTACATGAGGGCATATACATGTTCACATGGGATTCAGGAATGCATAGCTGGTTGGTGATCTTGAACTTCCCTGCCCACCAGCTAGTATCCATTCTTGAGAAGGGAGGTGCTCAATGGCTAGCCTTGCCTCCCAAAAGACACCTGACCAAGAGATTACATTGACTGAGGTGCTCACTTTCTCTCTTACAAGAGTCTGAAAAGAACAGTCTACCCATTCACAGCATTCAGCAGAAGTGCTCAACATACAGCACATTAAAGACTGGGCATATTATCTACATATCTTAGTGTTACAGTCCAGTTATTAAATTATTAGAAATGCCTCTGCCCAAATTAAGCGCAATGTGCCAAAGTCAAAGTATAGGTTTTATTTGAAAGTAAATATGAGAGGGAGAGAGAGAGAGAGAGAGAGAGAGAGAGAGAGAGAGAGAGAGAGAGAGAGAGAGAGAGAGAGAGAAAGAGAAAGAGAGGGAGAAAGATAGATAAAGGAAGAGAAAGAAATAGAAAAGAGATGGGAGGACAGAAAAACAGTGACAGAGACAGTATCACCATTCTGTGGATCCCACTGGTGTCCCAATGATCCTCTCCAGCTGGTCTTCTTGGTGGAGAGGGTCCCCCCAAAAGCACAGAACCTGACGGATTAGTACATGTTCAGGCCAGGTGGGAATGCCCAGGTACCTCTCCCAGGGAAGTTGGTGCAGTCTGACAGTCTCTTGCAGCACACTCTGGGCCTGTGCATCATTTTGCATCACATACAGTCCTGTGGTGCAAGGCCTCAGGAATGACTTTGAGGAGCAATTCAGGTGTCTTTGATGGATTATCACACCCCCTCAGCTGCCACCCACATGAATGTCCCATGGATGTGGCATTCATGGGGGTTGGGGTTTCACAGCTGAGCCAGTTTGTGTAAGGGAGGATGGGTCTTCAGTGACTCTGATCAGAGGTTAAGGTCACACATGAAACCTCCTGCCCCCCATCTCATTTAGGGGGGGAAATCTGTGTAAACGTGGACTCTGTGGCCTGTGGTCTCCCCATCCCAAACCCAGCCAGGGATAATTCTCTTCTGCGTTTGTCTTTCTTGTGGATGCATTCCTTTCCCTCAGCCTTGTTTGTTTCTCCCTAGACCTGAGATGATTGAACAATTGCCCCCTTTATCTTATCTAGGTGGCTTTACTCACAGTCCAAAGTTCCAGTTGGGATTCTTCAAGGAGTGGGCTTCTGTTGGGCAAAATTCTTTTATAACAATGTTTAAGCCATGAACCATTTCAGCCTCTGGCACTTGGAAATATCTATTTAATTTCTAGAAATTAGACAGACTGAAGATGGTTGTATGGCCATACCACACCATACCATATGATGGTATGCATAAAAGAAGTTTAATTTAGACCATGGGTAAATCTGCAGTCTTTTATTCCAGGTGAAGACTCATTTGAGTTGAAACATTCTGATATTCAGGTCCTGGAGTAAATCTGCCAAAACACATCAAATTCCAATTCATGACACCATGGACTGAAATGAATGAGTGGCCACCAATCCATAAGACCATGGATAGGGCAACACTGATCCAGGTTGACAAACTGAATCTTGAGGTACCACAGAGATTTTCTGCCAGCACTTTTCAGCTTTATTTTCATGATTATTTAATCAGTATTTCACTTTTACTCCTTCTTGTCCTCTTGAGAGGCATTAAAAGAGATAAAGAGAATGAAGTATTTAAATAATAAACTCTTTAAAAAGACGAACATTATCTAATTACTCAAGTTTCTTATATGCTTGAGTAATTTTGTCCTGAATTTTGAGGCAGATAGCATGAAGTTTTTCAACAGTATGTGCCATAAAGGCAAGAATATTTCTTAATAACACAAATCACAACTTAGGCTTGATAAGCAAATTAGTCAGCTTGCTAAAGTTACCTCAAAATTTGCAATTTGCAGTAAAAAGATCTACTTTAGGATGAAAATAATTACCCAAACAAAAATGAAGAGTATAGTGCTGTTGATATTTTAAAACTTCTTCACTTATTGTGAAACTTGTCACTGATTTTACAAAACAATTCTAATGTATTAGGACAGATCCACATCACAAAAATTGAAACCAAGCATATTACAGCTAGAAAAATTAGGATTTCTGTGCATTGCCAAAACAAATTAGTTTGATTTGCTTTAAAATTATGTGAGGGCTCCTTCAAGCATTATCATGGGTAAGTCATTACAAGGCTTGCAGGTTCATACATCACTGCTCTTTGCTGTCAGTATGAAAAATAGGACTTTTTGTTTACTTAAAAAATTGAAATGTCATGATTCTGCTGTTGAAAAATGAGGCAGGGTAAAAAAGTGTCCTCCCATTTTTGAAAAATGTATTTTTTATTGAAGCAAAAGAGATAGGAGAAGAAAGATATTATGTACACTCAGGGAAGCAGACTGTTTTCTATTGACACAGGATAAAGGGTAGTAATAATTATAGCTGGGTCATTGAAGACAAAGTGTCCAGAACCAAGTAAGGAGCTGATGACACATGAGTCAAAAATTAAGGTCTCTACCTAAAGTAGACCCACCTTTGACTCCTCAATAGATACATAATTAATAAACACATTATGAAATAAGATTCATGTTTCATGATAGAGTGAGACTCCTTGGTCAGAATGCTTCTGTTAATATATAAAAATCCCTTCTGGAATGAGAGTGTATTAATTCTCATCCGTGCTTTAAATAGTAGATCACTGCAGTAAATCAGCATTATGATCTTAGAGGGTAAAATTTATGAAATATAATATGTGGTTTCTGGCATTTAATTAATTTTAAAAATAATTTTTAAAATATTTTGTAATATTCATTCCCAGAGGGAGATCAATCAAACAACTATGTAAATACCAAAGTACAGCCTGCATTAATCTTAATTTTTTTTATTATTTAAAAGCTTTTGAAAAAAGCTTGTGATGGGAGGAGAGAGTATTCTAACAGATTCTTAAAATCCATGGATAAATAAGGGATGAGCATGTGTGTGCACTCATTACATATTCTTTGAGGCCTCATCCTGCAGCTGCAAAACTTTTGTAGTTTCTATTCCCAGACCTATAAGATGAGGTCCATTTCAGTGGTTCTCAGAAACCGTTTACTGCAGAGTGAGTTTGCTACATTGTGTGGTAGTAAGAGTTGAATTTTGATTCTTCTATTCCTTTGTTTGCAATCAGTTTCCCATAGAAAACAATAATAAATACAGATCTTGAGAAAACCTCGTTTGTGTTGCTGAGGTAGAACTCCCGATGATGTTAAGAAAATATCAGAGCTACACAATGTCACTGAGTTGTTCAGACAAGATCTTTCTCTGGCAGTCTCAAGTGCAGACAGGAGTGAGAAATGTCTTTAAAGATGGGAGGACTCCCACTAAAAGCCTGCGAAACTTTATTTCCTACCTCATTAAGAAAGATAAATTCTGTGCATGCATCCTCCAAGAATGAACAACTGTAATTTTAATACATCATGAATCCAAGGATAAGGCAGTGTATGAAGTTTCACTACTTATTGTCCTCCAATGTCATCATGGAAAGCAAACGAACTAAAATGATAATCAAGTTCTGAAACAGTGCAAAATAGAAGGAAAATTCCAGAAAAATTCAGCTCCCAGTTCTAATATGGGTCAAGAAAAGTTCTACCCATCTTCTTCTGTGGTGTTATTCTTCCATTATTTAAAAATGAAGTTGATATTTCTAAGGAAAGGTTTTTAGTCTAAACATTCAAAGAAAAGAGGTGGCATTTACAGAATCCTGATTATCCTTGTAATTAGTAAAAAATATTGACTAAATCTGGCACAAGTTCTATAAATTTTCCTAAAATTAAGTATTTTTCCTCCACAGTTGACTTTTTGTAAAAGTTTAAGTAGATCATGACATTAAAGAAATGTATTTTTCTATTACTCACCTGTTACACAATACACAGGAAGTTTCAAAAGGGTGTATTAATGAAGACTTAAATTAAAATTATAAAATTAAATTAAATTAAATTAAATTAAATTAAAATTAGAAGGCACATCAAAATTGTTTCCCATGTTTTTCTTCTGCTGTTGAGGCACCTGGAGGCTGAAAACCTTTGTGCAGAGACGTTACAAGAAACAATGCTTCTACCAAAGCTAGCCCAAAGTTAAAAACATGAAGATATCTCAATTTTTGGCTAAAAATAAGTGGTCACTAAGGTGATTGAATTAGATTTTCTCTTTTCTTTTATTATATGCTCTGAAGGAGATCCTTCTTGAAATTCTGTCACCTATCCCAAATTTATTTTTGACAGTAGAAAATTGATAAAACATGAAAAAGTAGTGAAAAGTGAAAGGACAGCTGCCTGGCAAGAACTCTACAGTCTACTGAGACTATGTTTGTTTGTGGCAATATAAGAATTCAGACAGAAAATATTCAATGACCTAGCAGGCAGTTGTGGTGAGTTCACAGAACATATATATTTTGCTGTTTACATGTTCAGGAAAGTTTAGGGGAAAAAAAAAATAAGAAAAATATGCTACATACTACAAAATGGATATACTGTCTTTTAAGGCCCAGGAGAATAGGGACCTTTGCTCTGTAAGATAATCAGGCACAATAGGTGTTGGGTTTCAAGTCAGATGCCAGATTCATACTTGGCATATTCAAAATTCTCATAGGCTAGAAGAAAGATGAGAGATGGGTTTAAATTTTCTTTTAGATGGAGAGCCTAAAAGAAAAAAGTAGAGGCACACATCATACCTGTCAATATAAAAAGTTGCTGTCCTTAAAAATGAAGAAGGAAGATGCTGTCTCCCTTGAAGTGTTTGTGCTGATTTAAGTGAAAGATTCTTCTGCTACAGAAGTGGTTGTAATTTGGAAAGAAATGCTGTAATGGGTACTGTTGTGGCCCTGAATGCTCTAGCTCACATGAATGTGACCACACACCTCAATTTACTACTGCGTTTAACAGAAAACTGTGACATATGAAAATTCATCTTTGGATTTTCTTAAAATTCTAGGGATCTGCATAGGTCCAGAAAACCTCTGATCTATATTAGAATAAAAAACTTATCAGCAGTACAAAATGGCAATGACTATTTCGTATGTGGGCACATATTCCTTAAAAACCATGTCAGCTTCCTTTAGGTAATTTCAGTAATAAGTTCAAGTGAACAGCATTATTTTGGTTCTGACAGAAAGAGTGGGAAAAAAAAACCCAGACAACATTAAAACTTCAAAACAGACATTTTCTTCTATTACCAAATTTTCTTTTGTAAGCAAACTGAGGCCTGTATACTTGAACTTGCTTTCCTAATCACTGAACAATCATATTGCATATGGCATAGAGTATGATGGAAAGAACTTCAAAAAAGCTAGCGTTTCAAAAATACTAGATCAGAGCTATGCTACTGGAATTCAGAATAACTATCATGATCGCAAGAAAGAGCTGCAGATTTATCCTTCTTCACCACACACTTGCTTAAGTGGTAACTTATGTATCAAGAGAATGTTAGACCTGGTAAACCTATTCTTTATCTGTCAGGACCAGCAAGAAGTTCCCCATTTATCTGCATTATCCAGTTCAATGCCTCTGCACCCAGAGCTCCCAGCCTCTAAAGGGACATTATATTTATCTATGCTATTCTTTTATCCTAGTGTTAACTCATTAACAGTATTTTATATTGTCAAACCTGTTAAACACCATTTTACATTTTACTTTATAGTGTCTACGTGTTTTTCTTACTGGGATCATGACGGATCAGAACCTCCTAATCTGAAGCAGATACTGGGTCAAACTGCAAGGTTGCAGACTCCAGGTTGAGTCAGATGATACAACTGACAGTTCTTAAATTAATATAGAGAATCAGACCACTGGTCTCCTAACATTCCTTAGAGAAAAAAAATATATATACTAACCTATAGTAAAATGAACTTATGTTGTCTAGAAACTGATTTTTCATCATATATCTCCAAAAGAACCTAGGATGAACATTGTACAGAAATAAAATCTCTGAAATTAAATGCAACTTGCAGCAAAAGGCCACATTAGGAGAAGCAGTGATTATTGTAATGTCTATACTTCATCTTTGCCATTCATATTTTCAAAAATATTTATCTCCAGCAGCTCGAGTAGAAGTCCAAAGGAATTGAGTTATTCAATACCTTAAAATTTAAGCCTTCTTTCTGACTCTGTTAATAGCACTCTGAAAATCTATATTCATTGGTGACAATTTCTTTTAATTTTCCATTACCAGAAAATATTTCATAAACTATAAATATGTTGTATCCAAATTCTTGTAATGGAAATGAGAAATAACAGATTACTGAGATATTACTAGAAAGAGCTAATAAAAAAAGGTAAATGCAATATATCTGCTTTCTCCTCAGGATAAGACTCATTACTGTACAAAATGCTCTTCCTGGGCTAGATATTGTAACAGATGAACAAAAAATTGTTTCTATAGGTGTTTTAAGCACTAAACATAATTTATAAAATCCATTCCATGTTCAGACATTACTGCTGACGAAGATCTTTTTACTGTCACTGTTACAGAAGAGTAGTACAATTCTTAAGTACCTTTTCCAGCAATTGTAAACAAGCGACTATATGGCTATATGGCTACATGTATTTTTTCTCTGTGCATTATTTTATGTTCTTTATTGCATCTTCTACTGTGCAATAGCCCTATAATCAGCCAGACTTAGTCTTGGCTATAAGGAATAATACTTAATATCTATGAATCAGAGCAAATACAAGTACGCAATATCTTCTTCATTAAAGACTAAGAACATCATGTTTAGGAAATAAATATCACAGACGCACTTTCAAAGTTCAGGACTGAATGTCAGTGGCACTATGCTAAGTTGATGGAGTTCAATTCAAAACTAGCAAAAATTGCAGTATCAAAGAGGAAGTCATTAAGACTCAAGGCCTGGTGGTTATACTGCTTGTGAGAAATCACTCAGGTTGTATGGGGATACATACCTAGTCTTTTGTTATTTTTGTCTTGAATACATGAAAAATGAAATTGCTGAACTGTGTATAGCACAGACATAATCACAGGTACAAAGTATCCTGTCTCTGTGAAGGCCAAATGAACTGGCTAAAATATGCAAATTACTATGGTTTCTGAGAGATTTAAGACCTGGTTTGCAGCACAGTATTCCCCAATTATTTCTCTGTGGCTTTCTAGTCATTAAAATGGTGTAGTCTGTAGTATGTCCTTCTTAAACTTTTTGTTTTACAAACATGACTAATGCATTTTTAAAAAATGCATTATTCTGACAGTATCTAGAAAGCTGATTTACAATCCAATTCATTTCCAGGTATTTGGGTGTCCTGCAACTTAGAAACTCACAGAGACATTCCCTTACTTTTCCTGCCATTTTGATGCCTCTGGGGTTTAAAGAGTATTATTAAAGATAATCAATTTATCATCAAAGAAAAGACAATTTTCTGCATTTAGACATTGTTTCATCTACAGTGTGGACCTTTTTTCAATTTGGAGAAACAGCAGTGCCATGTGGCATGTTTTCTCTCAGTAACATCAGCAAGTGTTTGACTCCAACCTATGGAGAATTTGGAGGTTGATTTGTTAAACATAAAACATCTCCCTTTTATAGACTTTTTAAGCTTTTCCCTCCAAAATTTTTAATTGAGGAAATGAAAGGTATAACTGTTTAGATAAATTTCCTTTAAATAATCACTGACCTCTTAAGGAGCTTAATTTGTAGTCTCCAAGTCTAGAAGACATCAAAATTAATATTTCATTGATAAGGATCTCCACATTCTAATACATTCTTGCTTGTGGTATTTAAAGAATGAGACACACAAAAATGACTTATCTTCCTGAATTACTGCTTGCATTTCCTGTGTTGTACAATGTGACACCAGAGAGCTAGAATCCACCATCCACTTTGCTAAAGGCATTTTACCATATTGAAATTAAACACACATTTTCAAAAGATAGGATACCACTGTGCATGTAAATCAGTTTCTTGTACATGTATTAGAATATGTGTATACATACCTAGAAATTTGCATATATGATTATCTTGAGATGCTTACAAAGTCATGATGGAGTTGTCCTGAGATGGTTTTTTTTTAACTAAATTTTGTCACGTGGGAATTTTGAAATAAAAAATTAAATATAACGGAAATTAAGTCCTTAGGCTTTGCAGTAATTCTTGGCAAATTATGAAGGACTTCAGTATGGTAGTAATGATCCTGTGTAATTCTTTCAGATCTTGCCTTCAATGAAATGTACCTGAGTCTGTTCAGCAATTATACAGTCTTTTATTTATCTACACAGGGACCTCAAGCAGTAATAACATAGGGTTGCAACACTAAGGTTTGACAAAAAAGGATTTTTACAGATCCTAAAACTTATATGTTTTACTTTAAGTTACTGGCCATTTCATGTCATAGCAATTTGACATGAAATCTGTGAAATATTTGACTAATATGGTCAAAGATGATGAGAAATTATATTTTAGGTTCAGTGGGTCCAAGCAAGATTCACTCAGTAGTATATACATTTATTTTCCATCTATGAAATATCCAATCCCTGTAAGAAAAGAGGTCTCCATCAGTTTCAGGCTTGAACAATTATTAAATAATGGGTTTTAAGTTCACTGTGAAGGTTTTCCTTTTTTGTTTTCCTTTTTTTTTTTTCACATCTCTAGTGTGAGAGATGTATTAGAAATATATTAATGTTGACTTCTGAACATAAGTTTGACTTTCAACTTCTTGAATTTGTCAAATTTAAAAATCAAATAGAAAAATCATTGTAACTGGACATAAATATATTAATTATTTATCTTATAATCTCAGAAAAGTAGAGAAGCCTGATAAAAACTGAAGACGGGAAAAGGTTTCAAAAATGTTAGGTCTTTGAAATATATGGTAATCATGTGCAACCTTCTTTAGACATTCTGTTATTCTTCACCTAGTGATGCTTCCTGGTTGTTTTGTAGGGAGAGTAGTTTGGTTTTTTGCTTGCTTCTTTGGGTTTTTCCTGGTGAGGCTCAGTGGTGAGTATTAAAAAGCTCAGACTATATTTTAAATAGAAATGGAGAAAGCACAGAACAACGTTGACATGGTTAATAACAAAAAAGATAGAACTGAGACACTCCCAGCTAAATATCCAAGGTAAGCTGAATCAACACAGCTATTCTTTACTCCTGCTTTGTATGTACCAAGAAACAGAAGATATTTCTATTGTTTCTATTTCTTCCCACACTTATATGGGCTGCTAGTTAGTCCCTATACTTGAAATTTTCATTGTATATTCATTGTTTTGTTTTTTCCCATTAAAGACAGTAAATTTGTAAATGTGTCTCTTACTTAGCAGGAGTGAAGAAGCTGTATTTTTATTTATCTTTTTAACTTGGTTGCTACCACATTAAACAAAATTATACTATCATCTCAGGATTTTTAAGCTTGCTGAATGTCTCACCTAGGAAACTAGGGTATACTCAGGGCCTATACATGGAGGTGGAATAAGTCACAGTCATAGAAGATATAAAGTACAAAAGCTGAAAAAGCAGAAGTTTTAATTTACAGAAGCCTGTCATACTTCATGATCTAGATAGCTCAAATTTTAATTTCATTCTTGCACAGGGGTTGCCTCCTGTACATACCAAAGTTGAATACTTTCAGGGAAAAAATACTTTAAGATCAGGAAAGTTATCTTATAGAAATGCTTGGGTCATCTTTACAGTGTTGGAGTGTAAGTTGCAAGTATTCATACACATGCTCTGTGAAACCATGTACTGAGCACTGTGTGGCAGTGTCATCACTCAGACTTGACACAAGATATATTATGCAATATTTTGTGCATACTTCTGCTGCAACTTGAACAAAGACAAGTTTTAAAGTTCCAGTATGGAAGAAAAAACACTGTTCACTTATGAATATTCTACGACTAAAGGGCCACACATTGAGATAAGGAAAGAAAACTCATTTTTTGCTAGCTTTATTAATTGGATATGAAATAGTGAGGGAGAATACCAGTTTTTAGGGGGTTTTTTGGGGTTTTTTTTTTTTTTTTGGTTTTTAGTTTGGATTTTTGGTTTCTTTCTTATTGGGTTTGGTTTGCTTTTTCAAAAAATTATTTGTATGTCCCTGTAATGTGCTTAATTAGGGAGACAGAAACACAGACATTGTTCATGACCCAACACTAGTGCCTTACCTTTCAAAGTAATTCCCCATAAGATAAATGTTTTATCTTTGTCTTTTACCTATTTTCTTTATCTACCGACAGATAATGTGAGTTCTTGGCAAACTCTTCTCTATTTTTATGGCTTTTGCTTTATTGTTTGATATTTTTCTTCTTGACCAGACATGTTGTCTAAACAACCAAAATAACAATACATTTCCTGTTGGAATGTGTATTTTCTTTAAGTAAAAATGAGGAAGATAAAATTTTCCTCCCTAGATTAAAAAAAGAAAAGGAAAACAAAGTTTAAGTTATCATCCTACTTAATATTTTCAACATGAGTTACTGGATACTTGCAGGAAATGGACAGAAACATTGCAAATAAATTTTATAAACTGACAGCCTTATATAATAATTAAAGGTTTTCTAGAGCTTGAACTCATTCATGTTCTTGGTATTTGGGTACATAATGACATTGAATCATTAAAACTGCTGACATTTAGGAAAATAAACTTAAGCAAAATATTGTCTGTCATCATTGGTAATTTTTCCCATAAATCACTTTTAAATAAAATATTCAACATATGTTGAGCTTAACAGTTTGGCAACTGCTTGCGTTAAGACTATGCCAATTTTTTTTTTTATTTTATTTGCTTTAATTAGGAAAGCAATTTGGATTCAGTATTTGCAAACTATTACAAACTTACCAAAAGAACAGTGAAATTGTTTTATTGGAAAGTCAATTTTCTGCTATCTCTTTGGGAGCCTTGGAATCTAATATCAAAGTAGAGAAGTTAAATAGCACTATTTCAATATCATTACTTCCAATTGGCAAGCTTAAATATGTCTTAAATGTGCTTAAAATAGACTAATCAATTGAAAATTGCCATTAAGTTCTCAATTAAGAAACAACAAATTAATTATGCCTTTGAATTATATGCAACAGTATTATACTAAACAAAATCCTTTTTTTTTCTTTTTTTAGTTACTGTTTTGTCAGATCATTATTCTTAATTTCACCCCATGTACTCATGCAATGTATTTGTTTCGTATTTACTTAAATCCACATTTCCCTCCTTTAAAAGAATTCTTATTTGGTTAATTAAGATAAGTACAAATGGTTTGAAATAAGAGAAATAATTTTCTCCCTTTTTTTCCCCACACAATTTAATAATCAGTAATCAGAAAACAGCACAACAGAACAGAATACTGCAGGGTACTATTCTAATTTAACAAAGTACTGCACATGCTTGCAGAGCCATAAAGGATTGCACAGATGATGCTGTATAAATGTGTCTTGGTTTGAAAAGACAGATGTCTGTTAAGGAAGGCAGGAGCCTTCCTTGAAATGGAAAATGTACACCTCCTCCCTCTGAATTATTGTAATTTTTAAATTAAGGGGTTCTCAGGCAAAGATATGGGAATAGGAATAACAGTTTTTTTCCTAGGAAAATTAAAAAACACAAACACAATAGTACAAAAAATAACCCCAGAAAACATACCACTGACAGAGTCAGAATATGACCTGATACCCTGTTGGTCAGGGTGTTGGTAGCAGTCCCATTAAATGGTGGCTGCAGTCCTCCTGGAGTGACAGATATGGTTCTGTTGAAGCAGTGATTCTGTAGAAGGGTGCAATTTTCCTCTGGAGATCCAGTGGTGGTGTGGATAGGCATGGTCTTCCTCTGGGAATCCAGTGGAAAACTCAGATGCTCCTCTGGGAATTCAGTGGGAAAAGGCTGTGTCTGTTGTTCCAAATCTCAGATTATAACCAGTTGGGAATGCTTGGCTCCTCCCCCTGGGTGGAGCATCTCACAATGGGATGATGTAATTTTTTCAGTCATGCAAGGAGACTCAGTGGACCATTAACAGCAGATGTCACCTCAGAGGGATGATGGTTTGTGTAAGAGATAAAGTAAACTGCCCAATTAACAGAAGATAACTGCCCCACCTCTTAGAGATGGGAAATAGAATACGTACATATCTTACAACCCAGGACAGAATGACATGCCTAGGTTGATAACACATTTGGATGGTTGTGCTGAGTTATGATGCTTTCATCCCCAGTCATCTTCTTCTGTTTATGCTGAATAATAAGTTTTGCACCCTTAAGACTTGTTCCAGAGAGTGAAAGGAGAAGAGAAGAAGCGCGCTCTTTGTTTTCAGACACTGCACTCATTCCTGCACGTTCCTGCTCCTGGACTGTGTTGTCTGTGGAGGGACAGACAGTGGGACAGAGCTCTCCTTTGCTTTAAGTTAGTTTTAGCTAGCTGAGGCAAAGAAGTTCCCTGGACTGTGGTTTTTTTCCCTTCTCTTTGGACCTGTTTAAACCTGCTCTGGACTGAACTCCCAGCAGAACATCGGCAGCTTGCACCTGTGGCCCACCAGGCCAGGCCTGGGCCATTGCATTTCTAGCACGGGAGGGACTGATAAGAGACTGAGTGAGCTGAACTGCACCCTGGGGAGGGACTTTCTGAGTTTGTAATATCTTTTGGAGCAGCAAGGGGTTTTATTGTTTAATCTTGTTTAGGTTTTAGTGTTTAATAAACGTTTTTTTTTCACTTTTCTCCAAGGAGTTTTTTTTGTCCCAGACCAGTGGGGGGGGACAGGTCAATTGAATCTGCTTTCCTAGAAGAGCCCCTCTGGGGGTTCTCTCCAAAATTTGCCCTGAACCAGGACAGTGGTAAATGTTGTGGTGCATATTCTTCCATGAAAATTATATAGAAACAGATGACTATTTCAACCTTTTTCAGCAAAGTGCAAAAGTAGTATTTTTACCTTCTCTAGAGATGCCTTGTCACTGAGATTTTATTTTAGGACTGTTGTGCTTCTAAGGAAGACTAAATTATATCATGATTGAGTGACTACAATGGTCTTCTCATGACGTACAACCAAACCATTAGCTCAGGAACTTAGGTAGACCAGAACTAAACTAAATCAATTCCATCCAAAATTGATAGTAAAGTCAGAAAATAGCATAGACAGTACAAGACTGTCATGAAGCTAATTGTCTTAAAGCCTTAGCATATGTTATAACCCTATATCCCCATATCTACCGTGAAGCAGTTGCATATAAGTATTTGCAACCACAACTTTAGAATTCTGTTTTCAGATTTTCTTATAGGCCTCAGGAATGACTTCAGTATAACAAAGGACCTCCTGCTTGTTTAGATACAAGATGATGTATGCTTTCCCTTCATACCAAGAGTTAAGAGTTCAAGGGATTGAAATAGGTAAAATTTAGCCTGTGAGCAAGTGCTCCCAAAATGAACCCCGGACAAAGACAATGTAGAAAGTGTTACGCTATTAAATGGAGACATTTAATAGCATCTATTTTATTGTCCTTGTGAATGCTTGAATAAACCAAGCTGCTATTTTTTTGTAAACTAAACCATTTGTCATAAAGCCAAAACTGAAAATGGTGAAAGATGTGGAAACTTTATAGGGTTACCATTATAAATAAACCTCACACCAGCTGACTACATTTCACTGCAAGACAGTGAAATATCTATTTTTTAAACTGAATAAACATTTTCTGGACTTAAAGGAAAAAGGAATATTATTACTTTAAATATTTTCACTAATGGAATATCCCATATCAGCATTCTAAAGTAATTAATTTAGTTCAGTAGTGCAGCATGGAGAATAATGTATCAAATATTAGACTCTCAAGATTTTGTTTCAAAGACTTGTAATTTATAAGCCTCTGCTTTCTGCTAAAGTTTACGGCATAATTCAGTACAGATTTTTTTTTACCTCTTTCTTCACATAAAAGTTCTTTAATGGAAAAGTGAAATTGTTATCAACTGGAATGACTAAGAAAGACTAATTTAGCTTCTGCAGTAGTATGCAAATAATTAAAAATGTATTAGCACTCTATGGAATAAAACCAAGTAGATTTGTCTTTTTACATTGTGAGTACTTTTTCCAAAGTCACCTAAATCAAGATGAGGAACAGAATATATATAAGAACTATTATAATTTTGTATAGGACAACAAGACACAGACACAGAGAAAACAAAGTCTTTCAGGAGTACATCTACATATTCTAAGTCTATACCATAGGAGAATACAGATGTAGCCTCAGAATTTTTGCCTCTCTCAGGGAAAGAGAACATAATTATGGCAAAATTTTAAATATTTGCAACTTACGTTAGTTTTCATCTGTAAATTCTCTCCATAAGAAATATTTTTAAAATATTTTCAAAGTAACCAATAATATTAGGCATGGGTGGGGGAGAAAGTTTTTTTCTATTATGCAGTGTAAGTTTCAGTCAAATCATGTTGCAATTTACGAAACAACTCACTTTCTTTTCTTTTTTTAAATAATTTTGACCATGAAGGTCTCTCATCTCCTACTTAGCTATGCAGTAGAAAAACGTCTCTGGATGCTGCAATATCCAGTCTTCTGTTCCTTAGCATATCTGATGAGCACTGCATTGTGATTTGCACTTGCCTCCAGTGAAAAGGAACCCTCTGCTGAGGCAACATGAAAAATATCAATAGCCACACATTTGCTTTGTAATGAAATTGAAGACTTTGAGCCCATAAGAACACCAAATGCATATTAATAATAACTGTGTCAATGGAACATGTGTACACAAGTTCTTCAGAAGCATTGTTTAAAAATTATTGTCTAACTTATCCTTCTATAAAACAGTTTGAAAATGTTTTGAAGAAAATGTATGGATGCTACAATGCCCAAATTTTATCCTTAGTATTTGGAGGCAAGATTCAACAGTGACTGTATCCCAAGAGCATAAAATTCAACTGCCTGATTTTCAGAAGAACTAAAGACCATAGTTAAGGTTCAACTCATTAAGTTTAATGAAAAAAAATTAAGATATTGCTGACATGGAAAAAGATTCTTTGTGACATGGAGGAACCAAGGAACTACACTCTTAAAATTCTTTCTTTGAAGAAAAGTTATATTCTAATAATGTTCTAAAGAGTTTATAACTGAGGGACTTATTTTTGAATCAATATTAGAGTTACTTGAATTAAAATACGTTACTGGAATTAATTTTACAAATTCTGAGCTTAATCTGAAAGTAGTTTCATAATTTCAAAATTCCTTTTTTGGATCTATTCAGTTGAACTTTACCTTCAAATATTATTTATTCATTTGAATTTAGTTTGCTTCAGAATGCACTGAGAAAAACATTGAAGACACCATTCTTGTTACACTGAATTTTCTTCTCCATTTTATTACATCTTACATATGAAAATACTTAAAAAACTAATTTTTGTAACAAGTGTTCTTAGTATTAATGTTCAGAAGTATACATTTTGTTCTTATGAGTGGTTATATTTAGAAAATTAGGCATGTCTAAGAGATCCTGGTAAAGCACACAATTACAATTGATTAAGGTTAGACAGGGACTAGGAAAAAAACCTTTTTCTATTTGATTTGGGACAATCATCAACACCTCTTTTAGTGTCTGAAGAGGAAATATATTCCTCAGCTTTTTTGATTATTCTCCACTTAAAAAATTAGTTGAAAAATACCAGCTTAAAAGATTAGATGAAAAATACCCTGATAACTACTTCTCACCCCAAATATTTCCTTGATGATCATAATGAATTTTTTGTAATCCAAGGATTGGAATTCATGAATTTGTAGAAGAAATGTTTTAGGATATGACTTACCAGTCACTATTACAGAATGTATCACCATCACCTAAGGTACTTGATATAAGATAAATGTAACACTATTTTTAATTATCTCGTGTCTGGGAAGAAATAAACAAGATGTAAGGAGAAGACTGTGTTCACAGAAAACCAAATACAGCAGCTGTTGTGAAAATCAGCTCTGGCTGGGATTGGGGTACTGGAGGAGACTTTTTGCATCTGTGATGTAACCTCTAGATAGAGGGAGTTAAGTCCAGCTCAATTATGAGCCCCACCCCAGGAAAGCCACATACACACAGGACATTAACTTGAGAAGGTGCCAAAAACCAGAAAGATGCCTGCAGCTGCCCTATGACACATTGCTGAGACCACTGCACATGACACAAAGTGATGCAACTGATCCAAAGTCCATTCAGGTCATGGGCAGTCCCATGGCATAAACTTTTATTAATCCACTGAACTCAGTGTTTTGCAGGATGCTCACCACCAAGAATACCAGAAGAAAACCATTAACAGGACACTACAATGATCCATAGATCCATATTTTCTACTTAATCTGTCTCTGTCACTCTCTCTGTCTCCCACCACTGATTTTTCTATTTCCTTCTATCTCTCTCTGTACTTCACATTTACTGTTAAATATAATTCATAATGAGACTTTGCCATATGGTCTTCTTTGCACCTTAATTTGGCCCGAGGCCTCTCTTTAATATTTTAATAGCTGGACTTTAACAGTCACTCATTTCCAGAATAAAGAATTAAGCTAGTTTTGATTCTCAGAAAGCAAGACTCCCTGTAAAAGCATGCAATTAATCTGCTTTTCTTCTACCAGTCAGGTGTCAATTTCAAAGAGGTGGTGTGAGCCAGATGGTAACTTCATTATTGAAATAAAAGGATTGGACTGCTCTCAGGTAAAGACTAGAGGGGAGAAAAACAAAAGAAGAAAACAATGAAAGTTCCCTGTCTTCTTGAAAGTGCTTTTACATGTATGACTCCACCCTCTAAACCCCTAAACCATTAAAAGTGTTTGTGTCCACTGTCTATTAGTGATCTGGTTCAGATCTCTGAGCCACAAAATAGCTTAATATTCTCACCAGTCTCTATAGCAACAAGCTTACCATAAAGCCAAACAAATCTCTATAGCAACAAGCTTACCATAAAGCCAAACAAATCTCAGTACCAGCAAACAAAAAGGAGGAAAGAGAAACAGGACTGTTGTGTCTGGTAGCAGTCAGCTGCTGGATCAGCTTATATGATAAGAGAATTATTTTTACTAAAGCACATTGAATTCAATATTCAAATACTGTGCATGTTACTCTGGCTTTTTTTAATCATTTAACCACAAAACATAAAAAAAATCAATATAATAATTTTCCAAAAGGAAGAAATGTATGTTACAAAATGAATCTACCTAGTAGATGTGGGTGGAAAAGGCTGTTAATATTTAAAAAAAAAAAGGAACTGTGAAAATTCAACCCAAACATGACATATTGGTTACATATGATGCCAGTACAACTGTACAAGAAGTGCTGGTAAAGGATTATGTTCACATAATCCTATGATACTAGCAAAAAGAAGAATTAATTAAGTGCAAAATTAAATTCAATTATATAGAAATGCTAGAAATAGCATGGAAGTTCAGTAGATTATGTTACAAAAATAGAATTATAGAACTAGAATTAATGTATATGTAATTTACAAAAGATAATTAAATTGTTCTTATATGTTGTAAGAATGTGGGGATTTTTTGGAAGTATTGGGAAGTTTTGAGAGAATTTGGGGAAATTGGGGAATTTTGATGGGATTTGGGGGGATTTGAGGGAGTTTGGGGGGATTTTGATGGTAAATGAGGGGATTGGGGGAATTTTGTGGGAAATTTGAGGGAATTTTGGAAATTTTAGGGGGATGTTGAGGAAATTTGGGGCGGATTTGAGGGGATTTTGGCATTCCAGAGAGGATTTGAAGTGGAATTTTGGGATTTTGGGTGGAAATTTGGTGGAATTTTGGGCTTTTGGTGGAATTTGGGGATTTTGGCGGGGGGGGGGGATTTTGGGAAGATTTCAGGGAATTTTGGGTAGAATTTTCTGAGTTTTTCTGAGAATCTTGTGAATTTTCTGAGAATTTTCTGGATTTTCTGAATTTTGGAGAAACCCTCAAATTTCCACCAAAAAAAAAAAAATTACATATCCAGGATCCCTTTTCCCCTCAGACTTCCCCTGAAATAGACATTTAAAAGGTCCAGAAACCCCAAACCCAGGATTTAAGTCTCCAGGACCCCTTTTTTTCCAAAATCCCCCCCTAAAAAGGATTTAAGTATCCAGGATCCCCTTTTTCTCCTCAGAGTTCCCCCAAAATCATAATTTAAAAGGTCCAGAACCCCTTTTTCCCTCAAAATCTCCCCCAAAAACTGCTCCAGAACCACTTTTCCCCTCAGAGTTTCCCCAAAATAAAAACTCAGATCCTCCAGCATCCCCCCAAAAAAAGGATTTAAGTCTCTGGAACCCCTTTTTCCATCAAATTCACCCAAAACTGCTCCAGAACCCCTTTCCCCCTCAGAATTCCTAAAAAAAAAAAAAAAAAAAAAAGGATTTATGTATCTGGGATCCCCTTTTTCTCTCAGAGTTCCCCCAAAATCAAAATTTAAAAGGTCCAGGACCCCATTTTTTCCCCTCAAAATCTCCCCCAAAACTGCCTCAATACCACTTTTTCCCTCAGAGTTTCCCCACAGGAAAACACTGAGAAATTAGACGACTTTGAAATTAATGGAAGATCTTCCATTTGACTTGATCCTCTGTATTTTTTTACTCTGCCCTATGCTCACTTTTACTCCCTGGAGGTCTCCCTAAGAGATGGAATCTCCCTTTAAGAGTTGGAGAACTCTTAAAGAAAGTATGAGTTACCTTCAAGCAACATAGTCTGAGAATGGAAAGTAGTAGAAAGCAGCAGAAAGCAGCAATGTTCTTTCAAACCTGTACCTTGTCTCGTCCATTTTTTTTTTCTCAGTGTTGAACATATTAAATATTTAAAATTCAAGGAACAGTCTCCCAGCATGTTTTTGCAGCAACCCAACCAAACCACTGTAATTTCAAAAGAGTTTTTGAAACAAAAAGTAATTCAAGGCAGGCAGAAGACATATAAGTCTCATTCTATGCTATGATGAATAATAAAGCTGTAAAGTTCTTCGTGTCTCCTTCCACTCCCAAGTTTTAATTAGAATGGCAGTTAGAGACAAAGATTAAGTTTTTTTTGAAAGACTCAATAAAATGATACACTTTTTCTCTATTAGTTACTGCTCTATGCTACCAAATACAATTATGCACAATAAGCAGGCTAAGAGAGTATTAGAGTGTCACAATAGATCTGCAACACTTATGTTAGTCACTATGTGTTTGTATAAAAGTTTCAACATTAAAATATTAATTTTCATATCATTCTATTTCAACAGCCAGGGGAATCAGCATTTTAGTGCAGAGTATCTATTCCTGCAGTGTAAAATTTCCATTTTTTGAGGGATGCACAAAATGGTAGAATTAATCTTGTGTTTGTGGAATTAATTATGTAATAAGTAGTTTTTTGAATTCCATTTTTTTCATATCAAGGGTCCTTCTTCATATCATTTTGCAAGCAGGTTAGTGGTTTACATATTTCTTGAGAAAAATGAGGGAAATAATAGGATGACAAAAAACATGACTTTTTTTCAGCTATATTTAAATGTTAAAATAGAGAACACCTCTCACTTTATGGAACAGAGGTAGTTTATTTTGGAGACCTTACCTTAGCAATACAAAAAAGTATTCAAGAAATAACTAATATTCCATGCATGACTCAGCTATTTTAATGTTAAAACGACTAGACATTGGATCATTGTTTTGATCCCTTTTTGAAAGTTGTGAAAATAGCAAGTATGACAGCCTGTTTTCTTAAAGTAAATAATAGGGCATAAATACTAGGGGTTTTTTATGATTAGGAAAGCTGTTTTTCTAAAAAGACATAACTTAGGGCTAAAATAAATTTTAGAGGGTGTACATATGCTCTTATGTGGAAAAAAAGGGAAATTTGGAAACACTATCAGCAAATTGATAGTTTCCAGATAGTTCCCAATTATTAAAACAACAACAACAAAAAACCAACAAAACCCAAAACAAAACAAAAAACAGACAAAAAAATAAAACCCAACCAAAAACCCCAAAACAAAACAAAACAAAACAAAACAAAAAACTCCAAACAAAACCCCCAAAAACACAACACAAGAAATCTACAAAAACTTAGAAATCCTGTAAGTGGGTTTTTTTGTCTATCTATCTATGCCTTTTATGAATTTCACTTTAGGGTTAACAGTTGAAATTTACACATGGTATAGCTTCCAATCAGAAAGCACTTCTGAAATAAAATCACATTTGAAGTAGTAGAGTATTTTTAAAGGTCACATTATAAACATGTGTTGCTTTTATGGTATGAAATGTTTCTACACTTCATTAGAATCTTCTGAAAATTGTACATGTATCTATCTGTTACACAGAAAGTCTGAGGAAGTAGAGAAAATGAAATTACTTGAGCAGATTTACATTCAAACCAACAGTAATTTGGTATTCTATTAACTTTGTACTTATCAGGCTCTTCTGATGACACTAGCGGGGATAGCCAGCACTGTCCCATTTTCCATACTCTTTATCTGAGGGTGTCACAGAGGTAATAGCCGCTCATCTCGCTATTGCCTAGGGCAAAAGTTCAGCTCATTGAAATGCACCCATCACCTAAGGAAGTTACAGAGTTCTTGAGGCTTCAAGGCTGCAAGTCAGCCAAAAAGAGAGGAAAAATGTCTGCAGGAGATACTTTTGAGTCTTTTACAGCAGAAGTGGAATGAGTCTGTTAGAGTGTGTATCTAGGTCTGGTGACACACAGAAATTTCCACATTTTTATCACAGGTGAGGTGCTGCATTGTGAATGAGCAATGAACCCAAACAACTTTGTACTCAGGGCCTGAAATGTTCTAAAGCAAGAGAGAAAAGATGTAAATGGATTCTTTAATTTATGCATATAAACATTCACAAATGCCATTATCCAAAATGAGAATTGCAACATCAAGATATTCTATTATTTCATTGACTTAGGTGATTCAAAATGATTTTCACAATTCTTTTCTTGGTGAAACAGAGCTGTGTTAGGTCATCATACTCTCCATTACAAAGAGGGACTAACTAGAATGGTGCAATCTTATTTTCACTCAGCCAAATTACATTGGCTCACTTACCACAAGCAGGCCATGAGTCTCTTCATCAGGAATTGTTACCTTAGCAAAGAAGTCTTAAAGCTACAGCAAGAATAGAACGCAGTTTCTATGGAGTAACATCACCAAATTTTTTTTCTTATGGTCTTGTGTGCTCGTCCCCGGAACCAATACTTTTAGGCATCAGGATCTCTTTTTCCCTGCATTTTAAATTCCATTCTGAAAAATATGCTTTACGTCTTTCCTTCTGGTAACTTGACCATTTATCATATATGTCTGAAAAATTTAGAGACAAAGAAAGAGTAAAAATATAACAAATCAGAAGAATTAGAGAACTTTAGTTTAGGTTCTGTTTAAATTTAGGGACAGATATTGGTAGACTTCTGCTCAACAGCAATCAAATCATGTGCCAAAAACTGTGATTAAGAAATGCAGATCTATGGCACTCTTTTGATAGCACACTTCTGAGGAAAATGCAGTTGATGTTATCATCTGAGGGAAGAGTTCAATAAAATATGAGGTTTTCTAAACAAGCCTGCAGGTGAAGCATTCTATGTCAGAAGTTATTCCTTTTGTAAAGATTCCTTTTTTCATATCGATTTAGGTTAAAACCAAATCTTAGTCATGATGTTTAACAGAAATCTATTGATAGTCCAGCAGGCTGAGAAAATTATGCAAGTCCTGCAGTTGCAGCAAGACAAAGTCATTAGATCCAAAAATGCAACAGATTATATTAAGCATCTACATGGACAGGATTCTTAATGAATATTGTGAGAATTAAAGTTTTCCAAATTATTCATACTATATCATTTATCCTATTGCTTTATACTGTAATTCATTTTTGTAGAAGGCATGAGTGGGTTTGCTGCACAACAATGACAATTTCTTGCAGGGATTATAATTTTAAAAATGGATTCTAAACTAACAATTGCTGTTTACTACAAATTGTCACATTTATCTAAAAAGATTAGTCACCAAATAAAGAGTAATTACATATTTAAAAAGAAAAATGGTGCACTTCAGTTTTGGAGTGTAAGGGGAATAGAAAATGTTTATGGAGCAAAAACCTTTAAACTGCCTTTAAAGAAAAGAGAAAGAGAAGAGAAAGGGCTAACATGCAATCAAAAAACCAAATGTGGAACAATGAATTTACAATCTGAGAACAGCCTATCAACTCAGGTATAGATTATACAGAGCAACATACCTTTAGTAACATAGGTTTTGGTTTAGAATTAATCATTCTAGAACTGACCAACTTGTCAAGGAGGCTTTTTCAAGATCAAGCTGATTCACCTCTAATATTATTGGCCGCTACTAAAATAAAGGCAGCAGAGGAAATTCCTGCAAATTATGTTCTGCTTAGTATAGCTGACTGCAATAAAGTAGATGATAATATTACAATAGTCACCCTTTTTAGAAAAGAAACTCATCCTTTTTTTTTTATTGAAAGGTAAAGAAAATAAGTGAAGTAGAATACTGTCTCTACCTACACACAAAGACACATATCAAATGTCAACATTTCCTGATTAAATGCATTTATTTCCCAATGATATGTATAAATATATATATTTATATATTGCTACTTTAATATTATATTTTCAACACTACATTTATTTTGGTCACACAAAAATGCAAGCAGATGTAAGCAGAAAAAAAAATTGTATGAGTTGAGTAGTGGTTACCCGCCAACGACAGAAAAGTTAGTGTCTGTATTAAGAAGGACTACTCTTAGATTCATCAGGTGATTCATGCCAGATCATTTGGTGTTAATGTTTCAAATAGTAAGGTTAAACAAAAAACAAAGAAAATAAAATATCTAACAACTCTGTTAAAGAAACTGAGAAGCCAAAACAAACATGTTGGCAAAAAAGAAATAATGAGATAGAAGCCAACATATGGCGGAAATCAGTGAAACCTCTGTGAGAAAGGAAAGCATGTTTAAGCCAGAGGTCATCAAATAAATGCAGATACAGCAAAATCAAACATCAGAGCAAAACAAGAGTGTGACCAAGGCAAAGAAAGTTTAGCCTGTATACACAGAAAGATAAAAGTTATGAAAAAAAACAAAATGAAATTAAATGATCCTTTCCTCTCTCAGACTTGCATGCTCTGTGCCTTGAAGGTATATATCAAAAGCCCATACAGTCAAGAAGGGAACCACATGTATCCACACACAGAGATAATTTTATTTTTTTTTAGATTTCACATATTAAAAAATAGGCTAGGGAAAGGAAAAGCTCAGGTTACAGATTGTAAATTGCCACTGGCAATTTTTGAAACATTGTATTCATTACAATAAAGAAAATTATAAATTTGAAGCAAGCATGGAAAAACCTTAGACCTTAGACAAAATATTTTGAATAACTAATTAGCCTTCCCTTTTATTTCAGCCTCATCTCTTCACCCATCTCTACACCAAATAAAATAAGAGAAAAGAGTATTGAAGTTTGAAGTATTTCTTGAAGAACAGAAAGTCAGCAAATTTTCTGCAATCTTTTAAATATGAAGTCGCTTTTGACCATCTTTGCATGGAAAGATAGTGGTCATTCAAATGGGCATCTCTCAGGTGATTAGATTTCCTTTCTTCTGAAAAACACCTTATGTTCCAGCTGGAAGACAGAGAGCAATGAAAATCATAAATTTTTATATTTTTTACTGTATTAACATTGTGTACTCATGGCAGGAAACTGCACTTAGCAAGTTGCCTGTTGATTTTCTTTTAGTCTCAGCTTTCAGATGGGCCTGAGAAAATGTGTTCCATATTCCAGGCACTCCCAGTATTACTCTCCACAGAGACTTGCCTTATGCAGTGAGTAGTCTTCAGGTCTTGCACAGAAAAATTTTGTAGAAGAGAACCCTCCTCACATGTCTCCTCCTATTGCATTTTAACAGGCAGAATAAGTAGAATTCCAAACACTGACATGGAAAGATCTAAGTGATCTGCAGTTGTACTCAAGACTCTCCTTGAGCACTCCTAGTGGTGCTATCCTCTAAAAAAGCTGAGAGTTTTGTTGTTAAAATTTAGAAATAACTGCACCTAGAATCAAGTCTCAATCAAGTTTACTATATTGTCCAAGATAATTGCTTTCTACTTTCAGTAGATGCTACATCTCTGTCTCTCTGGCACACTTTTCACTCTTCATTCATACTGAACAAACATGAAAGACTGCACATAATGCAAAAGTTTCTAAACATAAAAAGGAGCCTATTTCTCATTGTGAAACTCAAACTATTTCTGTTCTCAAAATGATGAGAAAGGAGAGCAAAGAAATTAAACCTGACAGAAATGCACATCTCTCAAGAAATGCTGAGCTATACATCTCATTTCCATATTTCATTGGGCCATAGTTTTTTCTCAGGAATGAGTTGTAAAATGTAGGTTGTCCCTACAGCTTTAGGGAAAAATTTTATGGGTATTCAAACTCTACCAAACACACTCCCTTAAGCTGATGAGTGAACTAATGTTTGCCCATTGAGGATATTTGATAAAGTGTAAATGAATACTGTTGCATTGAGCCACCAACCCTCCAGAGGAAATGGGGTTTGATCATCAGAGAAATGGAAAAGATATTAAGAGTGACAGAGAATAGGCTTAGTCCCAAAGGATGACTTTGATTTTAGAAGTGTGTGATTTTGAAAGTCACTATTGCCTTTAATTACTCAATTAAAAACACAATCAAAAGTTACAAAGTGGTTGATCTTTTTCTAAAGGGAGATTATTCAACAGGCAATTTCCCAATGCGTTCACAACCCACATGCATTCACAACCCATATATGCTTACTCTCCTTGCAAATACAGGAAGTCCAGTTTGGAATCTATAATTTCCACAATCCATAAGTATTGTTTTAAAAAATATTCTCCTTACGCCCACATCAGTTAAGAATTTCCACAACCAAATGTATATATTTGATATGGGTTACTATTCCGATATGTAGAGTTGCATGTCTGAAAGCTAACAATTTGTTAAAATATACTAGAACAATGTCTAAAATAGTTAAAAAAGTTGAATGGCAAAAGCTCCATATTTTTGAAGGGATTCCCACTACACATGAATCATCCTTCCCAGATAAAAATAATAAATTATTAATGTATTTCAAGCTCAATCTTTGTATTTTGAGGACCAGTTTATGAAAAAAAAAGTTGTTTCAAATTCTTAAATAAAAACCAAAAAGTTGTTTCAAATTCTTAAATGAAAACACTAACCTGGTTTGTTAAAAACTATGCTTGCAAACTTTTGAGTAGGTTAAACAATTTTAGTGGTAATATGCATGCACTTCAGTAGTGAAGAATGTGTTGAGACCATTATAACATTTTTATGTCTAACTACAAAAATATATTATTTGCCATTGGAATTAACTACATGACAATAGAATCTTCAGTTAAAAAAGTGAGCATGCAGAAAGCATTCTTATAGGTATTTCAGGACAAAGAATCATTTTTTGATCAAATAGTATGCTGTTTCTTGTTCAATATAAAACATTAATAAAATGGAAGATGCACTTAATATATCACTTTTGCAAGTGGCAGCATTATCATAACTATTGCATTTTCAAGCAAATTTTGTGTATATCATCAGGGAGGATGAGAGTTAGAACAAGACACTTATGTAAATGTAGATATCTGAAGCATGTTTTAACACCAAATTTGATGGAAGTTACATTCTCCTGTTATTTAAATGCTACTTTGTGACTGTGGTCACAAGGGTTTTCAGGATGAAGAAGAGACGAGAATGTTGACTCCATGATCAGAAGGCTTGATTTATTATTTTATGATATATGTTACATTAAGACTATACTAAAAAGCAATAGAAAGGAAAAGGTTTCTTCAGCAGCTAGCCAAGCTAAGAATAGAAAAGAATGAATAACAAAGATCTGTGTCTCAGACAGAGCAAGAGCCAGCTCTGCCATGAGTGGTCAAGAAATCCAAACACCCACAGGAGACCAATCATGGGTCTACCTGTTGCATTCCACAGCAGCAGATAACCATTGTTTACTTTGGTTACTGAAACTGCAGCTTCTCACAAGGAAAAATCCTAAGAAAGGATTTTTCATGAAAGATGTCTGCGACACTACTTATGTGCATAGACTTTTTGATAAATGACGTATGGTCATGAACTATGGGTTTTGATTATTTTCCAAGGTATTATTAACCATTATGAATTAATTTTCCCCAAAACTATAGCTATGAAACTATGAGAACAGAAAAAAGTAGTCCCTAAATTTTCTAGTGCTTCTAAAGTAAAATTTGTTCATTTTGACCTTGACCTCTTTTCAGTCCTGGGTACCTATTAAGTTCCTTTGCAAGTAAACACTTTCTACTTTTATATTTCTAAGTCCCAAACAGAGTTAATCATCACCTCTTCTCTTGGAGCTCTAGTTCATGATTCTCTTTTCAGCTTAAAAGTATGTGAAACACTTGCTCATGCATAGGAATGTGGCCCAATAAATACAGTGGAGAGTTGTATCAATTAATATAGAGAAAGAGAAGGGCCATTCTTATTTACATAAACATTTTATTTCAATGGCAACTTCAGTTTTGAACTGGAATGCCCATTTTTAAAATTTATCTTCCTCATATTTGCAAAAGTATATCACAGTTGTGAGATAAAGGAGACAGAAATGACACTAAGAATACAATCTGCAAATTACACTTACATGAAAAAAAAATTCTTAAGTGTGGATCAAATTCGGATCAAATTTCGTTCTCAAAGAAAAATCAAAAATCATAGATATCCAGGAAATGTTACATGAGACACTTCAGTAAGTTTTGAAACAGTTTATCCTATTTTAAATTGAGAAAGCTATACAAATAATCAATAGTTATGAGTATGTGGGAAATATTAGATATTTGCAGATCTTTCTTTTTGTGTTGGCTGCTTGTTCTTGTACAATTAAACCAGGTGGATAAATCCTTACAAGTCTCTTTATTCACAATTTTTATGGTTTTATAGCATTCTTTCTGTAGTTATATCTCATGAGTTATTGAGAGAAATTGTACAGGAATTGTGAAAAACTAGATGAATATTTATGGTGATAAGAAGTCTGTGGAGAAAAGTTATCAAGGTAAAAACAGAGGAATTATATTCACAATACCATAAGCAGTGGCAGGGTAAGTATTACCTTAAGTATACTTACAGGTACAGAGGTTTGCTATTGGATCTTCCACAATGGTGGCATCTTTCACCTATTATCTCCATGCACTCATTCTGTCCTTCACTCTTTTTTATTTTTTCCCTTTTGTTTCCTCTTAAAAGAAAATGTATTTGTTTCTCTATCTTAAAAAAAAAAAATCCTTAATTTTGCAAGTCCCTTTCACTTAAATTTAATATCTTTTGTGGAGCTTACCAAGGATCTTGTCTTAGATAAATCTCCAAGGCAGCACCTCTTAATCTATTTCAGAACCACCCATAGTTCACTGAGGAGTTTGGATTTATTTTATAGAATGTGGAGCTTTATAAATTTGAGAGGAAAAGTAATTCAGCCATGTTTCCCCCTTAGCTACCCAGTTTCTCTTTTCCAAAGGGCTTTTTTCAAGTTTAGGGAAAAAGAACGGAATGTTAAGAGCTTGACAAAATATCTTTCAGGCATCTATTATTTATGCCAGAGTACCACACATATTTTTGACCAGATACACTCACAGATATGTTACATATATGGGTCTTCAAACAAATTATAAGACGGCAGAAAAAACAACAGGCCAATGTTTATGAAATGCTTCCTAGGTCTGAAGAAAAATTCAGTCACTAAAACGTGTTTGAAACACAGAGAAATGCTGGGGTATTCACTTAATTGCAGTATCTACAAGAAATTGAAATTAATATTCCAATAAATTAAAATTTATTTAAAGATGACTGACAGACTAAAGGAAAAGTCATTTTGAATAATATGTATAACAAAGCTTTGTTCACAGCTGGAAAAGTCTATCTGATACATCTGTATTCTTAGAGATTAAATCTCTAAGAATCTGACAGTTATTAATTTCTTTGGGGTTTTGAGGTAATATGCTAAAACAAGATGACAGGAAGTGGCAGAAGGAAGGAAGTGGCGGAAGTGGCGGAAGTGGCGGACGGAAGTGGCGGAAGTGGCGGAAGTGGTGGAAGTGGCGGAAGGAAGTGGCGGAAGGAAGTGGCGGAAGGAAGGAAGGAAGGAAGGAAGGAAGGAAGGAAGGAAGGAAGGAAGGAAGGAAGGAAGGAAGGAAGGAAGGAAGGAAGGAAGGAAGGAAGGAAGGAAGGAAGGAAGGAAGGAAGGAAGGAAGGAAGGAAGGAAGGAAGGAAGGAAGGAAGGAAGGAAGGAAGGAAGGAAGGAAGGAAGGAAGGAAGGAAGGAAGGAAGGAAGGAAGGAAGGAAGGAAGTGGCGGAAGGAAGGAAGTGGCGGAAGGAAGTGGCGGAAGGAAGGAAGGAAGTGGCGGAAGGAAGTGGCGGAAGGAAGTGGCGGAAGGAAGTGGCGGAAGGAAGGAAGTGGCGGAAGGAAGGAAGTGGCGGAAGGAAGGAAGTGGCGGAAGGAAGGAAGTGGCGGAAGGAAGGAAGTGGCGGAAGGAAGGAAGGAAGGAAGGAAGGAAGGAAGGAAGGAAGGAAGGAAGGAAGGAAGGAAGGAAGGAAGGAAGGAAGGAAGGAAGGAAGGAAGGAAGGAAGGAAGGAAGGAAGGAAGTGGCAGAAGGAAGTGGCGGAAGTGGCGGAAGGAAGTGGCGGAAGTGGCGGAAGGAAGGAAGTGGCGGAAGTGGCGGAAGGAAGTGGCGGAAGGAAGTGGCGGAAGGAAGTGGCGGAAGGAAGTGGCGGAAGGAAGTGGCGGAAGGAAGTGGCGGAAGGAAGGAAGGAAGTGGCGGAAGGAAGGAAGTGGCGGAAGGAAGTGGCGGAAGGAAGGAAGGAAGTGGCGGAAGGAAGGAAGTGGCGGAAGGAAGGAAGGAAGTGGCGGAAGGAAGGAAGGAAGTGGCGGAAGGAAGGAAGTGGCGGAAGGAAGGAAGGAAGGAAGGAAGGAAGTGGCGGAAGGAAGGAAGTGGCGGAAGGAAGGAAGGAAGGAAGTGGCGGAAGGAAGTGGCGGAAGGAAGGAAGTGGCGGAAGGAAGGAAGTGGCGGAAGGAAGGAAGTGGCGGAAGGAAGTGGCGGAAGGAAGTGGCGGAAGGAAGTGGCGGAAGGAAGTGGCGGAAGGAAGGAAGGAAGTGGCGGAAGGAAGGAAGTGGCGGAAGGAAGGAAGGAAGGAAGTGGCGGAAGGAAGGAAGGAAGGAAGGAAGTGGCGGAAGGAAGGAAGGAAGTGGCGGAAGGAAGGAAGTGGCGGAAGGAAGGAAGGAAGTGGCGGAAGGAAGGAAGTGGCGGAAGGAAGGAAGTGGCGGAAGGAAGGAAGTGGCGGAAGGAAGGAAGTGGCGGAAGGAAGGAAGTGGCGGAAGGAAGGAAGTGGCGGAAGGAAGGAAGGAAGGAAGGAAGGAAGGAAGGAAGGAAGGAAGGAAGGAAGGAAGGAAGGAAGGAAGGAAGGAAGGAAGGAAGGAAGGAAGGAAGGAAGGAAGGAAGGAAGGAAGGAAGGAAGGAAGGAAGGAAGGAAGGAAGGAAGGAAGGAAGGAAGTGGCAGAAGGAAGGAAGTGGCGGAAGGAAGGAAGTGGCGGAAGGAAGTGGCGGAAGGAAGTGGCGGAAGGAAGTGGCGGAAGGAAGTGGCGGAAGGAAGTGGCGGAAGGAAGTGGCGGAAGGAAGTGGCGGAAGGAAGGAAGGAAGGAAGGAAGGAAGGAAGGAAGGAAGGAAGGAAGGAAGGAAGGAAGGAAGGAAGGAAGGAAGGAAGGAAGGAAGGAAGGAAGGAAGGAAGGAAGGAAGGAAGGAAGGAAGGAAGGAAGGAAGGAAGGAAGGAAGGAAGGAAGGAAGGAAGGAAGGAAGGAAGGAAGGAAGGAAGGAAGGAAGGAAGGATACATGAGCTTTCTTATATAGGCAGAGGGAATTTTCTAGCTTAACCACCCTTATCTGGAAAACCAAACCGAATTTTCTTTCTATTTGAATTTGCCTTACACAGTTACATGGGGAATGAATTTTTTATACTTAAATACACATTTTGTCAAGTGCTTTGAAATTCCTTTAAGCCAAATTGAATTACTTATGCCAAAATACATCTGAGTGGTTTAATGATTCCAGAAGTTCAGGAAATAGGTTTCCTTTAATGCTGAAAACTCTTCTCAAAACTGGGCTACCTCAAGATTTCAGAGTTTTTAGCTGAAACTATGTAATCCTACAATCCTTATGTGCATAAACATAATTTTTTCACAGGAAGGAATTACCAATTTAAAGAGAAGAATTTCTTCCAAATGAATACAGAATGGAAAGCATTCAGACACATTCCAGTGTGTATGAATGAAAGAAATCAGAATGAAGGAAACAATTTCTTCACAAGTAGAGAGAGGGGATTTTTACAATTTAATTTCTTCTGTGGGTGTGATGCCTTAAGAAAGCAAACAAACAAACAAACAAACAAGGTGCTCTTTTGATGCTGTAGTTTTTTTATTCTATATTTTATTATTTTGACTGCCTCTGCCAAGAAAGGTGAGCCAGAAGCTGTGTTTTGACCAGGATGCCCAGACAGCTGGGTTTGACAGCTTTCTGCAATGGAAAATTATCTTGGGCTGAATTATCGAGTCTGCTCCTGTGAATAGATTGGATCAAGGAGATGCAGACAGAGACCAGCAGAGGTAACATACAAATGGGAAAAGGAAATTAATAGTAGACCAAGGTAAATTACTGGGTACCTAATAAATCCAAATCCTAAGATTCATTATATTTAAAAGGAGAAAGAGAAATCAAGGAAAAGGAGAGGACATGTGGGATATATAAATCAAGAACATTGCTGCTACTAAAACCAGTGGATTAAACTCAAGTTTCAAATATTGAAAAATTACTAAGTATATTGAAAATGAAAGGAAGATTGTGCAAGACAAGAGGGCATATAATAAAGGGTTTTACAGGCTCATCAGAAATATAAGTAAGAGAAGGCTATAAGACTGTTAAGGAAAGAAAAGGCCCTTGTAAAAAAGAATGTGTGCAGCCCTTAGACATAAGGATGTATTTGTTTCAGTTTAAGCCAAAGAGAGAGAGTAACAGATATAACCTATTGCAGCAGCTACATAATCTGGTCCTCTCCCTTCTACAAATTCTTGGTTTCAGCACCAAGAAACTTACAGTGACTGTTGATAAATATCTAATAGTTGAAATAATGTTGTTTATACTGTACTTCTTTTAGCCTCCAAGCTAGTTACACTAAAAATTAATTCATACATGTTGCATCACATTTTCTTTGGCATTATAACCCTACCTATGCAAAACAATCTACGATTCCTGCATACTGTTTCTTACTTAAGTAGAGTTAAGCTGAGGTTCCAAAGGACCTTGGAACTTTTAGAAAGGAATCTTGTACACCTTACCTTGCCAACAGAAAAGATACATTTGAAGAAAAATAATTTTCAGAGTACCCTTGGTTATAGTAAGTAATGATGTATAGTCTACATGAATGACTGTAATGAGTTGAATATATTAATTTATATAATTTACTAAATTTTGTAAATTTATCATCCTCACTTTTGTGATAATAAAGATTGTGCCAGATTTGTGAACTATTCCTTCATTTCAGAAAGAGTGCAGTAGTAACTCACAATTTCTCCTTTTCAGAATGTAGACTGGAGTAGAAGTCAGTGAATATTTGAAAAGAACCACAATGGCTGTCTCAGTTTCAAAGGAAAACATCTTTTTAGAATGTGTATTTTGACAATTAGAATTTGCTTTAATACCAAAGTTTTTGGTAATGCAAAATGTACTAGTATGTGCACAGGAACTATTTCTAGCTGAAGCAAATAGTACATGAGAAAAAACATTCTAAGAAAATTGCAGAATTGGAATTAAGATCTGAATATTAAACTGGAGTTAGATAAGTTGATTTCAGTGGACTTGGCCTTTTAAGGTGAATCTTGTCTTTCTGAATTACATGAAATTTAATTTTTAAAAAGCCTTTCCATTACTTTAATTAAATTTACTGTAGGTCAGTGTGTTCTAGCTGAGAATCTAGTACTAAAATCACAAAAAATAAACAGAGGTAAAAATATAAGCAATAGCATATAGATCTTCATTGAATTACAGTGGGAAAAAGATGATTCAAAAACCAATATGAAAGTAGAAATTTCTAAAAAATTCTATTTTTTAAAATAAAATCCATCAAAAATAAAATATTGAGACAATTAAAATTTCTCCAGTATGATGAATATACAATGACTATCTGGGAAAAATGTCGTGACACATTGTTTTAATTCGAGGTCAAGCCCTGATGCATATGGTCAGATCCCAGCATATAGGCTTAGTAGACAGCTTAACTTCATTTGATCACTGTTTTTTCTTTTGCCTTTGTTGTGGTTTGAGAGGAAGTAAGTTTTCTGGGATATGAAGTGGTCAGTCCAATAGGTGTTCAGATTTGAATATTGGCACCTGGTTTGGCCACTGGGGACATTGGATACACCTCTGAGCACACAGGGGTTAAAAAGCAGAGCATTGCCGGGGGAAGCCCTCTTGGGTTCGGGTGAGGGAAGCAGGTCAGACCTCCCCCGGGAGGGGAAGCCATGCGGCCGGGTGAGGTAGGCCTGGCCCCGAGGATGGAAGGGTGGAAGAGTGGAAGAGCACCGAGAAGCATTGAGCAGCCCCCCCCGGGAGACAGAGAGAGAGAGGCCTGTGCCACCTTGAAATTTGATACCATGTGCTGGCAGCACAGCCGAGAAGGAGAAGAAGGAGGGGGTAGCGAGAAGGTGTCCGGTGGCTTGTGGGAGTTTTGGGTGGATAGAGCCCGAGTTTTTAACCCTTTTTTTGGATAATGAAAACTTAACAGAACATTAACCTTTCCTAGAAGAGAGATAGAGCTGAAATAGAAGAAGGAAATGTGCTAGTGTGAAGGTCTGGGCAAGTGAAAGATGTCAGGAGAGTAGAGAAGAATCTTAGGTGGGAAGAGATGATGGAGTGGCTTTAGCTGGACTTTTCTTGTTATAGCCATGGACAGAACCATGTTCCTTGTGACACAGAGACTGCATCCAGGCGGAGGCAATGGCTCAGAGCCAAGAGGGTTCAGTGTTGAGACCCCTCGGCCCCAGGGGGTGAAATCTGGGGGGGGACAGGTGTCCCCAAGGGGAGACTGTGCTCTTTTTGGAACAGACAAAGCATCCTTAAAAGGACGACCCTAGAAGCAGCCCTGGTCCACGTGCATTGGTGAGAGCACTGGATATGGAAGGAAGAGGTCACGATGGCAAATGATCTCCAGGCGGTGCCATGAGTGACATGGAATGCGAGGTTTCAATGGTGTTTCCTGGGGAAGCCTGTGGCACAAGAAAGACTCCTCTCCTGTTGATGAACTGAGAATTGATTATCTAAAGGGTGGTGATGGACCGAGAGTTGGTGACTTGGGGGATGGATGTATTGGAAATCTTGTGGGGGGAGGAGAAAATGTTTTTGGAAAGTTTCCATTTTCCCTGTGTGTTTCTTGTTACTTAGAGTTGTAGTTTAGTTAATAAAGTTTTCTTTTCTTTATTTCTAAGTGAGGGTCTGCTTTGCTTATTCCTGGTCACATCTCACAGCAGAAACCATGGAGAATATTTTCATGGAGGCACTGGCATTGTGCCAGCGTCAAACCATGACAGCCTTACAAAAGAATGCTGTATAGAAGAATGGTAAAAGTTTTGGTGGTTTAAGCCATACCCAAAACAGCAGCATTGCATAATATATAGGATTTGCAGGTGTACAAGGAAGATGCTTTTAGTATGGATATTGCCTTAGTTGTGGTGGATGATGTTCTTAAGTATGTAAATTAAAAGGCAGTGTATTAGTTTCCTCTAATAGAACAGGTATCAGCAAATGGGTGAGAAGACTTAAAAATTTAAACTGAAGTGCTGTTAGCATCCTGAAGCACTTGCACTGCACTCTGTGGCTGATCATGACTATCAGAAATTAAAAAAAAGCACCTTGTGGGCAGACTCTTATAATTCACAACTGTTTCTTGTTTATGTTCCATTAAACAATCTGGACTATTGAATTTACCTTACATAGAAAAATGAATAAAATTGGAGATCTAAAGTAATGTCTCAGCGCTCTACCCATGAAATAATATAGTTGTTGGCAAGATTTATGTGGTTTCTCTGGGTAGTTCACCTTGTAGTAACTAAGTAGACTGCAAAACAACTCTTTCATTCATGTTAGCCAGGCGACAGGCTTAGCTCATTAGCTCAGATTTGTTAAGCTATTTGTCATAGCATTTCAACACTCAAACTGGACCCCTGCCCTCATTCTGTTCTTCACATTCCCATTCCCAGGGTAGAGATATTCTATGTTTTTATATTTCGTAGTGTTGGTATAGGAAAGCAGTGTCATCACTTTGGTATGTTGCAATCTGTTGTGGAATACAATGTGATAATGAGGAACAGTGAATAAGAAAATTATTAACTCCTTGTTAATCATTTTATAGAGTCAAGTTGACCCAGTTTATTACTTGTCTCTAGAGACACTGAGATCCCATAAACATACACAACCGGTCCTGTGCTGAGAATTGAAAACTAAAACAGTAATAAGAAACCTTCGCTTGAAATAACCCTGGAGAAAATTACATAATCTTGATCTATCTGTCAGTGTGTCCCCTGCTCTATGATGTCTTTGCAATGCTATGTCTACATCTTTTAGAAGAATAAGCCACAAAGAAACTTTACGTTTTAGGATGGTGCTGTATTACTATTAAAATGTGTCTGTGTATCACATTTAGCAGACAATATGTTCAGACTTATCTCTGTTCTCCCTGTTTTGAACTGCCCTCCCATTTTTCACACAAGGGACAGCAGTAGACATTGTTTCTACTTTTCTTCCATACAGTTCAGGATCTATTCATAGTTAGACACAAGTATATTAATAGTTCAATATTCTCCTGTATCCCACTTATTATTCAGTTACAAACTTCAGGGCTCTATTCACATCAGTATGGTGTTTCCTGGAATTACTTGTGTGTCCTCTTTTTTTTTCTTGTGCAAAAGAGTAGCAACCCATGATAACAAAATGCCTTTACAATGGAGGTGACTAATCACACTGTGAAGTTTCAGACTGTGCTGTCTTTAAAGAACTTAGCTGAGAAATTCTAAATTGCTGAGGTGAAACTCTCTGCCTGAGAGCAATGACAAATACTGTTTGCAAGGGTTAAATTGCATGAGGTAAAGCTGCAATAACTTGTAATGCTTTCTTCTTACCAAATCTGAGAACACTTTCCAAGAGCTCATTATTTACAAGTTTCCAGATTCAGAGTTATTATGTGATTATCTTAACAATTGTATTAGCTATAGGGACTAAAGTAAGTGGGCTCAATTACCTTACATGATTACCATGCAAAAAGAATTAATTATAAATTAATAATATAATTAATATAATAATTATTTATCCAGTAATGCAAAGTAAAGGAAGGATTCCATATTCTTGTAAAATATTGAAGCTGACTGCACATGAGTCTGCATAGCTGGTTACTGTGTTACCGTGTGAGATGATATTGTCATGTATTCTTTGGTGATGTGGGTTGAAACAGACTTTGAGGGATTATTTGTACTTCCAAAAAAAAAAAAAAGAGAAATTTTTGCATATATTTCCAGCTGCCAAGTACCACAACTCACTAATATCCAAATATAATATTTATCAGAAATCAAATGCTTCCTGTTTAGAAATGTGTATCAGACAGGGGAATATGATACTAAGATAAATAACTGTGGCAGTAAGACAAAATAGTGAGAACTTTTAGAGACTGAGATCTTCAACGATCTTTCATAATCACCAGATAAGGAGTATTGCAGCGATATCCTTTGATTTTTTTTAAGGATTAGAAATATCTTAGATTTTATATGGACCTAGTGGTCTAAATTCTTATGATATCTAAATCAGAACCTGCCACTTCTGAATCTACTAGGCTTGTTTGCCAACAGTAACATTTCCCAGAAGTTTCTGTAGGAATTTATTAGTAGATTTCACAAGTTATCCAATTCCACATGTTGATAGAGATGAACTAGAATTTCTTTTTTTTTTTTTTTGTTGAAGGCTTTCAACATTTTTCCCTCCAACTTCTTATCCAGAAGAAAATTAAGGCTGGTGCATCACCTAATCTCTTTTCATACTCTGAGTTTTTCCTTACCAATCTTCTGATGATAGTTCTATCTTCTGTTGTTTCCTCTTTCAGATATAATCTGATTTAGTAAATGCTTTGTGCTCCTGTTTTGCAAATAAAAATAATTCATTGCCTGCCTGGAACATCTTTGAGTCACAGTTTATTTGGCATGGAGGAAAAATGCATCTTCAGTTTATTGCATATCTGCAATAGACAATTGTTACATTCATATAAGTAGGAACATGGTTATACAGCCTGTTTGGAATTTTGGCCCAAATGAGAAAATTGTATTTTTGTATGAAATCCCAAGTGTCATCCATGTAAAAATCTTAATAACAGGACAATAACTTCTAAGACATTCCCCTTAAAAAAAAAAAAAAAACCAGAAAAAAACAAAATAAACCCAACAAATCCCAAAACCACAACAAACAACACAACAAAACAAACCAAATGTTTTCCAGTTACTTACTTGTTTTTCAAAGCATAACTTACTTCTGTAAAGGGTGTGTTGTAATCCTTCACACCTTCCAGTTCAGTAAAGCAAAGCAAAAATATATTGGCAAAAAAATAATACAACCATGGCAGGATTCACCCACATATGGCTTACGATTGGTATGCAATTTACCTAAATTTTCAGTGATTCTTACTTTGCTGCCAGAACCTTTTTCACCTGCCACCATAATAATAGACTTTGTTTCATGAACTTTCTATGCTCATGTACTTGCTGTGGTGCTGATTTCCTCTGTTTCTGCCTATTTTTGATGGGCTCATGGAATTCTTGGAGGATGGAATAATAGAATTATGAAAATAGAAATAGACAAGAACTAATAACTATGACCTTAAAATATCACACAAATAAAGATAGTAGATGAGTTTGTAAAATCAAAATTATGTCTAAAAAGTAGTATGATAAATTCTCATGGGCTATAAATGCATAAATAATGAAAATAGCCGATCCTGTATACTCTGTACAATATAAGTAGCCTAAAGTGATATCACGGTTAGGAGGAAACACTCTGGAATAAACATTTTCTCTATACCTGGCACTCCTTTCTCACCCATACAAAAGGAATTTCTTGGATCAAAGCAACATTTATTTGTTTAACAACCAAAGTGCCAGAACAGCACAGAAAGAAATTGAAGAACTGTTAAATATTGAACCTCCTTGCTGTGTAGTATGCTGGTGGATTTAGAGGTCTTTCTTTAGCTGGCTGGGCTTCTCTTCAGGTCTGGAGCTGGGATGAGGTGTCTCACAACCTCCCTGCCTATCAGCGGTGTCTGGCTGCCATCAGTGGTCTGGTTCTTGGACCAAAGCCAAACTGAACAGTTCCAGAAGAAGCCACAGAAGTCACTCGAGGAGTGCTATAGCAGTACTAGGAAAACCTCTTCCCTCAGGTAATAAAACCAAGCTAGGTAAAAGCAAACTAATGTAACTCCCTCCCTGCACACAACCGAGAACATAGAGGAGTGAGTGCCGAAACATAACCCTTGCCAGAGCTCCCCGGGCTCCCACCCCTCTTCCCAACCCAGCTGAAAGGTAAAGGACCCATTTCTGGGCATAAAACAGACAACAGGGGAATTCAGTATTATCATTATATCACCCACAAGTGAGTAGCTTTTTAACCTTTTACTCAAATGTCATTATTAGACTGGGGACAATAGATAGTACAGATGATTTTATACAGCAAGCTTAGAGCCTCCTATCTGCCTCAATTTATTTTTATAATTCCATAATCATTATGATTTGAACCTGTTGGGGGTTAACTAAGACAGAACCTTACTAAACTTAGGTATTTGATGTGGCTGTGGAAATCTAGAGCTCAGATGTTGAAACCTTTTTACCTGCTGCTGCTGCATTTACCTACACACCACGGGTTTGAAAATTTTGATGCTGCTATAGAGAGTCACTATTAAGATGCTGCAAAATCATTGTTCATGCTGCCAAAGTGACCCTGTTAAGCTATGTTTTTTATTGTGCTCTTTTGCAGCTGAACCAGATACTGTTAATAGTTTTAGATGATATTAGATATTAGATATTGATAGATATTAGATATTAGCCTGATAGAAACAGTGGTGTCTTGGGACACTGGGACACTTTGCTTTTATAATTTTGTAGGATGAATAATGATCATAATGTAAATATCATCAGTAAGTGAACAGACTTCATGAGTGTCAGAATAGAACAGAAACTAATGGAAGGGAATTTCTCAGTTTCAGTACGTACTGCCTTAAACACTGCCTGTTAATCTAGGCTGTGAGAACAGACTGAGATAGAATCCAAAAATGCTACTAAAATATTAAAATATGAAGATCAACAGGACAGAGATGAAATGTTAGCAATGTTAGTAAACATGTTGATTCAACATGAAACATGTTGAACAAAAATAATATTGAGCTTCAATATGTTCCTTTACTGTTTGATAACTTATGTATAGAAACACTATCAAACACCAACTGCAATTATGTTTGTATGTGTGACTATAATGATTTACCCCAAAACTTGAATAATATACAGAGACAAAATAATACTTTTCAAATATAATATACATATTATATTTGAAAAGTATATATATTATAATATACATAATATACAGAGACAAAATAATACTTTTCAAAATAATTCTTTTTTTTATGAAGAAGGAAAGTATCAGATTGATTACTTTGTCCTACAAATGAATTCAGGTATTTCTAATAACACTACTTAATGCTAACATTCTTACACAAGACACAGAAAATAATTATTTCAAGAATGAAATCTTGAAAGGAAAACACCATTCTTGAATGGAAAACAAAATCCTATGTTATAAGATCCTAAAGTCTGAAGGTGAGTAGGGCCGCAAAACCTCCCCACATCATAAATGGCCAATCACATACTGAGTAGAGCCTCAAAAAACCTGACCCAGGATCATTGCCCAATCACATACCGCATTAGAAATGCATAGGTGATATAAGTTGGGTTTCAGAAGCTCAACAGGATTTCTTTTCAGGAATACTAGTTTCAAGAGAGCATATGTTACAGCTTAGCTTAGAATCACTGCTTGAGCTCATTGTGAGCCTTTAGAAAATGTCATCTTTTCAAGGTGTAAACAAGAAGAGTTGTTTCAATTACCAAAAGAGTACAGGAACATTATTAGCACCCTTTGGGTATAACTAAGGCTTAGTTATTCATAGAACAACCTTGTTTATTTGCTCTAAAAGAAAGGTGATTAAAAAAATCTGGAACTTAGAAGAGACTTTCTTTGGTTTCTTCTCAAAGTTACACCCCACAGATTTTTTGCAGCTTGGCATTAAGAAGTCAGCATATCTCATGGAATAAATGAAGAAAAAGGCCTTTAGTAAGCCCCAGGCAATTTTAATTTCATTTTAATTAAATAGGAATAAGATTTAAAAAAAAAATTATGTCTGTCCACTGTAAAGTGCCTTCTCATCCAAATTCTAACATACGTAGAAAATTAGTGATGTTGGGTTTTGTCTTGTTTCTGACCTGAGATTCATTCTAGATGGAAAATAAAGTGTAGACAACAAAATAATGTCAGGATCATCTAGGTCACCAGATAATGTGGCTTGACAAAGCTTACATAATCCCAGATTTTTTCTTTTAATTAGCCTTCATGATAATTGTTTAATTTAATCAAAAACCCCACATAATTTGCTGAATTGGAAGGGAACCACAAAGATTATTGAGTCCATCTCCTGATCCTGTACAGCACCATTTACCAAGAATCACAGTGTTTTTGAGAGAGTTACTAAAGACTATTTGAATTCTATCAGGTTGGTGTTATGACCACTGCCCTGGAGAGCCTGTTCCAGTGCCTAAACACCCTCTGGGTGAAGAAACTTTTCCTGATGTTCAACCTAGACCTTCCCTGACAGAGGTTTAGTCTATTCCTTTGGATCCTGCAGAGAAGAGATCAGAGTCTGCCCCTTCTCCTTATGAGGAGGTTGTAGATTGCAACAGAGTCTCCTCAGTCTCCTCTTCTCCAGGCTGAAGTCACCATGTGTCCTCAGTCACTTCTCATATGGCTTCTTCTCAGAGCTCCTCATGCTCTGCACAGACGTTCTCTACTATCTTAATATCTTTCTTACACTGTGGTGCCCTAAACTGCCCTGAGCACTTGAGGCTGCACCAGCCCAGAGTAGAGTAGGACAATTCCCTCTCTTGCCTGGCTGGTAATGCTGTGCCTGATGCCCCCTAGGATAGGATTGGTCCTCCTGGCTCCCTGGGCACTGCTGACTTGCATTCAACTTGCCATTGACCAGGACACCCCGGTCCCTTTCTGTAGCACTTCTTTCCAGCCTCTCATTCCCCAGTCTGCCCATACATTGAGGGTTGCCCTATCCCAGGTGCAGAATCCAGCACTTTACCTTGTTAAACTTCATATAGTTGGTGATTGCCCAGCCCTTTGGTTTGTTGTGATCTTTCTGCAGGGCCTCCCTGTCATCAAGGGAGTCAACAGCTCCTCCCAGGTTCATATAATCTGTGAACACAGTATCCCTTCCAGGCTATCTGCATCCAAGTCATTTATGAAGACATTGAAGAGCACATGGCCTAATGTTAGGCCCACTGAAATCTGAAGACTAAAACATGTGGTGTGTAGGATCTAAAACCACTGAAATGACTGTAAGACAAAACAGTTTCCTAAATAAATGCAATGAATCTCAAAATTAGTGAAACAAACATGAAAATAATGTGACCATCAATAAATACTTATTGATCTATTGAAATTAATCCTTAGGAGGAAAAAGGTGAAAAAGTTTGAATTTAATTATATTTAGAGTTTAAAAATTTCTAATTGAATGTCAACAGGATCAATCAAAAGTATTGAAATAATGTTTTCAATATTAAATGAATAATTTTTTTGCATTATTCCATGAAGAAAAAAGTTGAGATCAAAGGCATATCTTCAGTATGAAGAGTCTCTGAATGTTCATACATAATATGGTAAGAGATCAGTTTTACTTTCTCAGTATCCTTAGAATTTCAGGCCACAAAGGAATAGCAGAAATAGTTTTGACATGAAAATAACAAATTCTACCTTCGTCGCATAGTTTTCAAGATTTGTTGGTACTATTAAAAGAGGAGAGTTTGGGCATGTAGCAATAGTTAGAATTAAGAAATCTAATTTGCAGTCTGTGACTTGATGGAAATTCTTTGAAATATTTTTAGAAAGAATTAACTCTGATAGGAAAATGCTCATTATAAGATTTCCTTGTATGATTTATTTTTCTAAGAATTCTAAACTTAAATAATCTAAAGTTTTGAAGTACTTGTATTTGCTAAAATCAAAGCTTATGTTTGAACTAAATATCTGAAATATGAAAGGCAGAGCTCAACAGAAATGAATGCAGAGTTTCCCCCCACCCAATGAACCCATTACTGATGAATTTCTAATGATTCATTTCTGCACGTTTTATAAGCAGAGTTTTTCTTTGAGAAAGGTAATCTACTGTTTGAACAAAACATCTTGAAATCTTGGAGCTAGTGGGATTATATCTCTGATGATTTATGGTTCCTATCAGCTTCTATATCCAGCAAACTGGATCCAGATGAACTTTTCAGTTGAGAGAGAAATTATCTAATAGCCTTCCTTCAAAAACCTGCTGAAAATCCACCTCAAAATAATTGCTTTATAGATATATACATATAGATATATGCATATATTTAGTGCATATTTAAATAATGATTTCACAAAGTGAAATTAATAAGAGTAAAAATTAATAAGATTAGAACAGCAATTTTAGAGCTGGGTGAAACAAGATTGAACAATAACTGTAAGCAATTCCATTTTCCCCTTGTTTATAAGAACATTTATTTCCGCCCCGTCTCATTATGTGCTAAGAGAAACACAAAATGCAAAAATCTGTCTAGTTTTCTGGACAGATTTGAATGGGCTCTTCTGAAAACGAATTCTTGGGTTTCTGCTCACCCACTTAAGCCTTAGGAAGTGATTTGTGCCTCATCAAGGTATGAGATGAAATATTTCTCATCCTTCTCAGAGCTGGATTTTCATCCATTTGTGTGTTCTCACCTATGAACTCACAATATTTTACTGCTTTGAATATGTATTTACACTTTCTGGGAAAAAAAGGTCAAATATGGTGATGATGATGATGATGATGATGATGATGATTAAAAGTTAATGTTTTAGCATGTGTTGATTCTCCAGAAAGAATTCATTAAGGTTTTTGTACTTAAAAATTGTTATGATGAAATGTTTCTGTGGAACACTCTGATTAAACAAGAGACAAGAATTAAAAATGCTTATTTTGATGGAGTAGCAATACTTTAAAATACTTTGGACTTCTCCTACTTGTGTTTTATATCTCATTATCATAAATTTTCATTTAAGTGATCAGAGGTTAAGATACATGCATTGATCAGTTTCTCACTGTCTGGGTCTGGAGTAGGGGAAAAATCTTCAAAAATTAAATAGTATTAAAACCAGAATTATAAAAAAAGAAAGTAGAAATACTCTCAAGACACCTGTTGACATGTAGTGTTAATACTCTTTATTATTGTACAATTATGAAACCACCCAACTGCTCTTTAGAATGATGAAAAGAGTAATATTGTTATTATAAATAGCAAAATACTTTTGCTGCCCATGATTCAGTTTTTATGTGCTCATTTTATGTGTAATCAACAATACCTGATTTTGAGTTATCTGTCAATAATCTATTAACATAGCTTTACATAGATAAACTACACTTGTTTCAAATTGCTTATACTTTAAGCTAAGAAGTAATAAGAGGAACAGGAAAAACAAGAAAAGGAAAAAAGGAAAAGATATTAAATAGGCTTTTTGCTTTCTTAGAGAATCTCTATAAGTGTAAAATCCAACAAAACTTATTACATTGTTCCCATTATTCTTTTTTTATGGTAACTGCATTCTCAAATTAAGAGCAGGTAACTGCACCTCACGAACTGTGCACTGGCATGTGGATTAGCAGCACCAAGATTCATTGCTTGTTTACAGTGCTATTTTTTTTTGAGCACTGCTTTGTATTTGTTAATTCCAAAATTGTTATTAGTGAGGCCATTGTTACTTATCCACACCAGTGACTACGGGCAAATCCCTGTCACTCAGCCTACAGGAGTAACTTTGTGGGGCATCCCACTCAAGGGAGTAATCCTCACACACACTGCTAGAATGGGTGTCTTAGAAACTAAAAGTGGTACTTGGCTTTTATAGTATAAATTGATTCACAGTCAGATGTCTCCAGGCATCAGATCAACAGGTCTACCTAACTTATCAGCGCTATCACTTTTTGGTTACTTTATCAGGAACTTTGTCTGCCACATCTTCACCAATACCACTTTCTCTTAGGAAACACTATTCTCCATATCCCCAGAGAGTTTAACTTTGGGACTGGTGAATCAGGCTGATCTTAGCATTCTTCAACAGGAAAAGAAGAACAAGGCCCCTTCCCCATCCACCACTGCTAGCTTTGCAGTAAGGGTTTATGGGTTTACAGGAGTTTTTGCTATATATATTTGGCTATCTATATCTATATATATATCTATATATATCTATATCTATATATCTATCTATCTATATATATATATATATAGTAGCCAAATTCCTGTTTGTATAATAAATGATGACTTTTTTAAAGGTCAGGTGTACCTGTGTAATGGCTTTCCAAAGTCAGAGTGACCTGTTCTGCTGAAGGAAGTAGAGGCATAGTGAGGCTGTGGTTATTGTATCTTATTCAAGTGTCAGTGAGCCCTCTGAGAACCACTGTTATATTCAGGCTACATTAAGTTCTCTGAAAAATTTCATGGTGGATGGCCAAGCAGAGTCTTAGAGATCTGTACTTTTTTTCTTGACGTTACTTTTCTCTTGGTATTTCTTCGTGAAGAAACATGGAAAATGGACACAATTTCGCATCAAGGAAATAAAACTGATTAACACCATTCACCAATTTTGTGAAGATTTTTAATGAATGTTACAATCAAATTTTCAAACAATTATTCTGCCATTGCTGCCAGAAACTTGTGCATTCATCTTATTTTGGCAGAGGGAGATTAAGCTACATTTAAGATAATACACTAGGAGAAATTAATAATGTACTAGGACATATGAAGCTTTTTAATAGACTTATCACTGACAAATTTGTTCACTTTGCCTTCTTCCAAGTTTCCTCATCTTGATATCTCCCTTTGTGATTTCTTCACATCTGTTCTAAAGAATAAAGAGTATTACCTCTAATAATTGAGATACGATTGATGAATTTTTCTGTATGGCACTGTGTAGCTGAAGAAGATGTATGAAACAAGTATCCTCCTGCTGGAAGACATACACAATGCCATCCCAAACAAGTTGAGAAGCTAATCTTGATACACATCTAACACTTTTCCCTTAAAATTATAGTCAGTGTACTAATCAACTTTACAAATTTTACTTACTACCACAACAACAAAAACAAAAACCAAAAAAACAATAAAACGAAACAAAACAAAACCAAAACAAAAAACCCCACTGTACTGGTCTTTTTATGTTTTTTTCAACTGTTTCACTAAGTCACAATGCAGTTCTCAGTGCATATTTATTTCTGAATTATCTTTCAACAATTTCATTGTTTTGCATTAGTCTCAGTAAAGCCCTTTATCAGTTTAAGATGCTGCTTTTTTGAGTATTTTTGAAGTCTGTTTCAACCTCTATATTCAATGGCTCCATTTTTTTAAGTGTGGTAAATTCCACCAAGGCACACAAGCTAATCTCTTCCAAACCACTGATTTACAAAGTGAACAAAATCAGCCTTTATTTTAATGCTTATAGTACAATTTCAGTCAAATTCTGCCACAAACTGTTTGATTTTCTGTGTCTAATACCCATCTAATTTTCTAACTTCTTCAGGATTTTCAACTCTTCTGGCATGTCAACTATTTTTGTCCACTTGTCCTGTTTTGTTTCTGAGGTAAACTTCTGGCAGGGCTACTTCACAGAAAGTCATGGGGAAGAGGGAGAGAGTAATGGGAGACTCTAGGATTAGCAAGCATCAAAATTTTTAATGGTCTTTAAAGATCATTGAGAATAAATGTGTCAAAGAAGAAGGAAAATGTAGAGGCTTCATGGATCTTAGATGAGACAGCATTCTGTTTTGCTCCACCCAATAAATTCACACGGATTTCTATTTTTTTAAACAGAAAAGTTAATAAAATTCCAAAAGGAAGGTTGAAGATTAAGAATGTGAAAATTTCTATCACAACTAAGAGAGATGAATATTTGGAAATAGCAATATAAAGTAAGAGAAGAAATTTTAGGCCCAAGTCACACCTCTCACAGCTGTTCTCACTGCTGCCCTCAGTTACCAGTGATAAGCTCTGCCACACCCTGCAGCCTGAAGGTATGAACAGTGGCATGTTTTCATGGGGGCTCTGGCTGGGTTGCCACACTTATTCTGATGAGTGCAGAAGATGTGTCCTCTGCCAAGTGGATACCATAGCTGAGCTGCTTCTGGGAGGGTGATGACCAATTGAACAGATGTTTCGGCCTGGTATGGTGACAATAACCTTCCCTTGTGATCTGTAAGGCCATGCCCTGTTAGACTGCTCTGTCCACAGTTCTCTTGGTGATTTGTGCTTCTGGGGCTCCTCTGTAGAGCAGTGGGGTCAGCTGCAGTCCCTTAGGCAGCACCAGGCCTTCATCAGTGTCTCCTGAGAGATGCCTCATCCCAGCAGGTCTCATCTGCCCTGAGACTTTCCTACCAGGACTGCCTGGGACCTGCTTATCACAATGACTGACTGATTTAACTATACTATTTTAATTTTGATTTCATAGCTGTTTTGAATAAAAAAAACTAAGTGAACCAAAGTGGTCAAAAAGAGAGGACTTTATTTCAAAGGCTACTCTTCCTCAGCCTTCCAAATTTTTCCCAGAACTTGTTCCAGTAACTTGAGAGCATGCAGCTGTTTGAATGTATTGTGGTGTGGTGTTATCTATAGCTAAGCACAGGAAGCTGATACCATCTATGTTATCTTTTTATGGCCTGGTTATTTGGTAGCGGGAGGGGGACAGGCACAGAAATGGGGGGGGTCTTCTGTGAGATGCTGCTAAAGCTTCCACCACGTCTGGCAGAGCCAATCCGTGATGGCTCTGAAGAGTCAATCCCTGATGGACATGCTGCTGGCCAAGGCTGGGCCAATTAGAGACAATGGTAACACCTCTGGATAATATACTTAAGAAGAAAATCAAAACAAAGTGGGGTGCAGCGTTAATTCCAGCCAGAGAAGAGGAGGAGGTGAGAACATGTGAGGTAAAACAACATGGAGACACCAAGATCAATGGAGAAGGAGGGGGAGGAAGTGCTCCAGGCATTGGAGCCGAGATACCTCTGCAGGCTGTGGTGAAGACCATGGTGAAGCAGCTGTGCCCCTGCAGCCCATGGGTGCACAGGGAATGCAGAGATCCACCTGCAGCCCATGGGGGAGATGCCCATGCTGGAGCGGATGGATGCCTGGAGGAGGCTGTGATCCAGTGAGAGACCCAGTGGAGAGAGGGCCCTTGCTTCCAGGCTGGAGCAGCCTGTCCTTGGAGAACTGCACCCCATGGAGTGATCCATGTCACAGCAGTTTTGGGAGGATTGTCTGCCCATGGTCGGAGTTCATGCGGCAGCAGGTGGCTGTTTGGCTGCTGCTCGTGAGAGTGGACTGACACAGGAGAAGTTCATGGAGAGCCGTCTCCCATGGAAGGGACCCTATAGCCTCACAGGGGAAAGAGTCCTCTCCTTAAGCAGCAGAAGAAAATCTTAGTGATGAACTGACCAAAACCCCTATCCCCTGTCTCCCTGTGCTGTTGGTGGGTGATGCCTTGGGTTTTAGCTTTTAGATTTTTCAGATTATCTGCTGCCTGGTATGTAATCTGAAACTTCATATTAGGTGTTAGAGTTCTCTTCACAGGGTAGTTGGCAAAACAATCCCTTCCCAGCTACAGAATCAGGGACAACCATTACCCAAAAAGCAGAAACAAGAGCAGAGAGAAGGGGGCAAGCCAGGGAGTTGAGACTCCATGAGCTGGAGCTGTAATTGGACAATTTAACCCAGTATGTAAATAAAGCAAAACTTATAAAAGTGTAAAAACTTGTGACCCAGATCCATCCTGGATTCAATCTGGGTGTGGCCCTGGCCAGGCTCTCGCACTGCCCAAGATGTATCCTTTTAAGGCCTTTCAATCAATACCTATTTTGTCCATTTAGCTCTGTCTAGTCTCTGTTCCTGATCAGCCTTTCTAGGCATCAGTTCTGGCACCCCAGATAGGACAGCGAGGCATCTGGAAAACCCCTGGACCGGGAGGGAGAGAGGGGTTAAGAGTGGGGGGCAGGAGGAGAAATGTGTCTTAAGGGCTCATTTTACTTCTCATTATCCTCCTCTCATTTTTTAGTAAGAGATTCACTTGTACTTCTAAGCTGAGCCTGTTTTGCCCTTGGAGTGTTTTCTCCTGGTCCTTATCTCAACTCATGAACCTTTCCTTAAATTTCTCTCTCTGCTGCCCAGCTGGGCTGGGGAGGGTGAGTGAGTGACTGTCATGGGTGCCAAGCATTCAGCCAATGTCAAACCAAGACACCACACAACAATGTTGTTTTATCTGGAGTCATTTTAACCAATGTGGTTGCAAAGAACAGAAATAACTGTTCAATTCTTCAATACCGTATTGAAGAATTGTAATAGCATATTTATTCTAAGAAGAAAATTTGTGATTAAGGAGGTCATATTTCAGAGTTTGTAAGCTTTCTGATGTGGGAGTTTACATAGAGGAATTTTGAACCATTCAAGGAAGCCCTCTATTTTGTCCTGGCTTCAGAAATAAATGCATTAATATTAAATTATTATGATATTTTATGTTAATCAGATCATATTCCCCTTTTTTCCCCAAAATATTATGTGACTAACTAGAAAGAGTTTTTATTTAGCTAATTCTTTATTTTGTCACTATAATATCAGGATAACACCATCATCTTTGCTAGCCTGCTCAGGCAAAGCAACCTTCTCAGGTGGTTTTTTATCTGTTGATTTTATAAGTACATGCTTGTGTCTCAGGTGCTACACATGAAAGATATTTAAGGCTTTGTGAAGACATCACATAAAACATTTTGAGCTTTAAGAAACATGTGATAGAAAATGTAGTATTTTTATGTCATGGAAAAATTTTAGATAGATATTAAGATTTGTGTGACTATAACCTCAGTTCTTTCATTGTAAATATGCATGTAAATTGTGTCATGCATTATTCAATAATTTAAACAATATTTATAATGCCAGGAACTTTAAATTTATCTCAAAAAATACAAATTATACTACAATTATTACAAATGGTTATGTAATTGACTCTGCAAGTGGTCTACAAAATCTCAGCTAACAATGAATTATCTGCCTTTTTCTGAAGACTCATGTTCCAGACATCTCAATAAGGAATTTATATCTTTGAAAAAATTCCAAGTCATTAGTAAGAGTGAGATTTCCTTAAGGCTTCTGTTTTATATAAATGGTTAAATGATTTTATGCTATCAAATAAACATTACTGGGTTTTAAATGTCAGGTATTTAAGTTCTGAATTAAAGGAGATTAGTTTTCTAAAAGTATATTGAATCTGAGGTCTGTTGCTTTGAGTATAACTTTTTAATATTGTATGAAAAAGCCATGAATAAAAGAATTTTCTTTGACAATGAAAATCACCAGTATGTTATGTGCCATGAAATACCACTGATGTATTTCCAGTGCCTAGAACACATACAGGTCAATTTATAATATCTAAAATTCCTTCCTGTATGGATTCAACAAATAAGTCTGTTGTTTTAGGTTTATTTTTATTTTGTAATGAATGGGAAATCTTAACTTTAACTGGCATCTATAAGTGAATTTTTACTAAGGACCTCTATATTTTTTGTCACATCCCAAACTGCTTATTTGCACTTTGTTCTGTAGATGTTTGATCATTAATTTTGGCAAACCCATCATTTTCAGTGCAGGAGGGAAGAGAACTTACAAATTCAGTTGGTTGGCAGGAAAAAAATTAAAATAAATCTTTCAATACTAATAGATATCTTTTATGTGGCAGTAAAATGGTGGTAGTCCCTCATCTGAGAATTACGGGTAAATGTAGCTGTACAGCCTTGAAAAGCTTGCTGTTTCTGGGGAAAGAAGATAATTACAAATCTGTGAGTTAGATAACTGGATCATTTTGGGGGTAAAATAAATCTTGGGGCAAATTGTGTGCTGGCAGTTTATATACAGACACAAACGGGACGGGGCTGCTAAGACAAGCATCTTGAGCTATTTATTTTTAGCATCAGTCTTATTAGAGGGTTATGGCAATGAAGAGATGCTAACAGCTCGCTGGTCAGGCAGCAGGCCAAAGAAACTTAATGTTACAACATACTATAAAGCCGTCTTAGCCAATTACATAGAGCAAAAGCACACTGATGGTAGTTCTATCCAATCACCTTAAGCACACGTAGCTTTGATTAAAACAATGGTGACCTATTCTCGCATACAATGGGCCGTTTATAAGAGACAAAGCACAGAGCACTGTTCATATTTAACCTTCTAAATATCTACTAAATAAACTTGTTGCAACTTAGAAAGCCAAACTACATAGCTCCATTGTTCTATTTCTTATGTCTTCACTACAACTTAGATATCTTTTCTGCTGCTTTAGCACTGTTCAGTATTCTGCTGTAACTGAGGCCTGTCTTCTGCAGCTTTCTTAAAACCTTCTGATTTTATGGATTCCCACAGCAAATACCATCATAACCCTCACCATCATTTTTGTTGAGTGAATTTTCTGCAATCACTTTTTTTAAAATTCTGTCTGTGCTCAAGTAGCAGCAGCTGCCAGAATATCAAGAAATACAAAGAGATTTCTGATAAGTTGTAACTTACTATTAGAAGAAGATCATGTAGAAAATCATAGGTATAATTTTACAGTTCATGCTGCTCCTCTATTTAATCATTAAATGATTCTTCAAGAGTTAAAAAGAAAACTCTGAGCACTCATTTTGCTCGGGAGCCAACCAGCACATGTAGTTGAATAGTATTTAGGTCACAAGCCTTTGGGGATAATTCTGCCCTACCAGTTAGTGCCCCTCCTTCCTTTCAGACCATTCTTAAATGTCAATGGGCCAGTCCATCTCTGCTGACCCTGGAACACAGCATTTATGCAAATGCATATCTTTGCACTTTTAAACTGTTCCCTGAAAACACTTTGAGTGATCTTCAGCTGTCTTAGCATAAGAAGCCAGATATTCTTAATTGTCAGACATCTACAGGGATGGGATTATACTTTTTTTGTCTATTCTAACATATAGCCATGACATTGTTAGGGATCTGAAATAGCTTTAATTGTTTATGTTTAAGCAGCAGAATAACACCGAGTGTATATAATCACTTATAGAATTTTGTGAAACCACAGGGTTTGTTTTGATTTCATTGCAACTATGTTTTAGATGTATTTGTGGGAAGGGCTTTTAATGACTCTGAAGTGAACCCTGTCATCAAGAACAATAATGATGTCAATATGTTGATAGAAACCCATTTTCCTCCCAAATATGCTTGCTGATTTTCCTTTCCTTTCCTGGAATGATTTCACTTGAACAAAGAGGTTGTACTACCTGTAAATGTTACCCATTATCTTCAACAGGAGATGCATATGTGTAATGAAGTTCAAACATGTTTGGAGTATGCATATGATTACCTCTGAATGGCAGATAACACAGGGATAATGGCATGTACTGGCATCACTTTCTTACTCTCCTCCAGCAATAGTGACACCCTCTACAACCAATCTCAAACAGTGTATGTAAACTGAATGATCCCATTGCAACCAAATGGATTTGTAATTCCTTGCCATATTGACATGGCTTTCATACTATTGCAAAGTTTTTCTTATTAGAATTGATATTTTTTTGTCTTCCATGCATGCAAGTAACCATATTTATTGCTCCTTACCCATACCTTGCTTGAAAAACTCTGCCAAAGTTTTCCTGTGAACCTCAGTTAAATTTATTAAGGTCTTCAACATGATGGCCATTAGCGTCAAGCTTCCTCCTTTTCACTTTTTAATGTAGTCTCACATAAGCATTTAACAACTCTGACTCTAATCACTGTTTTCAGTACATATTCTTTAGATGTTGGCTGTTAACAGTACCTTGTGACAGTTTACCTTGTGACTGGCTAGCCAGCCTAACCAAATTGTGTGGTGGATTGAGATAACTTCTGGAAAGTTCTGGGGAAGATTATTACAAAGATTTATAATGTTGCTATTGTATTTTTGATATTCAAATAGACTTAGCATGGGCACAGCAGCTGTGTTGCAAAGTCAGTTGTTCCCTTTACAAGTAATAGATTTTCCATTAATCAAAATGGTCTGCTAAGTTCATCAAATAGAAAAAAAAGGAATTATCCATGGCTTTAAAAATCCATTAACTATACACAAGTACTTCACCAGTTGCGCACATATAGTGCCATATACATATTAAAATGTTTTGTTCCTTGTTACTGGCTGAGTCTTCTAATGATTCCTTCTTTAATTCCTCTACAGATGCAGTTAGTATTCTGTATGGCTCTACACTGGTCCTCAATTTTGCTTGACAACGAGACCTGTGATAAAAATGATATCTGGACACAGGGATACAAAAAACATTGTAGTACATCTGGAGTAGTAGCATATTTGATAGAAAACCTGTTGTGCTTTTTCAAAAAATATGATGGTTTTAGCAACTGCAGATTATACTTTGTAAAAGTGATTTGAGAAATTTTTGGGGGAATTATTATATTTCAAGTACTAAAACAAAATTATCATGGCCAGAAATTGCACCAATAGAAATCTGAATGCTATGCTCAACTATGGAATTCTAAGTTTAGAAGGAGAGAGGTCTCTAGGTTGCATTCATTTTGGTACCTACTTTAGACTGTGACTGAAAAAGAAATACACATTTCCACAGCTGTTAAAATTTGTTCCTGCCACAAAAGGAAGAGAGAGAATCTCTCTTAAAATTTTGTTACTTCCATGGAAGGTGCAAAGACTGTGAAACACCTCTGTTCCATCTGCATGAAAGGCATTTTTACATCATTATTTTTGAAGATTATTTCTTCTTCAGGGCATAGTAAAATGTTGCCTTTTCACAATCAGGATAGTATGATACATTTTTCTTTTTTCCTTTTTTATTACATAATCACTGAATAGCAAGATTACTGTGACTTACTGTCCTCAAGAACAGTCCTCCTCATCTCAGAGTGGCTGGGAGCAGGGCAAGGCAGAGTCAGCCACGGCAATCCCATCCCTGAAGATCAGGTGCCTTCAGGGGGATGGGGACAAGCTAAGACCCAGGGGTGATAACATGAGCCATCCAGACATTGCCCATGGAAACGCAGTGGAATGTTTGCAGACAGCATATGATCTGCCCCTTCAGACTTTATTGATTCAGGAAGGAAGAGGCTCCTGATATGATTTAGGTAAGCTTAGGTTACTTCTGTACCCCATGCTTGGTTGCTTGGTCCTCCAGCTGCTCACACTGGTGGTTTTCTAGACGAGTCTGTTCCTTTCTGACTGCCTGCCAACATGCCCCAGGCATGGGAAGCCTATGGGACCAGGGTTTGGCAGCTGTGGAGAGCTATGAGTCATAGCTCCTCCTTCTGTTCCCTGTGGCTGCAATTATGTCTCTTGCATCTGTGCCTGGACTGTGTAAGAGATGGTAGTTTTCCTTGGGTGCATATGTTGTGGCATACTTCTGCCCAGCCACAGGCATGAAAAAGTTCCTTTGTGTCACCACAGTCCTTTTACACAGAAAAGGGAGACAAAGACATTATGTTTGATATATTCTGCTATGCTATAAAATATTATTTATTAATTTATACATTCATAATTTCCTATACTTTAGAATCTTTACCCTTTTCCAACTTAATTGAATATTTTATAAATTTGAATGGAGTTGAGATTTTTTGGTGTAGTTCAAATAAACACTACTGTTGTCCCTAACTGGCAGAGGGCAGTAGTGCAGATGGTAACTAGGACAGACATGTTTACCTAAATTTAATCTGCCTAAATTAGGGGATTATATTCCAAGGTGCTTTACTGACACCAGAAAAAGAGAGAAAAAAAGGGCCTTTAAATAGGCTTACACAAATAAAAGCTGTGGAACGCATGTGTTATCTTTCCTATTAAGTTAAACTGATCATGGTTTTAATGTTTAGCTAGCTTACTGCATCTCCAGTTGTATGAAATACTGTTTAATTTTAATTCTCCTAATGTACTCACCAACAGTGAAGCTTGTCTTAATTTCACTTTCTATTGTGTCAAGGATACAAACACCACTTAATGTTTTTCTTCCACAGGAATGCTGATCACGAGCAGAGATGAGAATTGTTTGTGTTGTAGTCAGTGCCCACTGCAATTGAGGCTCCCATATTTTCTGCAGCGGTACAACTAACCTGAATTGTTTGTTAAGAGTTCTGAAGTCTGTAACACTCCAGTATTGCAGCCTGAAGTTCCTTGTAGATACAAAGAAGGTTTTGAAAATGGAGGTTGTGTCCTTGAGGTATTTAATTCAATTACATCATGCGTTGCCCCTAGCTTTATATTTCCGTTGAATTACATATTGGTTATCTAAAGTATTAGAGTAGTTTTCTGTGGGGAATTTGAAGGTTAGATAGATACAGAACAAAAAGAAGAGAATTTTACTTGGATATGTTTCAAGGATTCCTTGAGAATGATTTATTCTGTGTGAAAGTGGGTAGCAGTGAAATAGTTGTCAAACCTGGTATTTCAAAATTACCAGATTGCTGACAGGAAAGAGAGATTTAATTTACGTACCAGAGCATCTACAGATTCATTAACCACAATCTGCCTGTCACTTGTGCTTTTGCACAAGTGTGACTTTTTACAAACCCCTCTTTGTAGTGGCAAAATGCTAGCATTGCTTGGTACCTAGAAAATATGAAACTATACTGATCTCAACCTGGCACAGTGTACAATGGAAACTTCTACAATGGTAATATCTGATAATTTACACAAGCTCAAATACAAAGTACTAAGTTATCAGCAAGCCTGTGTTACTAACCCATCATTGTTAAAAAACTCCAAAAACCACTGTCTTTTCTTTCCCTATGATTTCTTTATACCTTTTTGTTTTTTATTCTCCTAGCTCTTTGCCATTTTTTCATTTGTGAGTTTTGGTAATTGGCAATTTTTCCTGCTTTATAGAATAGGGAATAGAATTAGTATTTTCCTGTGCAATTGGACAACTAGATGAAGGTAAAGCAGTTACTTTAAAGCTTCTCTGGAGGAAGGTCTGACCTCATTCAGCTGCTAACCACTATATATCTATGCTCCAATTAAAGTTTGATGCTGAATTAGCGGTTAAAGTTGGTGTTGAATATTTTACAGGATTTTCCATTTCATCTTGTAGTAGTAGTATTATTATTGCAAATAACAAAAAATGTTACTTATTTTTTAGTCTTTCACCCCCCCTGTATTGTTTTTGTTTGTTTGCTTGTTTGTTCATTCATTTTTATCAAAAAGGAAAATCAAATAAAATTTCATTTGTTTCCTTAATTGGGAGAAAAATTCAATGTGGGCTCATAAATCACAGTAATGATTTAATTCAAATTCCCGCTGGGAGACTTTATTATTAAAATAGTTTTTCTTTATTAGCAACTGAATTGTTAGGAAATGCTAATAATAAAATATTTTAAATAAAAGTTGCAGAACAAAGTCCTGGTTTGAATGCCCTGTACAGCTGTATAAATAAAGTCTTGTGTATATATGCATGGCTTTGCTGGAAATGGGGAACTAACTGCATATTGGAAATTTTTGTCCTGGTCTTGGCTCATCTACAAAAACCTATTGAGAGGCTGCTGATACTCCTTCTGGAGCATCTGCAGCAAATGCTCTAGAAGGACATTCTGAGATATGTTCCATATGTTTCTGCCAGTTTAACTATAGGCAATTGAGAATAGAGGCTATCCTTTTGTCTGCATACAAATATTTTCCTCTCTAGGGCTGAATTCCCTTCCTTGAGTTCTTAATGAAATTGCAATTTTACTCATTTTTTGCCTTCTCTTTTCTTCTCTCCTTGTGTCCAGTTATTTTCTCTGCTCTCTGCTTTTTAGATCATTGATGCCTGTGCAACTTTTTCCTCTAATTGCTTCTATCAGTTGCTTAGTCATGTAGGTATAAAACTACTGAGTTGAACTTTGGTAAAAATAAATTGGTTCCCTGCCCTAGAAGGGAAAATTGCAATACTAGATAATGAACATACACTGCCTACTCAGATTTGACATTTCAATTTTTAAAAAACTTTTTTCCTAATAGAGACAAGGCTGCTCTCGCGAAGAGTCCTTTGGCAATGGTTACAGTCAAAATGCACATATTGATTAGTATTCTCTATGAAGCCTATTATCTGCTTTGAAGACCAGTTCATTAAAATGTGTCCTGCTTCTACAATACAGAACTTGTGAAGACTACTGAGGCTGTAAAGAGTAATTTCTTTATGGTTCCTATAGGTCTGTATAAAAGTAGAAAATTTCTCACCATGAAGTTGAGCTTCCTGAAGTATTCCAGGCTTTGCTAAAAGTTATTTTGTTGTTGTCATTTCCATATGTGGCTGTCATGGAGATCTATTTTTTAGGAAAAATAACTTTCCTAGGAATTAATAAACTCATTTAATGAAAAAAAACATACAGACACAAACACACACCCATATATGCACACACCCATACTGGAATGACTCAGTTTTCTTTCTTTTAAACAGCACTTTTAAATTCTTTGTCTCTACTTTTTACAGGATGTATGTAGATATCCTTATTTGTATTTAAAAAGGACTAAAACACAGTCCTCCTTACTGTGATAATTTAAAAATAGCATGCTAATAATCCACAAGCAAAAAATCTTATTAAGAAATCAACTCTCTGAAAGCTGGTCTCACAATTATAAATGTTACATTTGGAAACCAATAGGTCAAATTAAGATAAAATAATTACACAGTAGTTCCTAAATAAATTGTAAATAATCCAGCAGAGTGGTCAGGACTTCACATGGGATTTTGGTGTCTCTACTCATGGACAGGCCAGTTCACCAGGGGGTGAAAGGGCAACTTTATTGATAAAACCAAGAACTATTGAGAAAGGCATTCAGAACACACAGGTGAGCACTGAATGCTTCTAAAAGCTTTTTTTATCCCATATTTATAACTGAATTTTATTCTACTAATTGTTTTAATAATAATTTGAGAAAAGTCTTGCTTCCTAGATGGCAAGTAAAGATGTTACTCACACAGACAAAACTGATGCAGCCCAAAGGGGTGGCTTCAGAGAAAGATGGTGGAACTTGGCTGAGGACTGAAAATTGCATTTTCAATTAAACAATTTTTTATAGATTTTAGCAATTTAAAATATAGTTTAAAATAATGTTAAAAAATTCTGGTTTTATTCCTACTTGGGAACATTCAATCTGCATGAGAAAATGCAATTAGCAAAAATGGAGTGCTATGTATGATTATAGCAGTAAATGAATATTTATTTTGAAAACTAGTGAAGCTAAAATGAAAATTTAGAACCATTAAAGACAAATATCAGAATCAAAAGAGAGTATATCACATTGATAAGACAATAACATGACGTAACTGGAAATCATTAATCTGGATGCAATAGAATATAAGATTCTGATAAAAATCAAATTTTGTTCTTTTTTAAAAAACCCAAGAATATGTATTCACATATTTTTATGATATGCTTTGTTTTGTTACTTCATCAGTACTAGAGACATTCTCAAACAGGAATAATTAAAGTGGAATAATTTAAAATCAACTCAGTACTTTCCATACTGTGTTTAAGGATTTGGAGAAGAAGAGCAAGAAGGAATTAAAATTAGTTTAATTGATCTTAAAAACCAATTATTATTAATGGGAATTCTACTAATGAAATTTTTGAAGTGAAATCTTGATATTATCTTAGAGTGCTACTCCAAAATTTTTACCACTGTTTCTTATGATTACATAAAAACCATAAAAAGCTTAAGGCATAAAAAGCAACAAACTTCTACACGGAGGTAGGGAAGATATTTTGTACTAAAACAAAAAAGGTAAATAAAAAAAGGTATTTCTCTACGGTTTTATGTAAAGTTATGAAATAAGGTACTCAGTGTGACATCTGCACTGACACGTGATGCAGAAGAAATCTGCTTCTTAGAGAAGCTGAAAAATCAAGGTTTAAGGACAGCTGCTCTAAAGGATGCTGTGTTGGAGCATGAGCTCTTCTCAATGCTACTCAGCTGTGTGAGGCTGAGCAGCTGTCCCAAAGGTGTCATTGCTTACACAAATGTGTGGAGAGCAATATTTTGACCAACCCTTGGAGAAACCCAAACACAAGGATTTTGGACAAGTTCCTTCTCTTTCTGGTGTGGACTGGCTTTTCCTACTGAAAAACATGCACACCTTTGCTCTTTTTATTCACACACACACAGATGTGCACAATGACTCATTCTGTCTATTAACCATGTTGAATTACCCCTTAGACTCCAATTCAAATCCTGACAGCTGAAAAGTGTAGCTTCTTTCCTTCTTGCTGACTGATCCAGATGAAATCCACTCACAAACCACACTTACAGCTGAACAGACTCACATAGAAACCAGTAAGTGGTGGGATTAAATTGAAGATAGGGTGCACTGCAGTGACATACCAAAGGACTTGGACAAACAAGCAGATCGCCCAGCAGTATGTTAATTCACAAGGCAGACCTCTTTTAAATCTACTCCATCCCATTTTCTCCCTGATCAACCTTGATTCCTCCTTTTTCTCAGTTGTGGCCCTTCCCATAAACATCCTATAATATACACTGCTCCATTTCACAATTTCCTCATAACATAGGAAGAAGTCTTACACAGTCCAGAAGCCCCGATGGGACACAATGGTCTATTTTCCTCTTCCTGTCCTGATACAAGGATCTGCTGGAAGATCATTTTTATGACCAGGTTTGTGGGGTTTTTAGAGACCCATCATTCAGATGAGAGACCTTTCTTTGCTGATGTTTCCTTCATTTCCTGTTCCACAGAGCTTGTGTGTCATGTTTTAGTTCATTACTTTTACATTATCTTTTGGTAAGATTTTTAGGCTGAATTACTAATAACCACAGGCTCTGAAGGCAGAAGACCTTCCATTCCGCTTATCCCCACATTAAGGATTATGAAAAAGCTCAGAAAAAAAAAATCTCAAGTACTACAAGTACCCAGAGGGATGTATGAAAGAAAACAGTGTATTTCAATTAGTTGCTAAATAATTAAAGATAAGTGGATAAGCAAAGGAATATCAAGTAATGATATAAGACAATCAGGGCAGAGCAGTACTTCTAAAAAATACACAGAAGGACTGGAAATTACTGTTTTGACCATCTTCCTGTTTTTTACTTATTTTTCCTTCCATGGCACTCCTTCTCTTGTTTCTTTGAATGTTTCTATCACTAAGTCTGGAGTAGTATTTTTTTTAAGTGGTACTGTTTGTATTACAAGAATTGTGTGGAAGATTAATTCAAACAAAATAGAAATTGCATTCAAAGAGATTAAAAATTGCTGGATCTTTTTTAGCAAATAACTACAAGACTATATAGGCAGTTAACAGGGATTTTGTTGGAAATCAATACATCCCTCTGGGTGTCCAGAGTTGCCAGGGCCCCTGGCAGGGGGCTCGGAGACCCTGGCATGCAGCCCAGAACACCTGTGGATTTGATTATGACCTGTGGAGCAAATTACCAGCTTTGTATGAGGACCTGAAAGTCACAGAAGTTTAAATAGTGTAATAATAAAATTATCACCGGGTGAAAAGGTAGATTTTAGGATTTTTAGAATGGGGGTTTTGGGGACAAGATAGAGGGACTTCTTCTTCTCTACCTCAGTCTTCTGCTGTGGTGCTGGCACTTTGGGATTGGTTTAGAATAGAAGTTCAGTTCCCTGTCTAACATAGGTGATAGGTATTGGAAAGTAATTGTAAATATGTTATATGTTGTTTGTAGTATAAAAAGACAACAATGCCCCAAGGGCAGTCGGAGTGCTGCTGACTGCCCTGCTGAGCTGACCTCAGCTAGGCAGGAGAAAAATTTTATAGATAAGATATAATAAACAACTTCAAGACCAAAAACTGAAGAGCTCTGACTTGTTCTTCGGACATGCAGGCTGAAACAGAGACTTTTCATATATCTCAGGGCTTCAATTAACAACAAAACTCCCGAGAGGATTTCACTGCATTTACTGCTTCTCTTTACAAGACTGGATGAATATCTCTTTATTTTTTCATGCTCTAACTGTTACCAAAATTTTAATACTGAGTTTTTAAGAATGTTAGACTTCCAAAAATCTACTGAACAGCCTGTGGTTACCTAAAAATAATTGTATTTGTTTAATCTGGTTATAGCTTCATAGACTGGGGTGTTTTTGAGTAATATCTTCAAGTCAACAAATGTCTTATCAACTTTCGGTATACCTTATGGTGGTCAGATTATTAGTGTTTTCATAAAATCAGTAGTATATAGGTAGACATTGACTTGATTTCAGGTAATTTACAATTTTTTTTTATATCTATGGAAACTATTTGACCCTTTCACAATCTCACATTAATGTCAGATATGAGTCAGACACTTAAGACTCCCTCTTGGATTTGTAGTCCAGAATTTATTCTCACTTAATTTTTTTCATGGATTAAATCTTAATTTCCCAGTGTGAGATATATTGTGGAACAGTTTATGGTCTTTGAAAATGCATTTTTTGATTTTGTGGGAGTTTCAGAATATTTTTTTAATTGAAATAGGTACTTTTATTAAACTATGTTATATCAGTCCTTTTTCAAAATGTGCCTTCAGAATGATCCTAATAATTCTGAAGTCTTCCTAAATATTGATATTTGATTAGTGATTCTTTTGAAGTAGATTTTTTGATAACATAGTAAACTTACTCCCATTTCTTTTATCATAGTTTTCCTAAAAGTTTATTCCTGAAAATCAGCTTGAAAGGTGCACATCACAATCTTGTACATTTTTCACATTTTTGAACATTTCAGACATCCCCTTTTACCATTTTGGATTTCTTTTATCTATGCCAAGACTTTTTACTCAGGCAAAGACATTACACTAATTTCTTAGCCCTAGAATTTGGATAATTAGAAAAAGAATTTACATTTGGTTTGGACTTCTTTACTTAGCATTGGTTCTTCTGGTAGATTAATCTATCAGGCCCATGGAAAGCTACAAGCCTTTCCACCATAAGAATATGCAGTTTGTAGGAAGGGGTCCTTTTTATTAGATACCTGTTTTAAAAAAAACCTGTAAAACTAGAATGTTGCAGCTTAAGTAGTAGTGCAGGCTTGTTGGGCAAATTCAGTTTGAGGGGCTTATTTGTGCTACAAATAATACATTATAATGGCTCTTTGGGCTTTATAATGAATACCATTGTAAGTGCCATAATAAGTGCCATTTGTCCAAATAAAGTAAAACTATTTTTTATAAATCAAAAATTGTAACTTTTCTGTTTAATTTTCAACATTGTGCAGCACTGTAAAAACACTGACTTCAGTGTAAATTCTAACATTGTCTTAGTAGCTTCAGTCTTATTCTTACAAGGCCTGTTATCAAAACTCAAGGTGCAGTATTATAAGTATTCTGTGTTTCACAACAAAATTTTATACAAGTGGCAGTAAATTACATTTTCCATAACAAGTGGAAGAATTCTCTGTTGACAATAAAAATATTGTTGTTATACTTTGATTGCATTCAAAATGTGTTGGTACTGGTTTTATTGGAAGAAAAATGATCACTAGACATGTGTTGCAAAACCAGAAGATGCCTCACAATAAACGTGCAAATTTGTGTCTTTTCCATATTCCTCATATTCTTTTATTGCAATATATTGAAAATAGACCTTGGAATAAATTAATTCAAAGAAGGGAATTAGAATATGTGAATATAATTGATAGAAGGATTATGAAGCGCCTTTATGTCTTGGTTGAAGCTATGTACATGATACTAGAGCCCTCCTCTCCCTAAGCATTTAGGAAAGCCATAACTTGACTGTGAATAAAAAAGCATTTTTTGTCCTCTTTCCAATGCATTTCAGACTTAGTAAGGGTATGTAGCCATTGAGAAGCATGGTTCTAAACAAACATAAGCAACTAAGAGCTGAGTACTGGATATAGACTACCAAACTTGAAACACTAGGTCAAATTAAATACTTAAATTCTGAATAATACTGTTCAAAATATATATACAACTTAATGGAGATTTTAATTGTCATTTTCTGACACTTATCCTTATTTAACATATAATAATGTCATAATTTCAGTGTAATCCTTTGTGATTTTAGTGCTGATTCATTTACCTCTCTCACAGCTTTTTAATGTAAGAGTTCTGTCTCCTTTCATCTGCATTTGGGGCTTGAGCAATTATAGAAATAGATGCCCTATGCCATCCTAGTTTCCTTGTAGCAAGTTTATTTAATGCATATGTGATTTTACAATTATATTGCTTGTTTTCAACAAAAAAAATATTATCTACCAGAATACTGGACATGTATGCAACAAAACTGCTTAATTTAGGTTAGAGTCACATCATCATTCTGGTATTGAATTATGTGAAATATAACTCTATTTTTTTGTACCTGAAAAATTTTTGTATTCTTGGAACTACTGGTAAGAAACAAATATACAAACAAAAATGAGTGGTTTACTTACCAAATATTAACTTGAATAAAGAGTGGCAGAGAAAACACTGGGAAAATCTGTAGTACACATGATAAAAAAGATCTAATGAATCTCTGGTTTCTCACATTTTTTATTGCTTTATAAAAGATGAAATCTTAAAATATTATTCAATATTCTCAGTTTGATTACATACTGACCTGAAAAATCTTACATTATCTGTATGGACTCAAAACACTGAAAATAACCTGTTCCTTCTCTTCTGAAGTTTAAAAATCATGTATCACATTAAAAGCAGCAGCAAGCTATTATGCTCCAGCTACTCTCTGCAGGTGATCTGTCAAGAAAAGCAAATATGTAAGCTAATTTGGTTTAAAACTATATTTGTTTTCAGTTCCTCTGCATTTCTGAGTCATTTTGTTGCAAGATCATTCAGGTCATTTTTAGAAAGTAAAAGTTTCTTTTCCTTATTTTGATCATTAAATGTGTACTTTACACTCATCTGTTCAATAAAAAAGTTTGTTTTTCCCTGTAATCTATGTCTTATTGTATGGAAATACGTGTTCACTGTCACAAAATGGGATTCAACTGTATGTAACAAAAGGTTAAGAAGGATTCAGACTCTTTTTGCTGTGCAGAATGGTTTGGAAGCTTGGAGATGGAAGCAGAATGGTGCTGGTTTCCAGAGGAAGCATAAGATCAAACTATCCTGCTACAACCATTTTAAACTCAGCAGTACACAAACTGAGGAAAGGGGTCCATGGCTACTCAGAGGTCAATTTACACGATTTGTCAGCAGGATGGAAAATTATCATAACAGCAGAGAGAAGCTCTGCAAGAGAAGCTGCTTGTCACACTTTTCTCATCAGTGCTCCCTACCTCACCCCTCTGAGAGTTAGAGTCAATGTGTTGGTTTTCTGCAGCAAAACCACATATATTCTCCCACTGATGGCAACTTGGGAATGAAAGAATTGTATTTCCTATCAAAAGATATCTGATAGTTGGAGTTATGCAATGCAAAGCCAGAGTGAATATTTGAGTTTCCTGTAACCAGGAAATGAAATGTTAACCAGTCAGAAACTGAAGAAATGAAAGCAAAAGAATTGATTTCACCACATGGGAAAGGCAAACAAGGACATATTTTTCATTCTCATAACCCTTCTAATCATTGTTTTTGGATTGTTTCTTATTAATTCTTCTTATTCACATTTTAAATAAGCAACTGTTATTTCTTTATGAGCATAATTTAAATACTTTAAACTCTAAAATTTTCCCTAATTAGGAAAAGTTTCATAAGACTCCTACCTCTAAAAAGGGCAGACAGCTAAAAAAGGACAAATTGGGAAAATTTAAGGTGAACATTGCATACAATTCTTACTGAAAATCTCCTGACATGACTTGACTCCATTTTCAAACCTATATTCAGGATTTGTTAATACATTCCAGTTAATAACATTATTGACTTTTTTTATTTCAAACCCTTGGAGGAAAAACAAAAGAACAGGAGTTAAATATAAGGAAAACATGTGTAAAAGATTTATTATACTTCCTATATATAGGATTTATTAAATAAATATATGAAATTTAAGGTAAGAAAAGTATCTAACTCAGTGACAATACAAAGTGTACAGCAAATGTCCTCTACAATGCAAAATTTGCCATCTATTTATGTTTATTTTATACTTGTTTATTCTTGGAGGTGTCCACGATTCAGCTGGATGAAGTCTTACTAAGTCATAATGCTCCAACTTTGGAGGAAACTGCACTTTTTGCAGAGAATTGAACCAACATAGGATACTTACAACATAAATCTCTTTATCATTCTATCCCAATTAGAAAAGGTCCCATTTTATCAATACTCTAGCTTAGTAGATGTTTGTAGTTTGGTAATGTAATAGATGAGGGACTTTAAGTGAAGGTATATCGTAGGAAGGCGGACCCAACAGGGTAATAATTAGCATTGACTCCATGATTCCAGAAGGCTGTTCAATTGCTCTATTATTCTATACTATACTAATTAGAAAAAAAACATGGCCCTTGCAGACAGTCCGATACAGACTTTGGCTAGATTGATCAATCAAATCCAAACACCATCACCAGTGTCCAATTAAGAAATCACCCTTTGGTAAACAAATCTCCATAACACATTCAACATGTGCATAACAACAGGTGCAGCAAGTGGAGATAAGAAAGAATGGTTTATCATTCTTTTTTCTGATCTTCTCACAACCTTCCCCAGGAAAATGCCTGGGAAAATTGTATCTGCTGCTCTCTATGAAGAGAGCTGTGGCTACAATGGTATACACAGGACTAAAGTTTGTATGTTCTCTTGAAAGAACATAATTAACAATTCAGCAGGACTTCATAGAAATCAAAATAGACTTTTTCAGTTGTGTATTCTGTAAATGTAAGAGATGTGTAGAAAATATATCAACAACACCAGAAACATCTAAAGATAGGCAAAATTATTTTTCCTTCATCATCACCATCAACCTCCTTGAAAACCAAACAAAAAAGAAAACCTCCGCAACATTTGAAAAGGTAATGAATATTTCCTAAAATAGTCTTTAAATAAGTTGAGACATGAAGCTCCAAGTTATGCAAATAGACTTTTCCTTTTAAAACAAAAAACAAAAATAAAACCAGGTTAGTTTTACTGTCAGATTGTTTTTCCTTACTTCTTATAGCTGTAGGAGACAAAAGTTTCAAATCTTTTGCAGTTTTTTTTTTTTTGCTTTGTTTTGTTTTGTCATTAATGATTGCATTTTTCATTAAAATATCAGTCTTCACAGACAACAACCTTATTAAATGTCCTTTTGGCTAATTTCTCCTGGACAGCTCTACCATCTACATTCTTGTATGTCTGGATCCCACTCTCAGTATAATTTGTTGGAGGGAAGAATAGAAAAAGTCTGCAACGGAACCTCAGAGACAATTTCACACATCTGTTCCTGCAGGTGATCTTTCATTCTTTTTCATTTATAATTAATGAAAAATAATGGTGCTGACACAAGTTAATTGCTATGAAAAATTACAGTTTATGCTATTCATTATTTTAATGGCAAATTACTTGAGCTTTTCAAACTGTGCCAAAGCAATTAGAAGTGTTCATAAGGAGTTCACCTGTGATTTTTTTTGTGTGTGATTTTGCACTCTGTGTAGTCAAAGGAACACATAATGTTTTTCATTAACTACTGAGGTAACGCAAGAGATATTAATCACTAGTTCTGTGTCTGAGGGACGAAAATTAGGAACAAACTGAGCTAATGTTGATGTATCGGAGGTCAATCAACAGTACACAAAAATATTCAGTATAAGTAAATTTTTCTCAACATATCTAGAACAAATATTTTTAAACCATGTCATTTGAAAAAGATTTAATACAAGTATTTGAAAATATTGTCATATCTTTGCCAAAACATTAAACTACATTTCTAAAGATAGAATTAACATTCTCCTAATTAACACATTACAGTTAAAATAATGTTTCTTCTGCATCTTGCTCTTCTTATAAATATACAAATTAAAAATGTATGCATGATATTTTGTTTATATAGTTATAGAAAATGTATATTTGAAACATATTAAACAAGTCTAATGTATGCAAGAAAATAATATGAAAAGTGACTCACCTAATATCTGAGAACATGTTGCTTTGTTTTTTATTTCAAAAGTTGCATTGAAGAGAAATAGTTTTGCTCTTACTACACATTACTGGTATACTTTGAATAATGTGTGAATTAACACAAAAACTAGCTCAAGAAACTGTTAAAACCTGTTTATCTTTCATCTAATTAGCTCTTAGACAGATTAAATCTTACTCCATTATTCATCAATCTACTGCTACATTAACCTCATAGAAATCATATCAGTTTCAGGGCAAGTATTATCATGAATCACAGAACACAAAATGTAAAACAGCACTTCAGTATGCATTAAACATCTGATCCCCAAAACAAAACCAGACTGGCAGGATAGATTTTGCAACATTATAGAAATCACTGGAAGCATAAAAAGTAGTGCATGAAATTAAAAAAGAACTTAGAATTTTATCCTTTCAAAATACTGTAGACATTAAGTTTCATAAAAAATTTATTAAAATTTTATGAAAATTATGAAAAATTATTTTATTTTCATAAAAATTTTATTCCTGACTGGAGTGCATCACTTGAGTATATCAATCTGATATACAAGAAAAGAGGAAAATATGGAAATTTCTAGCGGACCAAAAACACAGGGGTAAATGATCTGTCAGGAATTAACTAACTCTTACACATTTATTAAATTATACTTATTTTGGAATGTAAAAAAAAATTAACTTAAAACCTTTATACCATATACGTAACATGTCTCATGATTCAGAAGCTAAGATTTATCTTAATTATCTTATATCTTATCTTTTATCTTATCTTATCATCTTTTCATTATAAACAAGATTAGGTAAGAGCCATGGTGCCTATTAGATCACCAGCAAACTGTAAATATAACCCAGATCTTATTTTAAATTTGTGGCATTGCTGCTAGGCATTTCCAGAGTAAATGTCTGCAAACTACAAACAGGTTTTGCCTTTGTAATTGAGACTGATACTCACTGGGGAGTATTCCAATACCACTGAACTAATTTTCATTTAAAGATAATGCATGAATTCAGGATCTTCAAATCTTGGAGTCTCTTATCAAGACATTAAATATCTGTTCCTCCACTTCTCTGTTGCTTGCTTACATTTCATGTAGTAGATTAAATTCATCAGGGATACTCATCACCCCTGCCCAAAAAAAGGAGAAAAGTCTTCATTTAGATTCTCTATCTTCTGAGCCTGATTGATACCCTACCAGCATATAACTTAAAAAATACTTGGCAATCAAGAATAAGGGTCATCACATTAATAAGTAGTGTCATTTATGTTACTCTCCTAGATGTAACTAAGCTTGTGAGGCCTGTGATCTGTGGAAGATGGGAGGATCCATTACCTATATATTGCTGTGATTTTTTAAATCAAAATCATTAATGGGTGTTTTAAACCTATAAGTGTGGGAGTAACAGAATAAGGGCAAAGGATAACATTTTTTTAAAGTTTTATAGTATGAAAAACTTGCACAAATGGTTTGAAACAGTATTCATGAGGTAGGACCCACAGAGTGTTATAAAGCCCAATTCACACGTTACATGTAATATCTTCTAGTGTGCCAAATTTTAAAAATTGATTTCTAATAATTTGAGACTATCTTAGAGCTCCACTTATAATGTCATTACTAAAGTCAATAATAAAGAAGATAGGACACTCAGCACAGTCTACTTATTCCACATTTACTTGCAGATTTTAAATTATTTACCAATATTACTGGACAATGAAAAATAAAATCTAAAAAATTAGTCAAATGGTTAGCCTGAAAATGTAAATGTAATTCCATACTGCACGTAATGTTTGCAAGTGAATGGGTTTGCTAAGTGATTATAGACTCAAAACAAGGGAATTAGTCCCTTATTTATCTACACTTTGACATGAAAGATTCATGGACGTGAAAGTACCTCCTGTTTTAGACTTCTGTTCATTATGTTTTGTTCCGTCTTTTGTTTGATAGAAAACTAATAAACAAACAAACACATTTTTTTTCCAGTTTGGTGACTTCTGCCCATCCTGGTTTTTGGCACATGTAGAATGTGTATAAATTAGGCTGGAGTAATAAAAGCCTGCCACCAGTGTGTCCCAGAACAGGGATCTTCATAATTATAACTGAGGTTCAGCATTTTAAACCAGCAAGGTCTGAGATCAGATGATAGTCACACAGAGTGAAAGAAATCTGAAAAAAATATGTGTTAGTATATCTACGTCTGTAAAATAACCTCAGAGCTTGTCAGCTATTTCTCCCGAAATATTCCAAGAACAGTATCAGGCATTTTCAATATGCAATTTGTCTCATTCTAATGTAATTTTCTAATATAGGTAAAAAAAGATGTGCCCCAGAAGTTCATGATTTATCCCTGTGGATTACGAAGTGAGCCCAGGGTAAATAAATCAGGGACTCAATATAAATGCTTGCATTGTAGATGTGAAAAGGTTGGTAAGATGAATCCCTCTTTGTGGCATGAAAAGTCTTCACAGCCCTACTATAAATTGAGACAGAGACACCAGCAATCAGAAAGAAGCCTGAGAGAAATTATTTATGATTGCTAGGAAACATTATCTATCAGCTGAAAGAATGTCTCTTGCCCCCCACCTGTCTGCAGCCTGGACAACAAAACATGAGCCATGATCAGTCTTAGTCAAATGGGAATGTTAACAGCTGGCTGAACAGTTAAGTCTTTCCTCTCCCATTAGCCTCCCTTAGAAAAACATCTTTACTGACTCTCAAATTCCCCTTCCACTCCTATGAGGGAATAAGACACAATCAAGAACTGCTGTTCCTTCTTTGTCCTGATCAAAGTTCTCATAAAATGATGCTTAAACTAACCTGACTCATTTTGATAGGCAAAACAGGAAGGATTTAGATAAGCAGCAGACCCAGAACATCAATCAGGAATTCACAAGTATAAGTCACAAATAGATGGAAAGAGAGGTATGGTTAAATTCCTCTTAAACATATTTGGATAAAAAAGCAGTGAAATTATGCTTACTGTCCAGCCTAAAATTAAATGAGTCCCTGGATGAATTATATGCACACTGAATTTTTCTGCTGAATTGTAAAATTTTGAAAATCAAACAGATAAAACCATTCAATTTCAGTGGGGTAATTCAGAATCTGTCTAGCTGATCAATCCTGTTTTAAAATTGCATTTTGATATTTTCTTCAAAAGACAGAAATGTAACATCCTAATCCCATCTAAGAAAAAGACAATGATTACTTGGACCTGTGTGGCTTTTATTCAGTGCTCATTTGTTCTGTTCTGGTCTACAGTTCAGCTTAAGTTGGATGTATCATATTAATCTATTTTGTAGAAGTTAATCAATTAACTTGAGAAAACTCTGTGTAGTGTTGATTCAATCATATAACAAGCATAATTTAATACAATCATGCATCTGACATTGATTTTTCTCAACTGCTTGGTAGAATTACCATCAATAAATGATGCAGCCAAGCTGAACTAACAATATTAACCATTTCTGCAATTTATCTGTTGCTATAATAAACACTAAGTGATACAATGACCAACAAGATTAATAATAAAATAAACGTGCTAGTTAGATTAAGTCCACAGTTCAATTCAAGACGGTGTCACTTCGAATAATCCCTGGGAATGCTAATATAAAGATGAACTTATTCCTGGAATTTGAAAAAAATTTATTTATCCAGTAGTTATTTTTTAGTTGTATAAACTTCAAGTTCCTAGAATTACTCCTGCTAGTGTTAATGTTAATAGCTAATCTAAAAATAAAAGTCCAGACATAAATATTTCAGAATAATTCAAATGTCTTTGTGATTTAAAGCCAGAAACATAATTTATGGAAACTAAATTGAAATTTCTTTACAATCAGCATTTTTAACACTTTGTATTTATATTAAGAAACCTACCAATCACATGCGACTTTTAGATTCTAGACCAGAACAAAAGGAAACAGAGGTTCAGTATTAAAAAAAAAAAGGAACATTTTTTGAAAATAAATGTTTAGAAATGTCTTCTGTCTTAATTTATAACAGGTCTAGTGAAGACTGAAAAATCTTGTTGACTCCTTAGCAGTTGACTCCTTAACAAATAACTCCTTTATTTGTTACATTTCTGTTCTTGTATTTTCTATACAAGAAAATATATTCTACTTGTGTGTGTGTGTATTTTGCTATTGTTTGGGTTTAGTGGTTTTTCTCTTTTGCTTTTCTTTTTTTTTCAAAACACTGTAAAAATCTCGTTCTTTGCTGAAAACATTTGTTGTTGGCACAAACTCTGCCCTGCTCTCTAGTGTTATCTCCCTAGAAAATAGAAGTCAAGCAAATTTCCTTTGAATTTCTAGGACTGATACCAACATATTTTCTAGCACAAGTCACAATTTTCAGAAGGAAATCAAATGTTTAGGTTACTAAGCTGTAAAGAAGGTCTCTTGTGGCCACAGAGGGTTACTAGAATGTCAGACTGAGCATAAGTTTTGTTTACTATCATGTTATGAACTACTGCAGATATTCTCACAGTTTGAAGCACATAGCAGATTCACAGCATGGATGCTGTCATTTGTTGCATTGAAAGTTACTTAACTACAATGTAATTTTTATAAAGTTTAATTCCAAATACCTAATGGATGAGAAGGACAATGCTGAATGCCACAAACTGAATCAATAATGAATAATATTTTGCATTTGGTGAGAGAAAATTGAATGATTCTTGCAAGTACTCAGCCAAACCATGTCACTTTGATTTTACATATCAAACACAAAGAATTGTTCTTATACTGATTAAGAATTTTTCTTAGCAATTTGTTGAAAAGCAATTTCAAAATGCTAATTGAAAAAATACTGAAGTGGTTTTTACACAACAAATAAATTGCTTTTTCAGTATTTTTTTGTAAGTGAAGTTTTGAAAGGTTTTTTTTCCATATGCTTAAGGAGCTTGAATGCAATAGCAAGATGTTGCTGTTTCTGAGATCTTCAATAATGGCAAGGTAAGTCACAAAGCAATATTGACAGCTGTTTAATTAATTTACTATGGTCTGGACTAAAAAAAAATCATGCATTTATATTTATAGAAGTATTTTATTTAATTTAATAAACAATCACAGATACAGATAAACAGTGTGTCTTAAATACCACTCTGCACTAATTTTATTTGTGTCAATGATATGAAAAATAATAATAGCCAAGTCTTGGCTTTTGATTCTACATCCTGCACAAAATATCCAATCAGTGATAAAATATCCATGAATATTCATGAAAATTCTTTATTATTTTATTATTCCTCTGGTCATAAGTCAAACACCAACTTCCCACCAGCCCCCCACCCCGCCCCTCCCCCCCCCCCAAAAAAAGCAAACAGGGAAAAACAAAAAGTGAAATTTGAGATAAACAGCTTCCTGAAATTTTTATGTATTTCTTAATTGGGCAAATATGCTCTAAGTTAACTATGTCCACTAAGCAAAGACAAGGAAGAAGTTTCCTTTATACTCAATGAAATGCTGAAGATTTCAAATGTCTGGTATGCCAAAACTGATTTGCTTTACCAGCATCATCCTTCAATACACATTTTAGCACTTCAATATATCTTGAAAGAATCTCTTTTTTTTACAACAGTTAAAAAAATTTCCTCTACCTGACCTCACTAAAATACCAAAATTTGGCTTGCTTAGAGCAGTACAGTTGGATATAGACTTTCCAAATTTTTCCTCTGTAATAGAATTATTACTTTTTAAATGTGAAAAGTTCTTTGCTTGTAATGATGATTTTACTCTTGACTCCAAAATGTTAATTGAAAAGGGATGTTTTGTTGTTCCATTAATGGGAAATCAAAGACTGAGGAAGACAAGGAAAGCTTTTAAAGGAAAAAATCAACTTACTGAGATTTCACCCACCATACTAAAGCCATGATGTCAGGATTATTCTTTTCAGACCTTAGCCTGAGCCTTTAAGACTTAAAGATATTAACAAGGCAGGGTAAAGAATTAAAGAAGCTGAGTGAGCTGTTTGTTGTGACTTGTGAGTGGAGAGACTGGAAGTTGGAAGCAGGAGTAAAAACAAAAACAACTCATCAAGCAATTTGTCCTACCCAGAGGCGATCAAGGACAATTTTTGAAGGCCGAGTAGAAGGATAAAAGTCTGGAGGACTTCCTTCCTGAAGAATGCCCAAACTTACACTACTTTTCCATTCAGGACTGCCTCCCAAAGGACTTTATAAACCAGGCCACTATATAGCCTAAAGTTTGCTCACCAGAAGTCCAAGGTAGCAGTTCTGCTGATCCTGGTTGTTACTTCTCTGGCTATTGGCGGTTCAATCATTTCAATTCTATGCCCAAGACACCTTCCTGTCATCACTTCACCTATAGATCTATTTCCAAACAACAGGTCCAGGGGGGCTCTATCTATAGATTTCCTTCCACTAGCTGTGTCAGGAAGTATCTCTCCCACAGGAATGTTCCCTCCAGGCATATTCCAGACTGTTTCCTCCTAAGTGTTTTGTATTTCCAGCAGATATTTGGTAAGTTGGAAACCCTCACAAGGGCAAGAGTTAGATTTCTATTAGCTACTTGTAGAATATTCCACCTGTCTCTTCATGCTGGTTGGATGCTTGATAACAGACTCCAATCAGGATATCGGCTTTACTGGCTGATCCCAGCTGCTGATCCCAGCTCTTCTAACCACTTAACGCTGTTTTCACTATTGCCAAGCTCAAATCAGTAAATACACTTCCTAGTATAAGAAAAAAACCCCATGTCTCTTCTGAGGATTTTGTAGCCATCTGTTGCAGCACTCTAATTTCCTGAGTCACCCACCACCTTTCTGTGATTGCACATATATCACAGCTTTCCTGCTGCATGGTGTATTTCAACTTCTCTTGTTTCTTGATCATGCTGCCATGCATTACTGTAGGTTCACTTTAGCTGAGCTATTGATCCCACCATCTATTTGGGTGGAGAAGCCCTAATTCCTGTGTGAAAATTCTCAGTTGTTTCTATGGTTTCTAACACATCAGCAGCCATTACATCTCTGCTGCCATGCGTATCTCCATTCTGTAGCTCCAATGAGGTGATGCTATGGACATTAATAAAGGGACGTTTTAAATGTGCTCCTGTGTACCTAGTACATGAGAGAACAGATAGGTTCCTGTCAAGGAACCTTGACAGCAGACCTCAGATTTTGATGTACTACCTCCAGGCTTACCTCTAGCGAGGCTGGTTCTAGCCCTTCCCTCTTCAAGTCTAGTTTAATGCTCTTTCAACGAACCCTGACAAACTCCTGCACAAAGATCCTTTGAGGCAGGTGTATCACATCTGCTGGCAGCAGACTCAGTGTTTTGTAACATGAACTAGACTAGACCAGAGTAGAACAGACTAGGCAAGGCTACTACACCAAAACAGTGCCAGATGGAAATGACTTACAATGCTCATCTAAGCCAAATGTCAAAATAATAAATTCTATATACTTTTCAAATTTATGTTTCTGCACTTGAGGATTTTTTGCTTGACTGGTTGAAATTTTAGCTTTAGTCTGTTTGTTTTCTTTTTTTTTTTCTCTTTTTTTCCATGAAAGTAAGAAACTACAAGGAGGAAGAAAAGTAAAGCTCAGAATACAAGTCTAAAAAAAAAAACCCTATGTATATCAAAATTTATATCTGGTTTTAGTTACAATTAATCTGAATTAAAAAGAAGAGGTACAAAAAACATATTTGCTAACAATAAAGGTTCCAGAAGAAATTTGAAGTTATTGAACTTTATCCTTTTATGGAAAAGAGTCCCAAATTAATTTCCCATTTCACTAGAAAATTGTGCAGTTCTGGAAATGGATGAAATTATTTCCTAACCATGTCTTAATTGATGTTCACATGGCTTTGAGGAAATCCTTTAGTCTTTCCTGGGTGGCTTCACTTGATTTTATGGCAGGAAAGCCAGATGCAGTTACTTTAGCACGAACCAGTTTTAAACCCACATATAATTTTTTTAAATATTTATTTTAATTAATAATTTCCTTTTAATTTTGATTTTTATCCATTAATTCCATGAAATTTCTATATATCTCATGTAAGCAATGTCTTTTTCATTTGCCCTGAATTTACTTGCTAATACTTTGAGTGAGATTTTGTTCTGTTATGGAAGGTGACTATAAAAGAGAGATTTATTACCATTGAACTTTTGTGATTTTTTTATTGCATCAAAGTTCCTTTTTTATTTCTTTCTAATTTGTGCTATCTTTTCTTGCACATAGATCCTACCAGCTTCACAATGCACCTCTTCAGGCCTTCAGGTTTCCATTTATAATTTGAAATGAAGACCAAGTATATCTGCCTGGTTTTTCCCTAAAAGGCATAGTTAAGTACCCCTGCCTAAGATAAGAGTCTGGTTATGAGGAAAAAAAGATTGTGTCTGTGAGAACTTCTGCTGATAAAAACCAGTGTTGGTGCTCTTGAAGGCTTTGAGCATCTGTGGATAATGTGAAGAAAATAAATAATCCTAAATTCTGTTGAGCTCTAGCCTTTACAGTGATGGACAGCAAATAAATCTAGGTAATAAATGTTTCCTGTTCTGTTCCCTATCCTTTTCTTACTACTTTATTACCATCTGATGGTCTTCTCACTATATTTTTCAATCTGTCATGTATCCAAGCAAGTAACTGATATTCTGATATTCTTAGGTGTGTCTGCCTCTTTTTTGCGCACTCAAATTTGAACCTGTTAATACAAGCATGCCTGTCTTGTAGTTAGCAGCCAAGGTCTGTGACAAAATCTGAATTCCCATGGTCAAAAAGATTTTAGAGAAAAACTTTTTCGCTGATGTTTCCCATACGACTTAAAATGTTCATGCTAATGCACATTCCTGGACAAACTGCAACTTTTTTGTTCACCAGCCCTTCATCTTCCAAATTGGTGATGAATATCTTTTGATCAATGTGCTGTCATTTACGGTAATAGTAAATCTAAAAGTAATTTAATGAAAGATAATAAATAAATGAAAAATAAAATCATTTGTATTAGTTGTATGTTTAGAGTAAGAGCTCATCACAGAGAAAGAATGGTTTGTGAGAGAAACCAGAGACAGGAAAATAATTTCAATTAAGGAATAAAAAAGTCCTATTTATTGCAAATATCCCAGCATGCACTCTTAGAGTGCTTATCATATCTTTGAATATTCTTGTTGGATTACATAGGTTTTGTTTGATGCCTGATATGATCCACGCAATGCTCCTAAGGGAGCTGACGGAAATGCTTGCCAAGCCATTGTCCATTTTCCAGCAGTCCCAGCTAAGTAGAGAGCTCCAACTTGGCTGGAAGTTAGCAAATGTGATAAGAAGGAACGGAAGGAGTAGCTAAGACCTACAAACCTATCAGTCTGACCTGGGTGCAGGGGTAGGTTATGGAGCAGATCATTGTGAATACCGTCACACAGCAAGTACAGGATAAGCAGGGGATCATGAATATGAATTTGTAAAAGGTAGGTCCTGCTTGACTGACACATTTACTCACAAATCATCATTTTTACTTGTTGGTGGTTCCTGAAGGAACTGGGGTGGTTTAGACTGGAGAAAAAGAGGCTCAGGGAGGACCTCATCTCTCTCTTTTCCTGAATAAAAAGTGATAGGGTAAGAGGAAGGGGCTTCAAGACGCGTCAGGGGAAGCTTACATTGGATACATGGAAAATTTTCTTTACCAAAATGGGTGTCAAGCACTGGAACAGTCCAGGGAAATGATTAAATCACCACCCATGGAGGTATTGAAAAGATATGTGGATGTAGCATTGAGGGGCATAGTTTAGTGTTGGATCTGGCAGTGCCAGATTAACAGCTGAACTTAAGGACCTTAGAGGTCTTTCCCATTCTAAAGAATTCCATGATTCTATGACTGTAGCCTTTCTCCTAAGAATGATGCTAAGAATGATGATAAAACTATTATTCTGTCACACAACATTGAGGGACACAAATTTTGGGTCAGGAAATATACTAAGATATAGAATGTGGTCCTGCCACATTCTTAATGGAGCTGTAAGAGTAAATTAATTAGCAAAACCAAAAGGTTCCTACTTGATAAAACAAACTTGCAAACAAAATAAAAAATTAAAACATAATATAGGCAAGCAGCAGATTTCCTCCAGAAACTCCCTCAAGTTTTTTAATATTTCAATATAAGTTGATCACATTTGTTCTCTTCTTTCAAATTTATTAAAACCAAATTGATTTCTCTTTCCTGTTTCCAAAAGGAATTTGTTTTACTGCTTAATTTACAAACCCTGCAGTACAACAGATCATAAGAACAAAGATGATAGGTCTAAAGCAGTCAGTGATGCTGAGGTATCACTGACTCTTCCTATAGCATCACAAATTTTTTCCTGTTATACCATTCTGTGAGCAAACATAGAGAGAAAAATATTACATAAGAAATTTGAGGATTAAATTCAACTCATTATTTTATAAATTATAAATGCTAAAAGGGAGAACTGGTATGATAATATGGATCACCACTAAGCAGAAAAATGTCAAGTTTAATCTGATGATTGCTGGTTGGTCACTAAATTCTTCACTAGGCAAAAAAAGAATTGAAAGAGTAAATAATAATGAAAAGTTCTTTTAAAAAGCTGTCTGGTTTGTTATGACTAGAGCATAGTGATATTAGGGAACAAATGGAACTAAGCTGATAAAAACAGTGTGTGTGTAATTGCAGATAATTAAAATCCTTTAGATAACATATGATGCTTTCTGTTATACTATCTATTTAAAAATATTGCATACTTGGAGTTAGACAAATTCAAATTCAATTTCCAAAGAATAATGCTTTATTAAACTTTTCATAATAAATTTTTACATAAAATTTACTTTAGAATTACACATTTTTACGTCTTCAATTTTTTTTTTTTTTGCTGTTAGTGAGATTTTTTTTTAATTCAATTTAATTATGCATTTTAAGTTTACAAGTTGTTCAAGGTTTTCAGTCTTAAATGCTCCACTCTTAAGATACTTTGATGACCACAGAAGAAATGATCACAGTGATTTTTTTTCTGTGGTGGAATTCCTAATTACAGTTGTTAATGCAACTTCACAGGAAGTTGCATGTTTTCCAGCAATCAAATAAAATCTCAGTTTCTGCTAATATAATAGTGTAAGAAACATATTCATCATAGAATAAATACCTGCTTAAATTCCATGTCCTGGGTTGTCTCAGATTCCTACATGATACCATTTTTCACAGCATTGGAAGTGCAGCCCAAATTCTTGAAAATTAACAAGGACATATTTCCTAATAGTGTAAGTAAATGCACTCCTAGTGAAATCAATGTACAAAATTGAACACAAAGAGAATTATTCCAGACTAGCGCCAGATGATATTGGTGATTTGTTTCATGGGAGAAGAATTTTATTATTTTTTTTCTTTTGATTCAGGAAGTTATCATTAGTTTAAAAAATGCTTATCTACCTCTTATCTGTAATGTTATGATTTGTAGACAAATATGTGCCTATATTTTCTTGATTAGGGCAGACAATAAAAAAAAACTCCTAAGATTACTATGACAAGCTGTAGCTTTGTTCTCCCCAAACAGACTAAATTTTACTCTTTCCTGTACGCATCATGTTACTGTTCTCATCTCTCTATGGTGATATTTTAGGAACTGTTAAAAACTTTGAATTTGCAGTTTTTCCGGTTTTGACCCATTTCTGGTAAACCCATTAAAAATAGATCTATATATAAATGTGTATATACACATAGCTTTTTATTGTCTGACTATACAATACTATATAAGTTGCACAGGTATATAAAAATGACCAGTGTCATTGCCGGTAGTATTTAAGCATTTAGTATTTAATTTTAAAATAATTAAGTATTTTTGTTATTATTTATAATTTAAAATTCTGTATCATTATGAAGCTTCAGACTCAACAACTGAAAAAAACAGTGAACAAAAAACTGTACTTTTCTTTTTTCCTTAGGTTGCCTCAGCCTTCCCCAATAAATTAATCTCTTCAGTCTGGATTTGAATTGAAGCTGGTTGATATTACTGTGGTGTGATAGGTCTGCATCATCAGATTAAAATTATATATGTGCACCTTTTTCCAATGAGGTCAAATGCAGATGTAATAAAGTAATAAGTTATGTTCTAAATAAAGTTGCACTGCTTTGTGGTATGAAATAAAAAACTAAAAATAACAAAAAATAAATAACTAAAAATAAATTAAAAACCTGGTGTTACAGCTACACTACAGGGCTCACATAACACCTTGCATATTGCTGATGAAGTAAAAAAAAAAAAAAAGAAAATAGAAAAAGGAAGAAGAAAAGAAATAGGAAAAGGGAGAGGAAAAAAAAATGATAACTGACTCTCTTGGGAGGGCTCCTAAGTTAGATAGACAAAAAAAAAATTATATTTATCTTCCTAGCAAATTTCAGTTACAAGAAGATTGTGACACAGCTTTTCTTTGTGTTCAGAAAAAGAAAGGCAAATCCCCTCTTTTTGATAGATATCATCACCATGAAATGTCCTTCTTTTGAAAATAAAATCTGGCTGGAATTCTGCCACATATTAAATTTTCAACGGGGTGAATGATACTTAAAAATATAATTAGTTATGTCTCTATTGTTGAAAGATTTTGAGTTAAAAAGAGGTAATATATTTAATTAATCAGTTTTTTTTCCTTTTGGTCTATACATTTGTCCTAAGGTTGTGGTTTTCCAGTTATATAAGGAGTTGTGTTTTGAATATGATAACTAATCAGTACAGTTTCTTTAAGACAAAGAAGATTAGGCCTCTCTGCAAAAAATGCATGTTCCTATTACAGTATTGTTGTTTTTATATTACTCTAGATCTTCAAACAGAAATTAGAGCTATTATTGAAGGAAATGCTAGGGAAAGGCAAAGAATTGATCATCATTTTGCCTTGTTTTACAAAAACAAATGTTTATGTAAATTTTCTTAAGTAAAAGAATTAGATCTGGTGAATTTAGGACAGCATTGATGGGTGCTGGTGGTATAAAGGAAGGGTCAGACCATGGAATAATTCCCAGATTCTCATAACAGCAAGCAATTAGATCAAGGGCTTCAGTGTGAAGTACCCTTTTTATTGAAGTGAATAAAAAGTGTTCCTGAAGGAAAAGATGTATTTTTTTCATATTCAAACTTTTCAAGAGTATTCGTATTTACATAAGCACTTTGAGAAAATTTTAATAATATGGATCACATGGGCTTCTAAATTTCATATATTATTTGTCAATATATTTTAGACAAATAATTTTCACCTCAAAGACAATTTTAGCAAATATTATACAAATTAAACAAATTCAAGCAGTATAATAGCAGATATTTTTTACTTCTACAGAAAGGTTAAAGACACATTTGTCACTGTATTCAGGTTTAAAAATGTAGATTCTTCTCTCGGTGAGCAAGACGTGTACTAAAGTACACTTAACTATTGCCATGCAGTATTCATAGACATGATGTTTAAGTTATTTTCTGCAGTCTACGTCTACAAAATAAGGACTGAATTATAATTCAAAGCACCAGAACTGCTGAAAAAAATTATTTAATTTATAGTTTTAATTTTCAAAATAAAACACTACTTAAAATTAATGAACAACCAAAAGAAATACTGTTTCTAAGTGAAAGGGAATTTTTTAATGTTGAATATGTCAAAACACAAAAATTATGATCCTCTTAGTTAAATTGCAAGATCTTTCAGAATTGTCCTGAATAAGGTAAATGTCAGTCTTGATTAAATACCTTTTTCTGAAGGAACCCACATTATTCCAAAATTACAATATTTCTAATTAGAAACATTTATTTCAGTTACATCCCATTTGAAAATGAAATTAATAGTTCAGTAAACTTCAAAAAGGCTCACTGATCAGAGTTAACTATGCAGAAATGAAACATGATTGAAATAAAATTCTTTAATTACCAGTCTCAATATATAAGCATATTAGTAGCAGGGGAAAAAAATCAAACAAAAGATTTTATGCCCCTTGTGTTCTATTTAGTGAGATATTTTTTGTGCTAGTGTATATTTTTTTATTTAAGTGTTTATTTTTTTATTTAGACAGCTGTTTCCATCCATGTGCCATGGATGGAAATAATTTTAATGCATCAGTACAATTAACAAAAATCTGAAAAGATGAGATGCATTATAATATGCACAATGATGAAACACTAAACAGTATATTTAAAAGAGACATATCCAGAAGGAATGAAAGGTACAGAATGATGTCACAGGTTCATATGCCTGGTTACTAACGCGCAAAGAATATTTATTAAACCAGATTTCAATGCTAGAGCTGGTTGACTGCACATGAATCACCAACTAGTGACACAAAATATTCAAATAACATCCTTTGTGACCCCAATGACTCCCTTTTAACTCTTATAGTAAGAATTTTGAAGTTATAGTTGATAATTTTAGCAAATACTCTCTATACCTGCAGATTTTGGTTTTTTGAAAGACAATGCTTGTATTTAGGATATCAACAAAAGGACTGGAATCTTAAAATCAATAGTGCAAGTACCTCTTCAGTAACACTGTAAAGTAAACCTGCTTAAGAGCATTGGTAAATTGCACATAGATGTCAATTCTCAAGACAGAGATAAATGGCTGTAGTATTAAAGAAAAGCTGACTGAATTAGAGGTTGTATGAGGAATAATTTGTCAGTGTTGTGAGAAATGTAATGTGAATTGTAAAAGTTTGAACAATGACATTGTAAAACCAAATATAGTAGTACTTACATAGTTTTCAGATAAAGAATCTATCATGAATAATAAATTACAATTACAACTTGAATTACTTATTTTATTAATACAGTTAAAGAGTTATATCTCACTAAACTAACGACTTTGCTATTTTTTCTGGTTTCTTGGTTTGATTTACAAATCTGCTTAATTTACTAGTTTAACTAACACATTAGATGTAGAGTAGGAAAGAGCATTTCCTCAGTGTTGGTCATCTTTCTTACACTGTTTTGCTTCTGGAAGAGGTTCTTTTTATATTCTACTTGATTTTGAAAACTTGTCACAATGCTTTTTGAAAATCTTCTTAATGCTCATTTATATGTACTTTTTAAAGTTCTTTGATGTTTTGCACCAAAGAGGAAGCTGGAATTCACACAAATTACAGCAATTCTGACAATATGAAAAACGTGCCAATATGAAATCTCATAGATTGGCAGCTGGCCCAAACTTACTATTGATCTGCTGAAAGAAAGTGCTTTTTAATTGTTTAACATTTTCATCAAAGAATGGATGACATGCTTAAAGAGTCTGGCCAAGTATCAACAAGTCAAGAAAAGCACCAAGGTAAGTCTATTCCCCTATTTTATAGTCAGTAAATGTATAATTTTTGTCTCCCAAAAGTTCCAGATACCGAGGGTTCTCATCCCTTCGGGGCAATAAAAGAGGTTTTGTTCACAAACTTACTCATCCAAAATATTTCAGTGCTCTTCCAAAGACTTTGACATGGGTTTTACTACCCAGAAGGCCAGAAGTTGTTCAATACACTAGGGGTTATTTCTAATGTTATTTTTTTTTCTTTTTTTGACTTGTGAAAGATTTTTTTGAAGATACCCTGATGTGATGTGTCATGGAATGAAAAAGAGGTCAGAAGTTCATTATTAGATTATTTCTACTCATTAAATGGTCCCTTTGAGATTTCAAAACAGTGAACTGGAAAGCTCTGGGGAGCTATTTAAAGATTTTCAGGGCTCCAAGCTGATTTTTTTAAACTGATTCTACTGTTACTTTTATGTGAATGACAATTTCCTCATATGAGTAGATATTTCAGTCGAATGAAGTTTTAACATATAGAAAAAAAGACACCTTATCTTAACTATCTAAAGAATACCTTACCTTTTTTTGTTGTTGTTGGTAATTCATATCCAGTCTAGAGTAATACCAGCATACTATTAAAAAAATAATATATGCCAAAATAAGCAAACCCATTAGTACAATTACATAACCATGCCTATTTCCCCCCTTCTCTTTCCTTTTTTTTTTTTTTAATTTCTGAATTAATTTGCTGCAATGCATGCAGGAATCATAGAACATGATAGAATCAGAGCACATGTTGAATTGGAAGAATTGGAAGAGACCAATCAAAATCATAAGGTCCAACCCATGGTCCTGAACAGGACATCCCAAAAGTGACACCATGGGTCTGAGAGCATTGTCCAAACACTTCCTGAATCTGTCAGGCTTGGTGCTCTGACCACTGCCCTGGGGAGCCTGTTCCAGTGCCCAAACAACCTCTGGGTAAAGGACCTCACTCTGAAACTCAACCTAAACATCCTCTGACATAATCTTAGACTGTTCCTTCAGGTCCTGTCACTGGGCACCACAGGGCAGAGATCAGTGTCTGCCCCTCCTCTTCCCCTCAGGAGGAAATTGCAGAGTGTGATGAGGTCTCCCCCCAGTCTCCTCCAGGCTGAACAGATCAAGTGACCTCAGTTATTCCTCATTTGGCTTCCTCTTAAACTCCTTTGCCATCCTTATGGCCTGCATTTGGAAACTCTCCAATAGCTTAATATATTTTTATATTGTGGTGCCCAAAGCTGTCCCAGGATTTGAGGTGAGGCCACATCAGTGGAGAGCAGAGCAAGACAATAATCTCCTCTGACAGGAGTTGCAGTCCTAAAGGACATTGAAAGAGGATGCAGATTGCAGACAAAATGTAGGTTTGAATAATTTGTTTCAGATTCACAGACCTTTTTTTTTAATAGAATATGTATATTTCTTGAATTTTCAGTCCTAGAAATTATAATTGGAAAAAAATTCCTTCCTCATGCTTTTGGCTGCATGCCCTGCTTGAAGTTAGTACTTGCCATATTTTATAGGTTTTAAAACAGCTACTTCTCTTACTGAAAGTGAGTGAATTTGAATGGAGAACAAAATGATCCTCAGATTTTGGAAGCAATAGGCAAGCAAAGAAGTTACTGTTTTTAAGTCAACAATTTGAACCCTGTAACCATAGCTGTGATGTTTACTGCATGGGCCAGAGTTAACTCTTTTGAGAGATACTTTACCCACTGAAACTCTGGCAGCAGCAAAAAATGAGAAAACTACACTGACAATTTTCACAGGCTACTGAAAATTGATTCTTACCAGTTTAAAATAAATTTAAAATCCATTGGAAATTTGGCATTTGGAATCTTAGAGTAAGAAGTTAATTAGAAACACAGCAATTTAATCTTAGGTATGCAGAATCTAAGAAAAAATTGCAAATAAGGAATTGCCCTTTTTCTCCTCTATTTTCCTTCAGAGCTGCATAACTAAAAGCACATAGGAAATGCAAAGACCAGAATATTCAAACAATCATGTCTCACTTGACAAAAGCTAAATACTATTAAAATAATCACTACAAATCCAACATTTTCTTAACACTCAACTTTATTTTGTCAATGAAACAGATCATGAAGCTTTAATATGAAAACTTTTAAACACTTACTGTAAAAATTCTGCATTAAGCTCACTCTGTGTGTTTGATCCTGCAATGGTCAGGCAGTGTCTCCTCCACAGCAGGAGCTCAAAGAAGCATTTTTTCAAATATGCATGTTCTTCTGTTAAATTTATTTAAATTGCTAATTAATTAAAAGGTGAAACACATCGTTGCAAGCCAGGTTGAAACAGCAGTGTCTGCTAAATTATATATGCACTTGGTAATGCTAGTATAAAGCACCAACACTACTTTGGGATGTCACATAGCTCATTTTTTCTTTCCACAGTATGTGATAATGCATCTATCAAATTTGGGCTTCTTATTGCCCTCCATTTAATCTTTTCATATTCTTCATTGTCTAGGAGTCTAAGGAGAAATATTAATATGAAAATTACAGTATTTGACACTAGCATTTTCCTTTGTTATTATTAAGTATTAAATATAATGCAGGAAAATTGTGTTAGTTTAAAAGAATTTTTTTAAAAATAATTTTAAGGTAACATATTTTGTTTCCACCTTAATATCAAGTGTTGCTTTTATGTCTATTCAATAGTACAATATATCCACATAAGGAGGTATGAGAAAGTGAAATGTCCTATTGTTTTCCCTTCTGTTTTTTAAATTACCTAAAAATAAACCCTCTGTACTGCAACCTCACTTAGAACAGAATCTTCCAGAATCAGAGGTGAAAAAAAAATGATCCATCTGGCAAGGACAGCAGTTTATTTCCAGACTGATTTCATCAAAACATACATAACCTTACTCTTCCTGTTGGCACTAGGCTGCAAATAAATATTGGTCTGTTCCACTGTAATTTAGAAGTCTGTATTTGTGTGAGAAAAGGAAATAATTCTTTCTATATTTGGGACAAAATAAATATTTATTTTCTTGCTTTATTCATCATATTAGAGTGATAATGCCCACTGGGGTGGAGAATTTAAATCACAGCTCCCACAGAATTAGTTCTATTTATCACATCTCTGTTTGTCACCACCATGTAGATGAGATGTATGTATAAATGAATAATGTATACAAAATTACAAACACTGTGTATTTGGAGAGAAATGAAAGAAAAAATAGTCCCCTAAGGAAAATCTTCATATAAATTATGTTGATTGTTTCATAAACACAAAGGCAAAATATTTATAAGAAACAATGTTTCTATTTTTTCTCTTGGTAAACTTTCCCCAGACTGATTTGTAATAATGCATTCAATATTAACTCAATCTTTATATGGATATATTTGAAACAATTAAACTGCACTGCTTTAGTAATTTTCTGCATTATTTGATAATAGGAGATTGATTACCTAAATCACATAGTATTATCCTAATTTAGTCACTGAAGTTGTTATCTTGAGTTGTTACATGTCTCTAGAGTCCCCCTCAAGATGCAGTCATGTTGCCACTATTTTGCATACAATGGAGAGGTTTTCTCTTTAGTGAAGACTAGAAGATACATTTTCCTCAGAGATGCTCCTGTTTCCAAGCCTCAGAAAATCCCATGCAAAACAACCCAAGTACTGAGATGCAATTCTTTTCACTATGTAGATACCTGGCAGTATATGTTACACATTGGTTGTCATGTAAAAGGCATCCAGAAACTTTTGTTTGTGGAGTAGACATGGCAAAAAGTATTAAATTATCTCAGATTTCCTCACATTAAAATTGTTACCAAAATTAGTATAATAACAAATTGCTATGTGTTTATGTACTAAATAAAAAACAGACAACACATCCAAAGATTTCTCAGGAGATAGCAAATTGAAAAAAAAAATATTCTAACAATTCATTTATGTTAGCATTAAATGACAGACACAAGATTTCTCCTCCTCCATAAAATTCTGTAAGCAGCCCTAATGAAACAGTTCTCAGTTCTCACTAAAGGCTTTATTGTGTGACACCAAATTTAAGTACAGAGCTAACTGTGGGGCTTATTCAAATTTAAACCTTTCTTCTTATCCTTAACATTTCTTCATCAGTTTCTTGTGAAGTCAAGATAGAAAGAATAATTTACAACTTCCTCTCCCAATAGCAAGTCATCAGTGGTCTTCATCTCACACAAGAATCAGTTACTGACTCTCTTTATGCTTCCTTAGTTTTTCACAAGTGCTTATTATGAGGCATGATGCATTTTTTCTTCATTAATCTACAAAACAAATATAATTGCTATGAAGTGCATTTTAAAATTCCTTATTAGGAAGGGCAGATAGCAACAATGAAATCATGGTACATTTTGACTCCTGGCTTTGTCAAAATTTAGACCTGGCATAATCACTAATCTTTTTACTTTGATTGTTACACAGTGAAGTCTGCAGTTACAAGAATGTCTTTGTGATCTTTGCTTCATTTTTGATCTTCATAATTCAATATTGGCTATTATCATGCAGCCTTCCAAATTCAAAATAACAGTTATGCTCATTCCAGAGATACATGGAGATGAATCTAAGTTAAATTTCATGTCATTGATGCACTGATTTCAAAAGCCTTACAAAAATGCTTTGATAGCAAGTCAAGACCGAGCATGAACTATGATTCATTTTGACTTGCTTTTAAAAGAGAATATGCTAAGAAACATTACCTAAAGTCATGCTAGTCTTGCTATTATGTTCAGATTGACCTCCTTTAGCCAAATTCTTCACGGAACACCTAAGAGCCCAGCTAGTTATTCAATTTGCCATATGTTTCATCCAGTTTGCAGGATATTACATGAAATTTCTAGTATGTTACTGATCAAAACCAACCACTTTCAGTGGAAAAATATGGAATAAGAATAAATAAAAAATATGCCTTCCCAAGAAAGTCATAATTGTAGCTAAGCAAGTAAAAGACTTCAGAATTATGAGCATGTAATCAATTTCAAGTGGCCAATCCAGACACTTATAAACTGTAAATACTGTCACCTCAAGAAATAAGTCAGATGCATGTCAATGTTATTCAAGAAAATACTCATGAATCAGAGTTTTTCTGCATTACTTGACCCTGTATCTGAGGATGACAGATATAAAAGAGCATCACAGCATTTGTGTTTTAAAAAATAGAACTCTCTTTGTGTTGTACCTCACTAAATCTTAAGTAAAACAAATACTTTAAAAAGACCTTATTTCCATTTTGTTGTAATTCTTATCATTAATGAAGCAGCTGAAAGCTTTTATTTAAACCTTATAATAAGGTTGTAGTTTTTGGGTTGCTGCAAATGTCAGAGGGAGGAATTCACATAAGAGTTAACCTGGGATTAATAAAAATAAATGTGGTCATTGCATTGAAAAATCCTTGCAATGAAAGGTCACTGTTAGCTTTGAGTTCCAAAAATAGAACTGTCTTTTAAAGACTATCAAAACCAATACTAAAAAATCAGAAAAGCATTGAGAATCTTACCTGTGTGACTTTTGCACTAAAGCAGGATGGATAAATGTAATAACTGTAATATGGAATAATGACTTTTGCTTTGTAACAGAAAAAGATGCCCATAGATAAAAGGATCCCTTTCCTGATCAATATTTTTAATTGAAGGATAAATCTGCTACATAAATTCTACCAAGAAACCTTTTCATTCATCTTTCCACTCCTAGTCATCTGCTAAACAAAAAAGTTCTTGTACAGTTCTTGTCATCCACATTTCCTTGGCAGGTAAAAAGTCTTTAACCACCTCCATGCCACATTTAGGGGAAGAAAAATTTAATTACGTCATACAATAACGTGAAACATTAAGACAGCAGGTGCACTTGTTTTTTAAAAAAGCTGGTAAAATTCTATTGATAACTGAAAATGTTGTAATACAGTCTTTTGATAGCACTGTTAATAAGAATACTGTTAATGGTGCTGATAATTTATCTATAATATTTTGCTTTTATATCAACTATCTCATGTCCATTTTCTCATAAGTGGTAATTAGTAGCCACTGTGTCTCTGCTAAATCAAGTATATAGTAAATGACTTAAATTTATAATTTATGCTATTTCTGTCATGTTTCAGGGAAGGGTGTGCGTTTGGGCTCCATTCAAACAATATGACATCAAAAATAAAATGACAAGAAAGAAGAGAATTTTGTCTCATTTTGATTCTAAATACCATAAATTTGAGCTGGGTTCAAGAGAAGACATCTCACTATATAAAACTTAGCCAAGCTAAACAAAAAAAACAAAGAAAACAAACAAAGAAGCAAATAAACATGACCTCAAAACAAATAACTAAACTGAAGAGAGATGTAGGATCTTGTCCTGCTAAGATTTTTACCTCAGATGCTTTTGCAGAGGGTTTTGACCTCAGACCACTGGGGACAGTATACTGAGGGGGAGCACCTAGTCAGGTCACAGTGGGAACCATGGTTCTTGGGAGCCAGTATGCTAACGGGACTATCCTCTATTTGGTCAAGTTTCCAGTTCTTTTTCTCTGTTTGTTCAGGACATTTTTCTTATAAGGTCATGTTCTGAGTACACATTCGTGACTGGACCTTTGCCCTCAGATACCCCTATATCTGTCTCTGTTTGCCTTGCTGAGAAGCCTTTGAAATCTAGTACCTGTAACCCACGGTTTCTAAGTTGGTTGTTTTGATTATTTAAGTTTTTATTTTCTGGGCTTGTCCATCACTCCTGTTCCTCATTTTTTAGCCATCTTCTGCCAGCCAAGCCAAGCAAGGAGATCATGCTGATCTTCTAGGCTCCATAGACAAAAGCCCCATGCTTCCACATTTCAGTTGGTGACAAGGAATTAGGGAAGAGAATGATTTTGCCTCAAGGGACAGACTAGTTATGAAAGTGAAGTAGAAAATGTACTGATCTGAGAAAGTCCTGAGAAAGTTTGGCCTGACCAAATCTCATGGTAAGGGGTGAGTTGGTTGAGTTATAGTCCCACAGACATTAGTAGAGTGTAATAAAAAATTTGAAAAAGATTGAAACCCAGGACACTAGCTGGTATAAAGATTGTCTGAATAAAAAAGACCTTATTATTTTTAAAATAGCATTAGTGGTTGTGCTGGCTTTGCATGGCCTGATTTTGGTAGCAGGGAGCCACAGAAGTGGCTTCTGTGAGAAGCTGCTAAAGCTTCCACCATGTCTGGCAAAGCCAGTCCCTGACAGCTCTGAAGATGGACATGCTGCTGACCAAAGCTGGGCCAATTAAAGATGATGGCAACATCTCTGGGATAACATATTTTTTTCTTTTTATTTTTAAGAACAAAATAAATTCAAAGTGGAGCACAGTGCTAGACAAGAGGAGGAGGTGAGAGCACGTGAGGGAAAACAACATGGAGACACCGAGGTCAATGGAGAAGGAGGGGGAGGAAGTGCTCTAGGCATTGGATCCAAGATTCCTCTGCAGGCTGTGGTGAAGACCATGGTGAAGCAGCTGTGCCCCTGCAGCCCCTGGGTGCACAGGGAATGCAGAGATCCACCTGCAGCCCATGGGGGAGGTGCCCATGCTGGAGCGGATGGATGCCTGGAGGAGGCTGTGATCCAGTGAGAGACCCAGTGGAGAGAGGGCCCTTGCTTCCAGGCTGGAGCAGCCTGGCCTTGGAGGACTGCACCCCATGGAAAGAGTGACCCATGACACAGCAGTTTTGGGAGGAGTGTCTGCCTGTGAGGGCAGTTCATGCTGCAGCAGTTCTGGGAGGACTACTACTTGTGATATTGGAACCATACTGGAAAGGAAAGTGCCCTACAGCCTCACAGGGGAAGGACTCCACTCCCTGAGCAGCAGAAGGACACCTCTGGTGACAAACTTACCAAACTTCCCATACCTAGTCCCTTGTGCTGTTGGTGGGAAGGAGGGAGGGGCATGAAAAATGTGTTTTAAGGGTTAACTTCTCATTATCCTCCTCTGATTTTTGAGTAATAAATTCACTTAGTACTTCTAAGCTGAGTCTGCTTTGCCCTTGGAGGGTTTTCTCCTGGCCCTTATCTCACCTTATGAACTCTTAATTTAATTTTTCTTTCCTCTGCCCACTTGTGACAGAGGAGGGTGAGTAAGTGACTTTTGTGGGTGCAAGGCAGTTAGCCAGTGTCAAACCATGACAGTGGTGTAACAATGTTCATTACTCAATTTAACCACCAAGAAATATTTAATTGTTCTCTGTTTTTTATTCTGAAAATAAATAATAATATTGACATACTTCATCTTACTAAAAAATAATCTAATGGATTTTGGTGCCTATCATGATTTAAGAGGCTTTAGAATATCCTATCTCATATTATTGCTTGCCAGGAGGAGGAGAAAAATGATGAGGAGGAGAAGGAAAGGAGAGAAGGAAAATAATATGAAGAGAAGGAGAAGAATAAGAAGAAGAAAGAGGAGGAGAAGAAAAACAGAAGAAAAATAAAAAGCAAAATGTGGTTATTTCTTATCTCTTACTTTCTCCTCTTAGCAGAATCCACTTTTCATGTCATCATGTTGGTTTCTCCCGAAAAAAACCTCCCTTTCATCAGGAATGATCGTGTAGATAATTACCTGCAAGATGTGGAATGGAATCTCTTTCATAGAAAGTTCCCCTTAAGTCCTGGAAGACACAGAATGAACATCTCCATTAATTTTTACTCACCTTGCCATCTGACTAGATCACTGCAGAACAATGTAGGAATGAGAAACAACAGTTAAAATTTAGAGGCTTGTTGATGACAGAGGGTCAAATAAGAGGCAAAATATAACTCTCATCTATGACAGGGAGTCAGGTTATGTGTATGATGTCATTCTGGAGATCACTAGATGAATATTTATTAATTCGGTCACTGAACTTCTGGGTTTTTGGTTAACATTTAATCTCCACTTATTTTCCGAAATACAACTTTGTTATTAAGGAAGACTGAAACAATACAAAATATCACTGAACATATCTTTAAGAACAGTGCAGCATTACACTGTTTTTTAAAGTTAAAAAAAATGCCTTAGTCAAATGGTGTTCATTTGATGTCAAATGATTTGTGGAAAAACCCCAAGAACAGCAGAGAGGAAACAAAGTTGTTTTACTGTAAGCAGCATGGGTTGAGGTACATGGTTTAATAGGTTAAGCAAATGCTGAGCACACAAGCAAATCTATTCAACCCTTCCCATGCAGAGGCAGCTGTTTAGCCATCCCCAGGAAAGCATAACTCCATCAAGCATAGCATTGACTCGGGTCACCAAAACGCCATCTATTCAATTGTCCCATCTCTTCCTTCTTCCTTCAGCTTTATATATAAAGCATGATGCCATAAGATATTGAATCCCTGCGGCCATTTGGGGTCAGCTGTCAGCTGTCTCCTTCCCACTCCTTGTTCACCCCCAGCCTTCTTACTCCTGGGGTGAGAATCTGAAAATCCTTGATGTTGTGCAAGCCCTGCTCAGCAGTAACAAAAAACGTCCCTGTGTTATCAATGCTGTTTTCAGTACAAAACCAAACACAGCCACAGCCAGGATGCTGTTACACACAGCATCCTTGTCTCTGCATTGGAGAGATAAGGATTTGATGAGTGGACTTCTCAGTGAATAAGGAATTAGCTGCATGGTCACATTTAAACAGCTGCTGTCAGCTCAATATCCAAGTGGAGATCCGCATCAGGTGGCATTTCTCAACAGCTGGTATTGAGACTGGATTTTTTTAACATCATTATCAAGAACATGAACAGGGGATGGAGTGCAGCAAATTTTCTAAGAGGGACTTTGACAAACTGGTGAGGTGGATCAGTGCAAACTTCATGAAGTTTAACAAGGACAAATGAATTCTGCACCTGCCTCAGGGAAATCCCCAACATGGATACAGTCAGGATAATGAACACATTGAGAGCAGACCTGTGGAGAAGGTCTTTGAGGTATGGTGGATATTAAACTGAATATGAGCTGGCAGTGTGAACACACAGCACAGAAAATGTACAGTATCCTTTAGGACTGCACCAAAAGCAGTGTGGCAAGAGGCTGAGGAAGGCATTTACCCTTCTACTCCACACTGGTGAGGCCCCATCTGGAGCATTGTGCCAAGCTCTGGAATCCCCAGTATAAGAAAGATCTGGACCTACTAGAACAAGCCCAAGGAGGGTCAAGAAGATGATCAAGAAGGTTTGAATCACCTCTTATATTTGGAGAGGCTGAGAGAGTTGGGATGTTCAGGTTGGAAAAGGGAAGGCTCCAAGAACACCTTACAGCAGCCTTCCAGAAGCTGAAGGTGGTCTACAGGAGAGCTGGAGAGGGGCTTTTCACAATGGCATAGGGTAATAGAGCAAGGGATAATGACTTTAAACAGAAAGAGAGTAGGTTTGGATTAGATAATGGGAAGAAGTTCTTTTCTGAAGGGGTGGCAGTGGAAAAGATAACCCAGAGAAGATGTGGATGCCCTCTCCCAGTGAGAATACATAACAGTTTTGTGTAAGACATCTGATCGCTCTTCAAATGGTATGAAGCAGGTTTTTGCAACCAGAAATACACCAGTTTCATATACCTGTCATACACAGTCATGAACAGCTGAAAAAGCAACATCTTAGACATCCAGACAGTACAAAGAACTCTACCCAACATACACAGACTTTTCTCTGATGTCAAAAAAAAAAAGTAGCATCTCAGAAAACACACAGAATAGTTGTAGACAGCTGTGCATAAATTAGGAAACTTTTACATTTAACATAACACATTTCACATAGCTCAATAATGATGAATATATTCCAAAATTAGGGCAGTAAACTTATTTCGAAACAGCATTTACACAAATTTTGCAGATATTTAATAAGCAATCATAAATCTATATCAATAATTTTGGAGGATATCTTTGCAGTATCAAGGGTCTTGGTCAGTTTTCATTAAAAGTTCAGACCCTTCAAAGTCAGCTGTTTTCAGTGGGAAATTAAATTAAAGTTGTTACTTGAATTTCAAATATCTTTGTTGAACTAGTAAAATATAACTATGGAGTTCTAAAAGTGTAACTGTATAGATTTAATACATTTTACCAATGTCTCAGGAGGTATTAAATAATCACACCTACTACAATTTCTATTAGACTTTGTTCTTTGTGACATTTTAAAGTAATCTCAAGATAATTCAGAAAATATTTAACCTTATATTCTTTCCAGTGCAATACTAAGGTTTTTTAAATGAGTGGTATGCCTAAATTTGGCCACATATTCGTGATATTATATAGATTATACATATTGAATATTGAATTGATTATATATATATTGAATTGATTATGTATATTATATATTTTCAGAAAATTTTAATATTTTATTTTTTAAGCAAATGTATTATAAAAATGTGTAGCTCTTTCTTGGGAAAGATCCTGGCAGCCACCACCCAAGAAGCTCTCTCCCTCTTGTTTAAACCCAGACAGGGGGCTTTTCCCAAAATCATGAAGTTGTGGAATTCCCTTTTTCCTGTTGCAAGAAATTTTAATACTTATTTGATCATCTTATTAACCAGTCTGGTCAACTTGTTGTTTGCAGTAGAACCTGTGACAGAGGCTGTTTAAGCAGACCTCGCAACTCTGCCCACTTTCTGGACCATTCCTGCTTCTGTTATTCTCAGCATAGATGAATTTCCAATACTATAACCATGACCATTTTAGTTACTGTTTTCAATTTTTCCTGAAGATTTTGCATTCCAGAAAGAAATACTGTTTTATACTCTGAGTACATTCAACAGAAAATGTCATTTTTCAGAAACAGAAATATAATCTTCAACAGCAGCCTTTGGAGCACAGATTGGAACAGGAATCAGATCATCTCTTTCACTTTGGCAGGTAGTAAACTATGCATCCCTGAAACAGGGAGGGATGAAAGGGAAATAAAAATGATACATGACAAAAATGGGTGAATTTGAGGCCTAAGCTATGAGAACAACTAGTGCTGATGCACAGTAGTATAGCTGCTTTTCCTGAATACAGTCAAAGTTCATGCTTCATGCACTGTACATTTGAGATGGATGTTCTCAATTGCAACAGTAAAAGCTAAATATATCAGTTTTTCTCCAACTGAACAAAACCATATAGAGTTGGACTGATTATGGGTCATAATTAGAAACTCAGTTCTCTCCTATGCTGTATTTCATGCTCAGAAGTATCTGCTCTTCTTGATCCTGCTAACATCTAACAGTTAGAGTTCTAAATGGAAGAAAGCCCCTTGAAAGGGTAAAGACTGGAAAGATTTTGTCCTTTTTTTCTTTTTTTTTTTTTTTTTTACTTGCTAATAGTTTCAGTAAGCACTGAGTGTGCACATAGATCACACAAAACTAAAGTTCTCTTTCCTTGGCTGATGACACAAAGAAGACCACCTTTTTTCTGTAATGAGTACTACAAAAATAATGCAGGACACTGAATTATCATAAACTCAAAATAATTGCATACTGCATTTTAATTGAAATCTACCTCATTAAGAGCACAGGATTGACAGGCACCAGGGAAGGAATTATTTTCTCTATCAAATAAGATTTTTCCAATTAAAAAGAATAGCTACCAGTTGTGTCCTTCTGAAACCCAGTTCTGAAATACATGGGACTTTATTTTGAAAACTCATTTAGAGTTACTAGCTCAATAAATTTTGGAAACTCATCTGGAGTTACTAAATACAGTGAATTTTTGCAGTAAAAAGTGCAACTAAAAGAAAGTCCAGAGAGTATCAATGTTTCATGTTGTCTCACAACCATAACTCAAAAGTTAGAAGTCTTTGTGACTTAGAGTACTTGTTTGCTATGACTAATTTGTGATTTTTGTCATGTAAACAAAAATTTAGATCTGTGATAGTTGCCTGAACTATACAATTCATGAGGAGAGATCTAGCTTTTCAGTTCTCAAATAAGTGCAACTGTCCTGCTGGTACAATACACATCTCTGTCTGTAAAGCAAGGCCAATGCTTATACAAGACACCAATACCAGGTCACGTTTCAAAGTGAGCAGCTATGAAATTTGATATTAACACCTATTCAGTTACTCTTAGTAATAGGTACTGGAATTATATTCCAATAAATATGCCTTAAGTATTATTATAACTTGCATCTCAGAGGAGTTAGGAAAGAGCTAATGTCACTGAAGTACTCAGATGTTTTGATGATAAAACAGAAACACCTGCAAAGAATTAGAAGTAATTCTTTATATTCCATAATACCTGATAGAGCTGTTCTTATGTGAGATTATGTGAGACAAAAAAAGGTGGGAGAAGGAAAACAAAGACACACAAAATGTTATAGTTTAGATTACATGAAGTAAAATTCTGCAGTCAAGCATGTGTTACAACATCTAATACAAAATTAAATGAGTATGGTTTCTTTTTCTGATTGATAACAGAAAACACATGTTCCTTAATATATTTTAAGGAACAGAAAATAATATCAGCAAATCAGGCGATTCTTGTGTTGAATATGAAAAACACACATATGAGATGATTCCATTAAGATTAAAATGAACGGTTCAGACTTTTCAAAGTACTTAGTAAGTTCTTTCAACCGGCATAACGAAGCAAATGAAGTGCCCGAAATCTGTGAGCATTTGCTGCATTAGTTATAGTTTACCTAGCATAATACCGTTGCATTTTCTTAGACCTTTCATCCACATATACATAAAAATGTGGTAGGATTCTATCCTGTATAAAATCATAGTAAAAAGTGTAAGTTTTTGAGTTGTGGTTTGTGGTTTGTCTGGTTTTTTTAATATTATCTTACTAATCAAGACCCTGTGGAAGACATGAAAACATTTAATTTGAAAAAAGAAAACTTGCATGTAATTTTACACTTCCATTTCTGCAGGTGGCAGAAGAAATGTTCTTGTGTCAGAAGGGATGATTTGAATTAGATGTAAGCAGAAACATGAATAACAGAGTATAAATAAATGGTGCATGTATAATCAAGTACAAAGATGTATCAATTTGTTTTTTCAGAAGTGAGAGCATTCTGCTGTATATCATAAGGTTACAGTAAGCAATAAGATATAAAACTGTAAGTACAGTAGATTTTATTGGATTGATATCATCCCACTAACTCCAGGGAGGGGATGAGGCTAAAGTCTGCTATGAATATCCAGGTGACTTGTAACAAAATTGCCCTAAAAGAATATTTATACCATATTTAAGAGATAATAAGTACTAATAACCCCCTACTCTCTTTAACACTGTGATCCACAAAAAATTTGGTGAGATTTTTAAAGATGATTATAGCTGCCTACTTCACTACCTTTAAAATAATTTTCTGTTTAATTAGCTCAATCAGACAATTTCCTTGTCTCGCAGACAATTCAAAACCCTTGAGTGAGTGTCTTCTGATCTGAAAACCTGTTAATATTTAATGCTTCTCATTTTAACATCTTACTTTTCATATCTATCATATAAAAATTATTTCAAGTATTAATAATTATTTTGATTTAGCTCAACATGTATGTTGCTAATGCATTGTTCTTAGGTGGTGAAAGAAAAGTCTTATCTCTGTGAACCTTTGAACTCATTAATTTACCACTTTTTTTGCAGGAGAAGTATATATCAGCTCCTTAGAACTGAATACATTTCTGCAGCAGTTAGAATATCTGCAATCTTTCTCTGCAATAATATTTTGAAAGATCAGGGTCTTGTAGATTTATCTACTTTCTTTCGAAGAAAAAAATAAAAACCAAATGAACTGAAAGAAGGAAAAGGAATATGAGACATCAATATGAATACATCCTATCAAAGATCCTTCTAAGTCATCCATTGAATCCCTATTCCCAAGGCTTATCGGGTAGGAAATACTTTCAATTTAAGGTGAATTGTTTTCTCACACCCCTGACAAAAAATTGGATATCCAAAGATGTGTCACAAACAGACACAGTCAGAAAAAAATCTTTGAGAACACCTTCTTCTGACCTGCTCCCCTCTCCCTGTGTTTCTACATGTGTCATTGTATTTCTAAAGGAAAATTTTTGAAGAAACATGGGAATTCCCCATTCATTTCAAAGAGAATATTTCAATTTATCAGCTTCTTCCAGTTGCTCCAGTATCCCCAGTTCTGCTTTGATAAATTGAGGTTACATTGACCAAAAAGTTCACTGATCCATCAGGTCACTATCAGATTGTGCCCTCCATAAGGAGATCACATGGTACCTTTCTTCATCCCACTCTATTCACTGTGCTGGCACCTGAATTCACAGTTTTCTTTAGCGTCCTTAAATTTCAGTTTTAAAAATCTCTAAGGCCAAATTGGCATCTGGAAAAAAGCGGTGGCAGAGAATTGCTATAGTTGCTAGAAATGCACTGTCAAACATGTTCAATCAGTTTAAAAATTTTTGGTATTTTCCACAGAACTGTAAAGCCAGTACTTGTGAATGGCTGGGCACTGTTCCCAGAGGCAGTTTGTGCACAGCCACTCTTTTTCGAGGCTAAAGAAATGTAGTAGCAGAGGTGTCTTTTTCTGTGCCCATCAGCCATGCCAGCTGACCAATGAATGCTCCCAGAATAATTTAATTAATTATTTATATGTCCAATCAGTAACAACAATAGTAATATAGAATTTCTAAGTTGCCACTTTGAAGAAAAGGCAAAAATCTTATTTCATCCTTGATTATGATGGGAACCATGGCCAAGTCAGCATTTGGAATGATTGTTTATTTTTTCCCTTTTTACAGCTGTCTTTCTGGTTCCTAGATTGAGTTATAATTTATTTTGGATTGATAATATTTCACATATTTTCAATCATTTCTAAAATTTAGTTTCTAAATGTGCCCATGTTTATTTTCCATTTCATAAAACACACTACCATCTTTGAGTCAACATGGTTCTTAAGAACTAATACTTTAAGGGGAAAATTATGCACCTTTCCAAGAAAGTAAATATGCTGAAAAATAATATAATTTCCTGAGCATGTGTCACAGTAATATCATCAATATTATTGCCATTATCCATCAGCTGACATGTAAATTACACATTCCCTAAAGCTGAGTGTGATATGAAGTGCAGGAAACCTAAATTTGGACACTCTTCTGAAATGATGGAAAGTTTTGTATCTAAGGTGCTGGAGCACCTCCAAGGAGATCAAGAAGTCCATATGTTTGAGAAGCAGTGATATGTTCGCAGTTCTTTTTTCAGGAAAAGCTGGCATACACACCCAGAAGTATATCTGGGACTGCATGTTTCAATTTATGGGGCATCATTTTCATGGAGGGAGTTTGGGAGGAAAGACAAAATTCTTGATCTGTTCTTCTGTGGCAGCTGTAGCAGCAAGAATAACAAGAAGGGTAGACCTGTCCACTGATGTCCACTAGAAGTAGTTTCATCATAGTTTCTAATACTCCCGCTACTTATGCCCATTGGCAAAAAACATGTTTAAAAAAGTGCAGGCCCTGAGAAGAAATCTTTCCCCAGTCCCATCATCTTCATCTCTCTGACCCTCCCACCCCACGCCACCTCCCAACCACTAACCAGCCTTAAATTTGAAAGAGATTAAGTTGTTAAAAGGAAATTAAAGTATTTTCTTATAATGACATTATGCTGTTAGGCTATAATCTATACATAGAGCTCAATACTTTGCTGACAACCAGTCCTGAAAATTCTGAAATCTTGAAAATTACTGAAAAGTTTTGTGAACTATTACAAAAATTTGTTTCTGTGAGAAGAACTTTCATGATCCAGATTGTTCTCTTCCTACATGACCACAGCTGATATTGATGTGTCACAGAATGGTTTCCTGAATAGAAACAGACAGATTAATCACAGCGAGTCTGAGTCAGCTTATTCTTCTTGGGTTAAAGAATTCCAAACACTGACTAACCCCGGGGGGAAATGAATATATTAATATTTTAACTGAAGTTCTCACTTTTCACCTTATCAGCATGATGATTGTTTCCCTGTTGTGGCTGCTTTAATTAAAACTTAAACAAAATTTACTTCTTTCTAAGTTTATCGGTGATATCTTAAAGCACTTGAGTATATTACCCAGACAGATTATAGAGAGATTTTCACCACAGATGCATTTAAAAGTTGGCACAACTTTCTTGTTCTTTGTATATTCTATTGCAACATTTAAAAGGCCTTTTCAAGAAACAGAAGCATAAGCATTTAACTGAAAAAGCAGATGACAAAAAACATGAGCTGTGTGTTGCCTGCAGTTTTAGCAAAGAAGACACTTCTAAGGTAAACTGTATTTTGAAGAAGGAGCCAGCAAATAATTTAACACCTTTTATCCAGATTCATAGAAAAAAAGCTGTGTACGTGGAATTGATAGGAAAAGAGAAAAGACAGGCAGCTGGTTTATTAAATTTGAGCATCTTTAAAAATGAAACAAGACACCTTATCAACATAGAAGCTTTTTCCATTCTTTATTAGCTTACAGTGGAATCAAAAATCTTTCTCTATCAGCTCTATGACAGTATTCATACAATTTAACAAGTAATTCTATAACAGTCTTTGCCTTGTTATTAAATGTAACATTATTATAGACAATCTTGATTTAGAGGTATCAAAAATGCCCCAGATCCCCAGATAAGTTATCACATTGATTCGTTTCTCCTATAGTTAAAAATTATTATTTCTAGTTGAACCTCCTCTTTTGGAAAATAGGATGCTTTTATTTGTTGAATTAAAGACAGCAAACAAAATGAAATACAGATCTCTCTTTCTAAGCAGGAACTCAATGATAAGTCATGTCTTCATCCTCTATGAGAAGAGGTAAACATTTTGAGCCCACAGTTGTTGCTAGAGCTGGAATATCACTTCTTGAAATGGGATCAGATTAATATTCTCAAAAACATTTCTAAGTAGGTACTCCAAAGTGTAAAAAAATCCACCTAGACATATATCATACAGGGCATACTCAATAGAGTGAAAAGGCCTGAAACCATAAGGCTGGGCATTTTTCATACACACTTGTAAACAAATATTTTGAAATATTTTACTTGCCACCTGGAAATTTGCTGACAACACACACTGTTGAACGATTACATTGCCAAGTTTCTGTTGACTTCTGTATCCCTCTTTCACAACCCTGTGTCCAGAAAATCAACTCAGTCAACATAACATCAGCTGAGAACTTAAACACTTCATAATGCAAATCAGAGAGAGAGGGAGTGCATAAGAAATTTATAAATGGAGACCAAAGAATATTCAGTGTGTGTCTCTGTGGGGCTGAAATAATGAAACATTAACTGATTTTTTGTGATCCGCATTTCTTTCATTTATATTTCCTTGCTATACAAGACTTTTTATTTTTTCTTCATGAAATGAAAATAGAGATATATTGTCTAATAAATACACTTGAAGTTACACAAAAATACCCAAACTCCAACTGTGTTGCATCACAAAATGTTTTGTAGAAGCTCAGGAAAGATTTCATTCCGGTGGCACAAGCAGTACAGGGACTGCTGTGGTAAGTATCTGCTAGTTTAGGCTCTTCTGTTTTGGAGGTGTCTTATTTAAACAGTGTCACAACATCCTCTTCTCCCTTTAGTCCTTGAATATTGTTGGTGGAACTGAGGATTAATCAGAATTGTTATTTCCTTGTCCATGGTTTCTTTTTTCTATAAAGAATACTTTTTATGTTCTGCCAATTTTATGACAAGATTTTATAGCATGATGCAAAGAATAACATAAAGGTTAGTATCAAGCCTCAGAATAAAGATCAAGGATTGTAATCAAAGGACAACACAAATAAACTACAGGTGACCAGAGATCAATGCCAATTCAAGGGCTGCTGCTTTGCTGAAATATTTATGGGTAGTTCTTTCTGAGAATAGTAATCTAGATAAAATTTATCAAAGAACTGGCTTGTGCAGAAATCTTGGGAAGGATCTATGAAAAAATGAAATGGAAAAAACTCTAAGATGCAGAGGTAATGAAGACCAAGTCATGCTGTTCTTCTAGGTAAGAAACACTTAAGAGTTAACCCTGTGTCAGAGCCCAGTAATAAATACCATTTAATGGGATTTGCTCCGCTTGCAATTTACAGAGTTAGACTGAACATCTGACACAAGATCCAATACGTAGAAAAGGTACTATTTATCAAGAAATTAGGTAGTTAGAAAAATCAGTATTCTGACACTTTAAAAAGAGGAAAGTATGATAAAGCTTATTTTTAACCTGTGGCTAATATAGCCTTACTTTTTAGAATAGCCTATTAGCTCTCTGTGGCAGAAGAAAGTGTGACATAATCTGACAAATTATTTAATGCATCTAGGAATTTTCAGATTATTACTTAAACATATGACAAACTGGAATAAGATATAATATTGAATCCTTTTCTTATTTTCATCATGTACAGAATAGAATTTTCAAGTCCTATAATCTGCAAGATATCCCTCTAGATGCAGAAATAAATTTCAGAAATTCACATTAATTGACTGATTTTTATGTCATTAAATTAAATTTTAAAAGGTAGTCTTGAAAATATTTTTCTGGTGCTTGATATATATATATATATATATATATATAAACTTTTTTCTGGTGACTAATATTTGTGGAATAGAATGGTATAAACAATTACATGTTACCCTAAATTTCAGAGAAGAATCATATGCTTTCTCAAATCATATGCTTTCTCAAATTCAGTGGACAGAAAACCTGTTTGTTCTATAAAAAATTTAATACTTTACAGGGGAAAAAAATCATTCCTTGTAGTAAACATTTCTAATGTTTTCCCGTATTTTCTTTCCAGTTAATCTCCTTGGATTTTGTTTGGTTGGTATTTTATTTGTTTCGGGGGTTGTGTTTTGGTTTGTTTTGTTGTTGTTTGGGTTTGGGTTTTAGGGGCTGGGGGTGTATTTTCTTTGGGTATTGTTTCAGGTTTTTTTGTTTGTCAGTATTCTACTTATTTAGGATATGAAATGTACATTTAAAAATAAGAGGTGATTCTTTTTGTGTTTTGATTGTTGATGTTCCTGCTTTGAAAGTATTTAAATGAAATTTATTGATAATTTAAAACTTTATACAAAATATTCTCAAATTGGAAATGTATTGATTATTTTGTAATGTGGGAAACAAGTACTTTTAATTTTTAATCAGGTTCTATGAAATCTATTTATTAATCATATTTTGCAATATTTTTTTCATCTGAAAATTATAATCTGTGAGTCAAATAAAATTCAGCAAAATCCCAGCATCTTTCAAAACAGCTCCACATCCCATAAAGGTCAATGGAATTAAGGTTATGGACTATCATTAAGAAAAATGGCAACTTGAGAAAGTAATATTTTTTCATTCTGTTGATTTGGACTGACGTCTACAGCTGCTTCTCTCTGTGTGCTCTCTGCTTCCTGAAAAAATAAGGTACCAACATTTTTTTCTGAGTGCAGATTCACTTCATTGTCATTGTGACATTTAAAAGGCAGTAACCATTTTTAAAATGGCATTTTAACAAATGGCAAATCTGACCTCATGTTGAGAACAATAAATAAAAAAGAGCCTCTATTAGAGAAAATTTGAAGCAATTATCTCTGCCAATGAACCAAAAAATCAAAGAATGCATAAAAGAGTAATTTGTAGTGAAAAATTTAATATTTAAATTTATTTGCTGTCTAGAAGAAAAAGAAAAGAAAATATGGTGTGCTTGTATGAATTGGAATGAATGTAGAAATTAAGGGAGACACACAGAGTATATTTCTTCAAGGATTCAGGATTCACACAATTAAATTTGGTAGAAGATTAGGGGAATAAGATTCAGCTGTAACACCAAAAGAAGAAAATTTAAAGAACCCAGAGGATCTGCAGTGTAATCTAACTTGGGCCACAAAATACTCTTAGTGATGTGTGTTTACTAAATAGTGCAGTTAAACAGAAAACGTAGGAGTGCTTATTTGACTTCACTCATATTCCAATACTTTATTACCATTTGCTTCATCTGAATACCATAAAAAGTGTTGTCTTCCTTTAAAGAGAATTTTTGTCCTTCATGGTTTGTTTCTATGCTAACTGATTCACAGCACTCCTATAAATGAAAGCCATCCTAAATTATCCTTCATATTTAGTTTTTTCCTCTACTTTAGAGCACAGTAGACACAAAAGAACTTTTTGGTATGAAAAGCTTTGTAAGTAAAGATACTTGAAATATTTCCAAATTCTTGTCCTAATTTTCAGGTTTTTAATTAATTTTATAACAAACTAAATTGGTTTTTTTCTTTATCAATTTTATTTTTTTAAAGGCACAAGAAAAACAGTAAGTTAAATTAGAAAACATGGATGTGGATGGATTTATTTAAGATGGCATATGCAGAAGAAGACAAACTAGACCCTAATACAAGAAGAAGATGCATTTTACAAACAAGGGAAAATATCAGAGCATGGCAGGAGGTCCCACTTAAAGGAACATAGTTTCTTTTTGCTGAGTTTTTCGCCTAATGCTGCTGCCTCTTTAAACATCAACACTGTATTAATCACAAGAAAGAGTACAGGTTGCAGATCAAGTCTGCGGGTTCCTCTCTGGTGACTTCACATAAAAGATGTCCCTCTTATCCAAGTAATTCAGGGGTGAAAAATATTACAGATGTTGAATTTATGCGAATGCTTGCTCCCTGTTTATTAACTCATCAATCTTGTGAGAAGTAAAAGTATCAAACAGGCGAGTGTGCTTTTCTTATCCTGGTGGCTCTACAGAGTCTAAAAGTAATCAATATCTATAATTACTAAATCCTTCCAGGATATTTTAACCCTTCTTTAGCAGTCTACTTCCACATCTTACTGGTTGATCAAATCCAAAGCTAATTAGAAAGAATGAAGTTTTAATTACTGCACTGACACCTTTCATATATTTCTCAGTCCTATTATAATTGGTTCTGTTGTAATGGCAGACTAAGTGCTTTTTTCCTTTTTTAATTTGATTAATTACTAGAGCTTGCTCAGTAAAAAAGCATGAGTAGAGTAGATAAGCATAAAATATGCAGAGATGCCCCGAGAGCGAACAGATCTTTTTTTGCCATGCAAGGGGTTTTTTTCAAGTTTGATTTTGATTTACATACATTTAGCTGTGTGTGTGTGTCTGTGTTCAGACAATTTTAAGAAAAATCAGAAATATTTGAGCAACAAAGATTTTTATAGTTTCAGGTCTCAATGTAAAAATTCTGAGAATATTCAAAATGGAAAAAAACCGTTTATTTCATCCCCATTTTGCTAAATTTCTAAAAATAAATTGCTGTTTTTAAGAAATATCCTTGAAAAAAAAAAGCTTGTTTTTTTTTTTTTTCTGTTCACTTGCACTATCTGATTAAAGTAGTCCTGTTTTTTATCTCTAAATTGTGGGAAAGGAGAATCCAGATTCCTTTTGAAGATCACTCTTGAAAATATTATACATCATTTCAACAAGTTTAATGTCCGAATTTAGTCTGAATAACTATCACCTAAAAGTATATTTAAATAAATTATTGCAGATACTATATTAGGTAGAGTCATAATTTAGTCCCTTCAAATGAAAAATAGAAATGCTGTGATTGCCTTACCACAGACATATGCAAAGTTTAAGTGTAGTACCAGACTTCTGGATCAAAAAGAAATCCTTGTTTTCCAAAGATAATGACTTGTTTCATGCCTTTTTCATGCCATTCTCATTTTCTGGGGTGACTTATGTTCATGGAGTTTTGAGTAAAAAATTTTTTCAGCATGAATATTTTAAATTAGGAGTTAACACTAATGTGGGTTTTGAGTCATAACTTTTTATAAGAATTTTATTTGTCTGATTAATACAGCTATTTCTGTATATAGAATAACAAACTTGATAAAGGCTTTTTCAAAATTTGTATTAGCATGTTTTACAATTTTTTCAGAAACTTTAAGTACAATAGGCACACTTTATAACTTGAAGTCAGAGGAGGGTGAAATCAATGGACTGGGAGACTTCTGACTTTTTTTCACAAATAACATGATTATTTTCACTCACAACATAATCAACCTATTATTCAGTGGCGAAATTATGAACAGAGTATTTTTATGTATATTATGGAAAATCAGAAAGAATAAAGAAAGAATAACTACTGGCTAAAATGCTACTGCCAAAGAGCAAATATTTTAGGTTGTTGTTAAGAAGACTAGAAATTTATTCAAATTCCAAGATCATGGCTTGGTACCAAAATGTCATTCCTACCAGCTACTGTCCAAAACCTGTATATTAGAGATGTCAAACTGACCCACTGAGATGGAAGATTTGTTGGAGTTTTAATGTAGACCCCTTCTGTGAGTAGAATTACTTATTTTATATTGAATTATATTTTCAGTGGCAATCTTAGGTATAGTTGAAGGCTTCTATTAAGGTTGTTTTTTTCCTATCTCTGCATATAATTTTTAAGCTCCTATGAATGGAAAAACAATTATTTTTTATGCCTTACTCAAATCTTCCCATATTTGACAAATGTTTCTCTATTTATCTGCAATTTCAAACACTTTATGTTTCCAGCAGATTCTATATTAATAATGTTGTAATTTTTTAGGTAGTACATGTAAGATTTCTTTTTTTTTAAATTTTATGTTGAAAACTGAGTCAGTTATTGCGATATTGTGTCCAGTGGTTCATATAGAGCTTCGTTCCCCTTTATATTATGGACAGTTTATGTTTCTTTCACACGTAAAATATTTAACACATAAAAATATTTATCAAATTGTAGGTTTCTTTCTGGTCCAAAATACTTTTCATTATGTAATTTGGTAATCTAGTTTAGAAGCCAATTAAAAATAAATATACTGAAGGTATACTATATAAAGTTGACCCAAGCTATTTTTATGAGTTTTTAATTTTTGGAAATCTCTATTGCAAAACCTAGGATGGTTGTCTTGATTTCACAGACAGAACAATTTTTTCTTTATTTTTTCCATAATATGTACATATAGGAAGATAGCAAGTAGGTTGGATAAGTGAGATGAGTGGAAGTTTTCATCACCTATTTCAAAAATACAAGATGCCTGTCTTTTGACTTAAAGTTACTTTGTGAACCACACACAAATCCATGAGGATAAAATATTAAAACAGTGCAAAGAAGTTGCATGCACTGCTGCAACAAGGCACCCACTGTATGTAAAGTAAAAAACACTCCTTGAAAGAGCTAACAAGGCAAGGAGGTGGGTACATATCAAATGGCTAAAGCTTGCTGTAGGGGACTTTTACAGGACTAGATAGAAACTCAGCATTCTGCTCTACTTCAGGAGCCTTCCTGGGTTCAAAGTTCTTGACAGGATTAATTTACTGGTTCTTAAAAAAACATGTATAGCATGTATAGCATAATCAATACAGACTGAAAAACTGTTCAAAAAATAGCATGAATCAGATTCTTCCATGATTGCTTAATCGAGTTTCTTCCACTGGCCATAAATATGACATTCTTCTATGTGTGTGTGTGTGTGTGTGTGTGTGTGTGTACGTATATATATATACACACAGAATTATCAGAATTATTTAGTACTAATAATTTTAGTCCCAGCCACTAATAAATGAGACCAACAAAAATTCTGATTTGTTTCAGGTGCATACAAGCTCTATAACCAAAAAAACTGTGTTGCTCTAGGACAAATGAGATTATTTTATTTTTAGTGAGACGAACAAGCTGTGGGAAAAAAAGATCATCCACTGTTTCATAGCAGCTGCCAGTTTGGAGAATTTCTACAAATGCCAGTATATGCATATAAGCCATTTCTCATGGTGATAGCACTGTCTCTGAAGACAGACCAGCTTAAAGGTAGGCTTAAGGGGGGCTTAGAAACACATGGAGTGAAACTAACTTAAGCTCCAGTCTCACAACTTGGAGTCACTATTTCAGTACAAGGGAAAATTCAGGCAGAAAACAGTCTACATATGTGTGCTTCCATACATATATATGCACGTTGTGTTTCAGAGTTTATCCTGAGAATCAAGGCTTAAAGTCAGGATAGAAAATCGGGGACTTTTAGGTTATTTATTTAGAACTCATCTGCATTAAATAGGAAGAAGTTTAAAGCCAAAGGGGAAAAAAGACAGAGTTCTGTGTGTGTCTGAAATAAGCTTTCTGGTTTTGACTAATCTCAGAAGATAGTTATCAGCGTAGAGTCTATTAGGAAGCTCAGAATTAAATTTTATAGCTGGAGTTGCAGCACATTAAATATAAGGATTCAGAGAGGGTCTTAGAAGCAAAACCAAAACATTTAAATAGTTTTCTGTTAATGTTCCCACTACTGTCTTTACAAGACCTTCCAATTCTTTGTGTCACATTAAAGCTTATTTGATTACTTCTCAGGATCCAGTTCACCCTCAGTCCCTTACATATCACAATATATTTATGACTTGTAAAATACTAATTAAAATAAAAGTGTGATTTGTCATCAAAATGATACCTTCATGCTTTTTTTGCTTCAAGTTAATATCAAAATAACAGAAATATCAGAAATGCCGGCAGCTTTTTTTCTAGATTTTGTTCTTACATTGTTGTTTTAACTTAAGAGATTTTATAATAAGAACAAAATCAAACCACTTCAAAGAAAACAACTTATTGCATAATTACCTACATGGCAGAAGTAGCTGCTTTTAACTGCTCCTTAACACACTCAAAATTGTCCTACAATTTTACTTTACTTACTTTTCTAGGCAGTAATAATTCAAGAACCTATACATGTGAATGATGTAGATCTTGATCCTAAAAGTGAAAAGGTAGGGAAATAAGAAAAATTTCTCTGACTATAAAAAGCTTAAAGAATTCTTCTTGTACCAAAAGCGGCCTGCAAGAAATCTGTAGAGGGACATTTTGCAAGGGCACGTAGTGACAGGACAAGGGGAAATTGCTTTAAACTGAAATAAGGTAGAGTAGGTTATTAGGAATTAATTCTTTAATCTGAGGTACTGGAACAGGCTGATCAGAGAAACTGCGGGTGCTCCATCCCTGGAAGTGTTCAAGGCCAGGCTGGATGGGGTTTTGAAGCCCCGGTCAAGTGCAGATGTCCCTGTCTTGGCAGAGGGGTTGGAATGAGATGATCTTTAAAGTCCCTTCCTACTGAAGCCATTCTGTGATACTACAATTCTATAAAGATTACAGAATTTTTCAGTGCAGTTAATAAGGTGTATGTACACATACATACATGTACACATATATATGCTATCTCAATATAGTTATATGAATCAACCAGACTGTGATGCCAGAATAGTTTCTTTCTATTGCTCTTGGCTGGAGGAGCTGGGGACTGCTCAAGAAACAATCCTTTGTAACTAACTGTGTGTGCTTAGGTTTTAAGCATAAAATATTCTTCAAGTACTTATGTTTCTTGTTGCATAAAGATAAAGCATAAGAGTTATCCTTTTGTTAGATGATGCTAAACACAATTCTATGAGGGTATATAAAATCTTTAAGATGCCTTCCAAACCAAAGCTTGTTATGATTCTATAAGTCTTTTGTTAGAACTCAATCCTTTGAGTTTTCTAAAGGGAATCACTCTGAAAATCATGCTGACAGAAATCTCAAGAGAGTATAGAGCTGTATTTTGAAGCTAATATAATTTCAGTCTCCCTGACAGTTTCTTCAGAATTCTTTGACCACCAACATTATTATTGTGTTGGTTACCTGACTGTACTGACCAGTCATAGATTAAAAATATTGACTCTCCAAAGCTTCTGAAGGAAAATTGATGAAACAAATCAATCAGACCATCAGTTAACTGTTTTGCTTTTTATTCTTTATTCAGCTCAGGCCATTACCTTTGTGAGAACAATAATGTTCACTTGTTCAAAACATAATGCTTTTTTCATTTTGCTTTTTGAAGGGGCTGTGTGTGTGTGTTAAGTTCATCACTACAGGGAGGATTTTGTTTCAGAGCAGGAGTAGTGGTTTTGGTTTGTTAGTTTGAGATTTCTCAGCTAATGCACTAATTAAATGTGGTGGCTTTAGCACTAGCCAAACGCCAGTGCACCAACTAAAATATACTTATTTATTTTCTGCTGTGAGATAGGATTAGCAGGAAAGCAAAGCAGGCTCAAAACTTTAAAAGGGTATAAAGAAAACTTTATTAATAGTAACTAAAAGAAAGAACAATAATAATTAGAATATTTCTCCTCCCCCTATGACTTTTTCTTTCCCACTACACTACCAATGCATAGAAACAATTCAGTCAGTTTATCGCCTCTAGAATAGTCTCTGTTCAGTTCTCTAAGGAAGAGGAGTCCCTTTTGTCACTTTATGGAGACTTTTCCACAAGAAAACAGTTCTCTTGTGGCTTTTAATTTCCACAAATAGCAGCTGCCTGGGTATCTGCAATTGTGAAGTCCCTCCCATCTTTCACAGCTTTCCCACAGCTGCATTTATGGGTCATGTCAGCTTATGGGGTACTATTTTAAGTATGACCTATTCAAAAGTAAAGGCTCTCTTTATCCATCTCTGAGATTATCTTCATCTCTGGGAACAGAGATCTTCTCTTCCTGGGGACAGAGGGTCTTCATCACTCTTCTCTCCCTGTTCAAATTTCTCATTGGATCACAGCTACTTCAACATCTGCTTGCTTTAGCATAGATGTCTTTGCTCATATCTACAATTTGAATGCTTCATCCCTCTATAATTTCAATGAGTTACAGGGAAAAAGATCTGATGTATCAATTACATTCTTCTCCATAGCTTCACAAGAGGATTTTAGTCTAAACTTAAGGTATCTCCTCATTCTCCTTCTATCTGGGACTTGACTCTTTTTCTTTATTAACCTTGGTGTCCTTATGTTGATTTTCTACGTCTTCAGTTTGTCCTTTTCTCTCACCTGAGGGAGGATTGAAGGTATACAAGTCCTATTTGTGTACTGAAATATTTTGCTCGAGGCCTGCAAATGGTCATATGATCCCTGCCAGGCTGCAGGCTAAAGCAGTCCCAGTAATGGATATTTAGACCGCATTGGAGGGGTTATGTCAGGATCTTAGGGGTCCTGGCTAGAATGGCAGCGGCTGCCCTGGCTGCATGGCTGTTTCTGGCCCCTGCTGTGTTCAATTCCAGCCGTGGGCTGTTTTCTGCACGGGCTGCAGAGACACCGCTGGGATGTTTTTGGTGACTGTGCTGGGGAGAGGGCCAGGATCTCAGCAGGCCAGGACTCAGCGGCTGATGGCCACCCTTCCAGCAGCTGCTGGGGCCTGCCCCAGCTGGGACCCCAAGGAAAGGGGCCTGGCCCTGCAGCAAGGACCACCCAGCCTGGCCAAGACAGGAGGGCTGGGCTGGCTTGCTTACCTGTTCCTAGGCTGGAAAGAAAAGAGAGAATTCCCGGGATTTGTTGGTTTAAAATGTGAATCTCACAAAGGCAGATCTAGTTTTTAATTGGCTATTAAAATGCCTATTCTCAAAGCTAGCCAGCAATTGGTTTTGCTAGGCACAAAGGAAGCCTTCAGCATTTCCTATCAGAAAAAAAACCACTTCTGTGGCTCCAATGCAAAACCAGCACAACAGGGCACTTACCTGGCTTCACATTTGAGAAAAATTAATATCGTACTTTGCTTTCAGGACAATTTAGAACTTGCATGCTAAATATAGTATAAGACAAACTGAAATCAATCAGAAAGAAAGTAGACTTTATATAAGAATGTGAAAAATAAATATATTTGCCCTAAAACCCAACCTATTCCAGTGCCTCACCACCATTACAGTAAACAATTTCTTCCTAAAATCTAATCTAATCCTACTCTCTTTCATTTTGAATCCATTCCCTCTTGTTCTGTCACTACATGCTCTTGTGAATAGTCTCTTGCCATATTTCATGTGGGCTTCTTTCAGGTACTGGAAAGCCACAATTAGGTCACCCTAAGCCTTTTTTTCTTCAGGCTAGACAATCCCAAGTCTCTCAGTCTTTCCCCTTAGGAGAGGAGCACCATCCCTCTGATCACTTTGGTATCCTTCCTCTGGAAGCATATGTTCCCTCCGTTGGAAGCATATTTGATACAGGGGATTGATCTTTCTGATTGTGGTGACACCTCTGATGTAGCTGTACCTTCATCATCTTTAGATTAGTCTTCCCTGCACAAAGCCTCCTACCTATTGTGCAAGGCACCTTCTGGGGTGAGCAGGGAACAATTTCGCTTGCCACTCTAAGCATAGACTATCCTCCTTTATTTGCTCCTTTCTTCACAAATTGTACTTGGTCCTTCCTGGGGGATGAACAGAGGAACCCCTTGTTTTTGAAATTTTTTTTGGTGGCTACCTCTGGCTACTCCTGAAACCTCTTGGTTCCATCAGTCTATGTCCCTTTCTGAACCTATAGTACTCAACCTTTCTACATCATCCCATAGCTCTGCTACCAGACTGAGAAGGTCATTCATCTGGTAACATCTGATAAAAATTCTGTCTCTGCTACAATCCAGTGAAAGGCTTAGGCACTCCCTACAGCCTGAAACCTGGACAGCTGCATGTTTTTTGGGTACTCTGTCTAGCTCCCTCTTAGATATGGAAAAATAAAATGTATTTTTGAGTTTCAAGTCCTAACCTGTGACAGAAAAAGTCCATAGGATAGAGGAAGGGCAGAATCTTGAGGTTTCCTCGCATACAGTTATTTCAGGATAGCTAATTTAGAGATACCACAGAAATGGCAAAAAAAATTAAGGAAAATAGCAGAAATCCAAAATAACATAGAAACAAGCACATATTCACCTCTGACTTTTTCCTATTATTAAAAAAATATTGCCTTTGGAAGACCTCAGTTAAAATACCAGTAATAAAATTTAAAAGTTCCAGCATGGAGATATGGATGCCTGAAAATACTTGTTTCAAATATGCGTAATTATTTTACCTTGATCCCTAGGTATGGACTTTACCTGTTCTAAGCTGAGGGAAACTAAAGCATTTTGAAACTGTTTTTCCATTTATTTTGATAAGCAGAGTAAAACATTCAGCACTGTATAGATAAACAGTCTCCTTCACTTTTGTCTCTTGAAGCTCAAAAAGACAAATTCTCAAGCAAATTGCAAGAAAATGTGTCTATCATTTTGGTGAAATCCTCAACTGGTTATTTGACATAGACATTAAATTTTTTTAGGCTGTTTTGTCTACTTCAAAATAGCAGTGGATTCAGGCAGGGCTTTTTTTATTGAAAAGATGTACTAATGCATAGAAATAAGGCAGTAATATCCCAAACCTACATAGTACTATTCTACTTGCAATTTGGCCATGTGCTTGAATTTTAAAAGAATTCACCAATTTATCAGTTGTATATAACTGTGGAAAAATCACTTTGATTTATTCAAAAGAAAATAAGCAAATAATGGGACACACAATACTCATTCAACCAGTCCAAATTATCAGAGCACATAAAACTAGTGGATGAAAAAATGAGCTGATAAATAAGAAAATTTTAGAGTAGTTTTTAGGTTACCTGCTTGCTGAGAAGTCTTCTCTTATGATTTGGTCATTTAGAACCAAGCAAACTAATTTCCTAATATATAACTGAGGTTGTGAATGCAGATACCTTGGAAATTAAGAGTTATAATTTCCTTTAGCATTACTTAGTGAATTACACCCAAAGGTTATAGTCATGCTAATTTAGACATTCTTTATGCTTCCCATTCTTTTCCCTGAAGCACTGGCAGAAGTGCTCCAGTTTTGTGCTAATAGATCAGGTGTTTTGTACACATTGAACAGAACACTTTTAAGCCAGGCTGCATCAAACTGGGGCTTTCACAGAGAATTTGATTCATTCTGCTGGGGGAAGAAAGGTGAGAAACAAAAATGAGGAAATATATGCTACCTCTCTGAGATCCATTCAGCCAGTAATCCTCTGAAATTAGCGAGTACCATCTGATTTATCAGCATCATAGCAGTAAACTATTAACTGTTACAGGAAGATTAATCCTAATGTAAACTTTGTTTTAAGGTATTCTTTTGGTTATCATTATCATATGTGCATAGTCTTCACACATACAGATCTCAGTTGAAAGACAGTGACTCGTGTCAAGGATTTGTAAAGCAATGCAATTTCATTGCATTTAAATGAGCAATTGTCTACACTTGAAAAAAAATCTTTAATACCTATCTCTGAGTATTCTTTTTAATTAAAGTCCACAGTTTCAACAATAAGGACATGCTTTCATGAGTTTGCTTATGAAGTCTCTTTCACACAGTTCTGAGTATTTGCATAGTGGAAATAGATGCAAGATGCTCTACATATTGAAAATGCTCTGGATTATTTATTTGGTAAGTGTAAGGGTCACTAGTGATGTTACAAAAAGATATTTAAAGAAGTAAGTATTTCTCCTAAAACATCAGTAGAATCTTGATAGAAATTTTGAGAGCATACTAACAAGTCTCATAGTTGTGGGCTATTGGGATAGAAAATATGGGCATAAATAACCAGCTGTAGCAGTCTTGCATTCACTGCCTGTTGGTTAGAGTCAGAAAAGCAAAATTACTTGGGCCAGAAAACCATTTTTTCCTTTTATTTTCATAAGTATCTCTTAACAATACGAAAGTCTGATTATTAACAAGCTGTACCACCTGACATTGTGTGGTTGTAAGCAGTCACCTGGTCATGAAGATGAAAGAATTGTTTCCCTAAAAAATCATGGCAGCTGATGCACTTTGTTATTTGTTTGATTAAATAATTGCCTGAGGAGAGAGAGTTTGGTCAAACATCAGAGTTTATCAGTAAGAAATTAAAAACAGTAAGCTGCTTTGACCTTGGAGACAAAAGACTAGAAAAGAATATTACCCAGGCATGTGTGATACTCAGGATTTTATTGATGGAATTACACTTACGGGGGAAATGGATGAGATGGATAGACTTTTAGGGAAATAGAAATATCCCTTCCACAGGCAAGGGATATTTCCCTTATACAAAGTGTGAGGAGGTCAGGGATATTTCAGCGATGTCCTATTCCCAAAAAATGAGGTGATGTTTTTAAATAATCACTGGAACCAAGTAAAAATACTACACAAGAAGAAAAGAACTTCCTGTCCTTTGTTTGTATTGAAGCTAGCAGCAGTTCAAATTAACCACATAAATTCTTACCCATGTCACTGTTATTTGTCTGCCCACCTGATTCAAAGTATTTTAGTTCATGAATGGGCACTCTTAAAATTAGATATCTAAATAAGAGTTATTAGAAACAGCAGCTTGTATTCCAAAGTAAGGTTTGAGTATAGGTTGTAGAGGTTCTGTTCAGAAAGAGAAAAATAATTTTTTTCTCAGAAAATTTTTATGGAAAGCTAGTTTCATGTTAATTTCATTTCTAAAACAGTAAAAGTTATGAAGGATATAAAAATCTGTGAAAGATAAAAAACCCCCACAAATAGTAGAACTTCTGACTACTTCTTACCTCACTCTTTGAAAAGCTTGAAAAGTGTAGTTATGCTGATACATCTTTGCATGTTTTGTGACTACACAATTTTCCTGCTCTCTGTTACAGCATATTCTTTTAGCATGATACTCAACCACTTTGCTCTCTCCAACTTAGGTGCAGAGCAGTCAACACTGCAAATATAGCTTTGAAACAGAATTGCTTTATTTTAATTTTGCTTCGATGATGTTTCCTGACATGTTTTCCAGTTATATTGCCATTCCTCTTTTCTACCTTTTTGTTACCTTTACTTTTAGTCAATTGTATCTCATTCTTACTGACTGATGCCAGTTGCAAGTCCAGTCCTTCTCCAACAGACATTAGAAACAGGTTGCTTGTGTTTGTCTGCTGTTGATACCTCCAAGAATAACTGCAAGAATACCTCCAAGAATACCTCCAAGAATTGGGTCAGCCAATCATGACTTTTTGAAAGCTAACTGAGAATAAAACAGCTGAAAGGAAATAAAGAGAATGTTAAAACCAAATTAATCTCAAGGCAAATTTAAGAGAAAATTTTAAAAGTAAAAAAATGTAAAAGTTAGAACAAAAATATTCCACTCAGTTATGTAATAGAAAGGCCAGTATCATTACAAAAACATAATTTCCAAAACTTCTGTCCATTAAGGAAATGAAAAAAAGTTGAGAATATAAAAAATCTATTGAGTGTGGAATATGGGGTTATATTTGTTAAAGTTGCTAAGGATTATGTTCACCGGAAGGCCCTGTTGGAAAAGCGCAGCTGCAGGCTGGATGGTTGGAAGTTGGTTGGGGGGTGAGAGGCAGTGATGAGGAGGAATGCATGGACACCATATGAACAGGAAGCTGACTGGATCATAGGATGTATGGCCAGCAACACTGCAGCTGTGCCAGACAATGGGTGCCCTTCTTCTGTTAAGTTCTGGTTTTGTCTGGTTGAAATGAAAAGTATAAAAGGGGAGTGATTTCTACAATAAAGTGATCTTCAGATACATAAAGAGGTCCATGTTGTTTTGTTTGTCATTGCTGAAATTGAGTATCATTCACAAACTTTGCTAAATTTCGAACTCATAGACTACACACATAGTGTGCCCTTTGAAAAACTCTGTTGGTCAGATGTACAGGATAAGACAGAATTTTATTACTCTAGTTCTTCAGAGAATCATAGTGAATCTTTCTCTAGTGTGAATGTACAGGGGTCCTGTAAGGCAGAAAGTAGCTGGAAAAGGAATTTCAAAATATGAAGACTGTTTTTTCTCTTTTTTTTCAGTAGAAATGTTCTCCAAATAATACCATTATTTGAATAGCATCCTGAGGGCGGTCTTTTTCCTCTGACTGATTTTTTTGGAGAGCAGTTTGAAATGCTTGCATTTATTGGTGATTAGTGTAAGGAGACATACCTTTAACTTTTGGATAGACAGGATTGTCAGAACAACACCAGCAATTGAATAATTCTACCTGCAAATAATTTAGAAAGCTTTCTTTGTATGTCTTAAGAGGTTAAGTTATTTAACTTCTCAACTTGGCATACAGTTGAAGTCAAAGTGGAATTTTAGTGTCTGGTAATTCCTAGTGGATACTAAAACAATATTTTTCTTCCTCTGTCTGCAGCAATTAATAGTATTTACCTAATGTTAAATCAAGATAAAAGAGAATATTAACCTGGTGGTTGAAAAAAAAACTTGAAAGCCCTGTAGAAATTTCAGTAATTTTGAGAGGAAATCAAGATAGCCCGCAGATGAGGATAGCACTGAAACCTCAGCATGGCCATAGAATAAATCATGAACAAGAGAGCTGCTTGAGGGGTGTTTTTTGCTGTCTGTCCGAGAGGGGACAGATTTGAAGATGACATCATTTTTATTTTTCCAAGAAAGATGGAAATTACCCACTTCTCAAAATTTTAATGTATGATCTATGACAGTGAGATACCTTTCAGGAGTTGACAATGGCTGATGGTGGATCAAGAATAATCCTTGGCAACTGGGAAACTGTCATGGCCTATGAATATAAAACTTGCAGAACAGCAACATAGATAAGCAAAATACTTGAAACTTTTGAATTTTTTTTATGACTCAGAGAATTGGGGTGATAACCTTAAATTTGGACAATTTTTCACACCTTAAATAAACCTGATCTGAAATGGACATTTTGTGTTAATTTATCTTAAATACACGTATCATCAATAACATTCTAGCATATGATGCGATTTCCTTTTGTATCAAGACTACATTTATGAGAAATTTTGCATATTTTCTCTTGTGATCCCAGCTTTCATTTAAATTGCCAACAAAGTGTCTCTTGAAGCTGTAGGTGAGACATCTCTAAAAATGTAAGTAAAAGTAAGACCCCCTTTAATTATTTACAATAAAAAAAGGAAGGAAAAGAAAAAAATAGCTGCAGTAGCATAAATAGAGCAGGTATGACATGAATGATTACTTGAGTATGTCAGTGATACTTTTGGTACAGTAAGAACAGATTATGAAGTATATTAGTGCAGTTCTCCAAAAGTTTTATTTTGTGAAATGCAGAGCTACTATGTCAGTTCAGCTGTCACTGTGGTATAAAAATTTGGGAGTTGGATGGTGGGTGCTGCTGCCTATTATCTGTTCCTAACAAACCTCCCCTGCAGAAAAGCAGGTTGGGTTAACACTTAGGCAACACAGTCAGATCCACACACAACACTCACCACAGCTGGCTCAGCAAGAGGCTAGAAGGACTCCTTTTTGCAAGGTTTTATTTCAGCAAAGTATATCACATGGGGCTGAAGGGAACCCGGCAAGAAAAGAGAAAAACCACCTGGTACAGGCAGCCTAAGAAGGGGAAAGGGTGGAGGGCAGAGCTAAGGGCTGAGCAGAGGGGATTGTTCTCCAGGGGAGGGGGGGCAGCGACTGGTGGTACCAAGCCAGTGAGGGAATCGGGAAAGGAGAAACCAGGGGAAATTGCAAAACAGAAATCCATGCGGTAGTCTGTCTTTTCCCCCAGGAGGACTAACTCTACGGTAGATAGAGTCACTGACATTGCCAGGGCCATGGGCTTGGGAATTGACAACAAGAAGAGAGTTCATGGGATACTACAGTGGTAGTAATATAAAGTTAATATCCTGTGTGTACAGACAGAAATTTACAAAAGCATAAGGACAAAATTAAAGGCTTCCTTCCTTGTTCTCTTACTTTGCATATATAAATATATGCAAAGTATATACTTAATATATAGTTAATATACTTAAATATATGAAAAATGACTTCTGATGACTGTCCAAGTATCTTTCAGGAAGCTATGTATAAAATACAAAGACTATTTTTTTCTTTTAGTAAGTACCTAATTTCATTCCAAGAGCCCTTCCCTTCCCTTCCCTTCCCTTCCCTTCCCTTCCCTTCCCTTCCCTTCCCTTCCCTTCCCTTCCCTTCCCTTCCCTTCCCTTCCCTGAACTTCCAGGAATTTCCCTTCCTTTCTGGAACTTTCCATGCCAGAACTTACTATCCTGTCTTCCTAACTTTTTTATGCTGTTGAGAGTTTTCCTAATACTTTTGCTGTAGAAAAGTTATTTTCTTAAGTCATTCTATATTCCTACTTCCTCATAATGTGTTTCTGTATAAGCAATTGCAACACTAAGTTTCTTTCAACATTAGTAAAAATAACTTTCAAATTAAAATTCCACTCCTACCAGCATATGTGGCCATACTGAACTACATTCAGGTATAACACATATCTAGTCTTAATACCAGCATAAACAATACCTGAATCCATGAATATATTTTGGTAGCTGAGACCTGTACTGGAACGAGTCTAAATGTAATATCAGATTTAGGCAATTTTATTGAGAAATAAATCTTACTTATTTCCAGATTGCTAAACACTGAGTGGTTTTTTTTTCAAATAAAAATATTCTCATATCACATAAATTTATTTTCCAACAAGTAATGTATTTCTTTTCACCTACAAATGAATCCTGTTTGCCAGTCACATTATAACAACTATACACACACTATCACAACTTTAACGACTAACAACAGAAATCTTACAAATATCCCAGTCATCTATAATTCATGACAATTGAAGAACTAATGTAACAGAACATTGTTCTTCATCTTGAATAATGGACAATTTTAGTTGCACAGTATTCTTTTCAGTAACAACTTCTGAGACATTTGTTCATAGAGTTCTGCAGGGAGGGCACAACTACCAGGGAGAGCATGATGGAGTTCTATTGGAATTTTCCATTAACATTATGGACTTTTAATGAATGTCTTCATTAGATGCTGTTATTAGCAGGAATGATGCACAAATAAAATCAGGCCCTATGTGCGCAGAATGCCTCATTAGAATTCACTATGGGACATAGATAAAAATGCCTCAGTCTACCTAAGAAACATTTTACTAAAAATTTTTTCTAAAAAAATTTTTACTAAAAAATGTTACTAAACAAGAATATATAATCTATCAGAATAAAACAACATGCTTTTGAACCTTTAATTTTAAATTGAACTTACAATAATGGTTCAAATTTGCCTCCTATTCACATTGGTATAATTTTGCAAAATTTACCAGGCTCAGCCCACAGATGAAATTAACTTCCTTCAATCATTTGAGTTGTGAAGTGTTAAGAACCACAGCAAGGTATTTCTGTGCAATTCTGCTCTTTTCTTTTCTCTCCCTTCCTAAGCTTAGGTTTAGCAGTGTGTGTAGGGTGGAGAAGAATCTAAACCTAGATGCAGCATTAATGTGTTCATTGGGTTTTCTCCCTTTATCTTATGTGCCACCACAGATGAAAATTCTGTATGCACAGCAAGTAATTAATCAGAGAATTGTAGTACTATAGAGCCACAGAATGCTTTGGGTTGGAGGGGAACTTACAAGATCATATAATCCAACCTTCGCAATATAGTGGGAGAATCATTTCCCTCAAAATGCTGGCCACTCTTTTGAAGTAGCCCAGGATATGGTTGGCTCTCTGAGCTGAAAATGCACATTGCTGAATCATGTCCACTTTCCTAACACCAGTGTTTCCAAGTCCTTCTCTTCAGTGTTGCTGTCTCAATACATTCACCTCCCTGTGTTGATACTGGGGATTGCCCCAATCTTGCCCATGGTCTTGTTGAACTCCATGAGGTTTCCACAGGCCCACTCCTCTAGCCTGCCCAGGTCACTCTGGATGGCATCCCCTCCCTCTGGTATGTCAACTGCACCATTCATCTTGATGTAATCTGCAAACTTGCTGAGGGTGCACTCAATCACACTGTCCATGTTGTTGATGAAGATATTAATTAATTTTGGTGCCAGGGCAGACCCTTGAGAGATACCACTTATTACTGGTTTCCACTTTGGACAGAGACATCCAGCCAATGCCTTATTAATCTAACAGTTCATCCATCAGACCCATATTTCTGCAATTTAGAAGTGAAATTGTTGTGGGGGGCATAAGTAAAGTTCTGTCTACTTACAGATGAACAAGTAGAAAACATTGCTAGCTCTTCCCTTTTGTCTTCATGGGCAAAATAAGGTCCAATAATTAAGGTACACTGATGGCAAAACTAGCCCTTCCAAGTAATGTTTGTATGAAAAACTCATTTGTTCTTCCAGTCAAATTTTTTAAGGGTCAAAATAATTTCTCACCTCTCATATATGTAAATTCTCCCTAGTAGTGTAATAGATAGAAGTAAACAATTAAAAAGAAAAAAAGAATCATTAAGCATACATCCATACAACTTCTATTGTGAGAGATGGATTTGTAAAGGATTCTCAAAACCTGACTGAAAGCTCACACAGTCTTGTACAGCTGTATGCAAACTCTGAGATAAGGTGTGCTGACTTAGGAAGGCCATGGAATAGAGATAACATTGTTGAGAGAGAGATTGAACGAGAAACAATTTTCAAAAGATGGCCTTGCAAAAAGACCAGATAGTTTAGAGAATTAGAACTGTGAAAGATGCATTGTAGCACAACCACTTGGGCTATAATAATAGGTGATTGGTGTTAGAAATATTAGTGGCAATGTGTGGCGAAAGCTAATAGGCTGAAAAACATTTATAAGGTATTGTAAGAGGAAATAGGTTGGCTTCTGGTAGAATGCTCTTGAGTTTTACATTTCTTATATCTCACTCTTCCATGAGACTGATAACGGAATAAAACCTTTTAAAACACCTCTTAGCTGCCCCATCTCTGTAGAACTGGGGGTTTCCAACATTCTATTATTTTAATCAAACAATTAGTGCACACTGTATTTTAAATATAGGTTACCACCAAAAAAAAAAAAAAAAACCAAAATCAAACCAACATTCCAGGCTGTATTCAGTAAAATGCTAAAAAAAGCCCATTCTCAATAATAGACATACGACCAACCCAAATTAGGTCAGTAGTTTCACTGTTTCTTTTCAGTGTAATGATCTTTGCAATGTAAAAGTGATATTGTGGAATGCAGGCCCTAGTTTTATTCCATACTAATTTAATCTCTGCATTTTCCTACATTATTGTTTCTAAAAGATTTACTTTTCCTTATCCTCTGCTAGACTGTGTAAAAAGAGCTCTTGAAAAAACTCACTAGCTGCTTTAAAGAAAAACATCTTCTACTGTAGGAGATTTTTTACATAGTTGCTCAATTTTAATATAAATAAAAATGAATACTATGAAAATGGGCTGTTTCTCAAAAAAGAAGGCTGTGAATTGTCCCTCTTTAAGTTGTTCCTGTTCTTTAAAATTGCTTTTGTTTTCAGAGCCTTCCACTGAGATCAAGATGGGATGTCAGCCAAAGGATTTTAACTTAGTGTTTTCCATCAGGGAATTGGCCTGAGTTTTGATCTCTTTCCTAATCATTTGAATATGTAAACCAATGATTTCCATCTTTAACAGTTTGGGAAGAAAGATTAGGCAGGCTCATTTAAGGACTATTATCCTTTGAAGCAGGCACAGTAATTCCAAATCATTACATTTCCAAGCTGATTATGTTCTTCCAAAGTAATACTTTGTTTCTTCTTTTTATAATTAAACATTTTAAACATGATAGACAATTGAAACAATATAAAACTCAAAAAATAAAAGGCAACCATTCTTTTTTTGAGGTTTCAATTAAGAATATTTGAGTTTGTATAGATGTTATGTGGATGGTAGTTGAGCAATGTTAAAAAAATATACATTTTCCATATAAAACATTACTGCTTCCTGCATCACTAATCAATCAAAATAAATGATGTGATCATCCTGAGTAATCATAATATTATTTTTAAAAGAAATGCAATAAATAAAAATTAGTCCTGTTATAAACAACAGAATCTGAAGTATGCACATAATCTATTGCAAGAATTCACTTCCAAAACCTAAACTGTATGTTCAAAATAGATAGTAGACTAGTTCTTGCACTTATTTAATTTACACAAAATTCAGAACCAAAGTGAGCGTGTTCTACATAAGTATCCTGCCTAGAATCCTACTCCATCCTTTCCTAAAATAGTACTACAAAGTTCTTGAAAAAATGTTGGGTTTTTTAAAAAATGAAAATAATGTTTCCTGATTGTGTTGTCTTTACAGCAGAGTTTTGCTATCAGGAGTCTGAAGGATCTAGCTAGTGAGAAGACATTGGAAGTTGCCCAAAAGTCATACAAAAGCAGTTTCAGACAGCCCTTAGACCATCTCAACACTGCTCAAAGCTGAGCCACCAGTAATGCGGGTGGTGCCTCTGTAATAATGTATTTTAAAACAGTAACAATTGCTGCACAGCAGCTGTGAGAGAGAAGTGAGAAAAATGTGAAACAGACATCAAGGTCAGAGAAGAAAAAGGGAAAAGAAGTGCCAGAGCAGAGATTCCATGGAGAGAACCATGATGGAACAGGCTATCCCCCCTGCAGTCCATGGAGGAGCACAGAGGAGCAGATATTGAGCTTTGGGTCTAGCTGAGGTGGAGTTTATTATCCCATAGCAGGCCTCACACCAGCACAATCCCTCCAACATTGCCCTTCAACAGCAGGTCGGGCATGGGCAAGATCTTGGGAGAGGATCAGACAGGACAGCTGACCTAAACTGTCCAAAGGGATACTCCATTTGATGTCTGCTCAGCAAAAAAAAAGCCAAGGGAAAGGAAGAGGATGGGACCATTGCTTTTCCCTTACATAAAACTACTTTTATCTTCACACCATGTGGTTTTTTCCATCTTTCCTTCTGAGGAATGGAGGGATACAAGAGATAGCTGAGCACTTGGCCTCCAGCCAGGGCCATATCACCATACAGCCATGCTGCAGCCAGTGAAGGACCCCCCCACCAAAGTAGGTGAATATACCTTACAGGAAGCTGCAGCCTGTGGGGAGCCCATGGCAGAATAGGCTCCTGTAAAGGGCTGAGGAGCATGGAGTGGAGCCCATGTAGGAGCTGTTGCCCCACGGAGAAGCTATTCTGGAGCAGTATATTCCAGGAGGTCTGTATGCCATGGGGAACACCCACACTACAAAAATTCTTAAGAGCTGCAGCCAATGGAGAGGACACTCACTGGAGCAGTGTGTGAAGGTCTGTACTTGGTGAAAGGCAGCCCATGCTGGAAGCTGGAAAGGGTGTTAGGAGGAGGGGGGGGCAGAGATAATGACTGCTCACAACCTTCATTCCCCATTCCTCTGCACTTGTTGGGAAAGAGGTAGAAAGACCAGGAGTAAAGCTGTACATGGGAAGAAGGGAGAGGTAGGGGAAAGATGTTTCTACTTTTGTATTTATGTTTTACTATCCTACTCTGTTGCTAATTGGCAATAAATTAATAAAATCTTTCCCAATTTTTGTCTGTTTTGCCCCTGAGAGTAACTGATGAGTAAACTCCCTGTACTTATTATGACACACAAGACACCCCTTATTTCCTCGCCCTGTCATGCTGAAGAGAATGAGTGAGAGAACATCTTGATGGGTGTTTGTCAGCAGGCCAAAGGTAAACTCCCCACAGTGGTTCAAACACAAAAATACTCTTCCAATAACCATCACGAATGATCCTCCAAAACACTTCCTTGTGTCCCACAGCAATTAAGCTCTACAATAAGCTAGACAATTAAGAAAAACTTTAAGACAAAAAGACATTACATTTTAAATAAAAGTAAATACTTGGGATTATTTAATTCCCCTCCCAACAGATTATGGGACTGCTGAATGTGTCCACAAAGTGCACTGGTGTTATTAATCCTTGAGCTACCCCAAAACTCATATTCTACATACTTGACTGTGACTAAGGACTGCTTTTCAAGAACTCCTTCTTTCCCATTGCCAATTAGATATGGATTTAAAATGCAGTGAAATATTCATGCTTTGTCTGAGGTATTTCTGGACTCCTTCGTCCTTACAGAATGTTGTTTCATACCATGTAACAAAAGGATAAACTCTACTTCTTCATCCTTACGCAAAAAAAACTACGTAAGTATTCAAGGACTATTATTTTATGCTTAAACTTAAGCACACGGTTTGTTAGACATGAAGAATTGTTTCTTGAGCAGCTATCTCCTCCAGACAAGAGCAACAAAAAAACCCTGTTCTGGATCATTAATATAGCTATACTAATATAATGCATACATTCATATGTATGTATGTAGAACCACCTCATAAACTGCATAGGAAACTATAATTTTGAGGGTGTTTCTATTCATAGTGGGACAGCAATACAGATTTTTCCATTTTGGTCTGAGTAAGGTGTAGCACCCACTGAAGTATGTGGCAATGAGGAAAAGTAAAAAGTTGCACATCAGAGGACATTTGCAGAGCACAAATAAAATTTATTTGTCCCACATTACAAGTGTGCAAATCCTTGCGCACTGACATCTTGGATGTGGGTAAGCCATCTCCTATGACAGAGCACTGCCACAGCCAGGAACACCTGTGTGCTGTTCCATCATAACTCTGCACACAGAGGCCTGTTTTCCTGGCCCCTTTGTAGGAACTCATTTCAGCAACCTCTTTCCCTTGATTCTGTTTTCCACTTGTTATTGCAGCTTGAAAAACCTGGAGTGGCAGCTAATAAAATGAATGTGTTTTGTTGTATTTATGAACTCCGACACAATTTGTATGATCTGGCTGAGAACCTCACCCAGCAAGATTTAACGCATTAAAAGAGGACTTTATTAGATTTCCTGGTTGTTTCGACCTGACTAGGAAACAAAGCCCTATAAAACTTGCAAGGGATACAAAAGTCTTTGCAAGAAAAGATCTTGTGGATGATAATAGATTATATAGACTGCTAATTCTTTAGGTGCAATGTATTCCAGAGACATTATTTTCATGAATATATCATCTGTAGTAGTTACCTTGCCCCCACGAACATGACAGGATTCCACCCTTTTTTTGTTTGGTTATTTGGATGGTTGGTTGGGGTTGGGGTTTTTCGATAGGTTGGGGGATTGAGTGTTTTTGTTGTTAGTTTGGTCTTTTTGGATTTTTGTTTTTTCTTTTGGATCTATTCTTTCTAAAATGTGATTAAACAGATATTACCAAATTAAAATGTTGCAATTTTAACAGAAGAAAGTAATAAGTCTGTGGCTACAGGCAACAGAAGTGAGCTGCATGTGTCCTGGGGTGACTTTATGATGCTTATATCCCCATTTGTCTGTTTAGCCCAGAAATAAGTTTTGCACCTTTAAGATTGGTTCTGAGAGCGAAGAGGGGGAGAGAAAAAGTGCAGAGTTTGTTATCAGAAATTGCACTCACTTTTCCATATTCCTGTTCTGGGACTGTGCTGTCTGCAGCACAGACAGATGGCGAGAGAGACCTTTCATTTGCTTTTAGTTAGTTATAGCTAGCTGAGGCAGAGAAGTCCCCTGGACTATGATTTTTCATTTCTTGGACCTGTTTAAACCTGCTCTGGACTGAAGAGCACCCAGAAGAGCACCGGCAGCTCACAGCTGTGACCCACCAGGGCCTAGCCAGCATTTCCAGCACTGGAGGGGCTCATAAGAGACTGAGTGAGCTGAGCTACAGCCCACCAAGGGGGCTTTCTGAGTTTGTCATCTCTTCAAAGCGGCAAGAAGTTTTATTTTTTGTTCAATATTGTTCAATTTTTGTGCTGGTGAATTTTTGTGCTTTGCCTATTAAACAAACAGGTTTTTTCCACTTTTCTCCAAGGAAATCTTTTTCCAAAGCAGCTGGGGGAGGAGCCACTTAAATCTACTTTCTAGAAGAGCCCCTTTAAAGGTTTTCTCCCAAGTCTCTCCTTAAACCAAGACAATATGAACAGGTCCCAACTTTTGCATTTCCCTCACATCTTGTTCTGGCTATTGGCTACTTTGGTGTAGCTGTATATTACTTAGACTTTAACAAAAAATTCTCTTTTGAAAGAACTTTTCTGTCAATGATGCTATATTGTGACTGTTCAATTGAAAAAAATCCCAGCTGTATTCTGATATAGCTCTGATAAGAGAAGCTTTCTGGAAACCTATGTTAATTATTTTGAAACAGAAGTGTTTCCATATCAAAAAATCATCTCTTGTTCCACACACAACAACAGCAACAACAATGAAAGGACTATTATTTCTCCTACACATGCATTAGTAATTTTCTACAATGCACTGCTACCTGTTCATTTACAAGGATAAATGAGAAAGATAAGATGTCAGTTTTACAATAAATAAGATATGGGCAAGCTAGCATCAATTTATAACCAAGAAAATGAACACATAATGTATATGTATTACACAATAGTTCAAAACAACCTCTCAAAATGTATGTGTCATTTATTCCTCAAATGAGGCAAAAAGCTGTGGTTCAGACTACAGAATATGTTTCCTTTGGGTCTACATTTGAGGCATTATGACCATTCAGTTCAATGCCAGAACCAGGGGTTGTGCACATATATGATTGGATGGTTTCAACTATTATCCTGTTAGTATTTTAGAAATAGACTTGTTTATGAGAATTTATATTAACTCTACCTAATCTCTGTACAGTCACTTCTTGTGCATCTTTTATTTTAATTATGCATCACAAGTAAAACTTAGTTTAACAGGTAAAAATACACACAGTTCTTACTACTGAGAGTATTTTTTAACTGGTAAAAAATGAGGAAAAAAGACATTTCAGTTTACATTTGAAAATGTTTGCCTATCATTGACAGAAAAGGTGAATTCTCATTTTTTATCTCAGTATGCTGGTATTTCCAAACCTCTAAGTCTGCAATTAACAACTACTACATTTCATTTATAGACAGTAATCTAGAAATAAAAGTTGCATTTCTGCAAACAAAAATTGCTTTTTACATAAGTTTATCAAGATGGGTGAACTGCATAGAGGAACAAGATTTTTCAAATCTCAAGGTATTTGGTTATTTTATCTAGTATGACCTCTCAAAATTTCCCTTCTTCAAATTTACATTCTTATAATTTCAATGATTGAACCAGTAAAACAATGTGTTCTTACAAGATAAGGAGAGGACACTTTTGTTAATTAAGGTTGAAATATTACTGAAAGAAAAACTGCCATGTGTAACTGAATATGCTGCTAAATAAATATTATCCATATGAAAAACATACTGTATTTTTTACATTACTACCTTGCTTTTTATCTGTATTCTTCATCATTCAATTTTAGTAAAAAAATTCTGTACATTCATTTATTTTATAAATTGAACATATTCTAGTATGTCTTTTTCTTTTCCTATGGAAATGAAAACTTCTCTTGCACTCCTTAGAGGCTTGTGATCAAAATGGCATTTGTCAAGGACCTAAACTTTCCAAAATTCAATTGCATATTTTCACCTCTAGTTATTGAAGCTGACAATCTGCTTATATAGGAAAAGAAAATAACAGATTTGTGGGAGATTTTACAGACTGTTCCATAATTAAAGATCCAGATTCCCTCCAATCTATGCTTATGCACATGGCTGAAATATCTGCATAAAGGAGACTGACAGTCCATTTTCCTTTGCAGAGTACAGGCTACTCAGAATTCTTCTTACTTTGTAGATGAGTCTAATACTTTCAAGTAAGATTAGAAAGGAGGAATGGTAATTAAACTTGTAATTTATACAACTCATTTACATGTCTAAACATAAATGAGGTAGATCAAAGCTCAGGTCCACTACACCATACCTCAATGTGGACAAATAAATACTTGCACCATTTCTTTTAGAAAGTTTTGGGCCACATTTGACTTATCAGGTAATCAGCTTCATTCTGAACTATATTTGCTGTTATGAAAATTATTAATTATCTTCATATAGGAATAACAGATTTTTTCAATGATTTCATATTTTCCATTCTTACATTGACTTAGAGAAGTAATTTAATATTTAATAGAGCAGTTTTAAGGACTTTGTATTGGCTAGTCTTCACAATATTAAATCTATCCATCATATTATTGCCTTAATATAATGGTTTTTAAAGGACTATGAGACCCTGGATTATTTTCTTAATGATATATTATATTGTACAGTTGATTCTTACTACCCATTACCCACTACTCTAAATGGATACATCTGTAAATCAGAACATAGTGAAAATATTAAATAGCACTTCTCAAGCTTAGCAAAGAATAATATATGGTCTCAAACTGAAATCTAATAGAGAATGAAAGATAGTATTCAAATTGTTATATAGAAATGTTGTGAATTCTAATAGAAGAATAATTAATCTGAAAAATTTTGAGGTGTTTTCTGCATCCTTCAAAAATATAAATATGACTGTGTCACATACTTCCAGAAAGTCTATAAAATACATCTGTGGTGAAATACAACAGCTGACTCAAAAGTATGAGATGTAAATCCAGTGTTAGAGGTGTATTTCCAGCACAGACTACTCTTTGCAGTTGAGTTGGAAAGAACTTTCTGATGCAAATCTATGTGGAATTTCGAAGTAACAAATGATGACCATAATCTCTAAATAAAAGGATTCACAACAATCTCTCAAATTAAAAGAAATAAGAGGACAAGCAGGAACAACAGAAGTTTTACATAAACATTGATTTAGTCTCACAAAAGTTCTTTAAATTTCAATACATTAAGAAAACCAGTAATGAAAATGTAAAGTAGAAGAGAAGAAATAATATCTTAAGATAAAAAGGAATATCTTAACATAAGTAGGAAAAATCAAATTCATTTATACAGTAATAGTTAATATATCCAACTTGCTCTTTTCAAATTTTTATTTTTCCTCTGAACTTTGCTAGAAACCTCTTCATTTATTTTGAATTTATGTAGAGCATAAAAATTCTAGCTATTACTTCTACTCCAAATCAATTTTCTTTAGATGTGAGGTGATATTTTATTCAGATTTGGACTAGCTATACCTGGTGTTTTATGAAAAGCCCTCTCTATTTCATTTAACATTTATTTAATTTTAAATATAATAGGAAAACCTAGATTCATCTGCACATTCAATTGATTTCTCAGATCCTTGAGAGATATAGTTTGAAAGTTCTTTAATAGTTGATGAATGTAAAAAGTCCAAACACTGAATGCATGTCAGCAAAGGTCTGAAAGTGAAGATAATACATGGATACAAGTTTATGAATTTTGTAGGAACCTATGTCTGCCAAAAATCAATTTCAAGTAATTATTTCCACATAGACTGTAAAATTGATGTCTACTTCCCTGCTGACTACACAATTTTAGTTTTTTTAAAATTTATTCTCCTGAGATTGGAAGCTTCATTATATTTCTGTATGTATGATTCTCTTCAGGCTGGGCACCCCTGGTGAGAACACTTTCTTTGGTGCCTTTATAAGCCAGTGTAGTACATCATGCAGTATTTGTCACCAACCACTAGTGCCATCATCAGACCCTCATGTGATAATGATGTCCTCATCTTTTTCACACAAGTGGAGCACCAGACAAGGAGCCATCATAGTCAGAAGGAAAGGAACTGGTCTCAGAGCAAAGGCCAGTTTTGAGACAGAGTAAAAACCGGGAAGCAAACCCCTCCTGATCCTTTTTTGTCAGTCAAACTCCTGTTATGGTTAGGTGTAAACCTTTCTTTCCTCAAAGGCTTATATTAGCCACTTTACATTCACATTACATTCAAGTGCTCTCCATCTCTCCAGTGCTATTCTTTTCCTGACACATTAGAGAAGAGAACGTAACTAATTGAAAACTAGGGGCTTGTAGAATCAGTATTCTCATCTTGGGATAAGCCATAGACAGGATTTTTTTCTAAGAAGTTACATGATTCCCATTTTTATGCAATGGTAATTAACAAGTTAAAATATTGTTAAAGTCAAAATAAAGTTAAAGTTAAAATATTGTTAAATTAACTTGTGGGATGGAATTAAAATATTGTTAAATTAAAATATTGTTAAATTAATTCAATTTCTTACCAAATAAATACTATACATAATTTACATTTTGTCTCCTGTAATATCTCTTGTTGCCTAAAGACTGATTTGTTGAGTTTTGCTTTTACATTGCATAGCTGTCTCCATCACTACAAGGAATATAAAATTTATAGTGATAGGCATCATATTTCAGAGGAAGGGAAGCATCAATAAATGGTTTTGAGGAAAGATACCAACAATCTCTATCACATCATTCTACAAAATCAGAATAATTTTGTTAAAATTTGCTTACTGTTCTGCTGTGTGTCACAGCATTTCTGCTCTTACTGGAAGAAAATTTGACAGCACATTTTGAAAAATGGTATAAATTTCCTAAAATATGAGTATTTTTCAAAGTTTTGGTAAGCAGGTGGTCAAACCTACTTTTTACACATTTCTCACATATATATTGTTCTATACCTAAATTTCTTGAAACTGATTTAGAGATGAGGAAATTTTCTTTTTCCATTCATTAGCATTGAAAGTGCAATTCAGCTGGAAAGATCCCTAATACTTGATGGCACAGAATTTACATTTAGAGTAGAGTTTCAAAGTTGTTCAAGCAATTGGTCAAAATTACAGGAAAGAGAAGTTTGCCATATGGGTTCCTTCATCTTCACTGTCTCTTTTGAGTGCTACTGCATTGTGCATTGTGCTACTCAATTTGACAAAAATGAGAGTGATTTGTCACTATTGGTTCTTTGTGCAGGATTTGTTCTCCTTGCTGGTAAAGATCCCATGCTCTCTAGTAATTAAAATGCTATTCTGACACAAGTGAGAATGATTATTTTGAATCTAGTGTATTTTATATGTTTCTCAGAACTGAGTTTGGCCCTGAAGAAAGACAACAACAGTTGTTGACTCCATTTGCCATCATGTCTCAACAATAGACTTCTGGAGCAGTGTGTGGTGGTGTAGCTACTGTGTGCTCTTGTGTCCAGGGAGGCCACAGCTTGACAGCAGGGAAAACAGAGACAAGTCTCTCTTCGTTGTTTAGCGCGAGAGTTCATTTTATTTCCCCCACACACACCTTGTGCCAGGGTGGGCAGGAGGCAGAGGCCCGGGAGCCCAAGCAAAGCCCAGAGAGCCGAGAAAGCAGAGAAAGGACACAGACCTGGGGCTGGGGTTTTATCAGGTGTCCCATGGGAGAAGTCTTAAAATGAGATTACAGCCTCCTCAGAACAAAAAGGCTCTGCAGACTTCTAGGGGAAAAGAATAGAATATTAAGAAGTAAACAACAAACCAGAGCATGAAGGAAAAACTTTTTTAACTAATTAATACCTGATCTTTAGTCTTTTTAAGTGAGTTCTGTAGGCAGTTCTGCTTGAGATCACTACTTTATGCATGCCATATTAGCATTTGTCATCTCAGCACAACTGAGATTGAAACCTTATGAAGATTTGCCCCCTGAATTAAGATCCTGATTCAGGGCTCTACAAATAAGATCTTTCTTTATTGCAAGACCTTCATTTCCATGGGGAAGACATATTATCATATACATATATTAGCACATATACATGTGAATTTCTGAGCATCTTTTTACTTTTGTATTTCTTTCAGATACAGGGGCATCACAACCTTTTCCTGACAGAATTTCCACATGCAAAAACAGTGAGATTCTGGATATGGCAAAACCACTGCTATGAGAGTGGGTGAATAGTCAAGTGTCTGAGTGTTGATGAGCCTTGAAATTTGTTCTATCATACCAAGGCAGGAATTAGAGTAATTTAGATACTCTCTAGGACTTCTCATTTTTTTTGTCTCCATCAGGGTTAAAACTAATTTGAAATCTCTTTCTCATGCAGTTTACTTGGGTTGGTTTCTCAGCACCTTTGATATTCAGAGGTGCATTGCTGTCTACATTTGTCTACATCTACATTGCTGCCATTTTTTTTCCAGGAAGAGAAAGAAGACTAACTGTTCAGTCTTCTACCTTTATCTAATGGGGTCCTTTTAGAAAATTTTTTTCTACCATATTTCCTCAAGGGGATTCAATTCTATAAGCGTTCCTTTCTTACCTGGAACATATAGGGTACTACAGTAACCATTGCTGCTTAATGAGTGCTTCTTTTGACTAATTTTTCCAACTGATTTATTTCACCTAGCTTTATATAATTTAACTCACAGCATTCTAATAAAATGCATGTAAAAAATTAAATTATAATTCTTTTTTTTTCATCATTCAACAGCTCATTTCTCTCATGATGCATACATACTTTATACTCTTTGTTTGATTTTATTTAAAATACTTGTTTCTGTCTTTCAGCTATTTTTTCCTTCATCTTGCACTGTGTAGCTGAAGTGATCATTGATGGCAACTTGTTTTTACAGTATTTTTTTTTATGTAAAATGACGGGCAGGCAAAGAAGTTGCTGTACATTTGGGATACATATAAGGGTTTGTAGAAGATACAGCAAACCAACTGAAGGCATGGAAGAGAACAGCTTTACATAAAGCTCTGTTATAAACTGAATAGATTATTTCTATGGTTAAATCTAAGACGTGTTTCATAGCTATTCAACAATGCTGCATTGTGGTCTTCAGTTATTTTCCCTCAAACAGCTTTTCAATCACTCTCTGCGCTGTAGATATTACAGCCCTGAGCCCATACCAATTACAAAGGAAGTAGAATAACCTTCTCTTTCTCTTATGGGCTGTTTTTATTAAAGAGTCTTTCCAAGTGACTGATGCCAGCATTTCTACCCTGAGGACTTCTACAGCACGGTCACAGATGTCTGGCAAAGACTGCAAATTTATGCAGTGACCTGCTCACCAGTTTGAGGCCATATTCACCACAATGTCCAGAGACTGAGTGGCCAACTTACATAACCACAAGGATCCCTTATAATGTTAGATGTCAAGGAGTCACTCTAAATGCTGGAAACACCAGCATAATATGTGAGGCTCCTCTTTAACTGTGAGACAAGAAAAAAACAATGACAACAAAAAAATCAAACACTGAAAAAAGCACTCCCACTAATCCTTTGGTGATAACTCTTACATTCAGCTTCACTATACAGGATAAGTTTTACACATCCTGTCAGCAGCCACCCCAAGCTGAAATGTCCTTATCAGCTAGTAACAGGTGTGCTTCCAGCAAGCTCTCAGCTGCACAGCAGGGATGTGAGAGAAAAATCAGAGAAGCTCCTGACACAGAGCTCTACTCCTTCACATATGAGAAGATGCTTCTGTGAATCAGTAGGCAACTTCTCTCCTGACATTAATGAGAGTGTAAACTAGAATCATGCCCTAGTCATGTCTTTTAACATTTGTCTCATATGTAAATTCCCAAATAGGAACCACCTTCTTTATAAAAATGGGTATTAGTTACCAGAGGATGCCAAATCTCTCTTTCCCCATAACCCAGAAACTATTTTCCTGGCACGTTTTCTTCCTTCTTATCCCTGCCAGCACAGAAAACTGCACTGTGAGGATGGCTGGCCATGAACACATGGCCACAAATGGTGTCTGTCTAGTGAAAAAGCTGTGCTCAAGATGGCCAGCTGGCAAATAATTACAGGAATCTCCCTTCAATTTATTCTGCTCCAGTTTTTTGGGTTTTTTTTATTCTCTAAATCTTGGTTCTCTTAGCACTCCTTTTTGAGACAAAGTAATACATCAGTCTGCAAGAGTTAAAATCTCCCTTTCAGGGAACAATCTGAACAACTACTAAGAAGTTCAATCCTGAACTAGGAGAGCTGCTTAGGAGTTAGAAGAAGGTGACAAAACGCTTCTAAGTGCACTAAAACATCCCTCAGGGAATAGGGAGTGGGGGTGGGGATAGGAGTTATATGAGCTACAAATTAACATTCTTGAGATAATTAAAACTCATATTCTACTGTCATAAATTTGCATTACGATCCCATTTGACTCCAACAAGATCCCACTGGTTAAATGAGAATTACACCATTAACTTAGGATCAGGTCCATTGACTTCAGAGAATGTAAGCCTCTGACATATGACATTAAAAGAAGAAAAGCTTAAAAAGCTTACAAAACATCAATAAAAGACCTAGTTAAATATAAATTAATATTTCCATGATCTTTCAAATATGTAAATTTCAACTGCACAAATATTTGAACTATGCTTTTTCTGTATATTAAATTTTCCTGGTGGTATAGGTTTCACTTACATTTGAACCTTTGAGAGGGGAGAGTGCTGATTACTAATAAAGGAACATATGTTCTGAAATAACTTTGAGTCATATGATACCAAATACATACATTTTAATTCATAAAACAAGTTTTAAATATCTTCAATTGAGTGTGTGACATTTTATGTATGCTGATGGAATTGATGTGTGTTCTAAAATTATTCATTGAAAACCACTTGCATTTTCATTTATAAACTTACACTGAGCAAAATTCTTTCAAGCTCATCAACCAGCTCAGCAAAACCCCCATCAGATCCTTTCTCTTTTAATGACACACCTATTTAATTAACATTTGTCAAGATCATCTGTCTTAATCATTCCACTGATCAGATTGGATCATTTCTTTAGTTTACTCCACTATATTATCAGCTGCAGGAAACTAAATCTTTGTGGTTTTGAACTTCAGGTTTTTTCACAATGTCATTATGCTCTTTAGAATATCATTCTTGTCAGCTCTGCTCTTATGTCATAACCAACCTCTAAGCCAGTGTTCCAGTTTTTAGCCAGAAATCTTTCCTAGATGTCTTAGATCTTTTCCAAATCTTTTTGTGTGTGGCTTAGGCACAGAATTACTTCTACTAGCTGATCTGCAAAGCTACTCTTAATTGTTCCATGAAATCATTGCTCCAGAGAGGAAATTGACCAGGTGACAATGACTGGGATGAATAAGCGTTATAGTTCAAGAATTAACCAGATGCAGGTGATAAATATGTAAGCACTACTAATTTATACATTTAGCTCACACTTACCTTTCCCCTTCTCTTTCATTTCATTGCAATGCAGTGCCTCAAATTATTTTGAAAGAGTTTCTATGAAGGAAATGCAAAGGAAAGGAAGTGGAAAGAGTTGAGTTTGCCTTGTAAGATGTAGTAACTACAGGAAAAATTAGGAAGGAGTAAAAATATTCTGTAAATTCCCTGTCCTTGAGAGTCATTGAAACATTTCTTTAAATCAACATAGCCGGACACTTCTGCACTGTGTGGCTGGTGAGGCACTGAAACAGGTTGCCAGAGAAATTGTGGCTGCCCCATCCTTGGAAGTGTTCAAGGCCAGGCTGGATGGGACTTGGAACAACTTGGTCTAGTGGAAGGTTTCCTGCCCATGGCAGGGGAGTTAGAATGGCATGATTTCCCTTCCAAACAAGCCTTTCTAATGATTTTAATCAAGTGTTAATGGGAGTCAGTATCTGATTCACATGTTGTGCTTTGAATACTGAAACCCAAGTTGGAGTTCATTAAAATCAGAAGTAATTTGTATTTGCAGAACATTCCAATATTTCAGGGGCTTCTTTTCCAATTTCTTTACTTTTGAGGGGTAAATGTATCAATGCATAATACTTTTAAGTAGGAGGCTTTTGTCTTTTCTTTTTAAAGAAACAGATAATGTAGAAATTAGTCACTATTGTGTTCCCACTAATTTTTTAGGTGTCAATATTTTTTTTCTTAAAAAAATCAGTAACTGATATTTTGTTTAATAAAAATTTTTCTTCATTTGCTGTTTCAAGTTTAATCTCTGATTTGCTACATATAAAGCATCAGAGTGTCTGTGATTGGCTGAACACTCACTTCTGCTTTGTTATCTTTCAAATTCATAAATCATGAAATTATCTTAATAAGCCAATACTTTCAATGAAACTAGAATGTATGGGCAAGAGATGGGTTTTTAATAATATGCAATCTTAAAATGTGTTTATATATCTATCAATCTATCTATATACCTATAGATAGACAGAGAGATTAAAATTCCAAAAGAAAGTTATTACAATATGCTAGATACATCTGAAGACTTGTATTCTTCTTACTAAATGTGTTTAAATTTATATGTAAGTAGAGGAACCTGGCTTTGAAATTAATTTTGAATATTACCTCAGAGGCCACTCAGAGAAAATGTTGTGAAAAAAAATTTAATAGGAGGAGAGGAGAGGAGAGGAGAGGAGAGGAGAGGAGAGGAGAGGAGAGGAGAGGAGTATGATAATTTAGTGACTATGTTAGGGATGAATAAAGTTAAAGCGTGTTACTAAGGATATTGTCAAAATGCTTCTTAAACAAGCAACTGACAAGGCTTGATCCAGTGTTTGACAACCCTCTCAATAAAGACATGTTTCCTAATGTCAAGTCTGAAAATCCCCTTATGCGACTTTGATTTAAACATTTAAATACTGAAACTAAGTGAACTGCAATGTAGTGGCAGAAGTTGGGTAGGAACATTCTGAAAAGAGAGATTTTTCTTTTTTTTTTTTTTCTTTCTCTTACTAAGAGAGAATTCACTTACTGTCACTCTCATTATATAACAGAATATGACCAGCACTGCTGGTCACCAAGTGCGGATCATAAGATCACAAAGACAGAGACCAAGCCCCTCCTTCAGCTTCTTTTAGCTGTAGAGGATAGCATACACATTGATGCATAATAAAATAGTTGGTTTTAGCAAAACAGAACTGAAATATCACTTGCCATTTTCAGTACAAATACTAACATAGAGCACACACAACATCCAGAGTAAACTTCTGCAGTGATTCACAATATGTTCTGTCTGATTTACCTTTACAATAGAAAACCTTGCCTGTGTACTAAAACAGACTAGAGCGATGGACAATGATTCTTTGCCTCTGCTGTGCTGGCAAAGCAAAAAAACTCAAAGCCACAGTGGATAGCAGATAGGCATCACTGGCTTCTCCAAAAGGGCGGGTTTCAAAGGATGTAGTGGGAGAGAAGCTCCAGCACTATACTTGAGAAAGTGACAGTAAAAATCAAAATACCATTTTCAGCTGTCTGACCAAGGCTCTGGCTTTTTGGCATACTACTGAAGACTTCAGAACAAATTCACTCAAGTCAGGGTAGCTGAAGGTGCCTCCTGGAGTTTTCTAAATTTCCTTCAACTTGCTTCAACTACCTTCCTTCGACTAACCCAGGACATCAAACATATTTTGTGGAAAGGGTTTTATATTATGTAGAGTTATAGAAAATTATATATGTTCAATATTGCATAACTTTCTCCTGAGCAGATTCACAGTGCCCTGGCAGCCTGGAGGGCCAATCACATCCAGGGGGACATCAATCCTGCTCTCCTCTGCAGTGGGGTGGCCTCACCTCAAGTGCTGGGGGCAGTTTTAGATTCCACAATTAAGACATTAAGCTATTAGAGAGTGGCCAAAGGATGGGCATGAGGATGGTGAAGGTTCTGGAAGGGAAACTATATGAAGAGTGCCTGCTGAGGTCACTTGGTCTATTCAGCCTGGAGAAGAGGAGACTGAGGAGAGACCTCATCACAGTCTGCAACTTCCTTGTGAGGGGAAGAGGAGGCACAGACACTGATCTCTGCTCTGTGGTGACCAGCGACAGGACTCAAGGGAAGAACCTGTGTCAGGGGAGGTTTACATTGGATGGTAGGAAAGAGTTTTCACCCATAGGGTGTTTGGGCACTGGAACAGGCTCCCCAGGGCAGTGGCCACAGCACCAAGCCTGACAGAGTTCAAGAATTGTTTGGAATCTCTCATACACATGTGACTCTTGGGGAGATGCCATGCAGGGCCAGAAGTTGGATTCAATGACTTTTTTGGGTGCTTTGGGTTCATTCAATTCAGCATGTTCTATAATTTGATCCAGCAGACTTTGTTTTGTGTCTCTTTCTCTGTCTTCTATTGTTTTTTACTGACATTGACTGCTTTTCTGAGTGCAGTTCTGTTTTTTCCTTTGTAATTTTGTCTCTTTATAACCAGGAAGTAGAGTGGAATGTTCAAAAAAATCATCAAGCAACTTCACAACTGACTCTTCAAAGAATGGTAAGGCAGCGCCCACTTCAGTGAATAAATCCATCTGCAGATTTCTGCCTGGGTTTACATTAAATTCACATTCATTTACTCTCACAATGTTTCATTTCACAAAAATAAGGGCATTGTTTTTTCTTTTATTAAAAAAGTAAAATCCTGAGTAATCTGAATGCAGAGTGAAGAGCAAAACAAAGAAAAAAAATTATCTATGCCCAATGGGAACACCTAAATCCAGCAGTAAACTTTGTTTAGCTTCCATTTCAGAATATGACTGTACCTACATGCAACTTTTTAAAGTATAAAAGCATTCAATAAATATATTAAAAGATATCTAGTGATTGGATTCCTCCTTTCTTCTCCTTCTTTGAAAATTTTAGTCAAAATCTAGCAGAACCAACCACTTTCCCCCAAACCCCAGAACCAACAAAATCTCAGATATTCCATCTGCATGTACTTGTCTATACCCCTGAATTTAATAGGCCAAATAACTGTGACAAAGAGACATTAGCTCAGGTTGAAAGAGATTGAGAGTTGATTAGTGATATGCTTGCCATAGCACTAATAGGGAGTGGCATGTAAATTCCAAACACAGGAGAACTTTTTCATATGATAACTCAGTATTTTTCCAAATTGGATTCAAAGAAACTTTGCTTTTTATTAGAAGTATTAATTTTTCAGGGCAAACCTTTTTTTCTTCTGGCATGTTTCTGTCATGGGTCTCATGAACATCACATGACAAAAATTCTGCTCTCTCAAGGTTTCAAAATGTTAGAAGAAAATTGCTGAAATTACTGTTTGGTTTGGGTTTTTTTCTTTCTGGGCTGCAAATTTTCTTCAGTATTTGCAGTATGCTGCTCTCGCATATAGTCTTCCTGTGAGTTTATGTACCTGTTTTTCTTTCTATTGCTGTGCAAGTGATTACTTTCTGGACTGGTCCAGGGCTTTGCCTTTGTGCTCCATTCTCAGCCCATTGTTTTACAACAGTCATTTTTTTCCCCTCCTGTCAGCAGTGTTTGCTTGTCCTCTTCACTGGTTGTTTGCTGGCCTGTCCACAGCAGGCATATACGTTCTTCGGGGTCTTCATGTACTGCCCCAACCATCACCATATTGCCACTTACTCAAAACACCTTCTGATATAGGCAGGTCTTTCTTCACTGTGCTGGAATTTCCCTTCCCGCTGAAAAGACAAAAGTTTTGTTGTTTTTTTTTTTTTTTTTTTTTTTTTTAATCTGATAAGAAATGAAATTTTTGATAACTGGTTACTGGAACAAACATAAGAGGTCAACTTCTCTCCTTCTGCTATGGAGATTGCTGAGCTCCTTCCCGGTGTTATTACACAAAGTTTTTGATGACAGGTCCTTATGAATTCCAACTTATACATTATTCATAATCTAATAAAAAACAACGCAAATAATGAACGCACTTCTTTACTCTGATTGTTCCCACTATTTTTTACCTTTTCCACAGTGAGTGGCATTGCTTTAATTGTTTTATTTGTTTCTGGAGTGCAGTGATGATGAGTCTGTCCTTGATAAGGATTTTCAAAGTAGTTAACATTTTCTTATTCAAATATAAGGAACAGGGAAAAAATGGACTCAGCACACAGAAAACCTAATCTATCTGATGTCTGCGTTTAAATTGAAAAGTAATATATGTTGTTTCAAATAATCCTAATGTGTTCCTTTTAATCTAAATGGCATTCCAAGTTTTTAACATTATCTTCTTTAAATTATGTTGCTTTATAAGTAATGAAATGCAATGAAGTTATAAAACCAAAAGCTCCACTTTAAAATTTCAAGAGAAAATATATCAACCTCTCCAAAATGGAAAAAACTTTGTTTAGAAATGTTCAAATTATATAGCTCAGTGTTTGACATGGTTTCCTTATATTTTGCCCAAATTATTTGCAAATCTTTAACTTCCTCTGAAAATCTTTTTTTTAGAAAATTCACTATGTACTGAATTTTCTGCAGATCTACTGGTGAACGCTACAGAAAAATAGCAATGGCCATTATCTGTCACAAAACAATATGCTGTTCAAAAAACAAATTGCTTATTATAGACCTAGAAATAGGGTTTATTTATATATGTCAGGTATATCAACAATCTAAAATGTAACAGAGGTTTAGAGGATTGGTTATATAAAATGTCCTATACAAAATTATGCTGGTCCTCCATTTTTAATAAGTATATTATATTTCTATGGCTGCTCTCTGGACCTGAAGATAAAATTTCTTGGGAATTTTTATATTTCAAATATATTTTGTAATGGGATTTGGGTTGGGTGTGGATTTTGCTTTTTTGTTTGGCAATTTTTTGGTTTTGGGCTTTTTTTGGACGGAGATAGGGGGAATAAAATCAAATCAAAACAAAATTAAATTCTCTCTCATGTCCCATTGATATTTTCAACTTTCATTCATCTTTCTTACACAGGAAAAACTGTGACAGTGTATGACACTTTAACTTGAACAGGAGAGAAAAGATTTTTCCATCTTCATCAACTGGCTGCTCTTTTCAGGTGTTAGTTACATCAGGAAGGTCAAAAAATCAAAACCCCACATTTTTCTCAGACTGCTTCTGGAATTTATGTACATATGCAGTCAACCTTCACTTTCAAAAAGCTTTTTATTTTAATGAAATATTTTTGTCAGAAATATGCTTGAGGGTTTTAACATGGTTAAAATACCATATTTAACATGGGATCAATTCTGTGTATTGGGAGATGCCAGCTACATATATTCGTACATACTTGTAACAGGCAAATATCCACAAGTCAAAACAGCATTGATGTAGCAATGAAAATATAGGAACAATTTTATCATGAGTCAATGAATTCATTGACTTTTATTCATTTTATGTAAAAAGGGGAGGTTTTAATCTTCATTTTCCCATGACCAATTCCTCATCATTATTTTAGAAATACTTTAACAAATTCAAAATTAAATATAAGCACTAGGATATAATCTTAAAGATGAAGTCTTAAGAAATGTAAATATTAATTCCATGTTAGCGCACCAGTTCATTTTACAAAGCCTTATCTCCTCATCTTGAAGTGCTTTTGAGGTTCTGCTTCTATGCCAGCCTTGTGTACTGACTACACTAGGCTGGCATAGAACAATGCCAATAGAACAGTTTGCTTTTCTTCCTTGAAATTTCTAGATACAGAGTCAGAAGTAAACTTCTCTTTTTCCAACCATTTTACCACACTGGAGCTGCAGGTGTGATAATCACTAAAGGCAGGGTTATTAATAATTCCATATTCAGTTACTGCTTATGTGAAGGTGGGGGAAGATTTGCTTTTTTTTGTTTGTTTTGTGGTTTTGGGGGTTTGAGTTTGTTTGATTGTTCATTTCTTTGCGTTTGGTGGTTTTGTTTGTTATTTTGTTTGTTTGAGGTTTTGTTGGTTTGGTTGGGTTTTTGGTGGAGTTTCTTTGGTTTTGTTTTTGTTTTGGTAGATATTGTTGTTTTTCTTTAATAAACTTAAAACTGCCTATGAAACCTATGAAACCTGAGTTAGGGAAGGAATGACCAGAGAAAAAAAACATGCTACTGTATGTAATATGACCAGGATTCTGAAAGTGGATGTACATATAGTGGACATAATATGTAATGATAGCATCATTGATATATCTTATATTATCTAAATATATATAAATATTTATCTCTAAATATTTATACATATTTAGATAAAAAGAAATATTTATATATAGATGTATATCTTTTCAGCTTAAATATTTATATATGTATATTTATATATACATATATAAATATGTATACTGAAAATTACTGTCCTATTGCAGGACTTGTCCTCTTGTCTGCTTTGTCTGCTTCCACCAAATGTTACCAAATTCTGGTTAAAGATCAAAGACAGTATGAACGCTTTATCAATTTTATATATCCATATATTATGGGAATATTAAATAAAAAAAGGTTACACACCCTGCAATCTTTTGTGTAGAATTGTTGATGTGGGAACTTAACTGCCAGTCTTACGCACTTCAAAAGGGAAAAAGAGAACTTTATCCCTGCAAGCTACTACAGGAAGATCAACAAAGCTCTATAGTCAACAGAATAAAATACTGTTGTCAAAGCTGACAAAATCAGTGTGATTTCTTTACTCATGTCCACAGCCAGATAGGGATATAAATGTAATGTTATTTTCTGGACCTAAGCTCTATCCTCAAACTGAATCAAGGCATAAACAGACTTAACTTAGTCCAACACTGCCTGGTGGTGGTTAAAGTACTCTAAAACAGATGATAGTGATACAGCTACAATTACAGCACAATTTTGTTGTTCAACACATGGGTCTGTATTCCCAGTTTGAGGAAGATAGCTCTGTCATTTTTTCGTGTGTCATGTGTTTCCATATTTTCATGTGATACATCATAATTAATCTAATAAAAATCCAGTATGTCAGAAGCAGAATATAAAACTCACAGGTATTGTGAAATAATTTCAGCTGTAGACAACTAGTTCAATTAACCTGCAAAACTAAGAGGTGTTCAGTATCCACTCCTTCCAAAAAAAAACCCTGCATCTTCAGAAGTAGTATAAAAGTAAAAGAAAAGGAAATTCCCAGAAATTCATAATGCTATGGAGCTGGCAAAATTCTACAGAAAAAAAAAATTGGTTTCCCTAAAGATAGCCATGATCAGATAATTTTAAAAAAACTTGCTTTCTCCATTCCCATTCAAGTAAAATGGTTTTTTGTCATAGTTTAGGTGGAAAAAAATACCTGCAAAGAGAACAAATCAGTTAAAATGCTTTTTTTGTGGAGCAAGGTTTTCCACTCTGCTTACTTTAATAGAGCAGTGATTTTTTTTTGTGCTTGTTCAGTGAATTCCCACTTCTTGAATTTCCATACCCTTTATGTATTTAATACATAAGAGTCAGGAAAAGTCACAGGCAAGCCCAAAGCCAAATTCACTTCTTTCTAAAAAGACTGTTCAACTTTGACTTAATGTCCACTATGTGCTCTGTATGATTTGTATTTCACAATTCCAAGTTGACTTACTGCATTTGCTTTAATCAGCTTTGTTTTCACAAGGTCAGAGGTGCTCTTTTTTAATTAACATAATGAACAAACAGGAGTTATCTCGTATCTTATTTTGTCTCTGTAGAAGGGTTCATTAAAATGACAGGATTTATCTTGTTGAACAGAAATATTTGTTCTGTGCTAACACTTCCCCTGCTACATACAAGATAGAGGTACAGATAAAACAATTTAACTTTTTAAATTTATTTAATTTCTGTCCCCCAGTATAGTTGAAGAGTTTTTTTAAATTTCTGTCTCCCAGTATGGTGAGAGCAGGACTTCACTCAGGGAAGTGTGGGCTGTTGTGCCTGCTCTCCAGGATAACCACCCTGACTGGTCCTACAGATTTCCTGCACCTGGTGGTACCTGTTGCAAGATATTTTCTCAGCATGAGGAAGGACCAACTGTCCAAGACATTGTTAAGGGGAGCCAGGAAGCAGGTCCCACTGTTTGAACATAGCTTTAATGAACCATTAGAGCAAAAATAGCAACCCAGCTTTCACCTTATGCTATTTGAACTTTCAGATACATTGATGGGCATCCAAACCCTGAGATAATAATGAACTTGTAAAAGTAAATTTAGGTTTTTATAGGACTTAAGTTTGATAGGACTTCAATAAAATGTATGCAGAGGAGTCTTACAACTCCTGGAAAGACCAAGTGTTTTTTTCAGCCTATTGTTTTAAGCAAAGCAAAGCAAACCTAAACAAAACAAAAAGTTCACTCTAAGTTTTTTTCACAGCTTTGATATCATTTTACATCTGTGTTTTTAGCTCATGCAGCTATGTATATCATTGCTGTATATCACTGCCAAGATCCGTGAAGCATTTCCTAAAAACGCATGTTCTGCTTCAAAATGCCTCATAGAAATTGCAGGTTTACGTACTTACTGTTCACTTGAAAGCCACAAATGAACCAAAGACCAAGAAGCAAGTGCAATGACATCCTTAGTAAGACTGGATTCTGCCTCATCTAGACATCAAAGTAAGCATGATAAACCACAGGATGCGAGCAGGACTTTACTCTGGGGAGTGTGGGCTGTTGTCCCAGCTGGTAGAGTGCCCTAGTAGCCTGTACCCTGCAGGTAGAAAAAACTTGCCCTGCAGCAATTGAACTGCCTGTTCAAAGGACTCTGTCTCATGGCAACAATGAGACACTGCAAAATAGGGGGAGGATTTGTGGGGTTGTTCCCTGTCCCACAAGGACTACCAAACCCTTTATCACCACTAGTACCTTGATGTTCTGTTGGCACAAAGAGTAGCAATGTCCAGTTTTGTGCTAATGTTGAAATGGATTGTATCAACACAGTCCTCTATGTTTTCTTACTACATATCTTCAAGTTGCCTTTAATTGCTCTGAGGCATTTAGAGTAACTTTTCAGTTAAAGATTTCCTGAAGTCAGCTGTTGAGTGTTTTTCTTAGAATGTGCCAAACATTCCCAATGTATACTTTATTCATACTATAAAATTGATTTTTGCAACTATAGTCACTAGATCCCTTCAGGGTGAAGAAGGGTTTCTCTTGATATACTCCCATGCAATGCCAGTGATCTTTAGGATCAAATAGTGTGTGGATAATTTCCTATGGTGAGTAGGCTTAAGGTTTTAATAACTTCCTAACTCCTACAGAAAAGGTTTTCATCCCACCCTATAGAATTTATGGGAGAGCTTCCTCATTTGGAAGCATGAAGTCTATTGGGTTGTTATTTTTGGCATCATGTTTGTATCAATTAAAGTAGCATGAAATTAACTAATTCTATGGCAAACACGTTATTATTCTGCCTTGGAAACATTTAATAACTCTCTTGGATTTACCTTATAAATGATAGGTGATTTTATGAAGTATAATAGGATGGAAATTCAAGGTTTTTTTGCAGGGAGAGTGGAAGCTTCAGACAAAGTTTACTAAAAAGCCCTGGCACCAAGTCTGAGAGGGAGAAAGAACTCCTCTGTATATTTAAACTCCTGCTCAGAAAGGGATATAAAAGAAGGTGAAACCTTGCTTAGCCTCAGATTTTGGCAACAGTTTAAATTTAAGGAAGTTGTAGAGATGTATTTAAATCACTTTCTCCTGCAAGTTCTAGTGATGGCAAGTCAGATTTATAGGAATTAATTATTTATTAAATAGAGAGAAGATAACAGATACAAGATCCTAATCAGAACTACTTACTACATAAAACTATGTAGTACAAAATTAAAAAGAACTACTATTAGATTACAGAATAACATAAAACACTGCATGATATCAAGGTACCTATATTAAAGCTAGCAAAAGGAATAGGATTGATTAGGAGTCAAATGTAGCTTACCACAGAAACAATGATAATGGACACAGATTCCTTCAGTGAAACCCTGCAAGTACCTGTGATGCAGGTGACCCTACTTGTGGGAGGAGCTCCACACATTTCCAGGAGAATGCATAGAAGATTTCTACTCTGTGAAAGTTTGCTGTGGCTTTTATCGTTTTAAAGTAAATGGCTGTCAGTCAAAAATCCAGCTTATCTTGCTAAATCTCACTTCTAAAGTAGGATGGTTTTGGCAGCTTGGAGATGCCAGAGAATTACTAGCCCCATGGCACCAGAATAACTCACTATAAGATGGCTTGTCACATTTGAGCTCTCTTGCAGGTCAACAAGCAACAATTAAGTTCTTGTAAGGGGTGAGATGCCCTGCTACAAGCTTACAATCTCTGTGTCTCTGAAAATTTGATGTAGAATTTGACAGTGAGCCCACAGCATTCTCCACATATTATTGATGTAATATGCTCTTAGCATATTACATATATGTAACATGCTCTCAGTGTTTTTCAAGTATTTATGTTTTAATACAAATGTTTTGTGTAAAGATAAATTTTGTGTCCATATTTCACCATGGCTTCAATTGGCTCTAAAGGATTGTCTTGCTCTGTCTGTTCTCAACATGAACCAGGTTAGTGGTTTTTAAGGAAAATTTAGACGGGTGTAAAGGCAAAATCACAGCTACTTTAAAGAAAGGCCAACAGCAGCTGAGCCAATTGACTAATGAAATTGTCCATCTTTGACCTGTTCTAGAATCTGAATATATTCTTAGTAGAAATATGTGGTGCATTTTTTCTGATTCTTATTTTTTTCCAAAAACATAAGGTGACTGTGAGCATATTTTAGAGGCAAAACAGTAAAGGGAGGGATATAATCTCAAGTAAAACATTAAATGGTAAACTAGAGAAAAGAAAAAAGAAGGGAGAAGGAAAGGTGGAAAAATAATTTTTGATGTACCAAAATAATTTTGCTTTAAAATATTAAAAAATTTAAAAAATCTGTATGAATTTCAAGGATCTTCTAAACACAGTAATGAGAAATTATTTTCTGTATTAGTATAGCTACTATGCTTAAATTAAATTGAAGAACATGTAGATTTTCATACCACTTGGGTCATAGAAGGTTACTCTTAGTTTATTTTATAATAAATATAGCATAGTAGACAGCCAATAAACTGTTTTTACTATCACAATTTGTTAAACTTTTCAAGATTTTTTAAAATTTCATTTTAAGTAGTCTCTCATATAATTTTTATTTTATTACACAGATAAAATGCCTTTTTCTGAAAATTATGAAATCTTTCACAAGGTATTTGATAAGAAATACATGGTACATACCTTAGCAGTTATTTCTTTGTCAGGAAACCTTGTTCAGGATAGGAAGCAGTGCAAGAGAAGTAATACATGGACTGTGAAGAAGAGACCAGGGGTTAAAGTGCCATCTCTGGCTCCAGGTTGTAATACCAGTTCAGTCAGGGTCTTGGGGTCTTCTTCATTGCATCTAAATGTGAAGTTGGTTTTGTGAGCACAGGAGTGTATAAGCAGTTATTCTCTAAGGAAGTCTCCGCTAAGAGCTGACAGTAATTTACAAAGCAATTCTTATCTGGGACAAAATGTAACTTGCAAGTTAGTCATATACTGCTGCAGCTCATATCTTTTCAAAGTAGCTTCCATGTTATTCAGAGAGTCAAGATGTATTTATAATTATTATATCTGTTATAAATAAAAAGTATCTAGTTCTATTTTTCCTCTGGGACAAAACACAGACACAAAACAGACTATCAGATTTCTCCACAAACATGCATAAAAAACTGAAATTTTGTGCAGAATAATAAAAAACCCCTTAGGCATATTGGAAAAATGGTATTATTGTCAGGCAAACTAGAATTCCATTATCAAATTTCAATATACAATGAAATCTACTGAAAAAAAAAAGCATTTACTAGATTGTGAATTAGGGATCTGCATTGTTTACTGCTAAATAATTTCATTTCAACATTTTTTAAGGTGTATTTACAATACAGTCTAGTTAACTTATGGGCATAAAGATACTGTACCCTACTCTGCATTCAGCTATGAGGAATAATCTCATTAATATATTTGAGACTGCCTAGAACCAGAGATTCATAGGAGAAATTAATTTGAGACTATATCAGGAAGGGAAATTTTAGTATTACATTTCATTGGAAATACAACCTTTTTCTATTTTTTTTTAATGCAATCTGAGTAGATGAACTGACTCCTGACTTCTTCAGCCAAACAGGAGACGGAAAGAATGCCAGGTGTTTTTTAGTCAACAAATATAAAGATCAAACACTTCTCTGCATGCCATCTGCAAACCAATATGTAACAATGAGGATTCTTAAAAATTACTTTAAATATTGAGCACATTTAAGGGAAATCATGAAGGTCACATAGCCCTTCTCCTTATTCAGTAGTAGCACCAAGTAGTCTGGGATTTATCCTGTCATATGTTCTTAGAGAGGTTTTCCATTGGTATAAGAATGTGGGAATCCATACAATCAGAGAGTTTTGGGAAAGCTGCAAAAGACAGGCCTCAGAGACAGCAGAACTGTAATTAGAGCTAAGCAGTAGCCATGAGATTGGTCAGCAGAAAAATTATGTAAAAAGTAGAAAAGTAAGGACAAATAGAAGAATGGTCTGTGTATTACCACTTGTCTAGAATAACCCCCTAAGCTACAGGAAAGTTTATCTAGCAAGATATTAGGAAGTTCTAAGCTTAATAATGGAGCTCTGTGCATTGTGTTTTAAGGCTTACAAGCAGGTGTTGTATTTGAAATAAGCAAGCATTGTTTTAACCAAAGGTACGTGTGCTTACAGTGATTGGATAGAACTACTGTCAATATGCTTTTGCTTTGTGTGATTGGTCAAAAAACTTTTACAGTAAGTTGTAACATTAAGTTCTTGGTCTGCTGCCTAGGATGTGAGCTGATGGCATCTTCCCATTGTCATAACCATGTAATGAGACTGATGCTGGAAAATAAAACAGCTCAAGGCAGTTCCACAGTAGTGCCATTTCATTTGTGATTTGTACATAGCCCCTGGGCGGCAATATAAGAAATTGTGTTTTATGTTGTACATATTAAACATGTTGTCAATATCTTCACTATGAGAGCCAAAAAAAGGCTAAGGCAGCAGAATTTACACTGTCTGTGGAGCATGTAAATGCAGAACTGTGATTCACCAAACAGTTTTGAGACACCAAACTTTTGTGCTGGGAGAACTCATTTGTTTCTTACTGATATTCACTGAGAAGTATTCATTTGGAACACTTGAGAAGCTTAGTCTTTGGTGTTTCCTGTACTCACATAGATATTGTTTTCCACTGGATCTTTGAGTTATTATAACAGTTTAGTTATAACATATTTTCATAATAAAATTCATAAACAAGTCCCAAATTTAGGCCTGTTCTGTGCTGTTTGTTCAGCTCTGGATCACTGAATCAGACTTTTTGCTTTATAGCTGGATAAATAAACCAAGCTCAGAACATGTGGCACTTTCTTTTTTGGAGATTTAATTTACAATCTATTTTTGACAGAAAATGTAATGCTGTTTCACAGATGGGTACTACCATGCTCTAGAAAAGGATTTAAGACACTCTTCTATCCTCAGCATTACCCATTGAGTTTGCTGTAGCTAACTTTAACCTGAATAAGTTAGTTACTGGTAACTTTTCTCTTAGTTAATTGTTTTTTTCTGGCTACCTAGTTGTCCTAGATGCACAGCCTATACACCTTTCACAGGGTTTAAGACTGCAGCCTGAGGTCTCAGAGTGTAAATACTAGAAACTGTGACATAAAGGGTTACAGAGGCTAGGTATTTTGCCTTACTGCAAATTGCCCAGTTGGCTCAATATTCTCATTATTAGAAAAAAAATCTACTTTACAGGTAAGAAATGGGTTGAGCGTGTACAATATTCTCACTACAGCAGCATCCCTGGTAAATTAATATCTCTATCACTTTTTACTTGAAAAGCCCAGTAAGGAATACTAGTCATGAAGAAACAGTGTCAACAGAGTCAGGAACAAGATAGCTTGCGTGTATGCATGGCGTAAGATCTTTATAATTAGAAAGATTTGTCCATTACAGTGAACTTGTTTCTTTACGAATTTCTTTAATTTGTTTGATTACAAAATATATCATCCATTCCTTGTGGCAGTATTTGCCAAAGGACTATATTGAAGTTCACTATCATAATTACTATCCAGTAACTAGAAATGTCCTAATATGTGTGGGACTCTTTCTAAAGTGTTCCCTACAAAAACAATCTCCACTCTTTTCAAAAGTAAGGCTCATATTGGTACGTGATCATGCTGACTTCACCAGTACCATGCCTAGAATAAAACAGTGGAAGAACAAATACAAGTTTGTCTTAACCCCTTACCAGAAGAGCAGTATCATCTTTTTAACTATCTTTTTAGCACTACAATTATGACTTTAAAGAAGAGCAGAGTACTGATTAACTTCCGTAACCAACATGGAAACAAATCAGAGGAATATTAATTGCTGAGGAACCTTCATAAATTGAAGTGGAATTGCACAGCCTGCAAAGAAGATTAAGGGCTGCTTTTCTCTCTCTTTTTCTACTTCTGAAATGCTATTAGTATGGTGGGGAAAGTGATAGCTTCTGGTATCCACAGAGAATACTTTCATTTTTTTCAATCATGGAAATTTCATTTGTTCAGACATCTGTAACGAGACAGAGGTAGCTTACAATAATTTACATTTCAATCTCCCAAATGCACATGAATTGGAAAGCAGTTCTGTGACAATAAAATTTTATTAGCTGAGCTAAGTGTAATTTACAGTTAATATATGAAAAACTTCTCAGTTCACTTCATTCTGTCTGATAATGCAGAAAGAGCAATATATTAACATAATGGATCTGTGAAGTGGTTAACACTGTTTACTCAACATGTCTATTACACATGGAATTTTAATTTGAGGCTTTTTCAAGGAAATTGACATAAAAAATTGACAGCTATTGATTTGGCAGCAAGGTGATTTAACTGTTTTGACATAAATAAAAATAAAAATCCAATTAAACTTGACTTGCTAGCTGAACTATTTATCATTGACAGAATGGTAGGGGATGAATTCTGCCACATAATAATTTAGGAAAGGGAGAAACCCTTACTTTCCAGGTTATCTGCAGATACAGCAGACCAACAGGCATCTAGGCCTCCATCTTCCTAGTCAATGTATTATCTGTATGTCCACATCCCCAGGAATACCTTACAGATAATACTTTAGAATAACCAATTCGGCATTATAAATCTAGTAAGCTGCCAGATGCACACATAGTGTAGTTACCCTCTAAGTCTGGTCACAACTGAGATCCCAGAAGCACAAATAACATGGACTACACTGCAAGTCTGAGCATACACAATAAGATTCCACATTCACAAAAAGTGTGATTAATTGATCATTGCATCACAATAAGGTTCAAAAATTGCAGTTGATAAATGCATATATATGGTATTAGAAAGCATTTTCAGTAGTATTACATTGGTATAAATCTTTGTCAATAGGTGTCCCTGTGTATGCTGTATTGCCCGTCAATATGCCAGGATAGAAGAGGTAGTTTTTTCTGATCTCTTTCTCCAAAGTTACTCTTCTTTGAGGGAGGGGAATAGGCACAGTTTCAACTGATTTAATTTCATTATTGTCTGGAATTTGGAGTGAATTTAGTTATAAATGCAAAGAATGTACAGATTTACAAGTTTCACCAGCATATGCAAAGATATAAAAATTACTGTGTATTTTCAAATCAATGAAAAAGTTCAGCTTTTGGTCACTGGTTTGGCCATTCCTTTGACTCACTTCCTATTTAGCTGTATTATTTAAACAAAGCCTTAGTACAAGAACTCTGTGCCTTTACTTTTTTAATATGGGCAATATACCAAGCTTCCTCAGTGCTCCTGCTCCAAAGGTTTGCAGTTTTTTTCTGGTTGCCAACTTGGACAGTCCTTCTTGGTGAGATTTGTTTTCCAGTATTTTCCACAACTCTTAATAGGTCTTTAGACCATACTTTAGTATGACAAAATCAGATTGCTTAGATATAATACATTCTAAAGATATTATCTTTTATTTTTTCTTTGTGGTTTGTAGACAGTAGTTCATAGGTAGTAGGTACCCATCCTTAACAAAAGTAGCTAACACTTAACAACATGGCTGAAATCCTAAATTTTCTAAGGAAAATGAAGGTGAAAAAACAAAAGCTCACATTCAGCTTTTCAAAAGTAGTGGTTTCCACAAAAAAAACCCTTTTATTTTTCAATTAAAAAAAATTTAATAACGAAGTTTGCTTCTAAATTTAATATTAAATTTAGGTTACTAAATTGCAAGTCTTCTACAAAACCAGTATTACATATGCCATGAATATAATCCTTGAAAATTGTACTTTCTGAGCCAGTGCGCAATTTAACTCCCTGTATATATTCAGACACTCTATATTTAGCACACTAGTGTTCTAGTGGGGCACAGTTAGTGGAGAAAGTTACAAAAGTAAATGCAGAAACAGCCCCACTCATTCCAAGAATAAGACATCCATCTATATTTAAAAAGTTACGTACAGCATAGGTTTCAACTACTCAGGTTCAAAATAACTTAAAGGATACAGTGTTGAGAGCTTAGTAATAAAATCATATCTAGCCCTCTTCCTAAATTAAATGGTAAATTGCATTAAACAGTAAATTTCATTGTTGGTAACTTCAGCATGAAATATTGCTTAGAACTAATCCTCTTAGTTACTGCTTACTATTATTACTTAGTTACAACATATTTTGTTGATTAGGATAATGTTACTCTTAAATTATGAAAATGGATAAATACTTCCAATATTTTAGAGCAATTTGATAATGATAGCTGTTTCTCATGCCTTTCTATCATCACAGGAGCTTGCATGACAGGTTCTTTGTGCAGTCTGTAAGTATGATTTGTGGGACCTTTATCCTCCTAACTCATATGTAGTCAACACAAACTGCAGACTTGCCAGTGGTCTTCAAGCACCACATTTCTTATAAACATATTTGCATTTATTTCCCAGACTGCTGATTTATAAAACAAAAATGAATGATTTAAGGTGAAAGAAATATATGCCAGAAGTTATTGCAAGTAATACAAACACATTTCATATATATATTAAGAATGCAGTAGATCATGGAAGCTGTAATAAAGATAATAAATATTCTTATAATCCCACTTTTTTGGTTTGGATTTGTCTTCCAAAAATGCTTTTTTTTTCCTTTCCCTCCCACTTGAAAGGGTATAGTATTTACCCCTTTAATGTCCATTAGGATACATGCTTTCTGCAATGGAATATTTCTCTTTAGAATATGTCTTCTAGGACAAGAAGTTGCACTTAGTAATGTCTCCAGTTTGGAAATTCACGTCTCAAGAGAAGCGCATGTATATGGACAATGGACGATCCTGTAGCAGCAAACCAGATTGGAATTGTTCAGCAGCCACTGGCCATAAATGCATTTTTCTTTCCCCTGAATGGTGAGCTCATTTGCTGCCTGTTGGCAAGAGTCTTTGGTACGGGGTGGTGGAAGTGGAGGGCATCAGAGAAGACTCTCCTCTCTTGTGGCTCCAGCACTGTCCTGGTTGAGGAGAGCACAGTGCTGCTCTGCAAAGCTGCACATACTCCTGTTTCCTCTCATTTGTCCTTGTTCTCATTAGGGCCTCCAGGGTGACTGACCTTTTGTACTGCCCATGCTAAAACTGCTCTGAAGTGATACAGCCAACTCCAAACCCCCAAAAAATGCTCATTACACTTTTAATTCACATGGCAAATGTAAATAGCTGGTGTGTCACTAGAGAGACTAATGTACGAAAACAAGTTATACTTGATAACCTATTGCTGGTCCAAGTCAGACCCTTCACTTTGCATCAAGAAAATAATGCATCAGGAAATGTATGAGAACACTTGGCAAGTCCAACGGGTTTTGTTAACATTTCACCAATTTTATTTTGGGGCTTTTTTCCCCTAAAAAAGGTACACCACTAGTGACAAACTACGTGTTCCAGAAACTACATGTATGTTATCGGTTTAAAAACATCAGATCTCATGAACACATGAGATCTTCTACATTAAAACTCAGGCAAAAGAAAATGTTCTGATTTGTGGATGAAAAAAGCCTGAAAAGCCTACTGATGACTCATCTTGAAGGAGCCAATGAAAAAAAATTACATAATCAAGGCAGGAACACTGGCATTCTCAAGATATTTATATTATATTATTAGCACAGATTAGCAATGAGGAAGGACAAAGGATTTTATTCATGGCTTAAAACATTATGTTTGCAGAATGCTTCACCTGATATAAGAGATGGTCTGTTTTGACTATTGTTGTGTCTATTCCTAGAAGATATGTATATATTTGTTTTCAGACTGATTCATCAGTCTGAAATGATTCATCAGTTGCAATGTTCTTTTCTTTCAGAGCTCTATCTTCACTATGCAGTTAAAGCAGGATTTATTAAATATTTTTACAAAAAATGGAAGAAATAAGAAGAGAAGAATAACAAGACAACTCACAAATAAATCAAATTATGTTTTGTTGTTGGGCAACTACTCTCAAAGATTCAGAAGAGAAATATTTTATTTGATCCCATCTTAGGTTTAATTTGACACTTTTCTTCTGCAGCTTCCATTCCACTGGAAATAGAAACAGAAATTTTCAGATCTAGAGGAAAATCGCTGCATGAATGTACTTATCTCTTGATTTTTTTATAGAGTTTATACCATGAACTTGGTTATAAATTCATGGTACTGTCATTATTGAAAGAATGTACTACAACTTACGTACACCAAAGATTAGAGTAATTCACTCCTACTACATATCTTATTGTACTCCTATATAATTCTCTTGCAGTAGACTTTGTTATTAAAACAGCAAAGCAACATTTTTTTATCAGCAACAGTGCACTGAAGATATAATACCCGCCCTAAAATTTTTAATCTCAGAAATTTCTGTAACTATAAAAAATCCTTTTTTTTCCCTTAAAAACAGCTATAGGGTTCTTATATACTAGAGTATCCATGGCATATGCTTTCTTGCTTTCTGAAACAGGATCTATTACTCCCTGTTTTATAGAACTATGGCTATCAGCCATTACAGCACTGCATGTTAAATAAAAGTTTCTATATTCAGCTCCACAAACAATTTTTCACCTTCTGAGCATTGCTAAGGTGCAGCATTGACAAAAAGGCTTGCATTGTTTTAATATTTTTTTTCAAATTTTAATTCCAAGCTGAAGGTTTAGGAGGTGGGAGATATAAAGGTATTGTGAATGTCAATAGTAATTTGTTTCTACTCTGCACTATTGAATACTTCTGATAACACAACTATAACTTTGCATTACTTTAGCTCTAAAAGAGATTTCTCAGAAAGAGGTAGGTATACCTTATGATGTTGTGTACTCTTGCTGGTTTAGAGAAAAAACCTGCTACTTAGTCCTTTCTGTAAAGAGAAACAATTTCAGATTCAAGGTAAATAACAAAAGACTTATAACACCAGCTTCATTGCATTTCAATGTAGCAAATATGATTTGCCAAATAAAGTCTGTTATGTATAAGATTTATATATGTTATATGAAGACACTGAAAAATCATATTGTAGGAATTAACACAGGTGTATTACTATTAACTAATAACTTCTAACATCTCTTGGAACCATGTTTTGTAGAATTGTTAAGTGTAAAGGAACAAGTTTTAAAGAAACTTGTCACAGGTCCTTTTTGTAGAAATCCAACAAGCTAAAGAGGTGATCATGACAGTATTGCTGAAGAATGCAAAGCAATGTTTGCAAGGCTGTTAGGCTAGTAAAACTTGTGAGAGTCTGTATGACAAAATGTTTCAAGAACAGGAGGCTCAAGAAAGTGCATATAAAGCAAGAAGTTGACAAAAGAATTCTGGTGACAGGAGTGAGGAACATATGTGAAAATGCATGAAGAGAGTGGCAATAAACTGGAAAAAGATTGGTGCCAAACTTCAGTATGGCAAAGATTAAGGAACTACCAGGTAAAGGGGCTTCTGAAAGTGTGACTCTTGCAGACCCTTAAAATGGAGATAACATCTCAGCAGGCAACAGTGGGGTTAAGGGAAGCCACGTAGAAGTGAGAGTATAAAGATGTCTGAGCTTACAATTATGATGGCTTTTTTCCTTTTCATTCATAAAATTCTAGCAGTAAATGCTATACAATGACCTGAATCATGTGGTTTTCGGTTTTTTTCAACACAGCAAACTTCAGATTTTTTAGAGTAATGCTATTATATTAGAATGATTGAAAAAACAATGACAATTTCATCCTCTAGTCTCATATTTTGCAATGTTATTAGTCTAACTGGAAACTCATTTCTGACAGCCCAGGAGGTGTTTTTTCCTCACACTTCCAAGCTGGTTTGAGTGCATATGAGCAGGAATTTGGAAGTTTCTGAACAACAGAAGGCTTCCAGCTGGTAGCTGATAGAAATACATTCTCAGCCAAAACAGGAAGAATTAGAGAGAGGCCAAAGTTTGGGGGACTATATATTAGTACAACATGCATTACCCATATGTTTGCATACACAAAGATACTTCTGCACAGAGGCATTCTGTCAATATTAACATAATCTATGTAAATGAAAAAAAGAAGCTTCTGTAATAAAAATAGAATGTTCTGTGTTACAGCAACTGTCACCAAACATACCCACCTCCTGAGATATTCTCCATTTCAAAATGAAATTCAGGATACAGAGGATGAGAATGAATGGGTAAATTGGAACTTTACAGCACACTGTGATGATGTCCTGACACAAGAAAAGTGTTGAGTAAAACTTTCTTCTGTTGGACATCTGCATTTTTTTGGATTATGTGACCTTATATAACTGGGAATACTACACATCAGATTACAGATGATTAGATATTAATTAATTATGTTACAAAAACACATGACATTTTAAGCTTTGTATATTTCCTCCAATATTCATTACACTTTCTTACAGACTGAATATCCCAGTATTTCTTGCATAAATAAGCAATGTGCTGTGTACAAAGTAAAAAAAACACCATATCAAGCAGTTGTGTGTGCCACAAAGAACTTTCTACAGACCTGAACCAAATGTTTATAAAAAGAGCTGATAACATTTTACAACCAACTCATTCTCAAAACTCTTTTTTTTTTTTGGAGTGTTTTTCAGCTGGAAGTGACTTCTTCATTAACATACCAATCAGTGATTAGTACACCCTAAAGAAATAAATTTTATTGACTGAAAAAAAATCCCATGTTCAGGTATCATTCTAGAAGGTACTGACTACTGCAACCCAAGATAAGAATGAATACTTCCTAAAAAAAAACCAAAAACAAACCAGCAACTAGAGGCGCAGAAAGTGAAGTCATACTCTAATCTCTATACATATAGGGTTCTTGATTTTTATGAGAGCTTTCTTGGTCATTTTTGCTAGTTTCTAGGGCAATTGGAATTCTGGTTTTGTTAGCACAATAAAAATTCACATCACCAACATGATAGAAAGCCACTAATACTGTATTACTTTTATCACATTACTACCTTTTTCATGGCATTAGAAACTCAGTAGAGGAGAGGAAAATCACTTAATACAATAAACATTCACATCACCAACATGATAGAAAGCCACTAATACTATATTACTTTTATCACATTACTACCTTTTTCATGGCATTAGAAACTCAGTAGAGGAAAGTCACTGATCCTACAGCAAAGTCCTTAAAAGAAAATAATGTTACTAGTGTGGTATGAAATATGTATTATTTCATAAGACTTACAGCTTTATTTGTTATATTACCTATTTCTGGTCCAACCATAAATAGCTGATTATTGGTTTATTTGGTTTTTTTCAGGGGAGAAATTAGGTCTAAAGACTGATCTAACGACTGCTTAGACACTAAAATATTTTAGTTTTGTGGATTTAATCCTTTCAAAAATACATGGCATAGCCAAATGTTTAATAAAGTCCACTGTGACAGAGCCAAAAAGAGAGGTGCTTATGTGATTTCAACATCCATATTCACATTTATTTCAAAATAACCTTCAAAAGTTATCTAATTTGACATCAGTCATAGAGTGTTTTCAAGTCATTTTCCTATTACCCTGATTGAGCCTTTGAGGAAGGACTTGGGGGAAGAAAACAAAATTGCATTAAAAAAAATTGCCTATCCTAATGCAAATTTATTACTATCTAAATTAATTTTGTTAAAATTAGGACACAATTTTTTTTTGTTAAATATGGGTTAATTTCCATCATTCAAAACCAGCTGTTACAAAAAATATCTAGAGAACTCATTGACATTTTCCAACTTACAACTTTTTAAAAGATATTAAGTCCACCTGTTGTAAAATACCTACTTATTGAGGAGTAAGTTACATGTACAAGTGAAACTAAGGAACTGAGATTATTAGCCTAGAAACAGAACTACAGCATCAATATCCTGAATAATAACACTCAAAATTGAAAATAAACTGCAATTAACAGACAAAATATTTACAAACCCAAATATTAAATCTCTTTGCATAAGTTGTTCTGTAACAAGTGGATACACTTTCCTCTGGTGTCAAGACACTGACACTAAAGATTTTTTTCTTGCAGAGTGGATACTCAGCCTCTTGCAGAATTATTTAGCCATTACAATGATTATGGACTTTGACAGGACACAAATCTGATCCAGAATAAAAATTCCCCTGCCATTTTCAGGAGAAATGCTGTGCTTCTGAAACAATACTCTCAGACCTTAATGATTTGTTGACAGTATGCTCTCTATCCCAGGGCACTGTCAATATACAACTTATTAACTCTCAAAGGAGAAGACAGTTTGAAGTGTCATAAGTCTCAAGCTTTGCATTGTGTGCTAATTAGTTCATATTTATGCAGCTGTATGAATCAAGCTGGCTTCTGGTCACAATTACCAGCTTTTTTATCTTGAAGTCATGGGTATGAATCATACTGGAACGCTGCCTGCAAAGTTCTGCAGAGGGAAAAAATGTTGTCTACCCATTTGTCACCACCAATCCCTTAGAAAGACATTTTTCATTAGCATTCCAGATGTAGACTAGCTTCAGATTGGTAATTAGTTGCTATTTTGGTATTAATTTTTCAACTGAAATTTCAATACCACAATTTGCTTAGCCATTGATGATCCTATCACCTTTTAAAGGAAATGAACATTTCCTTTAAAAACATTAGCTGGCTAAGCTTGTAAGGAATGGTTTCTACATTTCAGTCAAGTCAGTGATTAATTACTTGCTATTAATAGAAATCTTGATTTGAATTTCATATTTTGCTTATTTAGTTTGGCCAGAACATTGCACAAAAATGGAAACACATGTTTCCCTGACAGCGGTGTTGTAATCCCAGGAGTCCCAAAGTGCATTGTGGAATGCAGTGAATCATGTGGTGGTCAAAAAACTACTTAGAGATGGTCTTTGGCCTTCCCATTGTAATGGTCTTTCTATTGGGAGTGAAAGGTTCAGAAAGGCTCAGACTTGTATCAACGATCTCACCAACAAAGATGGAATGCTTTTTTACCCAGAACGTATGAGTAAAGAATACTATCTAGAAAAAATGACCAGTGCCCAACACCAGATATATATTCTTCCTGTAATCTACGGTATTTTGATCAAAAACTTGTTTGGTGATCAAATATTGCAAATTTCAAAAGGAAGTAGCACAGTGCTGTGCAAACAGAAACAAACAGACAAGACCACCCAACCCCCAGCCCTGCGATATCAGTCCCTTCAGTGCTGTACTCTGCAGAGCATCTTTGAAGCTTATTTTTCAAAACTGACTACTTGTTGACATATACCTAAATGTGACCTGTTTCATTAAGCTAAGCAAGCATGAGAACAGCACAGAGTGAAAAATACCAATACTTTCCAATATAATTACATACATATGTATGTAAGAATATGCATCAGATAAAAATCTACCAAAATAGTAGTAAATATGCAGTTAAATACAGACTCTACCACTCAAAACCATGCAACTACACATGCATATCAAAAAAAAAGGAAGAAATAAAAGCCAATTATGTAGGCTGAATAGAACTAATTGTAAGTTATTACTCTGTACTGCATATTTGAAAAATATCAGTGTCTAAATTCTCTAATTAACTTTCTGATATACAAAAAACCCACACTGGTTTTGTATGTGTTTTCTCCCTTTCTCTCTTCCAGACAACAGGGTTTTCCTTCTATTTTCATTTCACCCAAAGATTTTCCAACAAACATCAACCATTAGTAGGCAACAGCATTATCTCTCTTCTAATTTGTAAATCCACAGGTAGAAAAAGGATTTTTAGTCTCAAAATATCTGATATAAAAATATCAGATCCTTTTTGTAACATTATTTATGGTGTAAGAAAAATGTCTCTTGCTGTGGCCAGATCCCTGGTCTAAACCTGAAAAAAGCCCTACTTTTCTCTCAGAAAATCAGCAGTACTCTGTATCAATAGGTGATCTCTTCCCCGTAGGTACTTCTTGAGATCATTGTGTTGTCTGTAACCAACACAGATAAAAATGATAGGCCTGCTGCAGCAATAATCAGGCAAATATTACCTTCAGAAATTGTGGGATAGTCTTCAAAAAACCAAGTCAGTTAGGTATAAATTGCCAGAATTTTTTATGGTGTAAATAAAGGCACAAGTTAATTCTAAAGCTTAGCATATCCCAAAGATTTGTGCTCCTAATGCATTTCTTTCTGCTGCTACAGACACTTGAGCTATCTCCAGCCAGCCCAGCTGATTTTAAAATATATTTGGAAACATGGCTGTATGATCGAAGAGAGATTTCTGTGGCTTAGCTAAGGTATTGTGGAGGAAGAAAATATCTCTCTGAGCAGGAAAATTTCTCTGTGAATTTATCCAATAGGTGATACCATTAATTCTAACAGAAATGTTTGCTGAAGTATTTTTAGCTTCTCCACCACCAGGAGAGAATGAAAAATAAACTGCAAAGTAGAAATTTCTGGGTAGTAGAAAGTTCTGCTAGTAGTAGTCCTGATCACATCAATAAAAGATTGCATCAAAATGACAAAAAAAAACCCCAAGTATGCAAATATTTCTCATTTTCATGCTCATAGACTCAGAGAATCATACAAACTCCTGAGTTGGAGGGACCCATCAGGATCACCAAGTCTGACCCCTGGCCCCTGCACTGTCCCCAAGAGTTCCACCACGTGACTGAAAGCATTGTCCAAAAGCACCTTGAACTCTGTCAGGCTGGTGGTGTGACCACTCCTCTGGGGAGGCTGTTCCAGTGCCCAGCTCTTCAGCTCACATGGAAGTTGCAGACTGTGATGAGGTCTCTCTGTAGGGCCTCTCTTAGCCTGGGGGAGTTGACAGATCCTCATAATTTTCTGTCATCTTTGATCTTATTTAGTGTTCAATTGAGTCATGTATCCAAGTTATTTATGAAGATATTGAAGATAGTTGAGCTGAGGATGGAGCCCTGTGTAACCCAAAAACTGACAGGCCACCAGTCAGATTCACTATAAGTTTGTCCCCATCTCATGAGCTCACGCAGTTGCTCACCCACTGCATTACACGTTTACCCATATGCGAGACGGACATTTTTTCCAGGAGGATACTGGGAGAAACAGAGTCAAAAGCTTTGTTGAAATCCAAAAATCTTACATTTACTGGCTTTCCTAGATCAACTACCTAAACTAAAATGATGCAAGGGTGAGGTACAAATAGAAAGAAGTTCTGGTGACAGCTTAGTGAAGTCAAGCTACAGTGATAGAATACACATAGAAAACCAAGTCAGTCAGACAGACTGTAAAAATTATCAGTCATACTCAATTCCCAGATAAATTGTTTGTACAACAAAATAATCAAAATTACTCAATAATATATTCCAGAAAAGTTGTGCATTTCAAATTTTGTTTCAATATCTAAAAGGTCTCTCCTCTAGGGACTCTAAGTCCTTCAGCCTGATCAAAAAAAAAAAAAAAAAAGGAAAAGTGACCTCATGACTAAAAAATTAATAAAACTCGAAAGGGTAAAATAACAATATCATGGTTTCCGGGAACAAAGGTCTTGTCAAACAGGTTGGCTGTCTTTGTCTTGACTAGGTTTTAAAGGATGCAAATATAAGTAATTCTGTTATTATTGTGTATCTGTACTTCTTCATTGCATTTGGCATGAAATTATGATTTTAAAAGCTTCCCTTATATGAAATTAGTAGAAAACCCAGAAAGTTAATTTGGAGATAATCAGAAATTTGTCAACAATGTAATAATTTTCTAGCAGCAGAGAATTTATTTTTGTCAATCAGTTAAGTTATATGTTAGAGATTGTGAAGAATGATAGTAGCTTGTGGAACAGCTTTATTTCTTTAACCTAAAGATATTGATGGACTACTAAATATTATTTAATTTTTTCAATTATTATCTGATGATAATGAGCAACACAGTTTCGGTTATATATGAACAATTATTTGATTGAAGAGACATTCTCTGGCCTGTTAAAATGGTGAGATATTACTTACCCAGAGTTCTATCCTCACGTTTATGGTAATCACTGGAAGTATAATCAAAAAATAATGGAAGTGACCACTATATTAGGAAAATAATGCATTTTAAAACTCTGACCTATGTGAGCTATTAAAGGGAAGACTCATCAATATTCCCCTTTTATGACCTACACATGCAAAACAAATTAGAACTTTTGTGCTTTTTAAGACATTCTTATTAAAACCACAAAATAACATTATTATATTGCTGGAAGGAAAAGTAGAGAAATCTTCTCTGGAGAAGTTTCAAAATAAAATGGTGTCTTACTATTAAGGTCAATTACACACTGAAACACTTTCCAAAATATGTGATGAATTCATTCTACTTAACAAACACAAAATGAGATTTGGTATATTTCTTAGTGCTAATTTTAAGGAGCTTCAGAGGAAAATAAAATGTTGGTTCTATGTGACAGCAGAGATAGGTACCAAAACAGAACAGAACTTTCTACTAATGGACTTCCACATTTTATCTCTTTCCTCCAAAGTGGCCTGACTGTAGCAACTACACTGTTACATACTGATTCCAAATTTTTAATTTCAGCTGGACAACAGTGGATTTAAAGAAAGAAAACCCTGTAACGAGGATAGTAAAAATAGTTATACTGATGTCCTTGCTTCTGAAGACTGTGGTACATTGTTGTTGAGATGGAATGAGATGGAATCCGTCTGCTACATCATGTTTTCAAATTTTACTTGGAGGACCATTTAGATCTTGAAGAGGTTAGTACAATCAGTCCTGGACAGCTGCTGTGACCATGTCTATACATAACATAATCTTTGCCTTTTCTTTGTTAGCCTCCCAAAATCCCTTCTGATGGTACTTATCTTATACTTATCTTACTTATCTAATATCTTGTGTCGCTGTCATGATTTAATGTAGGTTTGGTTTTTAGTTGGGAGGGGGAGTCCACGACCTGCAGAAATAGTTCCCTGTGGGGACCTGGTGGAACAAATCAGCTGGCTAGTTTTAAAGATTGACACCTAGTTAAACCACTTAACAGAGCAGGATACGCCTTTGTGAAAACACATTTAAGGACCGGCAAGACCGTGAAAAGCTCTCTTGCTTCTGGCCTTTGAACAGGTGGTCTTCGAACAGCGTGGCGGCCAGGCTGGCCCCTTGCGGCCTGCACGGTCTGGGGGGGCCGGGCCAGGCCGGGCTCTGCTGCGGCGCTGGCCCCGTCCCAGCGGGGCAGCCGGGGTCCTTCCCAGGAGGACTGGGCCCCTTCCCGGCGGAGCCCGCCAGTCCTTGGGAGCAGCCTTGCAGCCGGGACCAGCACCGGGAGTGGCCCCACCCAGATTTAATTGTTAATAAGAAAAGGGAAAGGGCTTGAACAATGAAACAATTGTTCAATCCTAACAATACTATATGAAGTATTCTCAATGCTTTGCCACTTAATTTGTACGTAAATGTGTATTCAATTAACATTTTTTAAATGTGGTTATTCACTGTCCTAAATTTATTATGAGCAGTAAGCAGCAGTTCTAACAAAAAAAGGTACAGCAGAGAGGTTAGGCATCTGGAAAGGAGTTCAGCAGGGCTGTGCTATGCCACTGCATCTGTTCAGGCTTTATACAGGTAATGCACACTTATCCTGAGGGTTACAACAGAGGAATTCAAATTAGAGGAAGCAAATTCTGTAATATCAGCTATGCTGCTGATGTTGTCCTTATTACCGAGTCTGAAGAATCAGTTTGCAAGCCAGTAATGAGGGTGGCTGCGGCTAGTTCAGAGTGAGACTATCTATGAATGTAAAAAAGACAGGGGAGTGACATAGAGGACTGGAAAGCAAAATATTACAAAAATAACACAAAAATAAGATCAGGAAATCAGACAAATAAAGAGTCTTGACAAGGTTTTCCTTGTAGAAATATGAAATTGAACTATGCCCAGAAGATTTTAGATGAGCTGTGGAATAAATAAACAAAATAAGTCTGGGAAGAAAATTGAACCATTTTTTATTTCTGATGATGTGTCTAATCTGACGGCAAGCAGTAAGTCATGGTTATAACTTTCATTTTCACTTTTATTTTACTCTCCTGATTTATATTGTTAAAAAATATGAGCAATCTTCTTTAAGCATTTTCTGTTTGTTTGTTTATTTGCTTGAATGTATTTATGATGAAAGTATATGTGTGGAAGGATGGTATTTTCCATCCAAAATTTTGACAAAAACTCAACTAAGAGACAAGCATAGCAAGTATATTTGTATGTTTTACAAACCATAATTTTATCTTTATATTAAAAAAAAAAGATACTATGTTAGCTGTCAACTACTGTTAAGTAATTGACACAGCTGGAGAATTTACATTCATTCAAACTCCACTTATGGAATACAGAACTTCCAAGACAATGGATCTACTTTTTCTATTGTTTCTATTTTTAAGAGAAAATATACCATAGTTTTGTATTCTGACTATTTTGAATAAATTGAAAAGATAAGGGTAACAAAAATGTTCTGGATGAAAAGAATGAAATAAGAAAAGCTAGCAGTCATAAGATAGAAGTGCAGGCTATACCAAAGTAAATTAGGTAAGCATTTGTTACTGACAAGTAAAGTAGAGACAGTAATCCACAACTGATACAAATCTATGAAATTCTGACTTCTGGAGAATCACATAATCTTACCGTGCCTGCAAACCTTTTGGGCTGTATTACCTGAAGGAAAATGAGGAATTTTGCTTATTTTTTTTCAGACTAATAGAGTTTTATAACTAAATAAATACTGTAAATAATTATTTCAGAAAACTACTTGCATATTTCTACACCAGAGTCTTTTCTGAAGATATGGTGCTTAGAATATAAGTCTAATGAGAAATAATCAAGATTAGACCTATAGTTTCTCTTGCCCACATTTTCCCCATTTCTGCCCCAAGGGGATGCCTGTATGTGGTGGCTATATACACCATGAAACTAGCATGAAAATCAGGTACTTAGAACTGACAGCTGTAATTTCTTGCCTGAAAAACTTGAATTACTAGACTTGAGCTTTTCAGAAATTTTTCTTCCTGCGAGTCAAAAATATTTCATTTTTAGATACAGGTTATGTGCGCCTTCTAGATTATACCCTGTGCTAATTATGTCTCCAAACTGAAAAAAAAAACCAAACCAAAACAAAATGAACAAAAACCCAACAAAAAAAAACCCAAAAAAACCCAAAAAAATCCCCCAAAAAACAACAACAAAAAAAGAAAAAAAAAAAAAAACAAACCAGGAACCCCCCCCCCCCCAAAAAAAAAAAACAACCCAGCTCTAGAACAGGAAATACAGAAATTAAATTCTAAAGGTAATTTTCTACAAATATTCAATACAGTACTCATTCAACATCATTTTGTTTGACACAATGGCAATTAAATACATCATGCAGTGTACTAAGTGCCAGTAATAATATTTGATTGTAATTTAAGGGTAATTTGAACAAATAGCATAACAACATGATGCAACATAATTACAAAATAATAGAATGGGATGATGTAAAATAAGAATTGACAGGGAATTTCACCTTCCTAGAAATTAGCTCTTTTCTGAGTTCAGTTATAATTTGCTTTATATTTTAATCCTTATTTGCACACCTGCTTCAGGGCCTGGAGGCTGCAGTGAGAACAGTCAAATCAATTTTCTCTCCAGCCCCCCTTTGGGTGACATACTAATATTCTCTTAAAAATATGCCATGTATTTTGAACATACGTGTGTACACAATCATGTATTGCCATGTAAAATTGAAGAAATACATACTATAGTTCTGCATAAAATTTTAGAAGTTCACTGGAGCCTTTGGTCTGACGAAAACTGCTACATTTTCATGTTTATTTAAATATTCATGCCAATTTCTTAACAGGAGAATATCTGTAATTCATGTACATAGAGGATAATTGGGTAGCTGCATTAGTAAGTTTTCATCTTTCTCCGTGTATTTGCAATATGTATATGCACATGCTTTGTGCATGTATATTTAATATTGAGCAGGGATGTGTGAAAAGATATGCATCTATACATATTTATGTTCATAGGTAGGTAGAATATAATAAAAAAAAACATTTGGCCATGAAAGCAATGGTGTTAAAACAATTTTTATAAGGGGTTGTTTCAAAGACAGCCCAAGTGAGAAATTGCACTAATAGGACAAAAATCATCCATGTTTCTGATGAGGTTGTATTTTAGGATTTTCTTTAATGCAAAGTTATAAGAAATAGAATAAGTTGATCTAGAACAGCCTCCATCACTGTGAACAGTTATTCTGTCTCATGTTAATGGCAGGTCTCTATTATCAGGAGGACAAAGGCTGAAGCTATCACAGTACATCTGAAATACTCTTTTCACTTTGATGAGACAGGTTTGAGATTTTCCATCATGGGCTGTTTATTATCTCATGTTCTTTGGGATTAAATATATATTATTTATAACATATATTTGTGTTGCTGAGAAGCAATTGTGGATGCTGAATTTAACTGGTTCCACATGGAATTTGAAATGAATGAACAGACTGCATTTCTATGGAGTCTGTATATATATGTCTCATATATATATGAAATATATAAATTCTCAACGTGTCATTTGACAAGAGTGGGTAAACTGAGTCAAGAAACTTTTGTGAAGAGATGGAAATACTGAGGTGCATATCACCTTTTCCTCAATATTGAATTTTGCCATTTTCCTCCTTTAACTAAATTGGAAAGACTTTTTGTTGAAAATGTCTCCAAAGAAACCAATAGGATTTAATTGAAAATATCCTCCTCAAGGAATAGATTCTATTTTTTTCCATTTTTCTGAGGATAAATATATTATTACTTTAACATGAAAGATGTTAAGAAAAGTATTTCTGCTCTCAACATTCTCTTGTTGAGGGAAAAAAAGAACTTTATTATAGCCCAATTCATCAAGCTGATTTTTTCTGTTTCTTGTTTTTTTCTTGCCATTGTCTTTGGTTGCTGAGTTTTAAAACAGTATTTCTTACATCCACGTGGTACAAATTATTTTTCTCTTACCTTAGATTTGTACTCATTACATGTTTGTATGACTTTATTGTCGCTCAGCATTATTGCACCCCTAAGAGGATCTCTTGTATTGTATTAGCTACAAAGGTAGAAATACTTCATCTTGAAATTAGTATTTTTTCTGCGCACACTCTGGTGGGAAACCAAAAAGTCAGTGTAAATAAGTTTTTCTTGCTTTTCTAGGCATCTTTTCTCTAGAAGACTCTTATTCCATTAGTTTTGCCCTTTTTTTAACCAACACAAGTACTTTTCAATCTTTCTTAAAGGCATTTAATACTAATGCTAGAAGAAGGAAGATTGTAAGCTGTATGTAAACAAACACAAGAGATTTACATCTTGATTAATCTACAGCAGACTCCAAACTACAAACACTAATAAAAAGTTTTCTTTCCACCTGCATATTCCTCATCTTTCTTATAGCTTAGAAGTCAAGGTAAAGCTTCTTTTCAGCTCACTCTATAGAAATAGAGTGAGGCCTCTCTTAGAAAGACAGTGTTAGGCCTCTCTCTGTATAGAAAGACAGTATAGGCCTTTCTTTTAACCTTTATACTAAGTACTAGTCCCTTAAGAACTTAACATTCTAAAAATCATGTATAAAATCCACATTTTCTCATACAAAATCTAGGTGGTAGTAGTGCCTTGCAAAAGTTTGTTTTAGTTTGAGCATGTGTTTTGTTATGCACATCCTCAGAACTCTTCTGAAGAGTCTGATCTCCCTCAGTGAGTATTTAAGGTGGGGTATATTTGTATCTTATTGAGTAACTGTAGTATGCATGACTTGAAGTTCACTGAAACTAAGAATAATCCTTACTCTGTCTGTCGAACAGAATATTTCATTTTCCAGGCCAAGACACACCACTAGTTCAACTAGTGTTTAGAAACTGTACATAAAATACTTTGGACAGAATTGCAGACCCATGTTCCTAACAGAGTTTTACACTATTGTTATGTGACTCATTATTTTCTGCTGATTTTAAACATTATTTTAAACATGAAATATTCTTTAAAAACAGTAATCTATTATTTATATACACTATATTTTTAATATAGTAGACACAGACAACTTTTCCATGTATGAAAACAGGTGTTTCAAGTAGCTTATTAAACAAAGAGGTACAAAACACTTGCATTGTATCTTAAATCCATTATCTTTTAAGAGGAGTAATAAAAATGGAGCATGGAAAATAAAATTCTATCCAGTAATGCATAACTCTTTTCCAAGCCATCTCTATATTAAGCTAACATAACAGTAGTAAAAAGTTGGAAACAAGGTAAGTAAAAAGATGAAAAAGCATTGATCCTCTTCAGTGTATTCTTTGGAATTTCAGCGTAACAATAAAATTTGAATCGTTAAATAAGATCAAAATTACTTTGCTTTTGTCTCATTATATATTTTTCATTGAAAGAGAGATTTTCTTTGCCTAAGTAAAGGGTTAGAAAAATGTGAATTTGGTTTGCTGCTTTGTTCTTTTTCCCCTTTCTGAATTATTCATATGTTGAGAAAAGTAATGGTTACAGAGAAAAAAGTCCCAATAATATTTTTAAAAATGCATCATCATTACAAAAAAATGTTAATCCATTGCATAATGCGAATTGTGAGACTCTGTATGCCTAATGAGAAATTTGCACAATATACACAATATTTAATGAGAAAATTCTTTCCTCAAAAAAAAAAACAACAAAATGAGGAAACAACAAAAAGCAAGATCTCCAACATTAATGTAGCACATATTCTGATATTTATCCCTGCTACATATACTTCTAAAAAATCCTAGAGCTGGTGAAGAGTCAGATAGCTCTTGTGACTGCTCCAATACTAGTGATAGTTGAGAGTGATGTTTTCAGTCCCACCAGGTCAGGTCTACAATGACATCTTTTCAATCCAGCACCAATCGAAGCTGGCTCTGAACTAACATTTAAAACTCTGTTATCAAACTGTTATACTTACTCCTCCATCTCCAAGATACACATTATTCCACTCTTAACAAAGTTGAGGTATTCCTAGGGTTTCCTTTCACAGACACTCTTTATCTTTTGCACACAATGACAACTTCTCCCCTCAAAAAAGTGGTTTTGGATTAGTCATTGAATCACTTGGCAAATCCTTCTCCTGGTGCTTCAATACCTTCAAGATACAGTACTAAGGAGAGCCTACAGTAAGAAACGGCTGTTGGCTGTTTGCCCTCTCCACCAAGTAGAAGGGAGCCTTCAAAAATGGGTTCCTTTTTGTCTTGTAGATGTTTCACAACCAGATCATCACTGTTTTTTATCTTTTAGAATTTGTGAACAGTAGGACTAGTATGTGAGGACAAAAGGGACATGTTTCTTACATCTGGGAGGAGAGCTGTAAATAGCACAAAGACCATGTTTAATGCCAATTGGAGATATATTTCTGAGGGGGGAAAATGGAGTAACTAATAGGATATCTTTAAGGCATGCATTTGTAAAAAGACATCCCATTAGAGAAAAGGCATGCCTTATGGAGAGAAAAGTTCCTTTGATGATCAAAACAGTTCTCTGCAACAGTCATAAATCATTCATGGTATTGTTAGGCATTTCTCACTGTTAGTCTTAATATTTTCTGCCTTTATTGATTAACTTGTTTTCTTTTAGGGTTGCTTCCTTTATTTCATTTCTTTTAGCTTGTCTATATCTCTAAATCTACTTCTGATTCTTGAGTCTAGTAACAAAAAAAAATAGTTTCTGTTTGATTGGTTTGTTTTGTTACTCCCTTCAACTTTGAAAATGGCATTAGTCCTTTTGGATTAATGGTTATTTTTCTAAGTAGCCTCAAACTAAAACAAATAAAAAAGTTGTAGGGTTTAGTTTTCAATCACTTATAGAGTTATCTAAATTATGACACAAACTTACTGCTTTAAGTGTTAAAGCTTTTCCCCAATTATACCTTTCTTTTTTCCTAGATAGTTTTCTAGGATGTTGAGTCAAGCTTTTTTTTTTACTGAGAAAAATACATAAAAATATCACTAGTGCAGCCTTTCTCCAATTCCTCATTTCAATTTTTCTATTGTTGATTATTAATTGGTTCTTGAAATGGTAATTTTAGAATACTGATTTATAGTGACTCTCTTATTTTAACAAAATAAACATTTGAATATCTATGTAGGATTTTTTTTAAGCCTTTCTCCTTTTATTTTGGTGGAAAGCTGTTACTGCTGTTCAAATTTCAGACATACACTAAACAGAATTCTAAAGGCAAAAGTCAATTTTAAAGTAGCCAGTAAAAAACTTTCAATCTTTTCAAATACCTATTGTTTTTTATCCATTTATTCTGTGGCAGCATCCAAGTGGCCCACTGAGGACATATACTTCTGTGTAGTAGATGCTGGAGAAACAAAATTGTGTTCCTCTCTAAAGATACATCTAGTCTTTCACTGGCAAATCAAGCCCAGTTAAATCAGATGTTTACAAGCTTACTGTTGTCATGCTCAGGAACTAATGTGATGCAAGAGAACAAAAAGTACAGTCCTATTATCAAAGAGTATGAACTAAGGAAAAAGGATAACAGGATCACACAGTTAAATTCACAGTTTCACAGTAAGGCCACAAATGACTGCTGCACTGCAGTTGATTAATCTGAATTTCACTGTACTTCAAACTATATGGCTCTCGATGAAATATTTTGGTTTGAAATAGTGTTTATACTCTAAATCACAGGACTTCTTTCCCAGGATAAAAAATCCACTAGTTTGTTCTGACACATAGCCAAATCCATTATTGTTTCATTCCGCCTTATTTTTCATTATTATCTCATTTCATCTTTTTTTGAGTTTGTTTACTGTAGAAATGAAGCCATTTAGCTATCTTTCCTAAGTTCTTTCTACTAAAATGCATCAAAGCAAAACCTGTTTCATAAGTAGTTTCAATGTGTTGGCCTCCATTCACTGATTTTTGCTGATTGCTAAACAGAAGCATCCATTTCAAAAAGTAGTTCTCATAATATCTTCTCAGAGAATGTCATCAAGTTACCCTTTGATGTCTTCTTTGATAAACTAAGTAAATAGACCTTCTGGACTCTTTCATTACAAGATATGCCTTCCAATCCTTTAATCATGCACACATCTCTTCTCCGAACTTCCTCAAATATATTAGTGTTCTTCCTGATAGCTGACCCTAAAAGGTTTTGGAGCTATCATCATCACTTAGGCATCAATGATTCCTTACAGGAATTTTATATATATTGGCTACTGACAAAACATACCACAATTCACTTTTGAAATATGGAATCTCACTGTTCTTTCTAACTAGGAGAAAGAATTAAGGAAAAAAAAAAAAAGGAAGAAAGAAGAAAAGAAAATAAATCTTCATGCCTTGTAAGGGGGCTTTTTTTTCTTTTAGCATTCAGGTTGCAAGTCAGTGCTACTGCCATAGGAGAGTATCCCAGAATTGTATTACCTGAAAGTTGCCTTGAAATTGTAATGCAGAATTAGAAAACATGCTGTTGCTTGAAGCGCATTAATGTTGATTTACTACCCAATAAATACAAAAAGCTTCCACTGAGGCTTACAGGCCAATGGAGAGAAACAGCACAAAGGTACTTATGTGATTAGTTGTTTGCCTAATTACAAAACTGTGGCTGATTAGGGATGTTTAGTGTGACTTTCATGTGAAGATTTTGTTCCCTGTATCAAACCTCTATGTCCAAAAAGCTGCAATCTAGGCTGCCTGTAGAATTCCGCCAGACTTTAAAACATTTTAGCAAATGCATCACAGCCAGTTCTTTCTCACCCCAAATTTCTATGTAATGGCCTTTAAAAATTCTGTTGCTGCAAAAATATTGATTAAATGGCTGGTAATATGCTGCCTTGCATGACAGGTGCATCTACTATGGGGTATTGAATTAAGCTAATACTTTCCACATGCTTTGACTGTGACTGCCTCATATCATCCACCTGAACAGTACAGCACAGAACAAATACCTGATGGTTTTGTCACTTATTCATACTATAGTCTTCTGCAGCACATGTTCTGAGAGAAAATTCAAATGGAAAAGCAGCTTGACCAAAACAGGATAATTCAGATTTTCTATGTAAAAAGCTTTATCAATCTAAGGTTTGATTCACTTAGAGGAAGAGCTCTTATTTGTGATTCAGGACTTCTGAATACATGGATAAGGAGTTCATTTAGGAGAGAAATTGCAAAAATACATAAAATAAGATTTAAGAGAACAACAAGGAGGGAAAAACAGCCCTCCTCTCCACCCCTGCCCCCAACCCCCCCAAAAAACATCACAAAATTATAAGGGAGTGAGAGGGGAAATCATTCTGTATGTATAAGTATTTTTATTTTTTCCATATTTTCCGCCTTTTTTCCTTCTTGAGTTCCTTACTTTTTATCTTTCCTTTTGCTGAATTCTCCTTCTTTTCCCACTTGTCTCTTGCCACTTTCTTCTTCTCTATCCCTACCTTGCCCTCTTTTCTTTCTTGCCTTACTTTCTGCCTACCTGTCCTACTGTTTTCACTCTCTTGTACTGAAGAATCACAGTCAGCCAAAGCCACACTATTCTCCCTTGCCCAAAATGCAGCTGAGCAGTGTGAGGTAGTTCTGTCTATATCTGACAGTGGGATGACTTGGGCTCAGCAAACCTAAGAGAAACAACCTCTCTCACTTCCCAGGTCAGGCTGGTGTTTAAGCTGCTGTCAGAACTGCAGCTGGTAGAAGCACTTTGATCAGATAGCCAAGGGACAGAGAGAGAAGGGAAAAAAATAATTGGTGTAACCTGACAAACTTGAAACCCTCACTCCCACTGCCATGATAGACAAACACTAAGTGCTGGTGAAAGTGAAGATTTTCAGAGCCAGGTAGACTAGACCTCCTTCCTCCTTACCCAGCTTAGTTCAAAGCAGGGTGAAACATGTTAAAGACTTCTTTGCAGAAATGGTGATATCCACAGCCATGATTACAAGGATCATGTTTGAAACTTATCCGTTTAGAAATAAAATTTTTGTTGGCTATGTAGTCTTACTTTTGGTCCTTACTTTACATTATTCTGCCTTACCTGTGTGATTCTTGTAAGAGTCTGAGGTCAGGGATTGTACTTTGGTTCTGCAACTCACTTGCCTTCTTTCAAATTTGTTTAAACTGAATTGTTTTAAAAGGCTTCCATAAACTCACCATTTAATGCTTCCTCCATATTTTTTCCAATATTCAGAAAAATATTTAAAAATTGGAAATATTTCTCTCCTCCTGTGTTCCTCAAGGCATTGCTAAGGTTTTGAAGGCACTAGTCTGCTGGCAAATTCCATTACCAGCATCTGTTCAACATGAATTTACACAGAATTAGTGACCATGCGTAAAATGTCTTCTGATTTCTTATGTATTCATAGGTTTTGTTATAAGTTCCTTTAAAATTGACAATCTGGTGAATACTCTGTGCAGGTTCAAAAAGCATTCAGGGTTAAGAAACTGATGATTTACTCAGAGAAGTACCAGTCCTGCAAAGAATGTTATGGCATGTTGCTGTTGTTATTGTGCCTGCCACTGACTGTATTCTTAGTCTTCTATCATCTTTATAGGTTTTTAATATTAATCCAAATAATTCCACTACTTTAGATTATTAATAATATTTCTATGTATAATAATTGATTTCCATAATATTGCAAAGCATGTTTTACTTTCATCTGAACAAGCATAGGACCCAAAATTGATGTAAGAGATTAGAGGATGAAGACACATATTCCCATTCCTATGGAAATGTAAGTTAATCGCATAACTTTAGCTATAACTAGAATGTTTTCCTGGATATTATTATTATTATTATTATTATTATTATTATTATTATTATTATTATTATTATTATTATTATTATTTTGCAGAGTCATTTATCCAGACAACTGCTGGCTCAGTAGCTGATTATGCAATACCAAAAATGCAGGGAATGTGGCTTTTTTGGACAGTTCTGGCACAAATGTGTTTGACCCTGGAAACACATGATAAATCTGCTGCATGTCAATAAACAGCACTTTGTATGCATTTGCAGGTCAGTCCGGCTGATACAGTTAATCAAAAATCACAGTGATTGGAAAAATCTGCTTGACAGTGTTACTGACTTCAATGGAATCTAAATTTCAGACCCTCCATTTGGACATTCAAAATAAAAATAATAGAATACCAAGCAAGGTTTATATCTTGTGCTAGTGATAGACCTAGGACAGCAGTCAATAATCTGAATTGTTTTTGCAGTTTATGAATGTCTGGGACCCACACTTCATTCCTTTTGATCTGAGAAAGACTAGTAAGTTAAGAAAGTTTAGAGATAAAAAAAGTACTATCAATGAATGTTTTAGGAGTATCTGCAAAGCAAAAAGCTTTGCATCCAGAAATCAAAATAATAGAAAGCTACAGATGCAGATATACTGTAGGAACGCTGCAGGGTAGGACGGTCAGGACAGACAGAGACAAGAGATGTCTGACGCCAGGTCATGGAACTTGTGATTTATTGCAAAGGGTGTGGGTGCAGGGCCCTGCTTGGAACTGCCAGCTGCAGCTTGGAGCAGGCCCGAGAGAAGAGAGTGGTAAAGAGGATGAGAGGGAGAGGATGAGAGGGTAAGAGAGTAAGAGGATGAGAGAGTAAGAGGGTAAGAGAGCAAGAGGGTAAGAGAGCAAGGTTCCCATTACAATACAATAAATCTTCTTCTGTGTTGAATAATCTAATTCTCACTAACCAATCTAGTACAATATACAAATTCTATAGCATTTACATACAGCCTATAAGAATCATCACATTACCATATTGTGTTACATTTTAAACCCTAAAAACTACTCTTTGGACCCTTTCTGCTCAGCTAGTAGGGTCCGCTCTGACCCTTGGACCTGTCTGCAAGCAGAGGGTATTGTTTCATCAAAAGGGGATTACCTTCAGTCCAGCCACACCATTGTTTCCCAGTCATTCAGTAATTAAGGTATCTCAAATCTTGCTTTCATTTCAATCTCGCTTATAGTTTCTATATTCTCAAAATCTTCTATCCAGACAATCATATTTATAAGGCTTTCCTTTTTCATCTTCCCCAACAATATACCTTAAATATAGTATTACTATCTATTTTCACAAAACCCATCTTATCTGAATCCCTTAGTCACTATAATGTAAATAAACTAAAATGTGATAATGACTGTAGAAAACACTCAACCTACTTTTTTACATAAAAAATGTGATCATTTAATCAAGAAGAATATGTACCTTACACAGAAATTTCATGCTGTCTTTTATTCTTAGAAATCTTTCCTTGCCTTTCTCTTATTTTGCACACATACACTCCCATAGGTCAAAACAAGTTTCTCTGAGATTGAGACCTCTTCTACTAGTTTAGCCTAGAGAAAATGAGTTTAAACTATTACTGAGTTACAAAGCACTGGAAATAGACACTTGTAAACATAATGTCAGTAACACTAGAATAGCTTTCAAGTTCTGCTCCTACCAAATATGATCTAGTTCTTGCTGTAGTTGGAGCAATTATGTTGTGTTTCCTTTACTTCTTAGGTTCTCAGCCTGTCTGTTCTTTTAGGCTGACAAAATCTGCTGAAGCATCTTAAATCTTTATTCATATTATTCTCAGAACACATTAAATTTTCTGTGATCATATGATATGTAAAATGTGAAAAGTACTTTTCATCCCTTTTTTTTTCTAGAAGAAAGATAAATATTGTAGAGAAATTACTATCAAATAACATGTAATTTCTTTGTATATCAGTCGATGTATAGCTGTTACCTGCTAAATTAAAATAAAATCACTCTTTTTGATTAATAGCTACACCTTTTTTCAATAGCAGTAATCTCTCCTACAAAATCTCCCATACTCTTGTTCGAAAATACTTGAAAGTGGAGCTTTTTTTAATTGTTGTTCATGATTCATATAGCTGTGTCTCTGTCTTTTCCCCTTTGAGTTAGCTGTTGTGAGCTTATTCTGGCTCTTCTGGGTTCCTCACAAATGTTAACAGCAACAGAGTTTGATGTTACACCCCACTGCTCAGCCCATTTGAATGCTGCAGGCACCATGCTGCTATCTTGCTACTCCTTAGGGAAGTTTACAGCTAGTTAGTCCTGCAAACATTATTCCACTCCCTAGGAAGAGAAACTATTTTCAGGTTTTTAGTTGTTTTTGTTATTACAGTTTGTGTACTGCCTCTGATATTCTGCCATTGATGAAGTTACAGTTGCTGGATTTAAATCCACATGATGTTACCTCAAGGTTCTAAAATTTTATGCTGGTTTTCCTGAAGGCCTGATGTATTCTAAGACTGAGAAGTAATTTTCCTTAGCTGGAGATCCACATAGATAAAACCATTCAAAAGCTGGTAATGGAGGTGCATTGCAACATGTCATAAGATTTGGGTATTTTTTTATGCTAAGGTCATATGAAAATCATCATGACAGTCTTAACATGAGCCAGATCAGGCTCATGTTGTGGATCAGGCATGGTTGTGGCACACAAAGGAGATTTTAGTAGATAAAAATAATAAAACAGAGTAGAATGAGAGAATTGTAGTGAGAACCTGACTGCAGACGCCTGGATGCACAGGATAAGCTTTTTTAGGAGACCCCAGGCAATAGACGACTCCATGGATTGGCTAAGAGAGCACTGCATTGGATATTGATATGCTATGAAATATCATAGGGATCATATCAGTTAATTAGTACTATTAATACAGTTTTCTTAATTGCTTAGCAAAACTATAGATTACATCTTAACAGGTTGTGTGTCAGACCAAGAAAAGAGAAGTGTGTTCCTCCACTAAAAACAGCATATTTTGAGCTCTTTGACCCAGTTGTCAAACATGCAGAGGTGAATCCACTGCAGATTTATTATTCTTGCAATGAGTATTGGGATTTCCCCTAATGCAGAACGTACACCAAGTAATTTGTGAGAATTAGGCCTTCTTTCTCAAAACCAGAACAAATTTTCTAATGTATTGTCTCTATAGTTATTAGAGATCATGGGTAACCCATTTTCCGATACCAGCAAACCAGGCATTTTCTTGAAATTCCAAGTCAGACTGTATTAACACCAATCATAAGAATTCTGTTAAAGATTTTTTTCTTCTTAAAAAATAAACTTATCCTCATAAAAGAAAGATATATATGGAAAAGAAGAAAGAATAATTTTTCAGATGATTGATTGCAAATTTAAAATAACATCTTCATAAATATATAAATCAGCAAATCTCATACCCCTCTAAGTATGATAAGTTTTCAGCCTTCAATCATAATCTAGCTTCTGAGAGTTTTCTTGATTTAGCAATACATTTGGCATTAGTTTTAGTCCTTATTGATAGGATTGAGATTTTAAAACTTGCTTCTTTCATGAAATGCCAGTAAATCTGTAAATTTTACTTGCTATGAAATAAAACAATACTTAAAACTATGCTGAAGGCCCAGTAAACTTAGAAACTAGCTCAAGATGTCAAAGAAATAGCCTACATAAAAAAAAAAGAATAAAAACAATAGCAAAGGAAAGCCAAACCAAAAACCTGTGCTGTAGATCCTTATTATCTGATATTTAATTCTAAATGAAAGTGTGTACAGATGCTTAGTAACTGATCAGTATCTGAGAGCAATGTATGTATCTAGCTCCAAAAATATTTGTTCTATTACTCACACTAACTACTGACAATTTTGTTGGGGAGATAAAATGAAAATTACCCATTGCTGTTATCAAGCTCAGTACAAATTTTCAAAGAATGGAATCTCCATTTTAATATTTCAACTTTTTTTGTCAGCTGTATGAAAATGTATTATAATGAAAATATCCACAAAACAAGGATGGTCAGAAAAAACTTATTTTGTAAAATGTAAAGGTGAGTTGTTTTGATATTTTTAACTGATATTAAAAGTTACCTTTTAAAAGTTAGAATACTTTGCCTTGCTTATTAATACCCAGAAAAAAATTATGTACTAATAAGGTATGAGATACATTTAGGGATCCACTGAACAGATGTTAGGTTTGTGATACCATGTGCTGTAAAATATGTCTCAATTTCTTTAAAGTGATAGGGAGAGAAAAGAAAGCAAATAAATCTAATTCTACTAAAATAGCTCTTGTTTAAAAAAATCAACCAAACAAAACTCCCAAGGAAACAAACAAACAAACAAACAGAAACCCACATTTTCTTTCATTTGCATTTTTCTTCCATTCAGTAAAAATTCCCCATTAGTGACAAGGCAGGGAAAAATCTCATTCTTACTGTATTCAATGACGTCCCTCTCTTTTTCCTTTCCTTTCCCTTGTGTTTTTTAAGTATCATTCACTGCCACAGAATAGCAGAGGATTTTACCTAAACAACAGCCTGTAATTTTGTGGATACATAACACTTACTCAAGTTCGTATATAACATCAATAAGAATGATATATTTGGATTTTTATTTTATTCAGCAAACAGAAAAAAAAAAACCAAACCAAACATGGGACTGACCTGGGAGAACAAAACCACTTGTTTTGGTTTATTTGACGCCTTTTGTTTAAAAATTATGATAGAGCCACACCTAGCAGAACCATGATAATCAGACAAGGCTATCCCATGCTATTCTTCTGTCTGGCTGATTAGATGTAACAACTGCTATGAAACTGAGCACTTTAGAGCTGGAGACTTGGTGATGTGACCCCTGAAGAGCACTTCTCCTTTCTAGACAATAGTAATTATATCTCTTCTGCTGAGCTCAGTTGGATGAGAAGTGTAAATCTCAGACTGTTCCTATCAGTTAACATGTACTGTGTTGTGCAAGTTCAGAACTTCACAGCTCTGGTCTAACTCGCCATTAAAATTAATCAGCATTTTCACCATGTCTTTTCACCCAGCTATACTGTGACAACAGTGTTAGTGATAGAGGAGTCTCAAAGGCTTGTAAGGTACCTGCTGGGAATGTGAAACCTCATTTTGTTCCTTTGGTTTGACAGGTCTTTTTCCATCTTCCAGACGTAGTTTGTCCTTCTGTCTTCTTGTGAGTAAATTGAGTTTGAGACCCCCTAGATTGGTATTAATCTTCTGCCAGTGCAGCCTGTTTGCTGGATTGTGTATACAAGGTGAGGCTGCAGGTTGCTGGTTTTAAGAAGAAAAGTTTTGAAACTGACTGATGAAATTTAAATGGGATTTTGTTTTAAACCCCCTCTAAAACTCTGATTGTATATTTGGAAAATGGTATGATATAATCTGAATACATAAAATACCTACGCCATTTATGTCACAAGGTATGGGCAAAGATTCATTGTTCCCTTGCTACTCAGGTGAAGCACTCACAGTTGAGTTTTCCTGTTTTCTTTCTGCATTAATTAATCAGTTACTTTCCCTTAAAATGTACTTTTTATTTTTTTTTTTCTCCATTGGGTATGAAAGAAGAAGAGAGGAAAGTAGAAGGGAGGAGAAGTAAATAAAGTTGTCTTAGACATAAGATACTAGTAACTGCTAAAGGAAATGTTGCAAATGATAGTTAATAAAAATTATTAATTCATAATATTTTTAAAACAAGTATGCATTTAAGAGGCAGAAATATTCCTAATTTTCAGTTATGTTGTAAAAATTCTGCCATCTTCAAAAGCAGAATTTCATCCAAGATGTGTCAGTTTAATCAAGTACAGTGTTTTCTGGGAGGGGAAGAATTCAGGGCAGAGCGGGGAGAATGACCACTTCATTGGCCTCTGCAGCCATTATTCTCTTACTATGGCAAGGACTCTTCTCACACCTGGTCTGCTACATAGGGCCAAAAGGAGACTTCTTTCATCTCTACAGGCAAAAAATTGTTTCCTCAGTTGGAAAATATAACTGAGAGTCCTGTATTCAGGGAACTCTTGCTAGTCTCTGCAATGTTGGTGCCCCCACCTTGCAAAAATTAAACTCAGTCAATTTTTGCAGTCATGGAAATCATACTATAGTAACTGAAATCCTTCAATACAAATAACTTTTTTAGCTAGATATGTTTAATAAAGACCAGGCTGGGTGCAAAAATTATTAACTTCTTGGACCACCCTCAGTATTCAAAGATTCCAACATGAAATTGGTAAAATAACAGCATATAACTGAGACACTTCCTCATTATCAAAATCTCTGTCAGAGACTTCATCTGGAGTCTAAAAGATCAATCGCTCTTTTATTTTCATTTAATTTTAATTTCTGATCATAGAATTTTGTGACACTTACATACTTTTGCATACTAAGCCAGAGCTCACATATCATCATTACTTCAGCTATTAAGATAACAGCAAGTAAAACTCAAGGGCACGATTTTTTTTCATTTTTTTTTCTTTTTTTCCCATAGAAAGTCAAATTTAAAAAGTATGTTATTTTATCAGTTTGAAATGGGTGTCTAATGCAATAAAGAGGTATTTTGAAGTAAGTCTTTCAGTTTTAATGTTCAAAATAATCATGTAAGGAATAATGAGTCTGTTTGGTTACTTCTCTTTCTGTTGAACTCTGATATGAGATGATAATGGAAAAAAAAGTAACTATGTAGGTTGCATTTATAGGCATTTTCAAATTTAAAAATACAAATTTCAAAATCATTAAAAAATTACCTGACCTTGCCACCAATTTTAAATGCTAAAATTATGTGATTTCTATAAACCTGGGAAGGCAATGTTGTCTGTCTTTGAAAACATCTCCAAATGCTTAAGGTCACTTCCAGTTTGTTCTCCATGTCAGATATGAAAGCTGACCATTTCACAGGAAGGCCTGAAGATTTATAATTAATCAAAAATATCATTGCTGTTTGTGAAGAAAAAACCTGATTGATCACTGATGTTTATCAGTTTACCACAGTTCTTTAAGAATGAGACAGCTGGTTACAGTTATTTTAGTCTCTTTCTGTTTGTAGATAATCTTTCCCTTTAAGTCATATAACTGCTGAATGCATTTGTAGTCTTTTCATATTTATGAGAGGAAATAATGTTATTTTATATTGCTTCCAGGCCTTAGGAAGAGATATTTTCCACTACTGAAATGAAATAGTTTAAATTATTTTATATTTTTGCTGTATCACATTTTACAGAGCTGGCTTTGTTCCAGCAAAAGAGACTGCATCAGACTTAGAAATTTCTATTCTGTTATTATTGTCATATCAAATTCTTCAAAACTAAAGACACCATTGATAGATAAGGGAATTTTGGTGGTAATATTAAAATATTAAAAGCATGAAAGCATGAAATTGCACAGACCGGCAAAACCTGTGTAAAGCTTGAAAAGAAATATTCCCATGGAACAATTTTTAAATAAATGCCATCATTTCATCATTTTTAGACATTAAAATACCTTCTCCTATTCTTCAATTTTTTTATGGATAATGAGAATAACATTAAACTTTGTAATTTATTTGGAAAGACTTGCGTTTTAAGCAATACGGAGTAGTTTAATCTTTTTTTTTTCTTCTTTTTCCAAGTCATGTGCAAGTTCCATAAGTCTTTACTTCTGCAAAGTCATTTTTCCTCATATACATTTTTTACTAGTGTTATGCCCCATATGGCTTTAAACAGACCAATAGTAAGCCATGATTAATAGCAATAACTTTAGTAAGCCATTGATCTAGATGACATCATCACACTAAACCTTCAGCTTCTTGCATGGATTTAAGAAGTGAAGCCTGGTTCCTAGCAGATAGAAAAAACATATGGTGAATTTTATTAGCCTTCCAAGGCAACTTGAAAATCCCAAGGCCTTCTGTGATTGCTTTTTTCCTAATATATACACAATATTATAGAAATCATGCCTTGTGCAGTAGAGTTATGAGGAGGATGTGGATTATCCTTGCATGCAGAAGGTATAATATGCAGTTAGACTGTGGTGCCACACTGAGAGGAAAACTCAGACAATAAATGCCACAAAGCATCAGGAAGCAGCAGGGAGGCATGAGTGCAGTCCTGGTAAAGTGCTCCAAAGTGAAAATCAAAGTAAGCATATAAGACCAGACATTGGTCTGGGCTTTTTAATCAGGTGCCTGGAGCTCAGCATAGGCAGGGAAGATAAATCTATGGCTGTGTTATAGCACAAAGGGAGCACTGCAGTCGATCAGGTCAATGTTTATGTTAACTGTGGTAGAAATAATTGAACACTCACCTTTCTCACTTGCAAATGAATTAGCAGGTTAGAAACTATTGTTACTTTATGAAATAGCATGCAAAATCACTATGTGCATGGAAACTGAAAGGTAGGCAGTTTGAAACAAACCCTGGTTTAGATGGGGTGTTTATATAGTGAAATGTGTAATGTGAATGCAAGATGGTATTTTGAAACTTGCAACAGTGACAAGCAGTTAGAAGAAACATGCACAAATTTTGCTTGACGTAAATGACTTTGGACTTAGATAAACATCTGCATTTTGAGAAGCTGAGCTCCTGTGTCTGGTCAGTGACCTTCAGATTGTCATACCTGCAGTTTTTATGAGGAAATAACAGTAAAAAAACAAACAACCCCGCCCCCCCAATCCTTATCTATAGTCAAATTGTTTTCAGAACACCAGAGCAATTATTTTCCTAAGAGTCTCACCAAGTTCTCAGGGAGTGACCTGAAAGATGGAGGTGCACAAATGACTGTAAGCAGAGGAGTCTTCAAACTTTTCAATATGAACTTGAGCGTTTATCAGATGCCCAAATTTGTGGACCATGCAGTGTCAGAGGCCATCTACAGAAGCTTTTGTTCACCCCATTGATAAACAGTGGGCATGTGTAAAGTGTCTAAGTGAGCAACTCACAGGATCCCTTTCAGCCACATTCACTAGCACTCTGGGAGGGCTCTCTCCTCTGTCCTTCCAGAAGACTTTCGGAGACATGACTTCAGTCAGTCTCTTAGCTACCTGAAGTACTTTCACATTTCCACAAGACAAACTAGCTGCCTCAAGGATCAAGACAAGAAGTTTCAAGTTATATCAGACCTCTTTGGAAATAACTTCCCTGCAAAGCTGGTGAAGAGCACCCCATTCACAGTACTCTGTCCTGAAGGTTAGCAACATCACCTTTAGTCACAGGGAAATGCAATTATTCTGTAAACATTTGTGGGTGACATTGCAGTATGTTTTGAGTTGTTTTGAATTGTTTTGCTGTCTTTCCTCAGATTTTGTCTATTTCCTACATCTAAAGTCAGTCAGCTCTTGACAGTTTCCAAATTGGAAATGTTGATATTCACAACTGCTGCATTGTTTGCTCTCAACTGTGAAGATTTCCAGATTTCCTCAGAAAGAGCTCTTAAATTCCCTGCTGCATGTTGTTTTAAAGGCCACCTGTCCACAGAGTTTAGATGAGAGTCACCTAGTATGATGCAGTACCCTGCCTGTGACTAGCATAAATGGCATTGATGCCAAGCAGGAGGCAAAGAATAGAGGTGGTATTATGTTAATTCAGAGACAATTTCCTAAGCTGAAAAACAGAAGTCTATACAATTTTTTATTCATTATCTTTTGTGCATCATTGTTCCCCGAATGGTACAAGCATAACATTATAAAAACTTAAAAGATGAACATAACCAATAGCACCCACAGAAGGAGCTGAATAGCATTGAAACTGATACACAGATTGCTTTGACTCGTTTGAATACTTGCTATTATTTTCTCTCTTACTTGAATTAAGGTTGCACTCATTATTCACAAGCTGATTATGTTGGAAAATGTAGACATTAATGAAGGGAAGAATCACCTGAATGAAACTACTGTGGCTACTTATAGGAACCCTGTTCCAAGTTAATAGGGTGTTAGTACTTTTAAAAAATTTTATAGCTAAATTTAAGCTTTCAAAGAAAAACAAACAAACACACACAACAACAACAACAACAACAAAAAAAGCCAGAGATTACAAAATGTCTCCGTTATCTTCAGGGATAAGTACACTGCAATGTAGAGCAAAACACTGAGAGTAATTTGGGGGGAAAAAAAATAAAAAAAAGGTTTGAGTATATAGAAATAGGTTTTGAGTCAACTAAGAGGTCATTGTGTAAATTACAAATATAAATTACAAATATCATGATCCTGCCAGTTTCATGACAAACAATGATCCAGAAGTTATTAAAGACAATAAATGCCATGTCCTCACTTTACAGATACAGTCTGGTGCAATGCAATGAGTTATATATCTTAAGGCCAAGAAGAATATGATAGCTGAAATCAGCTCTGTACAAGTTTCCATCACCGTGACTGGACAAACATTGCCACAGTTCCTGGTATTCACTTAGAACTAAGTCCTGAACTTATGAAGTGGCTAAATACACAAGAAAGACTTAGAGGGCAGAAAATTCTCAAATGAGAAATCACATTCTGGCTAATACCCTCAGTGTTTATTTAGTGTTCTTTTTCATTATCCTCTGACAGTTATTAGACAAAATAATAATTTATTATGATTTCTGTTGGAAAACCAAACCAAACCAAACCAAACCAAACCAAACCAAACTAAACCAAACCTCTCCCCTTCCTTGCCCCAGTTTTCTGTCTTTCTTTTTCTTTTTTCTTTTTTTTTTTTTTTTAAGTATGACTGCCGACTTCACATTTACCTTCCTTTCACATTCTTTGCAATGATTAGAAGGCCCACAAAGCAGAAGCAGCTGATAAGTGAGAAAGTCCTTTGTACTTAGCTGGTGCCAATAACAAAGCAGATGCTGACAGTCAGGAGAACTAGGTCCTTCTGCTCTGCAAAGGCATCCTGTCACATGTTAGCCTCTGACAATTGCACAATGAGTTATGTGGTTTTTGTTACATAGACATTCTTTACAATGTCAGTTGCAGAAAAAGTGCTAGGATTACAAATGGAATTCACCACAAAACTGTTGAACAGAAAAAGGATAGAGAAGATACTGAGTAGGTCACATAGGATGATACTGGCATCAGTATAGTTCTTATAGTCTCAGGGAGGTTTATTTGTCCATGGTTTTTAATTTAATCATGTATCTAATTATTTTTATTTTGCTTTTTTCGATAATTGTCTGGTTTTTCATTTCCTTTCCTTCTTACATTAAAATAAGCACCCAATATTAATATAGAAGATGTTTCAGACTTAAAATTAGAGCATCCAGGAAACTGAAATGTTAATATTTCCGTGAAAAGACTTATTCTGATGTAGTACATGCACTGTAGAATCTGTATGAAAGCATCTCTCAATATGGTCAGTAATCCAGAATGCCACATACTATAAGTGTACTGTGATCATTTAGGCTCACATGGGAATTTTAACACTGTAATCCCTTGGCCCATATGCAGTTGATTTCTCACAGAAAAAGCACAAGTAGATGGGATTACTAACAGCTATAAAATGTTATAGTTGGGCCTAGGTTGCTCCACAACCTTTGGCCTATGTTACTGCACAAGGACGAAGGTCTACTTTTATGTAATTGATAAGTACTTATGCACCAAAGCACCTGTGGGCAATAGTTATGCCATTTACATTGTTGAATCATACACACACAAAAACTGACCCTGCTATTATGATAATAAGTGAAAAAGCTAGTAGCCTGTGGTCCAATAAATTACAATCTTAATTTCACTTAATTTCACTCCATGAATGAAATTATAAAATATGGATTCTGAACCTAAACGTTTGTGGAACACCTAATATCTGTCTTCGCCATTAAGATTAAAAAGGTTTTTTAAATGTCACCACTTCTTGTGGGTATTGTGGGAAAAAAGAAAGCCTTTCCAGGATATAAGCAGAGAAAACGAGATTTCTGTGGTGAACCAATCTCAGGATAATAAAAGGTTTGTCTGAATCTAGAGATCTGAGGTAATCCACATTGAATTAAGTGTTTAACCTCCAATTCATCATATTCAAATTTTCCAGCTGATGTGGCTTGATCTTTGACCCTAGGTAAACATAATTTTCTCCACTAAGGTGTTTTTGGTTGTTGGAATTTTTTTGGATCAAAAAATAATTTATACCATATAATATAGGAATTGGAAAGGAATCTTTGTAAAGGAAATCATATTATATGGCAAAGCAGTCCTCCTTTACTCATTATATATAGAAGAATGAAATTTTGTTCAGAACTGGTTGAGTGGTAATCAGCTAGTCCATTCATTCATTTTTATACATGATGAGCTAAGAAATTTTTCATCTCTTACAGTGTTTTAGCAAAAACTTTCTTCTTGGATCTGTTTACTTCCAATAGATTCCTGCTTTGAACTTGCTCAGGAAATTATACAACTGTTACTACAACATAAGGACATCATTCTAAAAGTGTGTTCAGAGAAGATATACTGTGATTCTATGATTCTGTGAAATACTGTAGCTAAAATAAAGCTGACTGTAGCTAAAATAAGCTACTGTAGCTAAAATAAGCCAGTTTTAAGCTCAATAATTGTTTTTTTCATTTGCTTAAAAAAAAGAGCGATGAATTTTAGATCTGCACTCAAAAAGCTTTAAAGAGGAATTAAGGAAAAAAGCTACTTGGGTATCATAAGTGTAAAAATTATACAGCCTGAACTGTAACAAATATTTAAAATCCACTCAGATAACCTACTTAGATTTTGCTCTTTGTCAGAGAATCAGTCCTTTGCTCAGAAAAACCCCAAAAGACCTTGTAACACCTCAAGACTAAAGGTCCTTATTCATAATCAGACAATAGACGTGGAGAAGGAATCGTATCCTCCCTTTTTCAGAGGTAAGGAGGTGTTAAATGAATTCATGAAATCCAGATTGAAAATTAGGTGCAGCATCTAAACACCAACAATTATTTTGTATTTCTTAGCAATGCACTCGTAGCTACGTGGTGACTTCTTAAAAAAGTATTTATTAAAGAAGTATTAAAGAAAGTAAAAGGGGAGGAAGCCTTCTCTTTGAAAAATATTTGTGGTCATCTGCATTCATGTAGCCACAGATCATGTAATAAATTTTATTTGCTATTTCCTTTCTTGGCTGCCAAGATTCATGTAAAAGCGTCTTGCTTGCATGTGCTAGGAAAGCTTTTATTCTATCTATTAAACTCTAGATGTATTACTCCATGGCTAAATATACTCCTTACATTTTTCTACCATATAAGAAATTCACCATTCTTGCTTTCCATACGCAATACACCCAGAAACAAACAAAAAAAGTAATTACTTTTTTATGAGTAAAGAAGGAGCAAGTTGGAAGAATTTCCAATCATTATTTAGAAGAAAAAAACATTAAAAGGGATTCTTTATTATTAATTTTAGTTTCCATTTATTATGTAGATCTAGATCTTAGTATTAAACTTTTGTATTCCATTGCCATCCTCAGCATCTTCAGTTATTGAAACCAGTTTCAATAACTCATGCAAGACAACAATGTGTAGAATTAAGAGGTATTTCAAGGATAATATTCTACTAATAGGAGTAAATAGGCCTGCAATTTTTATCCTTTTAAAAATAATGCAAAATTTAACAACCATTTGCAAACTGTTCAATAGTTTTATGCATAAATGAGAGTGGAAGTAGCACCAGCTCACACACGCTTGTTTCCACACATACATGTATCCTATATTAGAAGTTTCCATGTACTCTTTGTTTCACAGAATGTTCCCAGCTCCTGTCCCCAGCAGAAGAATTCTTTTTAATGATCTGAGTGTTCAAAGACAATCCTCAGTTAAAAAAAGAGCAATGTGCTGGGATTTTTTCTTATTTCCTGCCTGAAAATGTTGCTTGATTTTATTTCAGTATGAATTGTCATATATGCATCAGTCAGTATACGTTTTTTCCCTCTTCTTTGATTTTAAGATCAGAAAGAACCACTAAAATTGGATGTTTTGTTCTCAGTGTATCAGTTCCATCTAGTAGTCTCTGTTAGACACAGCCTGTGCTGCAGCACAATGACTTTTATGATTTTCCATAATTCTTCCATAAGAGAACTGCCAGTTAATAGCCGTGGCTGTTTATAATCTGCACTTTATTTCTGCTCCCTATCTGCCCCAGTGCTTTGGGGTAATATTTCTACTACTTGTATCATGATTACTTGCAAGAATACAATGGAAACTCATAAAGTGAATTTTCATCTATACCTTAAATGTTTCTAAAATGCAGAAGATCTGACCATAGACCTATAATGAGTTTTGTTTCATCCTACCAGAAATTCAATATTTTGTGACATATAAATAGTATGATTTACTCTGGAGATATGTACTGTGAAGTTTCCTTTGCATAGAGGATGAATTTTCTAAGAATTTACTAATAAATCTACCAGTTTCTGGATCGTTAAGAAATAAATTACTTTCTTGTCTTCCTCCTGAGTGTTCCAAGCAAAGAAATAGTATGGGCAACATAACTTGCCCAAAGTTAAAAGTAATTGATATTGCTTCTTTTGGGTTCTTTTTGTTTTGTTTTTTTTTTTAAGAAATCTATTTGTTATGAGGGAATGAATATGTCTATTTGCTTTAACTGTTCAATTTCCTTAAATTAAATTATCTTGTTTATCAAAGGTTTTTTCTGTAACCTGGCACTGTAGTAGCACTGAAAAGGACCACATGCTCCTCTGTGGGATATCTAGACATTGAATCTGAATTCTCTCCCTCTGATGACTACTTATCTTCTAAAAAATTAATAACTCAAAAAAATACATTCAAATTAACTGCAGAATCAGACTATTTTTAGCAATAGACTGAAAATACTTCATAGTTATTTTAACTATTGCACAGGAATGTTTTATAGCTAATACCTAATATCTCAGCTATCTTTTCTCCCACCTCCAGCACAGGCAGAAATATTATAACATCCATACAACCTTCTGAAAAATAGAGATGAAAGTGAAACACACATAAATATGGCATTTTGGAGTAATTTTAACTTTATCTGAAATTATAAATTATGGCTGCATATTTACTGCAAAGCATCACCATAGTTTGAGTAGTTTTCCATGAATCCTAAATATGTAAGGTCTTCTATATTTGTAAATATAACTTGAAAATATGTAAGATGGCTATATTTGTAGAAAATATTTCTACATTTTCTTTTAATTAAATTTTCCTCACAAGCTCAATATTATTATTATTACTATTATTATTGTTATTGCTATTACTTTTGTATTTCTGATGCACATAGTGCACTTTAATTCAAATCTCTGATATTTCCTGCTTAGAAATTCCACATCTACAATTACAATTATTTATGGTATGACAAATGAGACATGCCATGTAATTTATATGCCACTAGGATCGGTGTGTTTTATTCTGGTTGTATCAGTAGGTAGCAGCTAAGTATACAGAGGCATTTTGTTCTTCAGGCTGGATATTCTCCTGATCAGTGTTCAGGTTCCAGAGATAGTCTTTTTATGCATCCCCAGCCACTATTGCAGTTAACATTCAAGGCCCTTAGTTTCCAGGCTGCCAGAGGCTGAGTCCATTGGTGAGATAAATTATCCCACCCATCAGGGACAGAAACAAGCCACCTGTCACTTTTCAAAGAACCAGCAATAATACAATGGTACCTAATGTCCCACCATCCCACCTGCAGGCAAAATGGCTGTTATGAAAGTGTAGTCATGGATAAATGTGATGGAAAATACGCTAGGATGCAAAGGAATTAGATAAATGAGACCAGGTACAATTAGTAGAAAATGTGCTCGCAATGGCTTTATAAAGAAAGTTTTTAGAGCAAAAGCGATCCTTTCTTCTTACTGAATTATAGTCAGAGAGACTACTGTGTATCATATTTCTATGAAGTATGTATCTTATCTTTTGCTAGTCAGCCTTCTGTTGTTTCTGTCAAGACTGACACTCACTTAGTTTGTGTTTTTCTCAGGTGTGGGGAATATGCTTTTCAGTCAATGGCGAGCAATGAATTCGGGTCACACTATCCTGAAAACAGACACTTCTTATCTAGTTTTCCCATTAATCAGATCCAGAAGACTAGCAGCCACTGGAATTACAATGATTGCCAATATTCTATTGGCTTTATAAGAAGACAGTTTCAGTGAGTGCCTCTTGAAATTCAGCTCCATTTGTGCTCCACACTAATAATGTCTTCAATTGACTTAAACCAGCCAAAAAAATATCCAGTTAAGTGTCATTACATGACTTCAGTTAAGTGCTTAGTTTGAAAAGTCTCTCATAAGATATGAAGTTTCAGTGAGTTGACTGCAACATGCTGTGACTGAATGTTTAATTCTAAAAGATGCACTGTCATTTTAAACCAGTAGCCTGTGCAGTTACAGATTAATTACTAATTAGATTATATTTTTAGATTATATTCTTTCTGTTTCCCTGAAAATTAAGAAACTTAGTGTGACAAAAATTGCCAGAGCACAAAAGAAAAAAAATTAAAACAGATTAATTACAGTGTAGTCTGTCTGTATCACAGCTTCAGAGACATGATATGTGAAACAAAGCATAAGCTCTGTAAGCTCTATGCATTGCCTTAGACATCTTTTGTCTTCACTTTGTGCAAACACAGACTCATAATATAAACCAATATGAGATAGCACATTTCAACATAACATATTTTTGTCTGAATAATAGTTAAACAATTTCTTGATCCTATATTCTACCACAGAAAAATGTAGACTTGGTTTTACAGAGGTGATGAAGTCATTAAACTGGTGAATGGTAGAGCATTTAAAACAAAATAAAGAAAGGAAAATAGCAATATAGAATAAAGATGGAAGGTAGTGGTCTAAAGAAATTTGAGAAAGAATAACATCATAAAGCAAGACAATTTTCAGTGTCTTTATAATTGCACATGCTTGACTACTCTTCTAAAACCTTAAGAATTCTTATGTTACTTATATAGGACTAATCCATTTGACGTAACAAATCTGTATTGAAATGTTTACAGAGCTTTAATTGGTTTAATTGATTTAGTTGCTTTATTTGGTTTAACAGGGCTTATAAAGTTAATCTCACTTGAATATGTTATCTGTTTCAATTTATAAGCCTCCATGACAGCCACTTCATCCACCAGTTCCCTCATGATGTGTAGATGCATCTCATCAGGTTCTATGGACTTTCGCACCTTCAGTTTAATTTGATGATCTTGAACCTGATTTTCTCTCACAGTGGCTCTTCATTCTGCGTATCCCTTCCTTTTCCCTTTGTGACTCAGGCAGGGAGGCTGAAGCATTTGCTGGTAAAGACTCAGCTAAAAAAGTAGTTGTGTATGTATATAGCCTTCTCCATAAGCTTGCTAACCATGTAGTCCATTACTTTCAGAACGGGAATCATATTTTCTGACCCTTTCTTTTAGAAGCTTTTCTTGTTCCCCTTGACATCCCTGGGCAAATTTAATTCTATCAGTCTTTAAGCTTCCATAACCTGATCCTTGTCTGCTCTTACAATCTCTCTGTATTCATCTCAGGGCACCTGTTCTTGCTTCCATGCTCTGGAGGTTTCCATATTTTGCTTGTTCACATGGGTCTACTGATGTTTCTATCTTTGCCTTTCTTGGGATGCTATCGCTCCTGAGTTTGGATGAGATGATACTTGAACATCAACCAGCTTTCTTGGGCCTATTTTACCTCCAGGACTTTACCCAATGGTACTCCATGAAACTGATCCCTGAAGAGGCCAAGTCTGCCTTCATAAACCCAGGATAGTGAACTTTCTGAAGGCCCATCTTTCTCCTTTAAGGATTTCAGATTCTATTGATTCCTGGTCACTGCAGCCCAGACTGCCCTTAAGCTTCACTTTCCCTGCAGGTTCCTCCTTCCCGGTGAGAGCAAAGACCAGCAAAGCCCCTGTACTTGTCAGATCATCTATTACTTGGAGAAGGAAGCTACCATCAATGTTTTACAGGAACTTTTTAGATTGCCTGTGCACTGCTGTATTGCCTGTGAGCAAGATATTATGGTGGTTGAAGACCACCAAGGCTTGTGACTGTAAGGCTTGCCCTCTCTGTCTGCAGAGGGACTGACCTGCTTGGTCTTCCTGGTCAGAGAACCTGCAGCAGACTCCCATTGTAATGACACCTGCCACTGCCCTCCCTTGAATCCTGATTCATAAGTCTTAGTCAGCTTCTCATCCATTCCCAGGCAGAGTTCCACACAGAGTTCAGCTGGTCACTGACATAAAGAACACCACTGACACCTCCCTGCCTGTCCTTCTAAATGGCCTGTATCTTTCCACTCCGGCTCTCCACTCTAGGAGTGGAGAACTATAGGAGCTGTCCCACCCTTTCTCTAGATCACAGTCCTGCAGGTATGCCCACATCTCTGACTCCTCTTGTTTATATCCCCATGCTACCTGTGTTTGCATGGAGGAAGCTAAGCTGGCTTCCCCGTGAAGCCAACTTGCTGTCCAGAGGTGGCTGGAATTCCTTTGCACTGACCTTAAGGTGCTCTCCTGTGGACCTGCAATCTCTCTTCAGACTCTGGACATCTCTCCCTGGCCCTGGCATTAGACTGGTAGGGATGGGATGGACATGGAGTTCCCTTCCGTTGGCAGCTATTCTGTCTTTTCAATTTCTCTTGTCCTAAAACACAGGCCAAACTTCAAGGAGTGTTAAATCAAAGAACAGAAGGCAAAGGAAAACAGAGGAGTTTATATGGTTTTATATTTAGCATCAGGGACAGGAGTCCTCATCTATTCCTCAACATACCCTTTGAATCAAATAAAAAGCTGCAGTTGCGAAATTGAAACTTAGGCTTTGCAACTGAGTTTGATGGAAAACAATGAAAGCACCTTATTCATTTGGGAAAGAAAATAAATAATTATATTTTAAAAGCAAAAAATGTTAATGAGAAGCTGAAAGTCAACAAGGAATTGACCATCAGACAAAACAGAATGGTCAGTTTTGAAAGAATTAAAAGAGAAAGCCAAATGTGCTTTGCAGTTTGTTAACTTCCTGACAAAGCACAATGAGCCATGGAATTTTCCCTTAAAAGTGAAAAGTATTGTGTCATAATTTGCTAAAATACACGATTAAACTTGATGTGTTTAGAGGAGCAGATGGCTCTGCCTCCAAGTGCTCTCCCTTTGGGTTTTCAAACAGCAGAGGAAGCAGGAGGGAGAAATAAAAAACATTATCAATATACATTTATACAGCTTAAATTCTAAACTCCACAATCAAGAATATTTTGTACTGAGTAGAAATTTTCTGCATTTCTTCTATTTGTACTCAAAATATTAAAAATATTTTCTTTAGCTGCTGATTCCTTATGGAGGTCAAATCTGGTCCCTTTCATCTTCACTGAATCAATACTCTGAAAGTGATCCTGGGATTTATAAAAGGAAGAGATATCTATGAAGGGAAGTAACAAGAATTTTCCATTTAATTTTTATTTCTCCATCATTGTCAGTACAATTTGAGGAAGATTTACATATTTTCCAAGGAGCTACATTACTGAAAAAACCCATTTGTCTACTTTGAAGTGCTTTTGTCAGGAGATATAACACCAGTCCTTCATGGCTCTCCTAGTGTCCAACTGATTTCTTACTGACGTTAAAAGTGACCTTTAAAAGGTCAAATGGTTTGGTTCCTTGTTTCCTCAGAAAATATCTTTTCCCAGCATAATACCTCAGAAATTGCAATCAGATTTCTGTTCTGTTTCACAGAAAGACAGATTCTTTAACTTCAGAGCTCATCCTGTTTACCTAGAAGAAGATAGTCTTTGCAGACCACATGGACTGCTCTTTTCCTGAAGCAAATATAGGCACAGCAACTGAGTGAGAATGGATTGGGCTGTCAGTCACTGAAAAGGCAGCAGAAAGAGCTCCTTCACTGACAAAGAGGCTATTGCACTGTCAGATGTTTGTTCAGCAGCATATCATTTCAGCTATAGAGGTGCTTTCTGACTCATGTTACTCAACAATCCAGTGATGTTACTTTCTCTGAGAACTCTAGATGGGTGCTCTTATTTACAGTGGAATAAATACACAAATTGCCTACAATTTTGGTATCCTAGGTTTTAGAAAGTGTGAAAAATTACACTTTCATCAATCCAGGAAGGGGATGCTTTTAGCTTGTGATATTTTATCCTTGCAGAGAAACAGTCCGGAATGGTTATTATGTGGCTCTCACTGAGTCACCTAGTCTCTCTCATCTTCATCAGAAGTGAGTATGGAATCTCTAAAAGGAAAAGACATCTACAAAGGGAAATAGCAAAGTGATCCGTTTGGTTTAATGAGGTTCTGTGCATGTTGGTTTGGCTTGGTTTATTATCTCTTGCAAATATAACCCCAGATTTGCAAAGGCAAACACATCATCAACAGAGGTTTTTACTGCAGTCTGGGTGTATCTTCTACCAACAAAAGGAAGATAGGATTTTGGAACATTAGGCCATTTGTACTGACAGAAATAAAATGTTAGTAAGGCTGTGCTCAGTCTGGCCATTCCATTTCTTATGGGATTTAGGTTTTGTTTTCTTGTTCCATTCCCATGTAATTTCATGTGCCCGGAAGTTCACTGAAGAGTGTCTGATTCTTGCTTCAAACATATCTACTGCAAAAAGCCATAAGTCTTCCAGAACAACATGGTCTATTGACTCTTCTGTAAAAGCTGTAACATTAGAATCCCCCTCCTATAAAGAGTTTAATAAAGCCAAACAAGAAAAATGTGTCCCTGCCATCCTAGACAGTGTCCCCTTCATTGTCATCAGATACTCAGGCTTGCATGCTTTGGAGATCATGACGGTTTTTTTCTACCATCATTTAGATACTTCCTTGACCAGCAACTAACTACAACCTCCCAGTCCTCCTTGTTAAAAGTGTGCCTTGCACTGATAAGCTATGGAGCAAACAAGTAGAGCCAACCAACACATTATGATTTATTCCATGAGGGTATACGAGTGTTTCAAGGATGCTACAGAAAGCTATCAATGTGAAATCAGTTTTAAAGAAAAGAAGTGGAGCAGAAAAGAGGAGTCTATTGGAATAATTTCAGCTAGGATAATCAATCCCAAGGTTTACAGGATTTAATAAGGATTTAATGGGGCTTCTCTACTGCTGCACCTCTGAAAGGTTAGCAAAGCATTTAAAGAAGTTAAGCTGGACAAATCTTTCAAAGCTCTCAGTTTGCAGTGCATTAACTCTGGCATATTCTACCTTCTTTCAGTGTGTTATTATAGCATCATTGTACAATTCATTGTTTCTCCTACTAATGAAAATATTTCTGAAAACTATAGGAACATACTGTATAGCAGTTTATCCTAACAGTATACATCTAAGTGGTATTATATGAAAAATTAAAAATAACTGGAAAATAATATTGAAAAACAGATCACAAACTCTACCTTTATTTTCTCTCCCAACTTTTTATTTTTCCTTTTTTAATTATGAAATGGTATGCAATTAAAATTTGTTACATCTTTTCTCTGATGAACAGTTGCTTTTTCTTTAAAAAGTGGTTGCCTGCATGTTTTCTCCTGCCTTTTTTTTTCTGAACTGACTCTTCTGCAGAATATATTTACCTTAGAAAAGGTAATTGTAAGGCATAACATTTATTTTGTTTCCCCCTGTAGCTATTAATACAAAGTTCATGTAACCTTCCATGCCTGTTGAAAACACACACTAACAAAACACCCCTGCAACCAACTCAAAAAAAGAAAGAAAGAAAGAAAAAAATAGAGTGTGTACTGTAGAAAAATTAAAAAGGTCAACTTGATCACTGCAAGCCTGTTTTATTGAATAATCCCCCTGAAGAATGAACATAATCTAAAATTATAATTTACACTGGTAATCAATAAAACAAAGGACACAGATGTAGTCAACATGAGATTAGGATATCAACAGTGGAATAGAGGAATAAGAAGTATAGTCTTACATCCCAGATGGAAGTGTTGATGTAAAAATTTTTTACTTTTTTTTTTTTGCTTCAAAGAAAATATTTTGGTCTGCAACGGTGATACAAGAGTGATGAGTTAGGGGGTGTTGGTAATATCAGTGTAGAATAACTATGCTTCATTTGCCAAAAGAAGCAATTGAACAAATTAACTAGATATGTGTTTGTATCAATGATGTTTTCAAAGGCTTAGAGAATGTTGTATTTTTTTCACTCAGCTTATTTGTGACCACAAAAATATAGTAAGAAACAGAATGATACTAATCTTGTAAAGCACATACACATAGACAAATCTTGGTGTAACCTATTTGACCCCTTCACACTGATTTCTAATATCCTTGATTATTTTCTACATGCACTCCTAATTCAACTCTTCCTGATATGGCAGTGAACATATTCATTCCCAATTAAAGAAAAAATGAGTTTTGAAAAACTTGCTCTTAAGTGAACTTGAACTGGAAACTGATTTATATTTTTCAGCAAATGTGTTAGAATATTGAGCCCTTTCAGGAAATTCCTTGCTTTTCATTAAGACACTCTCAAAGGATAGGATGAAATAACTTCCTTAGGACTCTGACCTACATCCAGCCCAGTCGAATGATCAAGAGAAAGTTCTGCATGCACTGAACTCAACAGCATGTCTGCCTACCTTTATACAAGTAACTCAGTCATAGCAACTCATTGATTCATTACAATTGAGCAAAATAGAACTTTTATGTCACACATCAAATTTAGTTTCTAGTTGTGTGTTAAGAGCAAAAATGAGAAGGAACATGGATTGTAAAGGGACTCATGAAATACAGAATCAGAATTTGGAATAAAACTTTCAAATACTTATGAGTGCACACAAAAGAGAGATGAAAATCTAGCAGTTCTTTTCATTAAAAAATCGGAGCCTTTCTGAATGAATTATACATTGTATAAATGGCCAAAGTACAGAACATGTTACCTATGAAAGCCAGTCCACTCTGTAATTTATTATACTTTTTTTCCTGCAAAGTATTTTCTATTATAGCTGAATGGTGCAGAAATCCAAGGAAGGATAAAGTCAACAGGGGAAAAAGGCAGAAAAGAGCATTCTTTCTTTACTTTATAACACACAGTATGTCTATTTTACAGAGCAGAATTTACAGAAAAACAGCGCATGTCATTAATATATTGCATCCCTTTGGGAAACAACTACAAATATGTGCTCCAAAAGTAACAAGGCAGTTATATAAGATTTTTTCAGCATTCCAATAAAAAGTTCAGGCTCTCTTCAGGAGATCCCTAATGTCTCATGTCATATATGCCAGTTCTAAGACCACAGATAATCTTTTTTACGTGATAATATTCTCTACCTGCATGGAAAAAACATTTTGAAAATTTTAGTAGTGTTTCAAGGAGGAAATACACATTATATCAAATAGACATCTTTCTTCCAGGTCGTTTTTAATTTCTTTAGTAAAGACCAATTTTTTTCTACATAGAGGAGATCTCTTTTCAGGATAAGACACATATAAGACAGCTTTAGATTTGAAAGTCTTTCTTTTTAAACCAGATAACTGTTTTCACCCTGGTGAGATACGTCACTAATGAGCAAAGACATATAATGTGAGCTTTGACATTTATTTTGAAATTAAACTCGCGGGGCTGACCTTAGGACAATACAGACACCAAAGCCACAAACAGCCCCCAGACACTCACACAGGAGTTTTAATTCCAATAGATTCAAATAAGGCCAAGACTTTCCTGCATACTGTTCTAAGTCCCTGTGTTCCCTAAAAATACAGTGGAGAGGCCAGAAAATTTAGGGTGGATGGAATGTTTTTTCATAATTTCTCGGATCTTACTTGTTGATTATTAAGAATATGTTTACCTCATCATGTATCAAAAAGTTTTAGCCTATTTCTGTTCTCTCTTTCAAATAAAAAAGTCCCATGCTGTTATCCCTACATGTCAGACTAGTCTGTAAAAATGCACCTTGGAGAAGAGAAACAGGAGAGAGGCAGAGGGAAGTTAATTCCTTAAAAGAAACTATAAAGATCAGGAGACTGAAAAAAGAGGTATCTTTAAGGATTAAAATAAAATTTCCAAATAAATTATGAAAACAATTAAAAATATTTTTATTTCTTTTATCTCTATTATGCTCAAAAGAGATACAATTTACCAGAACTTACTTAATTTTCTCCATACCAGTGCAATTGATGTGCAAACATATTCAAATATGTTAAAAAAAATAAAAATAAGGTATCTATCAAATATAAATTGCCCATCAAAAAGTTTCTAGCTTTAATGTGGCATAGCTGGTTCAACAATCATTTTTACATTCCTGTTTATTTCATTAGTCAAAATATGTGAGATTTCATTCTTTTCGACTGATGAACTTATGTTTTTGTTGTTAGTAAACATAAACCCTAGGCAGTATCTTCTTCCACAACTGTTGGCATTGCAGTTCCTGATACAGACAATTCACTCTAATAGAGAAGGCAGCTGAGGGACAGCTTGTTAGTTATTAGGGATCCATATTCCCACAGAGATATTAAAAAACGCCAACAACTCAGATACTAGACTAGAGCAGCCCTTAGTCTTCAGTCTGCATTCCTATACTGAAAAGACAACAAAAAATCATATGACCCGACTGAGGAGTGTTGTATGAGCATGGTTTATCTGCACCCAAGACATCACCCCGATTGCTAGCCAGTCCCAGAACAGAACTCAGTATCCTACTGCTGTCCCTTGAGCCATGCAGCTCCAAAAATATTTTCTGCAGAATGAAAGCTTCTGGCTTTTTCTCTCTTCTCTTAGAATTATTGAGATCTTGCTAACCCTTGCATGTAGCATTCCTTTTTCCTTTGCAATGAGAGTTTTACAAGAGCATTTAAGGTGTAGAGTGAGTGAATATGCACAGCAGACAAATGGCCTCTGGATTTAAGAGTCTCAAAGGACTCTCAAACATGAATGGCTGACACATCTCCAAAGAAATCATTGCAAAGTATTGGATTACAAACCTCCCTTTAATATGGATAAAATTAAGGAAATTTGAGTGTGCTGAGATATAAAATAATTTCTCATTTAAAGAAACCTGGAATAAGAGATCCACATCTTATTCATATGAAAAACATAGATATTTTCAAGTAAAAAGAAAAAAACAGGTGGGAAAACAATATGTCATTCTTGTTTCCTACTAAAGTTATATTTTGGTAGTAAAAAATATTATTTCTTATCAGTTTTACAAAACTCTTGGAGAAAATTTATAAATGTTTTTATTAATTCATGAACACACCTGAAAAATAGAGGAATCTTGAAACAGACTTTTAAAACCAAGCTAATCAGACTAAACCAGGTACAAAATATTTGGCTATTTTCATTCACTTTAGGTTTAAACTGAGCTTTGCTTTCTTCATCCATCCCCATTCTGAAAATCAGAATTAAAAAAATATATTTGCCTCAGCTCCTGGATGTCAACCTTGATCACAAATATGTATGTGGTGTATTCTCTGTGTTTTTAGCATGATCAAGTGTCAGAGGTACAGAACCAGCCTAGAGCAGAAAGTCTTCTGGACCACATAATTTTCTGTACAGACAGATGATGGAATGAGTTACAGAAAGATTTCCAAGATTAACTCAGAACATCTTGGCCTTTTAGCATTTAACCTAGACCATTACCATTATTTTTAACAGAGTTCTTATGTGTGAATAATCTGTACCATCTGTTGGGTGTAAAAACATAGTAGAAAAAAAATACAACTGGGACACAGAAATATTACTTTTACTGGTGTATTTTATGAACAGATGCTCAGCATAAAATTCAGTTCCTGGAATAAAACCTTTATCCAGACAGAATCTGAAGATCAATGAACTTTGATTGTTCTCCCACATCCTAACCCCTCAAACACTGGATATGAGAAAAATCCTTATCAATTATGCTCTTTGAACAGCTAAATTACATAGAAAATAATGATTTTATTTTTTGCTATGGTGTTTGTAAGAACTAGATATGAATATTTGAAATGCTAGAATCACAATGGCTACAAAACCCTGTTTGACATAATGCAAGTGTAGTAGATATACCCACAATATGGAATAAGGCCAAAGAGTAAAAAAAAAAAGAATTCAAATTAAGTGACTAAACTCTGTATGTGGATGTTTACTGTTATTTGCATCATGGCTGACCAGCCAGTTAATCATCTTACACAGACGTGAAGGTGCAGCGATTTTCCTACAACAGTCAGACGCTTCCATTTGAGAAGCTCTGGTATTCAGTCACATGTCAGACTACACACTGCAAAACACAGAAAAACATGGCAGACAGCCTTTTGTGCACACTGGTTACAAAAGGGTATACCCTTTCAAAATTTTATGATTCTTTCATTGTCCATTCTTTCTTCTGTGATTAATCTAAAAAAGCTGTGCATTACATATGGGATTTGACAAAGACATGAGAGGCTAAAACTAGCTTCTGTCATCAGTTTGTGACTGCAAATTTTAGCTATAATCTGTCACCAATGACTGACTAGTCCAAGGCTGACCTTGGATGCCAGGTATCCACCAAACTGCCCTATCACTCCCCTCTGCAAGAAGACAGAGGAGAGAAAACATAGTGAAAGTTTCATGAGTCAAAGACAGGGAGAAATTCCTTACTGACAACTATCATGTGCAAAACAGATGTGAGTTGGGGAAATTAATTTTATAATATTTTTGTAATAACCAATCAGAGTCAGACCAGCATAATAAGAAGTAAAACAAATCTCAAAAACACCTTCCTCTCCACCTTCATGCCTTCCCCCCCCCAACCCCTGCCCCCAGTTTCTCCTTCTCATTCTACCTGCCCCCAGAAGCCCCCAGAAGATGGGAATAGTGGTTATAGTCAGCTCATCACACATTGTTGCTGCTGAGGGCGAGGAGTCCTTCCCCTCTCCCTCCCATGGGAGACAGCTCTCCTGAACTTCTCCAGCATGAGTCCTTCCCATACGGTACTGTTCACAAACTGGTCCAGTGTGGGTCCCTTTCCACAGGCTTCAGTCCTTCCAGCAAATCTGCTCCACAAAGGCTCCTCCCTCAGTCTGCAGGTCTCTGCCAGGACCTTCCAGCACAGGATTCCCACAGGGTTCAGAGCTTCTTTTTGACCCTGCTCTAGAATGGATCTTGTCCACAGGTTGCAGGTGGATCTCTGCATTCCCATTAACCTCCATGGCCTACAGGGGTACAGCTGCCTTACCATGGGCCGCACCTCAGGCTGCTGGAGAATCCCAGCTGAGGGTCCTGGAACACCCTTGTCCCACCTTCTCCACTGACCTTGGTGTCTGCACAGTTGTTCCTCTCATATGGTCTTAATCTTCACTTTTCTTAATGCAATTATATATGGACATTACTATTTTTTTTTTCCTTTATAAGAGTGTTATCACAGAGGCCTTACTACCTTAACTGACTGTCCCAGCCTTTGCAAGTGGTGGGTCTGGGGCCTGGGGCACGGGGAGATCTTCCAGCAGCTTCTCACAGAAACCACCCCTGCAGCTCCCCATCCTGCTACCGAAACCTGGCCATACAAACCTGATACAGCAGCTACATAGGTAATTTGAGTTTCTTTGGAAGATATCCTGTTTAACTACATTTGATATGTGTGATCCAGGGTGTCTTTACTCTTAGTATGTTCAAAGTGATAGTGAAAATAAAAATGGATTTGTTGTTGTCACCATTTTTGCTACAAAGTTACCTCTCCAGGTTTCTTACTGAAACTGGGCTTTTGTCCTTCTCCAATGACAGAATTTCACACCTTGCAACAGCCACTGGTCATGGACCTACCTTCCAGACTGTGCTAGGACAGATTGTCACAGGAAGATGTGTGGTGGATTTCAACTCCATGATAAAGCAGATGGGAGCTTTACAACCAATGGTGTAGGCAACAAAGGACTTAGGGACACATGAAGTAATAAATACAGACAGGCTGATTATCTATTGTATACCATTTAACAGGATTCCAATGGTAAAAATTAAATTGCTTCAACCACAGTCATGCCATTTTTGTGTTGTTAGCATTTGAATTAGTGAATCATAAAAAAGACAGAAAAAATTAAAGTTCTCACCCCTATGAGTATTGGTGCTCAAAAGACTCAGAAATTAGAAAAAATTAACTTCTTAATGATGAAACGAATATAACAATAAAACAAAAGAAAGAGTTCTGACTATTTCTTTTCTAGTTAAACTTTCACACAAACCACTTCAGATCACAGGATTCTAGAAAAATGAATATGCTGTTTATGGGATAGCAGCCTGTTTATGGGATAGCATGACAAGTTTTTCTCAAGGTTTCTAGGCACTACCATGATAGACAGTCATGGATTTTACAGGTGAATCTTGACTATAACCTTAAAAGTAAGTTTTTAAAACACTTGTTATGGGGTATATATAATAAGACAGTTTATATACTTTATGCATTGAGTGTCTTTAATATACCTTTATGATAACTTAGTTTCTGTTCATCTCATTGAGATACCTGAATCTTTTGTCCAAAAACACAAAGTTTTATCTTAGTGTCATAGAAGTCATTTTTCTTGTTCTCTTTCTTGCCCCAAGTCATTCTTGTACTCACCTCACCTCTCCCTGTGGGGATTGACAGATACGGACCTTGCCTATGCCAGCAAAGCAAAGCAAAGCCAGTTTATTACACAGTTTACTGGTATTTAGGCCTGTGCCTAGGAGCTCTATCCACACTATTTGCAGCCACATGCGCCCTTACCCAAAACGACGTTAAAAAAATCATTGCCTTCTCCACTTCAAGCCAGCTGGGATAATAATAGTTACAATCGGGCTAAACCTCCCCGAACTAGCCTTCCTCCACATCTCAACCCACACATTCTTCAAAGCCATGCTGTTCCTATGCTCAGGCTCCATCATTCACAGCCTAAATGGCAAACAAGACATCCAAAAAATGGGAGGACTCCAAAAAATACCACCCACAACTACTGCATGCCTCACCATCAGGCAACCTTGCCCTAATAGGAACACCATTCCCAGCAGGGTTCTACTCAAAAGACCAAATCATTGAAAGCCTAAACACATCCTACCTAAACACCTGAGCCCTACTTCTAACCCTTCTAGCCACATCAGGTCACTATGTTTGCACAAAATTTTGCACTCAGACCCCTTTGTCCTGGTCCCCTTTAGAAACACAATCTCTGATTATTCTTCTTATATTAGTAATGTCCTTTGTTAACTCTTTTGCCAGCAAAGTCCTTGTTACATCTTCCCTCATCAGAGCAGTCAGTTAGAGGGTCAGAGTCATCAGACATGATGTCTTCACTTCTGTTCTTGCATTGAGTTTATCTCTCCCTTGGCTTTCACTGTACCATAGCCAAAAGACCTGAGGTGCGTCTGTAACTGTCTGATGTCCTGCACCTCCCTGGACAAAATTAGTCTTAGAAGTTCTTTAGAGGACTTTTATTATATTCATATTTTATTCACATAGTTAGAGATACAATGGGAGAACAAAATATTTATGTGTATAATCACTAATTTAAAAAAAAAGGTTGACAAGGTTGACTTACAGAGGAGTTAAATATGTATTTTTGTGCAACCAGAAAATGACTTTGCTGGATTAGTATAGACCAAATTATTTCATAAAAATTAATGTTCTTCCATTAATCCTACCATTATTAAGACTTTTAATTAATTTATTTGCTAAAAAAAAATATTCATCTAGGGAGTAACTAAAACTTGAAACTCTACAGTTAATTATATCAAGACTATTTATATTTCAGAAAATTTTAGAAATATTGAAATACTTTTATGATACTATTTGATCTGATAATTTTCTATAATTATTAGGACAAAAATATATGTCATTCTTATGTACGGTCTTTGAAGCTGTCTTTCTGAGGAGGTCAATATTTTGGAGAAAATTTATTATAGTTAAGCAATTTAATCAAAATTTTATTTGGAAAGTATTTGCTGCACAGATTCCAAACTAAGGTATTATTTTCATATTCTGCCTGAAAGCTACCTGAAAAACTCTGGTATTTTTATGTGCATGAATTCCAAAATGGAGTTCCCAGAGACCTTTATATCATTGCAGAATATTTTCCTTTTAAATTCTGTGTTGCACTTTTCTCGTTAAAGCACCATAAGTACTAAATAACAAAAAAGGATTAACAGAATAGAAATATAGAAAGTCTTCACTTTAGAAACTGTTCCTGGAGATAAAAGGCACTAAAACCTAAATACAAATGTGCAATATGAATATGACTTTTTTCCTTGGTGTTTTACAAAAAATGTGTCAAGAATGTTATGGACCTTCAGAAAGCACATGGACCAGAACCCACCTGAGCGTGAGTATGCTTGCACAGAAATGAGCAATAAAATGATATTTTAATTAATATAAAATGTTTTCACAAATGATAGTCCCATGAAAGCATACCACTTGGAAAATGCAGGCAGACAACTGTTTCAATGTGCCTCTCTTTAAATGGCCACATCTAAATGGGTTGGTGTCAACGTACTTTTAATGAGTTTTATCCACCCAAATAGATTCCCAAAACCAGTGGGATTTCCTAATAATTAAGCTAGTTTTATTCATTTATTGGTAGCAAGGCAGCCCAGAAAAAAAATCTTAACTACATCAAGTTTGGGGTTTTTTCTAAGTATAGCTTTGTTCAGAAATATTTTTTGTACACCTGACAAGTTGTCATAACGTATTATCAGTATTTTGTGAGGAGATAACCAGTGGACATGTAAGTGCTTAACGTCTTCCAAACAGCAAGACAGTAATCCTTGGGAACAAAACTTCAAGTGAAGATGTGGGGAAAAGATTGAGAATGTTTGATTCCAGAAAAAAACAAAGAAGTAAACAAACCAACAAACAAACAAACCCAGCCCAGACATTTCTCAAGCTGAGTTTTTATATTCAAAGTCTTAGGATCTACTAATGTATTCTTTAATAAATTATCATCTGCAAAACCCACAAACAGTATGCCAGCAGCTCCCAAAGAGCAAAGTAAAGCAGCGAATGGAACAGAGCCTGAGTGAATGGCAGATCTGTTCAAGCACCAGAATTACTGGATTGTTAAAATGGTGTTCCTGTCCTAATCTTTATGGCATTTAGAACTCTCTGGAATGCACCAGGTAGGATAGTATGTGGCATTTGACCTGTGTGAATTTATTATTCCATAGCCTCACTTAAAATTACCTATTGCCTACTTCAAGTCAATGGCAAAGTGTCTGTCTCTTTTTTTTATATCTGTTATATTAAGAAATGTAGCTATGACAAAATGCTGTCTCTTTACTTTGAAGTGCAAATTTTTTGTGCAAAGTTTACATAAGCTTGACATCACACAGCCTACCTGTCATTTTCTTTAAACATTTCCAAGAGGAAAAAAATCAGAGAAAAAGTAATGTATGATATTTTCTACTCACTTCTATAAATTTAAGTACATCTACCAGCCTTTAGTTTTTACAAAAAATATTTATGAATTTCTTACTTTTTATAAAAATAAAGTCTTCAATTAATAGCTGGTCAATGTCTAGCATCCTTGTACACAGTAGGCCTATAGATCACCCAGGGACACATAGCAAGATTATCAGAAGTTAAACATTACAGGAGATTTGCACAAGGAAAGACAGAAAGCCTCAGAAGTCACAAAAAGTAAAGGACTTGTAAAGGATTGTCCTAGTTGAGATGGAGTGCAGCAGAAAGCCAGGAAAATTTAACATACCAGTACAGATTTGGTTGTACCGATATTTGCTTTGGCCTATGAAATGCAGCAATCACTGAAAGTGCTGAGCACCTTTAACTCCCTTGGGCTCCAGTTCCTCCAGATACTGCTTGATACCTTCCATGATTATTTCCTGACTAATTCTCTCACATATTTACTTTTGTTAACACAAATGCTTGTTGATCCCAGCTTGCCAAGCCAAATGCAATGACAATTAATCCTACAACTTGTAAATTTGAAAAATAAGTTTCATACTGTGAATAACATGAGAAAGTTGAAGTTTTCGTTTGCTAAGCAGTTAAGATTTTCACAATAAGGATGTAAGAAACCTAAGGGGAGTGGAAGAGGACTGTTGCTGCTTTTTATAATGAAATATTCTTCCAAACAGAGCTAAGACGCTATTGCCCATATCTGTATATTATTTTTAAATACTTGGTATGTTACATAGAAAAATACTAAAATTATGTATCATATCAAGCATGCACTTTTTAACCACAGCTGTCTCTAAGAGTTGTGTCCACTCCAAAGAAAATATCAGATTCAGTTCAGGCATGTGTTTTAAATAATCTAGGGTAGTGTGCAGTCAGGAATAATTTATTATGCACATCTGTAAGAGTGCTACATTTTAAAAGACACAGTTTTTATTAGAGCTTAACATTATTTTCTTAGGGGGAGGGCAGAATCCTGACAGTTTTAAAGAATCAGTTTTCTTCTTTAATAAAAAAACCCCAAAAACAAAAACAAACAAAAAAAACCCCTACACACTCAATTCAGTCCAGATTTTATTTGATCATTCTGCATGGTTTTGTGACTTTTTTACTTTTCAACATGATGAAACAAAGGATTAAAACTCAAAATCCCCCTCTTTAAATAGAAACAGCTTTTAGCAGGAGGAGACAGAAATCTTTGTTCCGAGCTGACAGCAAAGGGCTGCATTCTGCCCTTGACACAGCCACCCACTGCCATTTGGGGTGGGGGAGCAGTGTGCGTGGGGTAAGGGGCTTGTTATTCATCAGTGTTTGCTCTGGTTTCTTTTAATTTTCTTTTGAGGCATGAGGAGATGGATTCTGTTAAAAAAAAAGAATAAAAACTTTAACTTGCTGCATGGAAATATCACTGGTCAAGGCTAATCTTGATCTACACTGCTACAGTGCAGCACCTTGGCATACTCCAGCTAGTACCCCATGTTCCTGGCAACTTGACTCACTGTGCCTTTCCTTCTCTTTTGCTTCAAGAATTTCTGGCCAGGAAGGGGCGGGGGCACCTCAAATACAGGTCGTCAACCTCAAAGCAAAAATATATCTATGCAGTTGGCAACCCTTCAGAAGGTGGGAATCATGGATTTTTCTACATGGAGGTTAATTTTTTCTAAGGGATGACAGAATAGACAGGAGCTGCATTTTGCAGCCTACAGAGCAAGTATGCTCAGCTGAAGCTTTCAAGTGATCTTCTGCAATTATACAAAATCACAGCCTTCTTGTTCTTGGTTCCCACAGCACTCAGCTTGCTGCTAGCAAGAGAAATCTGCGGTTTCAGGCTTGCTAGTTTACTCTTACCCACAGGTCCAGGATGCTCATGCATCTCTGAACACAACATTCCAAAAGCAGTGGTGTTTCTCTAGTATTCCATCTCCCTACATTTGTTTGCACCTCACATCTATGTGCAGAGCATATGTTGAATAAACATTTTGAAGCTGGGACATGTTTCTAATTATACTACCAGTGAGACATTGTTCTTTTGAAGAAGTTATCTTTTTTTTTTTTTAATTCCAAGTCTTATTCTGCCTGATGGGTCGTGAAGACTAACAGCTTTGCCTTCATTGGTGTTGCCGCTATAGATGGATTGCAAAGCCTGGAATAATCATAGGGACCAAAATCTAGTCCTACCTTGATGTTAGCTTTTGCTAATAATAATGTTGTTCCCCATTTAGCATTGTGTCCTTTCTTGTATAGCATTTAGGGTGAGATTCGGAACTTCTATTTGATTGTGTTTTATTACCTTTTACCAATTTCAATGGATGCCATAGAACATATGTCAAAGAGTATCTCTCCTATCTTTTCTCCTACTTTCAAAAGAAGAGAGCAGCTTTTCTGTACATATTTATTTAAGCAAAAATAAAGAAAATCGTATCTTTGATAAATGAAAGCATTTGTAATCCCTTTATCCAAGTAGAATATAACAGATATAATATTATTAAATATTGTTATTAAGTGAATCCATGAGAATGGGCAGTCAACCTCAAGCTCCTTCCTGTATTTTACAGGCACATAAATTTCTCAAACAGCATCTTGGAAGATTATTTGACAAAGGTGCAAAATTTACAAATATTAGCAAATTTAATTTGAATATACTCATATTTCATAGGAACTGTTACAGAAAGGATTAAATTTTATGTGACTCTGAGTTTCATATTGCATGGGCAGAACTTCGTGAAGGAATTATGTTGCTGAGCTTAATAAGCACATGTGCAATTTATGGCATTATCAAAAATTGGAAAATATAATACCTACAGAGTTATTGAAATTTGACAGAATGCATTTGTTCACAGCATAAGCTCATAAAAAATAGAAAGGCTAATTTTAAAATCAATTATTTGGGCTAATAATTGTATAGTGCCAGCTGATATATTTTTCAAACATATTAAGATATGGAAAATCTGGAGGACATTCAAAAACATGTTAAAATATGACTAAAAGACAATACCAAGATATGCTGAACAATGAGCAGTTTTGGCAGGCACAAAATTATCTGTTCTATTATAATATTAATCTTCTCTATTAAGGAGATATCTCAAGAGAAGCACTGATTTTTGAAAATAAAAGACTGCAAGAATTTGACTACAAATATTTCAGAATACAAAGTCCTGCTGAGGAAACCTATAGACAGTGGATTCATGCTCTGTAAACATACTTGATACAGCCTCTGTTCAGCATAACAATTTTTGACAGAGCATATAGTACTAATAAAAGGCAAATTGACTGCTTTATGGACTCTTTACTGACTTCAGCATTTTCACACTATGCAAACTCCATTAATCACAGTTTCTGGACTGAAAAATTAAAGTTACAGAAGCTAGATTTTAATCATATTAATTATAGTTTCTATAATTAGCATCTGTATTTATAATCACCATTTAGTTAGATTAACTAATTGTTATGACAAAAATAATCGATGTAAAAGGCCCTATACACTCTGAAAGCTGTAGAGTAAAAGCCTTACAAGAAAACCTCCCTGCTGTGATCCAGTGTGATGGAGATCTCAGAAATGGACTCAAATGCAATTTTAGTATGGTTTCAAGATGACTAAAACAACAAATAGTTATCAATCATAATGTGAAGGTAATAGCTCTACAACCTTCATTGATAAAAAAATCACACTCTAATAGAATTGTAATCGTGCTGAGCCTGTAGATATCAGTAAGAGGTGACTTTTGTGACATTCATTACCCCTGGTATTAACAGAAACATATCCCATGTTTCAGCAGAGTCAATAGGCTCCAATAAACTGAGTCTCAAAATTGCAGTGTATGTATGTGTGTGTGCATGTAAAAGCTGTGTATTACATCCTGCCATGTTTAATTCATATCATGTGTGCTCTTTGGTATGGCACCTTGCAGATAAGTGCTCATAACCTTTAATCTGAGAAAACTTTTCTACAAACTGGAAAGTGCTTTTTTCTTTTTCCATACACCAGGAAATTAAATGCAGATAAAATAACTGATTTACAAAGAATACTACATTTTTTTTAGAGCAAAGAAATAAAAGTAGGATAATATAGCTATGCAAAATATGGGAGCGCTTTCTTCAAGATCTTTTCCCATAATCTATTATTATACCCCAAGGAGGAGCAAAGGAGAAAACTATCATTTAACTTAAAAAATAGGTTGTAGATCTAATTTTAAATGTAATTAAAAATAAATTAAAAATAAAATAGCAATCAAAAAAACAATTACCCTGGGCATGACCACATTTATTTTATATTTATTTTTATTGTCATGGTTTTGATATATTCTAATGTCTTGCCTTTTGTTCTTCCCTACAAGTTATTTGTTCTCTCTCCAGCATTTTGAACGGCCATTGCTAGAGTGGGTCATTTTTGTTTTCTTGAATGGTCTTTCTGATGGCATATCATTGTTATAAAAAGAAATTCCCTAACCAGAAGTCAAAATTTTCTCCCGAGTGGATTTGTGTCTGCCAAAGAGATACTGTTAAGGGCATTGAGATATTACCTTTCCCTGCAGTTATAATAAGTCACCCTAATATTCACCTTTTAATCTTGTTCTATGAAAACTAACATGTTTCCTCCCAAAAATATTTTTGTAATGAATGATAGAAATTTTCCATTAAAAAAATAAGACTGGTATATGTTAGTAGTGTTGAGCTTTTTATTATTTTACCTAAATTTCTTTCAAGACCAAGATGTTACTTAAAATATTTAGATTTCAGAATATTTTCTTTTGTTTCTTTTAAATAAATAAAAAACCAAAAATCAAAAATATAGTCAAATACCTCCTATTGTTTTTTGTTTGTCATTACTTCTCCAGGCCAGATAAATATTCTTTGGATGTAGTGCAAGTACAATTTGTATTCACAACTATTTTTGAGGGTTTTTGATGATCTTCTTCTGCAGTCATATGCAAAGTCAAAAATTTGATCTGAGGGATCAGATTAGTTTTTACTAATAACAATTTTATTAGTTAATAATTATAAATTTCCTCCCAATTATTATTGTTAGGAGTTCAATAATTATTGAATAATTATACTATTAATTATTAATATTTTTAGTAATTTCAAGGTTCTAAACTGCAAAAATTAAAATTAGTTGTATTGGTGTGATATATTGCATACTTCCAGCTTTCAAATTGTTAAGTTTTTGATTTAGTGATCCTCTCTACACCAATCATCAGCTGTTTCAAAACTATCTTTCATACAGCATCTTCCATGAGCTCCTCTGCATCCCTGAGGAGATTATGATTACTCTTTTTACCAAGGACAGTCAAAGATTTCAAATTAAAGGGAGCAACTTACACTCATAAAAAATATTCAATGAGTATAAGACAGTAATAGATAGCCAACAACATTGTTTTGGAGCACCACTTACAAGTGTTTGAAATGCGTGATCAATTCCTGTTGCCATTACATACATTCAAGACATAAAACTATGATCAGGAATTATAGAAACCAACATAATGGAAGATAGCACAGACAGGTTCATGATACAGGTACAAATTAGTTCCTTTTTAGAGCAAGTGCATAATTGCTAGCTGGAATTTTTGTTCCTCTGAAATAGATTTAATTTATTACTTAATGATATTTGTAGCTGCAGAGGTTTCATTCAGGGTCTTCTTATTCTTGTTCTACTGCTGTCTAGCAATAAGGTTAAGGTTAGTGAGGGATAGGAATCTTAGAAAACTTGCAGGCCAAGAAAAGGTAAAATACCTTTTTTTTTTTTTTAATAAGCAGCTCTAGGACTAAGATATGAGTAAAAGAAAATTTTGCTGAACGAATAAGGCATAAAGTTGGAACTACATAAATTAGGCATTTTAACTAGTAAACAACTACACCGAAATTGCAACTTTTCAAACCAGAACTGCATTTCAGATGACTATATTGCAAACATGCCCTCCATTTTTTGGTGTGGCTCATACACCACTGAATGCCAGTTGTAGGGAATGATGTTTTAGAATTCTTTCATTTCATCAACTGGTCTTCACTGCAACAGAGAATCCCTTCGACATCACAGACCAATGTTCATAAATTTAACTTTTCTCCATTTGTGACATGCAACTACTATCAGTACCAGGATGAGCAATTTTGCCTGCAGTTTCCCTCAGAGGGCTGCCATCAAGCTGTGCAATGCTACAGTGGCCTATGCACCCACTGATCACGTCATGGCCTTGTTTTTACTGCCTTGTCCTTTAAACAATCCTGTCTGTTTCTGTTGCTTTTGTGCAATTTATTCCAGTAGAGAATGTCTGATTCTTTTTTAGATTTATCCTATTTCTTACAGTCACAGAACTTGAGTTATTTATCTGTCTTAAGTCCCTTTCCAAAGACACACTTGTGACAACCCTTCATGTGTTCAGAACTAAAGCTATGTGCTTAAACTTCCATGACATTCAAAAGTCAAGCATATGTATGTGTACAATTTGTGTGTGTACAAATTATGATCACCTTCAATGACATCTTTTTCAGACTACTTTTAAGCTGCTGCGACTTTCACAGGGGATGCTGTGATCCTATTTAAAATTAATTCTGCAGAATTTCACAGATCTTTTTCCATCTTAGACATGATGGAAAACTTTTTTCTAATGTGTCCACTTGCTCACTAGGTACACACTATTCTTGAAGTAAAGTCATTTAAACCCAGTTCAAGTGTAGTACATCAGCACTGAGGAGCAATTTATCTTTACTCTCATTTCATTTGCAAACTTGTCCTCTAGTGATGGGGTTTTAATTCTTTATCCCTCTATTTCTCCACACTTTCCTGTAACTGTTCTGTAATGATTAATTCTAAAATATTTTAGTAACTCAGCCATGCTAAATAATTTAAATTTAAGTGCCCTCACAACTTTTCTACATCCTTTTTTCCCTATATGATATAAAATCAGATCTGTTCAATCTCATGTTGGCCACCAATAACTCCTGTTTCTGTCATGTCTTAATTACTTTCTCTTTAAGTCTTTCACTTATGTGTGACAATATTAAGTAAAGCCTTTCCATCATTGTTAATTATAAGTGTGACTGTGAATAATTATTCTCCAAGTTTGCAGGGTTTAATTCACATTTACAGTGGAAAGTACAAAACTTCTTCTAATACTATATTCAGACCTAAATTCCCACCAAAAAAAAGTAAATTAATAAGAGATGTGGTGCTTTCCTCAAATAATAGTCATATATATGGAAAGATCACAAATCAGTTCCTCTGAGAAGAAGAGGATTATTCCAGATTCAGCCCATTTGAATGAGTGTGGAGATAGATACAACATATAAACCAAGTAATTCCAATGCAGGGTACACAATACAGATCAATTCACTAAGTCAGTGGCTTCACTATGCAGTCGCACCCCAGGTACCATTGCATACCATCTGAGTCTGGTTAGATTTTTGGCTTTGTTTGTCTGTAGTAAGCAACTATACCACCAGAAAACCACCATGATAGTTCGTAAGGGCTGTAGTAACATCTGGTTACCAGTTGGTAGGCACAGCATCACACAGATTTAACTCTGCCTTGCTCTGCTCACAGAATACATGATTAAGAATGAATCCTACTTACAACACTCAAGGTAAAACACACACTTAAATTTTTACCTGTTCAAAATGAATTCTAGTCACTTGTCTGATTAAGAAATTCTGTGTTTCCAATGAGGGATTACTGTGCATGTATAATTTAATATACAAAAATTAGGACTAATTGCATCCCCATGGCCAGTATCTCAAGAACCATCTTCACATTCTTGAAGGTGTTATTAAAAACTTTAAGGTTTCCCAAAAGTCAAAGTGTATTACAGGTATATTCCCCAAAACTCTTTTATATGGAAGTGACTTAATGAGACATTCTGAGTACAGAGAAAAGGAGGGAAAAGATAAAAAAGAGGATGGTTACTGAAAGATAGACCTGTGCTATCTCATTGTTACCCATCAATAGGCCAAAGTTTTCTAACCTCTGGCCTAAAGGCAAAGTACTTATAAAATAAATTCAGATGGGCAAAATAAAGAAAAATACTATAATATAAGTAAACTAAAAAAAACCCCAAAACCTAAAAATAATAAAAACAATTACTAGACTAAAAAATAAAAATAATAAAGGTGTTAATGGTGTTCAAAAATAAAGCTTCTCAAACAGGCCTATCACGGATGAAACGGAGACAAGAAAGCTAAGAAGCTTCTGAGAACAGCAAATATTTAATTGTAATGTAGAGTCTGAAGGTGAACAGAGAGCCTGATTGCAAATTGAAGTTTTGAAGAGTGAGTTTTAAAAAGCATGATGAGTGACCCTGGATGAAAGACATAGATAAGTCTACTTGTATACAAACAAATTAGTTCTTTCTGGCTTTCAGGGTAAAAGAAGAAAAGACGGAAATGTTTTGTCCTAGAACAAGAAAATTCTGAAAGAAAAAAAGAGATTTTTTTTTTAGTGTGAGAAATATGTTCCTTATCCTGAAGAGTTAAAATTCTACAGTGAACCAATTTTCAGCAGAGATAAATAAAAGTTAGCATGATCTCCCATTCTCAAATGAAGTGCAGACCTCAACATTGCTATAGTAAACTTAATACAATATTTTAGTTTTCTATAGCACTGGGAGTTTCACTCTTTTTGTCCCTCTTTTTCCTAGTTTTCTTTCCTGTATTCGTTAATGAGAAGTAATCTTTAAGAGAGATATCATGAGGAAGTGAATCATAGTGAATTGTTATAGAAGAGCATTATTGACCCAGAGGATAGACTGAAATCTCTTACAACAACACTTGTGAGAAAAGTTGTCCATTTGCAGAAGAAAGAGGTGGCTCTTGACTTAAAATGAGTTTACCATCAAGGAGAAAATAACCATGGTACTCTATGACTTCTTTTACTAGGATTTTTTTTCCTTCACTATTATTGATGTATTTACCATTCTGTACCTTACCTCTGTGAAGCAAGGAATTACTAAAAACTACGCCTTCACAAAGGGAACTGAGACACAGTAGGACTATAAGCAATTTGACAACAGTGACACAGGATTTATGTGAAAGAACAGGGAGCTGAACCCCTGTTTGTCAATCCAATCAACATTTTAAAATCAAAATGCTGGCTCACCTATCTAGGCCTCTAGCCAAAACTAAAATTGAACTCGACTGGGGGCTTTTTGTAAATTCTTCAGATGAATGTTTCCTACCAGATACTCTTTCTTTATAGGCAGTGGGAGATGCCAAAATGCAACAGAGTAAAATTAGGAATGTAATGTATTCCAAAACCATGAGTTAAAGGAGATATGTCAATAGGGGTCACAGGTACCTAGCTTCCTTATATTATTAAGCCTTTTCTCTAAAGGTTTTCAGCTACATCCCAAGTGACACTTCAGATCCTGCATATATTTAAAAATAAATACTGGAAAACTACGCATTAAAAAAAAAAGAAGAAAGAAGGCTTTCAGCTGTGATGTGCTCCCCATAAGTTAAAACCAATATTGTTCGAAATACTATGGTTCTTTGAAAAAAAAAAAAAAAAAAAAAACAAATCAAAACAAAACAAAACAAAACAAACAAACAAAAAAAACCCCAACACATTTTAATAACAGATTTTCTTGCAAAGTGGTATTTTTAGACGCTATTAATAGAACAGCAAGAATTGTCCTTCTGCCTGGGAGCACTGACATGTGGCTGGCTGTGGATGACATGCAAGAAAGAGAAGAACTTGGTTCTCACCTAAATGGAGCTGACACTTATGTGATTTGGGTTACATCATTAGCTGGGATCAGCTGTGCGACTTCTGTTTTGGGAAGACTTAAAGTCATAATTTATGGATTAAACATCTTCATTAAGAAATTTTGCTTATTATAGCAAAATTGAATAAAAGCTGTAGAGAAGACTAGCAAAACCCTGTCCATTGATGAAGACAAGAATACTTAGATAAAATGAGATGAGATAATTGATGAAGATAAGAATACAGAGAGATCAAGCTGAGCACCTTTGGAGTGGAGACCACACCCCAGGGCTCTCAGCTGCTGGGATTGAACAGACCCTCACACCAGAGGGTGGGGAAAGCAGAGGTTTTTTGGTGTGTGGTGAAAAAGCCTCTGGTCCCAGACAGTTAACACCCATTCTCTGCACTGCAGACCAGCTCAGCTCTTCACCTCAGGAAAAGCCGCATTCACATGAATGACAGCGGAGGGGGTGTCATGGCCCATCAAAGGCCTGCCCCCCAAAAGGGGTCCCCAGACCCTGCATCAGAGCACTGCGAATGATGCAACCATGATGCAAGGAACAATGTCAAACCTAGCTCCCTTAGGGAAGACACCTGGGCATTCCCACCTGGTCCAAACATATATTAATCCACTGGTTTCTGTATTTTTCAGCAGCAGTGGCAGTGGCATGTGGTGAGGGACTCTCACCACCAAGAAGGCCAGATGGAGGGGAGACATCTTTGGGACCCCCAGAGGGTGATATATTTCCACCTAATCCATTCCCCCACCCCTCAAGCACAACTCTTGTTCTATTTCTTTCTTTCTTTCTTTCTTTCTTTCTTTCTTTCTTTCTTTCTTTCTTTCTTTCTTTCTTTCTTTCTTTCTTTCTTTCTTTCTTTCTTTCTTTCTTTCTTTCTTTCTTTCTTTCTTTCTTTCTTTCTTTCTTTCTTTCTTTCTTTCTTTCTTTCTTTCTTTCTTTCTTTCTCTCTCTCTCTCTCTCTCTCTCTCTCTCTCTCTCTCTCTCTCTTTTTCTTCCTTCCGCCACTTCCTTCCGCCACTTCCTTCCTTCCGCCACTTCCTTCCTTCCTTCCGCCACTTCCTTCCTTCCTTCCTTCCTTCCTTCCTTCCTTCCTTCCTTCCTTCCTTCCTTCCTTCCTTCCTTCCTTCCTTCCTTCCTTCCTTCCTTCCTTCCTTCCTTCCTTCCTTCCTTCCTTCCTTCCTTCCTTCCGCCACTTCCTTCCGCCACTTCCTTCCTTCCGCCACTTCCTTCCGCCACTTCCTTCCTTCCGCCACTTCCTTCCTTCCGCCACTTCCTTCCTTCCGCCACTTCCTTCCTTCCTTCCGCCACATCCTTCCTTCCTTCCGCCACTTCCTTCCTTCCTTCCTTCCGCCACTTCCTTCCTTCCTTCCTTCCGCCACTTCCTTCCTTCCGCCACTTCCTTCCTTCCGCCACTTCCTTCCGCCACTTCCGCCACTTCCTTCCGCCACTTCCTTCCACCACTTCCTTCCGCCACTTCCTTCTGCCACTTCCTTCTGCCACTTCCTTCCTTCCTTCCTTCCTTCCTTCCTTCCTTCCTTCCTTCCTTCCTTCCTTCCTTCCTTCCTTCCTTCCTTCCTTCCTTCCTTCCTTCCTTCCTTCCTTCCTTCCTTCCTTCCTTCCTTCCTTCCGCCACTTCCGCCACTTCTGCCACTTCCGCCACTTCCTTCCGCCACTTCCTTCCGCCACTTCCTTCCTTCCGCCACTTCCTTCCTTCCGCCACTTCCGCCACTTCCGCCACTTCCTTCCTTCCGCCACTTCCGTCACTTCCTTCCGCCACTTCCTTCTGCCACTTCCTTCCGCCACTTCCTTCCGCCACTTCCTTCCGCCACTTCCTTCCTTCCGCCACTTCCTTCCTTCTGCCACTTCCTTCAGCCACTTCCACCACTTCCTTCCTTCCGCCACTTCCTTCCTTCCTTTCTTTCTTTCTTTGCTTCTTTTACTATTAAATGAAACATATCCATTTTTTAGCACCAACATCTAACATCATTAGGTTTTAATCCCATTTTTGAGTATATTTTGAACTTTTCTGGTTCTGATCCACTTTATTCACAGAGCCATAGTTTCCTCTGGTTTCCTCTGTTAAACCAGTTTGTAATATGCTCGCGATCAAAATTTTGTTCTCTCTATTAGTGTACTATCTCTCTATTGGTGTACTATCTCTCTAATGTTATTTATGGCCTTGGCTCTAACCACTTTTCCAGATGAGAGCAGCTCCAGGAATTATGTTACTGCTGCAAATTTTAGCTTCATATGTACTACTCATGGCAAGATTGTGAAAGCACGGTATGCATATGTTTGTCACTGCCTGATTTTATGCATATTTATCTATTAGAAAGGCTGGTAGCTTTTATTTCAAAAGCATGTACAACTAGAATAAAATCACTCTAAAAGTGTAAGACAAGAAATGAAAAATGTTAATTAATTCTATAAATCCAAGTCATATTTTCTACTTGACGAATAACCATTACCAATCTCATGCTGAGTGTTTAAAATTTTAAAAGTAAAAACAATTGAAAAATGGAATATTTTACCTCTCAGAACAGTGAGAGGTTTCATTGTTTAATAATATTCATTTTTAATGCTTGTGAATACTTTGTTTGTTGAATAAATAGTTTTTCCCACTTTTCTCCAAGGACATATTTGCCTGAACCAGTGTGTGGAGGGGCCACTTGAATTTATTTTCCTAGAGGCACCTAATTTGGAGGTTTTCTCTTAAATTTGCCCTAAACCAGGACAGCCTCCTTTGAATATTGTCTAATATCTTAAGGTCCTTTTTTTCTTATGGCACCCAAAACTGCCCAAGGACTTGAGGTGAGGCTGCCCCAGAGGAGAGCAGAGTGGGACAATCCCCTCCTCTGCCCAGCTGGTGATGCTGTGCCTGATGCCCCCCAGAACATGGTTGGCCCACTGCTGACTCAAATTCAACTTTCCACTGACCAGGACCCCCAGGTCTCTTTCTATGATGCTGCTTTTCAGCATCTCATTCCCCAGTCTATGCACACACTGAGGGTTGTCTTGTCCCAGGTAGAGAATACCAGCACTTGACCTCGTTAAACTCTGTATGGTTGGTGATTTCTCATCCCTCTAATTTTTGAGGTCTCTCTGCAAGTCCTCTCTGCCCCCTGCTCCTTTAGGAGGTGATGTTTAAAAAGTAACCAGCGCTGATGTACCCTAGCCCCTGCAAAAACACTTTCACAGGGGACTTTAATTACTAGTTCCCTGAGGAGCCTGAAGTCTGTTCATGGTCAAAGCTGAGATTTTGCTAGCTTGTTGAGATTTTAAGTTCAGTCTCTTCATGATTGTTGTGTCCAAGACAGTTGTCAGTCTCCATTTTGCTCATGAGGTCTACTCTGTTGACAAATAGAAAATCAGGGAGGGCCTGGGTTGTACCAGCTGGGATGATCCCAGCTGATTTTGGGCAAGTTGAAATCTCCCATAAAGGCAATTGAAGTTGACTTGGAAGCATCCTTTAGTTCCTCAAAGTATAATCTATCAGTGTCATCACCACAGGTAGGAGGTGTCTTGGGTTACAAATGTAAGGTGTAACCAAAGTACGTATTCTACCACCACCTACATCACCTTCTGATGAGTTGTTAGTGGTGGGTCACTTTCAACAGCTGTCCAATGCACTCCCAGCCTAAAGGTGGAAGCGGGGGCACAAGGGGTCATCCCTGCTAATGGGCCATCAAGGACCCCTTGGAATGGCTCATGGAATTACATCCTCCCACTGTAAAATTCCCTGCCTTGGCTGAAGTAACCAGCATTCCTGCCTGTGTATCATCTGGGACTCGGGACACCACAATATGACCACTGGGTTCTGAGAGGACAATAACTAGATTCCCAGAGCTTGATAACTACCACTGGACCTCCAGGACCACCACTTAGATCTAAGACAGCATTTATCACTCCAATGGGACTGCAAACCCCATTCAATCAGACTGCTATCATCATCCTGACCAACAGGCTGTCAAGTCATATTCTGGCTTTGCCTGTTTAAGCCAATGTTTCTGGACTATTGCCCTTATTGTAATTTTCCTATTAAATTGTAGCTCTGACTTGAAATCTCTTGCGAGGTATTTGCATGGAATTAATTTCTCCCACTGGTTTATCTTCAAACCAGCACAGGAGGTCTGTAGTAGACTCTCGCAGTGACATCCCCATCATTTTTTTTGCTCCTTGATTCTTACCCAGAGGTTCTCAACTGTGCCATTGCCAGCTGAGAGATCCATATGTTCTATTGTTTCTGTTACATACAGTTCCACCTCTCTGCCTCTTCTGCTGTGCCTATCTGTCCTACAGAGCCGGGAACTGTCCATCAGGACACACCAGACACTGGACTCATCCCACAAGGTTTCACTTATGCCAGTGGTGTCAAATCTCTGCAACTAGGACAAAGCTTCATCTTCTCTTATTCCTCATGCTCTCTACATTAGTGTGAAAATTTCAGATATGATGTTTTTTAGGCAACATCTCATGAAGCAGATTGAGGAATCCTATTAGGGCTTGTTTGCTTTAAGTTTTTTTTGTCACACTGTCATCACTGGCTAGCCTGGTATTTTCTCTCTGTTCCTTCCAAACTACTTTGAAGATCTATTAATGAGCCCTCTACCTCCTGTGCAAGAATTCATATTCCTCTCTCTAAGAAAGGTGCATCCATCCCATCAGTTGTTAAACAGAGCATGGTTAAAACCCCAAATAATATACACCAGATAATTGATGTTCAAACTGATTTTCACCAGATGCATTGCTTACTTCCATTGTACTTAGAAGCGTCCCCCCATCATGCTATTCACAAATGTGGCTTCTCTTTGAACTTTTTTTTTCCCAACATCACACATTTCTACTTTAGCAGAATGAAGTGAAAAAAGTCCCTGTATGTTGGCACACAGAACATAGTGAAATCTGACTGGCCCATTTTCTTTCTTAAAATGGACAAAATACCTTTTAGTAAAAAATGTGGCTCTGCTCTTTTCTTCCATTTCTTCTGTGCCATTTACAGATTTCAGTCTTATGGAGTAACAGCTAATGTTCAGTGACCTGCTTTTGTGTTCCATCTTGCAAGAATAGTAGGATTTTTTGGCACAGACTGAGCAACACTGCTTGACTTTGCAAATTGGCAACAGCAAGAGCTTTTCAGTGCCCACTGCAGCATCAGGATCATCAGCATAACCAAGTTGTTTTTCCAGGCACATTACAGTCTACCATGTAGTAAACTTCTTCTCCATACATCTTTAATATAGTAGTGACTATTGTTATGTGCCACTAAGTTTACACCACACCAGGATTTAAGAACCCATGCTCAGAAAAAGAATTAATCGAAGCCTCAGCAGGTGACAAACACAAGGAAAGTTTATTTCACCTATAGCTAAATAGATTGAAAACATAAAAGAAAATAATATTGGCCTTCCTGGGTATTAGTGAACAAGCAAATTTATTGAAATTACTATATTGTTTGGACTTGTACCCTGCCAATTCTTCCCTTTCTTTTCAGTTCTTCTGAAGTAACTTTTGAATTGACTAAGTTTCCTAGAGGAGGATCTAAACAGGCAAAAGTGATCCAAGATAGCACCTTCAGTAGAGAAAAACAAATGAAACTCGACAAAAACCAATCAATAGACCCAAATGCCCAGCTAACTGCAAGTCTATTTTGAATGCCCAGTAATTGTGTGCACAGGTTTAAACTGGCTATGGTGTAAATTATTTCTTTCCTGGATATGGGTACTGATGGATAAAACAGGGGAGTCAGTACTGTTGTAAATCAACAGAGGATTTTAAACCAATAAAATTTGCCATAACTATAATTATGTATATATACAGATTAGATTTTACTTTCTAGGACATTCAAGTGTGAAAAGAAAATATGAGACTCCTTTCTTCTACAATCTCTGGCATGTCCAAGATACAGAGAGTTTTTTTTGTAGGAATGTCTCTCTCCTTTCTCCTGCTAATAGATATCTACATGTATATGTCTCTGATTTGAATCCATTCAGTCAGATTATGAAACTAAACTCCTCATGTCCAGTAGTCCATCAAGAACTGCTAACATATGAGAGCACACCAATCCCTACCCCATAAAAAACTGTCATTTTCACAGCCATTTTAAAACTGAGATTAAAATTGAGTTTTGCACCTAATGAGGAAAACTGCCTGCTCTTCTACCTGAAAGACAGCCATGTACTTGAATTTTTAAAGCGACTAATATTTTTGCAATTATCATGCAATCGGGAGGGTTATTTTTTCATTTATGAGTATCATTTTTACAATACAAGTAGCTCCAAATAGTCATATTGTTTTCTCTCAAATCCTGAACACAAGGATGGGTATATTATACACTTATCAAACCAGGCATATTTTTCCTCTCTTAGTTATGTTTATGTAGTTAACCCCCTGTATTTCAGGCAATTTGCTTTTAACATGCATAACACACAACAGAAAAGAGGTGAAGCTAAGTAAAAATAATTTCAATCTCTGCCCTGCTATCCAAAATTTTGGAAATAAATTTTAGCACCCAGTTGCCAAATAATATGTCTATTAATTTTGTTAAACCTACTCAAAACAGTGTTTCCTCTAAACAGAGGATTTTTGTTCTTTAAGAATATTCAGACAGATATTCACAATCTATGTGTATTTGCAAGGTTGCTGTGAAGATTTCCTGCTGTATTCACAAACTAGAGATAAAACCATTAATTCAGTCCTCACTTCACTCATCTTACATCAGGGGACATATCCAAGAAACAAAATACCAAGACACTTTAACCACTGAAAACATGACTGGGGTGGTGATGCTGATTTGACATAAAGCCAGTTCTGAAAAAATTGATCTCCAGCAGTGTTTTCATGGGTGATAAGGCAAAATGGTAGGTACATGGTTTGGCAGGGGCATATTGTTGGTTGGTTTTGGGTTTGTTTGTTTTGTTGTTTTTTGGGGCTTTTTTGTATGAAATAATTGATCAATGGGTTGTTTGAGAAAATGAATAATATTCTTGGGCTGATACAAGTCTTGATATATATTGGACATATGAGTTAACAATCACTACAAAATGGTGGGATAGACATAGTTGTCCCTAAACTTCATTAGGAAATGGTTGATGATTTGTCTTAAAAAGAGCAAGAACAAAAAAAGAATGTAGTGGGAACAATCATACAGCATAGTCACTGTCTAGTTCATCCTAATATATGGCAAAATTAAAATATGGTATAGTTGAAACTCATTTGTTCTTATCACCTTACCTATGGCATCATTCTTGATTTTAATAACCATGAGGTTATGCTATTCAAGGCAGAGCTGTAAAACTATCTGTATTTGAAGAAATCTTTCCTTCATTTTCCTTCTTTCCTTCATCCTTCTTTCCTCCTGAAGCAACCACTGAATCTTATAGAGATGAATGGGTTTTTTACAAGTTTTTTAGATGACGGGTGTAAGTTTGCATTTTTTCTGATCCTTTCCCTGCTCACTGGCTGCCCCAAAATATCCTTCAATCCTGTTTTTTGTGTTAGCTAGATTTATAGTGTTCTCTGAAATAAAATGTATTTTTCCAAAACATGGCTTTTCAAGACAACTTCTATTATTTATACATGCAGAATATTTTTCAGGAATGTATGTAAGGTTTTTATTTCTTTATGTCTTTAGCCACTATCTGCACATAAATAGTCATATAGATGCAAAATTTTCTCTTGGATATCGAAGTAATCATTTGAGAAATCTCCATATTTGAAAGTCTCTCAGTGATTAGATCAGAAAAACTTTAGATACTGAGCAAAATTGTGATTTGAGGTATATACTGTGGTGAAGAATGCTATGAAGCCATAACAAGTAATTTTGTTTTCCAATAGATCATAAAATAAAAGAAATGGGGAGAGAGGAAGATGGAGAGGGAGGAAGGAGGGAAGGAAGGAGGAAGGGGCGGAAGGAAAGAAGGAAGTGGTGGAAGGAAGGAAGGAAGTGGCGGAAGGAAGTGGCGGAAGGAAGTGGCGGAAGGAAGTGGCGGAAGGAAGGAAGGAAGTGGCGGAAGGAAGTGGCGGAAGGAAGTGGCGGAAGGAAGTGGCGGAAGGAAGGAAGGAAGTGGCGGAAGGAAGGAAGGAAGTGGCAGAAGGAAGGAAGTGGCGGAAGGAAGTGGCGGAAGGAAGGGGCGGAAGGAAGTGGCGGAAGGAAGGAAGTGGCGGAAGGAAGTGGCGGAAGGAAGTGGCGGAAGGAAGGAAGTGGCGGAAGGAAGGAAGTGGCGGAAGGAAGGAAGTGGCGGAAGGAAGTGGCGGAAGGAAGGAAGGAAGTGGCGGAAGGAAGTGGCGGAAGGAAGTGGCGGAAGGAAGTGGCGGAAGGAAGTGGCGGAAGGAAGTGGCGGAAGGAAGTGGCGGAAGGAAGTGGCGGAAGGAAGTGGCGGAAGGAAGGAAGGAAGGAAGGAAGGAAGGAAGGAAGGAAGGAAGGAAGGAAGGAAGGAAGTGGCGGAAGGAAGTGGCGGAAGGAAGGAAGGAAGGAAGGAAGGAAGGAAGGAAGGAAGGAAGGAAGGAAGGAAGGAAGGAAGGAAGTGGCGGAAGGAAGTGGCGGAAGGAAGTGGCGGAAGGAAGTGGCGGAAGTGGCGGAAGGAAGGAAGTGGCGGAAGGAAGGAAGTGGTGGAAGGAAGGAAGGAAGGAAGTGGCGGAAGGAAGTGGCGGAAGGAAGTGGCGGAAGGAAGGAAGGAAGTGGCGGAAGGAAGGAAGGAAGTGGCGGAAGGAAAGAAGGAAGTGGCGGAAGGAAGTGGCGGAAGGAAGGAAGTGGCGGAAGGAAGGAAGTGGCGGAAGGAAGGAAGTGGCGGAAGGAAGTGGCGGAAGGAAGTGGCGGGCGGAAGGAAGGAAGTGGCGGAAGGAAGGAAGGAAGTGGCGGAAGGAAGTGGCGGAAGGAAGGAAGGAAGTGGCGGAAGGAAGGAAGGAAGTGGCGGAAAGAAGGAAGTGGCGGAAGGAAGGAAGTGGCGGAAGGAAGGAAGGAAGGAAGTGGCGGAAGGAAGGAAGTGGCGGAAGGAAGGAAGTGGCGGAAGGAAGTGGCGGAAGGAAGGAAGTGGCGGAAGGAAGTGGCGGAAGGAAGGAAGTGGCGGAAGGAAGGAAGTGGCGGAAGGAAGGAAGTGGCGGAAGGAAGGAAGTGGCGGAAGGAAGGAAGTGGCGGAAGGAAGGAAGGAAGGAAGTGGCGGAAGGAAGGAAGTGGCGGAAGGAAGGAAGTGGCGGAAGGAAGGAAGTGGCGGAAGGAAGGAAGGAAGGAAGGAAGGAAGGAAGGAAGGAAGGAAGGAAGGAAGGAAGGAAGGAAGGAAGGAAGGAAGGAAGGAAGGAAGGAAGGAAGGAAGGAAGGAAGGAAGGAAGGAAGGAAGGAAGGAAGGAAGGAAGGAAGGAAGGAAGGAAGGAAGGAAGGAAGGAAGGAAGGAAGGAAGGAAGGAAGGAAGGAAGTGGCGGAAGGAAGGAAGGAAGGAAGGAAGTGGCGGAAGGAAGGAAGGAAGTGGCGGAAGGAAGGAAGGAAGTGGCGGAAGGAAGGAAGGAAGTGGCGGAAGGAAGGAAGGAAGTGGCGGAAGGAAGGAAGGAAGGAAGGAAGGAAGGAAGGAAGGAAGGAAGGAAGGAAGGAAGGAAGGAAGGAAGGAAGGAAGGAAGGAAGGGAGGAAGGAAGGAAGGAAGGAAGGAAGGGAGGAAGGAAGGAAGGAAGGAAGGAAGGAAGTGGCGGAAGGAAGGAAGTGGCGGAAGGAAGGACGTGGCGGAAGGAAGGAAGTGGCGGAAGGAAGGAAGTGGCGGAAGGAAGTGGCGGAAGGAAGTGGCGGAAGGAAGTGGCGGAAGGAAGTGGCGGAAGGAAGGAAGGAAGTGGCGGAAGGAAGGAAGTGGCGGAAGGAAGTGGCGGAAGGAAGTGGCGGAAGGAAGTGGCGGGCGGAAGGAAGGAAGTGGCGGAAGGAAGGAAGTGGCGGAAGGAAGTGGCGGAAGGAAGGAAGTAAGTGGCGGAAGGAAGGAAGGAAGTGGCGGAAGGAAGGAAGTGGCGGAAGGAAGTGGCGGAAGTGGCGGAAGTGGCGGAAGTGGCGGAAGTGGCGGAAGTGGCGGAAGGAAGGAAGGAAGGAAGGAAGGAAGGAAGGAAGGAAGGAAGGAAGGAAGGAAGGAAGTGGCGGAAGGAAGTGGCGGAAGGAAGTGGCGGAAGGAAGTGGCGGAAGGAAGGAAGGAAGTGGCGGAAGGAAGGAAGGAAGTGGCGGAAGGAAGTGGCGGAAGGAAGTGGCGGAAGGAAGGAAGTGGCGGAAGGAAGGAAGTGGCGGAAGTGGCGGAAGTGGCGGAAGTGGCGGAAGTGGCGGAAGTGGCGGAAGTGGCGGAAGTGGCGGAAGTGGCGGAAGTGGCGGAAGGAAGGAAGGAAGGAAGGAAGGAAGGAAGGAAGGAAGGAAGGAAGGAAGGAAGGAAGGAAGTGGCGGAAGGAAGGAAGTGGCGGAAGGAAAGAAAGTGGCGGAAGGAAGGAAGTGGCGGAAGGAAGGAAGTGGCGGAAGGAAGGAAGTGGCGGAAGGAAGGAAGTGGCGGAAGGAAGTGGCGGAAGGAAGTGGCGGAAGGAAGGAAGTGGCGGAAGGAAGGAAGTGGCGGAAGGAAGGAAGTGGCGGAAGGAAGGAAGGAAGTGGCGGAAGGAAGTGGCGGAAGGAAGGAAGGAAGTGGCGGAAGGAAGTGGCGGAAGGAAGTAAGGAAGGAAGTGGCGGAAGGAAGGAAGTGGCGGAAGGAAGGAAGTGGCGGAAGGAAGGAAGTGGCGGAAGGAAGGAAGTGGCGGAAGGAAGGAAGGAAGGAAGTGGCGGAAGGAAGGAAGTGGCGGAAGGAAGGAAGGAAGGAAGTGGCGGAAGGAAGGAAGGAAGGAAGGAAGGAAGGAAGGAAGTGGCGGAAGGAAGGAAGGAAGTGGCGGAAGGAAGGAAGTGGCGGAAGGAAGGAAGGAAGGAAGTGGCGGAAGGAAGGAAGGAAGTGGCGGAAGGAAGTGGCGGAAGGAAGGAAGTGGCGGAAGGAAGGAAGTGGCGGAAGGAAGGAAGGAAGGAAGTGGCGGAAGGAAGGAAGGAAGGAAGGAAGGAAGGAAGGAAGGAAGGAAGGAAGGAAGGAAGGAAGGAAGGAAGGAAGGAAGGAAGGAAGGAAGGAAGGAAGTGGCGGAAGGAAGGAAGGAAGGAAGGAAGTGGCGGAAGGAAGTGGCGGAAGGAAGTGGCGGAAGGAAGTGGCGGAAGGAAGTGGCGGAAGGAAGTGGCGGAAGGAAGGAAGGAAGGAAGGAAGGAAGGAAGGAAGGAAGGAAGGAAGGAAGGAAGGAAGGAAGGAAGGAAGGAAGGAAGGAAGGAAGGAAGGAAGGAAGGAAGGAAGGAAGGAAGGAAGGAAGGAAGGAAGGAAGGAAGTGGCGGAAGGAAGGAAGTGGCGGAAGGAAGGAAGGAAGTGGCGGAAGGAAGGAAGGAAGTGGCGGAAGGAAGTGGCGGAAGGAAGTGGCGGAAGGAAGTGGCGGAAGGAAGTGGCGGAAGGAAGTGGCGGAAGGAAGTGGCGGAAGGAAGTGGCGGAAGGAAGGAAGGAAGTGGCGGAAGGAAGGAAGGAAGTGGCGGAAGGAAGGAAGGAAGGAAGGAAGGAAGGAAGGAAGGAAGGAAGGAAGGAAGGAAGGAAGGAAGGAAGGAAGGAAGGAAGGAAGGAAGGAAGGAAGGAAGGAAGGAAGGAAGGAAGGAAGGAAGGAAGGAAGGAAGGAAGGAAGGAAGGAAGGAAGTGGCGGAAGGAAGGAAGTGGCGGAAGGAAGTGGCGGAAGGAAGTGGCGGAAGGAAGGAAGTGGCGGAAGGAAGGAAGTGGCGGAAGGAAGGAAGTGGCGGAAGGAAGGAAGTGGCGGAAGGAAGGAAGTGGCGGAAGTGGCGGAAGGAAGTGGCGGAAGGAAGTGGCGGAAGGAAGTGGCGGAAGGAAGTGGCGGAAGGAAGTGGCGGAAGGAAGTGGCGGAAGGAAGGAAGGAACTGGCGGAAGGAAGTGGCGGAAGGAAGTGGCGGAAGGAAGGAAGGAAGTGGCGGAAGGAAGGAAGGAAGGAAGTGGCGGAAGGAAGGAAGGAAGTGGCGGAAGGAAGGAAGGAAGGAAGGAAGTGGCGGAAGGAAGTGGCGGAAGGAAGTGGCGGAAGGAAGGAAGGAAGTGGCGGAAGGAAGGAAGTGGCGGAAGGAAGGAAGGAAGTGGCGGAAGGAAGGAAGGAAGGAAGGAAGGAAGGAAGGAAGTGGCGGAAGGAAGGAAGGAAGTGGCGGAAGGAAGGAAGTGGCGGAAGGAAGGAAGGAAGGAAGGAAGTGGCGGAAGGAAGGAAGTGGCGGAAGGAAGGAAGTGGCGGAAGGAAGGAAGGAAGGAAGTGGCGGAAGGAAGGAAGTGGCGGAAGGAAGGAAGTGGCGGAAGGAAGGAAGTGGCGGAAGGAAGGAAGGAAGGAAGGAAGGAAGGAAGGAAGGAAGGAAGGAAGGAAGGAAGGAAGGAAGGAAGGAAGGAAGGAAGGAAGGAAGGAAGGAAGGAAGGAAGGAAGGAAGGAAGGAAGGAAGGAAGGAAGTGGCGGAAGGAAGGAAGTGGCGGAAGGAAGGAAGTGGCGGAAGGAAGGAAGTGGCGGAAGGAAGGAAGTGGCGGAAGGAAGGAAGTGGCGGAAGGAAGTGGCGGAAGGAAGTGGCGGAAGGAAGGAAGTGGCGGAAGGAAGGAAGTGGCGGAAGGAAGGAAGGAAGTGGCGGAAGGAAGTGGCGGAAGGAAGTGGCGGAAGGAAGTGGCGGAAGGAAGTGGCGGAAGGAAGGAAGGAAGTGGCGGAAGGAAGTGGCGGAAGGAAGTGGCGGAAGGAAGGAAGGAAGTGGCGGAAGGAAGGAAGGAAGGAAGTGGCGGAAGGAAGGAAGGAAGTGGCGGAAGGAAGGAAGTGGCGGAAGGAAGTGGCGGAAGGAAGTGGCGGAAGGAAGTGGCGGAAGGAAGTGGCGGAAGGAAGGAAGGAAGTGGCGGAAGGAAGGAAGTGGCGGAAGGAAGGAAGGAAGTGGCGGAAGGAAGGAAGGAAGTGGCGGAAGGAAGTGGCGGAAGGAAGGAAGGAAGTGGCGGAAGGAAGGAAGTGGCGGAAGGAAGGAAGTGGCGGAAGGAAGGAAGTGGCGGAAGGAAGGAAGTGGCGGAAGGAAGGAAGGAAGTGGCGGAAGGAAGGAAGGAAGTGGCGGAAGGAAGGAAGTGGCGGAAGGAAGGAAGGAAGGAAGGAAGGAAGGAAGGAAGGAAGGAAGGAAGGAAGGAAGGAAGGAAGGAAGGAAGGAAGGAAGGAAGGAAGGAAGGAAGGAAGGAAGGAAGGAAGGAAGGAAGGAAGGAAGGAAGGAAGGAAGGAAGGAAGGAAGGAAGGAAGGAAGGAAGGAAGGAAGGAAGGAAGGAAGGAAGGAAGGAAGGAAGGAAGGAAGGAAGGAAGGAAGGAAGGAAGGAAATATTATTCAAAACACCATTAAAAATTGTGATGCCTTTGAGCTGTATGACGTTTCAAGAAAAACCTACAAGGAGTTAGAGCAAGGGAAGAAAGAATTGTTGTATATCTGGGGCTTGTCAGTCATCTGCTTTCAAGACACAAAGCTGTTTCATATGCTACTGTTTGTGAGAGTGGGGTCCTTTGAAAGCACTCATTACCATAATAATACTGAACTTTGGAAGTGTTAGGTATGTATTAGAAAGTGGATATTGTTCTCCAAATCTGACTGAATCCCCACATATAATTCTAATAATACAAAAAGTTTGCTACATTCTGTATTTTATAATATCTGAACATGTCCCTTTTTATTAGCTAGGGTTGTTGCAGAAAACGGAACAAACCAACAGAAAGATTGACTGTGCAGCATTCTTAATCTGTACATGGAAAATCCTAACAGAAAATTTTCTGAATAAACAAATGTTTCAGGGATGTTTAACACTGCTGTCATTTCTTGAGTGAGTGTGGGCTGGCAGACTGTCCTCCTGAGGAAATGTTCAGTCTAGAGAGAGAAAAGAAAAAGGTTTCTGGGATTCTTCTGCTGTAGCAGACCTGGATCCAGCAGACATCCACAAGTTGCCACGTGCTTTACCTCTGTGGGGTCTGTTGGAGTGAGTGCTGCTGGAGGGAGTGCAAAAGGCACCAGTTCAGCTGCAGCTGCCATTGAACACCAGAGGAGGGACATGGGTGACTGAGCTCCCCAGGGTACTTGTCCCTCCCTGGCAAAGTTTCCAGAGCTTCATTAGTCCTTGGTCAACACACAGCTTCACAGTCCATATTTCTGCAAGACAGACAGTTGAACTTCGTCTCTGTTTTGACACTGAAACACTTTGTTTCAGTGTCTAGCAGGAACAGCAGAGCACCAAATTGTAGTCTGAAGGCCAAAGTCACAAGAACCAGAAACATTTGCCCACCCATCTTTCCCTTTCTAAGAAGTCATTGCTTCTTCACATCATACAGAAGAATACAAGATTCTCTGTGCCTGTTTGGAACCCATTGTGCTTGATAACATTAAAGTAGTTTCCATGAAATAAAATAAAATATGCACTATCTGACCACTGTAAGTAAAAACATTACAACAAACCATGTTTTTTAAAGTTTAAATATACATGAAGATATCATACCTCAAAAGCATAAAAGTAGGAGTAATAAAATCATGTCACCAAAGGGAACTACCTCCCAGGATGTTGTTTGCACATACAGCAGGACACTCGGAAGCAAAGCTGATAAGAAAAATTACATTACTGTAGAGATTTCATTGTAAACTAGTCTGCACAAAGCAGACTGATCCCCTGTTGTATTTTTTCAACCTTATGAGTTCATAAATAAATAAAAATTTAACTTGCAAATGAGATTGTTATTGATTGAAATGAGATTGAAAAGTTCAAGCTAACAGTGAAAGGAAGACACCAAAACCCCTATAATGCTCTGGAACATTTGTGAGACAAGATCCATGCTCTTATGTTCTGCTAACACCAGTTAAATGAGGACTCACAAGCCTCACCGGGTCAGGTATCATTTCCCATTACCAGAATATTATAGAAACCATAGGCAGTAATTTTCTCCATTTTGCATGTGGTTCATAAATGTATGCACAGATACCTTGTCTATTTTAGGATGTCCCTTATGGGACCTGGCAAATGTTGAGGAAATATTACAGTGAACTTTTTTTGTTTTCACCATCTTTCCTAGGTCTTGAACCCTAAAAAAATAGTTGGCTAAGGGAACTTTGATCCTGGAAGACCAACACATTTATATTCCTCTATAAACAGAGGAAACACTTAATTGACTTGCATAAAAATTTGAAATGGAAGCTTAAATGTTACTTTTGCATTTGAGTCAATGATTTTAAGATGTAATGACTGATTATAGATACTTGTTTTTTCTGGTTAACATGCTTCTCCCCCTCTGGTTCATTTACTTTTATAGCAACCTTATTTTCTTCTTAACAGTGACAATATAGAACAGAATATATCATCACAAATGCTAACATTATGATTCTATACATTTCACATATTTTGCATAGCACCTTAGATACAATACACTGATAAAGTCACTTCCAGCTCAATCTTTATCATACAGAAATTTAATGGGATAAATCCACTTGAAATAAAATAGAACTTAGTGGTGTTGGTTCACTGTTACTGAGAAAGCTTATCCTACCAAAGCATTGAAAATCAGATGTATAAATAAGGAAAGAAAGCCTAGCTTTAACATTTTTTATTGAGAGCCTTCGAAACCCTGAGATAGAATATCATCTGTGAATATTTCTTGCATACAAATACATATACAAGATATGCCTGAGAGAAAAATGGGAACCTATAATAAATCCTTTTTATGAGTGCTCTTGAATTGCTGGCTCACATCATAGGAGAGACAGTGCTGTTCAAAGAAGATAAATTACAGGAAAATTGATATTATTTGTCCTTCTTCCCCATTGTAACTTTTACTCTATATTTATTACTGTGAATTAGAATTTTTGAGTGAAATCCAATCAGTATAGAAGAATCTCAAATGGCATTCAAGCTTTTAATGAACTGATCAGAATGAGTTTAACAAATCTTTCATGTGCTTAGAGCCTCTGATTACAATGAAACTATTCCAGCACATCCCTGGGGTATGACAGGCTCTTTGAGCAACAAAAATTAATCTGCTTGAATAAACTGCAGACACAATGATCTGCTTCAACCACAGCTATGTTTGGGCTGTTTCTTGGAGTCAGTCAGATTAACTAGATGATATTTATCTAAAATGATTGCAATTTACCAGCCTTAAATTTCAAATAGGCATCAAATGTGTAGGGAACTGAGTAGAGTTAATTCATATTCCTGTGCTCCCTGTTTTAGACCAGACAAAGAAAAAGCTCTCTATCCTTCCTTAAAGTGCTCATAGGAAGATGTCTCTGTATTTTGCTAGCTTATATATTTTTCTGGAGTACAATACATCTGCAAAAGAGATGAGCACTGACTCCTGTGTGTTGACGTTATGTAGTAAATATAACTACTATATTATATGACTATAAATTTTAAAAAACAGAGTAAATCTCATTTTATTGGCTCTCTCTGTATAACCTTCAAAATTATATATGCTCATGGATAATAAATAGAGGAACAAGTAAAAACTTGTGTGAAGATTTAGAACATTTTTCATTTATACCAAATTTTAAGAGGTTCATTTAGCTTAAGAGCAAGGCTTGCTCCTGGATGTATCAGGCAGAGAGGAAATTAGAATCTGCTCCTTCCAATCCACACTTCATGAAGTTTATTCACTTTTCATAGAAATATAGAATCATTTATGTTGGAAAAGACTTTTAAGATCATCAAGTTTAATCATAAATCTGGCACTGGCAAGGCCACTGCTATGTCCCTGATTGCAACATATATGTGTCTCTTAAATATGTCCATCAACTGTAATAATGAGAAATACCTATTTTAGGGAATACCTGTTTTCAAGACAGACAATTTAGCCAGTGCAAATTATAAATAACACTTTTCTGTGATAATAATAATTTATATTCTGAGAACTTCACAACCATTCATTCTTATCTCTAGGTTTAATCTGTTAAATCCTGCAAGATATATACTCCTGAAAAATGATCCTGATTTTAGTAGGATTGGTTTCCTAGGATTTTAGTAGGATTTTGTTTCCTGCCTGAGAGTTTTGGGGATATAGACATGTCATGAATTTAAGCACTGAGGTAGATGGAAGTGCTTGAGTCCTGGATCTAGCTACCTAAACCCTATCTACCACAGAAGACAAAGAGGTAGGTTGTGAATATGAGTAGCAGAACAGGTTCAAAAACACTCTCTCTGCAGAGAGATGCCTGTGAGATGGGAATAAGTCTCAGAAAAGCAAAACCTCCATCTTCTGTAAATAGCTGAACTGGTGATAGGCATCATCTCACTGCTTCTGACAATCTGCCTCTGATTTGAAAAGAAAAATGCAATCAGACATGCAACACTGATAAACCCTGCTGTATGCAATTTTCCATACCATATAAAAAGGAAAGAAAGGAAGCTCAAAAGAAGTTAATTAACAAGAATAATTCCTTTTCTTTATTTTTGTTTTTCTATAAGAGAACCAGGGGTGTGCTTATATATTTATTCAACTTTGACACAAAGAAGTAAATAATATTAGTCTCTACATGCATATGTTAAATTCATACAATCTTTAATCTGAACTTTCTCTTTACAGGCAACTGTGAAAGAAATCTTGTATTTTCAGAAATGTAGGAATGAACTTTCAGATGTATGTATCTTGAAAGCACAAGAAACTCTTCTTTGAATGTTTTCCATTGTTTTCACCATTACTATGTTGGTTCTGAGTATTGCACCTGGCCAACAGTAAAAAGTAGTGAACTGTAAAATCACAGGATTCCCAGCATTCAAAGCTATCCTGTCTCTTTGTAAGACCACTTTGTCTTCAAGGGAGTCTATGGTTCCCTGTGGTTTAGTACCATCAGCAAACTTAGTGTGCACTCAGCTTCTGTGTCCAGGTCATTGATAAAAACATGGAAAAGTTGGCCCAAAAACTGATCCCAGAGGATCCCCCTGGAAACTAACCACCAGACAAACATTGCCTCAATTAGTCCAAGTCTTTGTGCCTATCCCTTCAGGCAGTTTACCCATCATGTTTGTGAACATTTCCTTCTATATGAGGGATATTTGGTCCAGAAGGACACTGCAAAAATCTTACACTATTGAAAGCTGACTTAAGGCCAAGAAATACACAATAAATGCCCAAATATCTCTGAGTTTTTGCTTCAGGACTCCTATGCTCTTTTATTTTCCTGATGCACATGCAAGGTAATTGAAGGAACCAATTTTCAGCATGTGCTACCCTTTTGATGAATATAATAATTTCTTAGAAACAGCCTCCACTAGCTATTTCCTATGAGCCTTGTACCATGATAACGTGTTCTTCCTGAATTTCAGAACACATGTATCCATTGCTGATACAGAACACAAAACTAATTTCCTTCTATCATCACTGCTTTTTCAGAAAAAAATTATATATACCTTTATATTATGCTTCAATTCCTTGTTGCATAAATAAAATTAAATCTTTTTTATGATAGTCAGAGATTAAGTCGTGTTCAGAGATTAAATTAAAATAAATTCCAAAAGCAAGAATTCTTTGTTAAATAAATTTCTGATTACCTACACATGTTTCCAGGACTAATAAAATAAAATTCATTCCTTTCTGTCACTAATCCAAAATAAACCAAACAACAACAGCAAAAAGATTGTTTCCAAAATTATTAAATATCTAGAAAAGAATTTTAGTGTTACTGTGAATGCATGATAGGTAATTTCAGCTTTTTAAAAAATATGATTCAGAACAAACTCTAGAAAATTAGTTACTAATCCAACAGCTGAATCAGCTGAACAGGCTGAAAATGTCAACACACCAATCCTTCTCACAGAGGTCAGGACTTCTGTTTTCATAAGGATCTGATGATTATGCTGGGGGAAAATAATGCAGTCATATTTTTTTGAACTTAGTAAAGGACTTGATATTGTCTTGTAGACATTATCTAATTTAGGTTTCAAATAGAATTTAAGATTTGCTAGGGAATGGGGTTGGTGAATTTAACTAAAACTGACTTGCCATCAGGTTTTTTGTGGATTTTCCAGTCCAATAAATATTTGTTACTCCTTGAAACTACCTCCAGCTAGCTGCAGTGTTATAGCACTGTTAAGTAAGAAATGACACTGACTCACCAGAAGGCTAATTGGCATAGAGTGCTGTTTATTTCTGACTGCTCCTTTTTATACACTGTTCCACTACAGGTTGACTTGATTGGTAATTCAGTTAATGCATTTCACCTGATTGACTAATTAACAAGACACCCTTTATAAACAATCTTTGATAAAAACAAGAAAACAGAGAGTAGGAAAAACAACACCTGCAGGTTGTTTATAATAATAAGCTATCATTGTTTATCTTCAACTCCCTGAAGTCTCCCAGGCCAATTCTGGGAAAACTTATCTAGTTTTCTCACTCTCTGACCGGGCTGTGACATCCACAGTGTCACACATCAGAGATGAGGGGATTATTGCTTAGTACAGAACAAGAAGTACATACAAAAGTATTCATACATTGGTTGCTAATTTTGAAGGATCAGACTATTATACAGCAGACAGTTATACAAACATATTTTTTAAACATATTTGAGAAAAACAGAAAATTCAACGCCAGCATATAATTTTTTGCATTATCAGAATTAAGTGTGGCTTCTGGGGCTATATTGTACAGAAAATACTAACAATGTGCTTCAGGAATATTTGTCTTGAGTATCATGGTAGGTTAAATTATGGCTCAGATTTTAAAGCATGGTGGTTCAATTTAATTATAGTGGCTTACTATATTATTTATGAAGTGACACAATGCAACAGAGCAAGAATGCAAAGAAACCACCACAGTTTGTGCTTGTACAACACTGATGTTAAGTAACAGTGGGCAAACTCAGGTACATGTTCATGTTATTCATAACATATTTTTATAACTACTGGTCTCTTACCATTCTGTGTCCCTTGACATTATTCATGTCAAATCACCAGAATGTCTGACATTATTTATGTCAAATCATCAGAGTGTCTGACATGTTATTTTGTAGTCTGACATGAGGATGTAGTGAAATAATGAACTGTTGAAGAAAACAATATTTGTCTTGGCAAACTGGAGTCACTTCAAATATAGATATCTCTAAGGATCATGCAAGAATAATGTATGGAAAATGGTGTATTTCTATAGTCTCACATTTTCTTTTGCAGGAACTCAGAAGTGTGTTAGTCACAATCTGAGTGGATGTTGAATTGTTGAAGCTTCTTAGCCCTCCTTCTGCTAAAATCCCCCACCTGAATCCCAAGTGTGCTGTCACAAGTCATACTAGACAGGCTGAATGTCAATTTTGTGTTGAAATCTATATGCAATTCCAATATGCAGTTTCTATATAGTTCTAAATTGACAACAGAAATGTCAAACATAGTTAAGTGCAGCAGGTCTCTTTCCAGAATCAGAAATTTTTGGCACAAGGAACTGGGTGAATACAAAACAGTATATTTGAAGTTTCTTTAAGCTGGGGGAAGCGTACCTGTGAACTGAGAAAGAGAAAGATAAAACCATTTAAACCAGGTTTAAATCCATATATGGCTTTATTTTAAAATACATGACTCTTTAGTAACTTCTCAGCAGAAAAACTGGCTTGGTAAAAAGGCTTTGTGAAAGATACTCCTTTTGATTGGCATATTACAGCAATCTTGAGAGTAAAGCTTCTAGGTTAACTAATGGGAGGTCAGAGTGCTTTTTCATTATATGAGAGCATTACTTTGTTTCTTTCACATGAAAGAAAAATGCAACTTCTTTTTATGAAAATACACATATTGTATCTATTGTTATGCTAAAATGTATAAAATTATTCTAGCATTGGGTATTCTTAAAAGGTTATATGCTGGTTTAAATTTTAGACTTCCATTTCAGGAGGAACCTTGGAAAAAGAACCAACTCACTGAACCTCTGAAAAACTTCAGTCCCTTAGTTTCAGCTTGATATAAAATCTACTGTCCTCAGTAAAAGTCAATATTCAACAAAAGTTTTAGACAACTTGAAAAAAATCATGGGTTTAACTTAACCCTTATTTTTATTTAATTCTCATTTTATTAAGGTTATTTACACTCCATTGAAAACATGATTTTTGGGACATCAGTCTTAAATATATATATTTCCATTTTCTCATCTTCACTTCTTATATTGCCCAGCAGAACATGGATGATACAGAAAATAAGACTGTACTTCAGTCACCCACATCATAAATAACTGCTGAATATATGTATTCCTGCACAATCTTTGTTCAATCTAATATGTACTTCAAATGCAAAAACCACAAGCTAGTAAATGATAATTAATTGACCTGAAAGAACATATCAGTTAATTTCTGTATCATTTAATATATATATAAATTTGACCTGATTTACTCACTTGGAGGATGTTTCATTCTGTGAGAAGCACCTGTGCCAAAGTGCCTGGGCCACCTTCCATAGTCCTCAGAGCATTAACTCACACACCTCAGCTAAGCCATCAGGGCTTCCATTATTGCACACTATCAAATGAGTAAAAAAATGAGCCACTTCTTTGTCCTTGCATTGAAAGGTGAAAGGCAGATCAATTACCTGAGTCATTCCGTTGCTCAAAGCTATAGTCAGGGCATTATGCTTATATTTTTCACTCTTAATAAAAGCCCTGAAACCCGAAACTCGGTATTGTTGCCGTGAACTTGTACCAACATACTAATATTGATTTTAAAAAACCCTTGCTATTTCTGAAGGAAAAAAAGAAGTTTAAAACCCATTTGTTTTGTCTCAATTTATATCTAATTAAATTTTTAGTAGTCTCATGGACTTGAAGCATTTTTGAAGCATTGTCAGCTTGTTGAAATCTTCAAGTCTAGAATACTTTTTAAAAAATACTTTTCATTTCAGATAATATTTAAGATTAATTTTAGAAATTACTTCCGAGGGTCTTTGTATTCAACTATGTATTTATTTTATTTTAGAAGCTCCTTCAGACTTTTTCACAATAGAAGTGAATTAGGGACTTAGAGAAATCATATAAAACCTCATTATTAACCTACTGAAAAGACTTATTGTGGGAGAAGTGTGTTTGACACTCTTTCAGTGGGGACTGTTTTGGAATAAACAAGTGTTACCTAGTTTGGTAGGAACCAATGATATAAAAATGATCCTGAATCCAAACAGCCATTATAACTATAAACAATTAGCTTTCAATTTAATTTCAGTTCACCAAATTTTTGAGTGTGACCAGACCAAATTAACAACAGTGTTATTGCCAGGAGTGAAATTTGCTTGCTGATCACATCATGAAAATAGTGCAGTGTCTGTGTGCAGGACAGTAATCATTTTATACATGTTGCAGAAAAATTCAGGTTCTTATACATTTTTCCTCAAACTTTGAATTTAGAGAAGTGTATATTTCCAGGTAAAACAGCATATTTGCCCTTACCAGTAATTAAGAAAAAATGAGATTTCTCTTATTAGTTACCATTTTAAGTGACTAATATTTCTTGTCCATGCTGTTACATAATTGTCTGGATTACTTAATCAAAATACACAAAATCATCATAAAAAACTATATAAAACCCTTTCTGGAAAAGGAAAATGACTAACCCAATTGCTAACTTTGAAATTAACGAAATACATATTTTTGGGAAAAGCACAAACCTGTTATGATTTATCTCACCTACTTCCAGATTTCCCCCAACTTCCTTGATTTTTCTCTCACATGTTTATTCCTTCTTGCCTGAAAAGCATATTGCTTAAATATCATAATGATTGATACCTTCTTGTAGCCTAACATCTACTGCACATAGGGCTAAAGCACATGCATATCATAAATCTAGATTAAATATTGAAATATTATCATCTGTAAATGTTAGTCCTCACGATTTTGAAATATAATATCTTTATAAAATTTCCTGTGTACATTACTTTGAATCCAGTGCCACTTGTAAATGCACTTAGATCACAAGAGTACTTCAGCACTTACTGTTTAAGTAATTTCAAGAGTTTCAATACAAACAAAAGCTTATCACACAATAGAGTATCTATGAAAAACTCATTTCATATCTTTATGATATGGATATTTTTATGATCTTTGGAGAGCTTTTTGTATAAACTTTTAAATAAGTTCTAGGAGCTTCCTCTGCCCCAACTGGATCAGGATCTTCCTTTTCCTTCTGAGAAATGTTGGCATTTTTCAAGCAGGAATAACACCTTTAACACATTGTCCTTTGAGGAGGTAGCAGTGAATGTCCTTATTAATTTATCTTCTTTTCCTTTTTATTCCAGGGAGGAAAAAAAAAGGCAAGGGGAAGCAAGGTAGTCTTTATAGACCTGAGAAGTCTCTGAATATGGGAAGTGTAAGTAGAACAAAACTTGATCGCAAATGCAAATGTGGTACATAATATACAACAATTGTTGCAAACAGGAATTTGCAATAGGAAAATAGCAATAGGAAACCTGCTCCCATTTCTTGCTAACAGAAACATACAATGATCTGCAAAATATTGTTTTCTCAATGACCTACAGAATATATTTTATAAAATCTATTTTAAAAAGTGAATTATGAAAAACCAATTCCCCTTTTTGTCACGATCCATTCTATGAACAGGATTTGCAATGGTACGTTAACTGATCTCAGAGTGCAAAAAACCAACACGGAAAGGGAATTGCAGTAATAATCAAAAATGAATGCACCTTTATTGAAATGACCACAGTAATTGTGTTAGGGGAACTGGGGAAAAGGAAAGAATAGGGGAAAGAGAGGGCAGAAGAGAAGGAAGGTATATAGCTACCAAACATAGAAAGATGAAGTCCTTCAAAGTCCAGTCAACGGAGTTCACCTGGTCATGTCAGGGGAGATCTCGAAACTGTTTAACTCAAGGTTCTTGATGGTCCTTTGTGGGCGGGTGGGGAAACAGGTCTTGAAATGGCTGAGGGGAATCAGATACAATGAAGAATAGTCTATTGAAATTGCTGAGGAGAAAGAAGGCATTGAAGATGGGTACAAACAGTCCATATTCTCAGCAGTAGGCAAGAACCATTGTCTTCTTGGTCCAATGGTCACACCTGCAGGCAAACATCTCACTTTGGTCAGATCACCTCCCCACGCACACCTCCCCCATGTTAGTGGTTTCAGGCTCAGTCCTTGGCAGGAGGGGGAGCTCCTCCATTTAGGGATTTCATGTCTCAATCCTTGAGGGAGAGGCTTCTCCCATTTTAGTCCATCCATCACAGTGGTTGTAAAACAGATTAAGGGTCTTCTGTGGGGACCACCAAAGGTTACCCCAGAAAAATCAGCCAAGCCAAGAGGTGGGGAAATTCCAGGGCTATTATTGCCACAGCAGGTGCTGGCAAAATATGGCAAGGTGGCCCTTCTTCTTCCACCAGATTCAGTGTTCCATAGCAGCAAACACACCTGCAAACAATAGCTTGGCAGGCCAGAACCTCTGCTCAGGCCTCAAAATTATTTGGCGTTCATCCATCACCAGCAGGCCAGAAATTCCCTTCAGGGTACTGATGTCTGTCCTTGAGACAGTTGTGAGGCAAAATGAGGGGAACTTCAGACCATCTCTCACACTTTTAAAGTGAGACATTTTTACAGACATTCTGTGAACTAATCTCTCTAATTTACTGTAGACTTCAGCTTTTATATCAAGACATCATATTTGGTTAAGATGGTGATTTCCAAAAGCCAGAAAATCCCAGCATTTAAAATTCAATACTCAATCTATGTTTCTTTATGAAATTCTGTTTCCTATATTTTTCTCTATTCCACTAATGCTGCCCAACTCTTCTACTGAATATTTCTGTTTGTTCCACTTTTGTTGGATTATACATAGGCTTTTCTCTGAAAACAAGAAGGAAAAGTGCAGTTGCTGCTATCTCCATAATCTGCGGTTACATGAATTGGCACATCCACTAATTCTTGATTACACAAATGCTAAACCCTCTCCATGAGCTACTGAGTCATCTTGCAGAATTCCTTATGTTCTCCAAGTACCTCCTCAGGTACACACTTCTACAGCATGACTTCTTTTTCTTAAGACCAGAATCTAAAAGAAGAATTTTACATCACTGCATTTAACAATTTCTGTTAATTTAACCCTCTTTGTGTCAAAATTTTTGCATAAAATTAGATTTGATTTCAAAAATTAGCAGAATATTTTTGTTTGGTTAGTTGGTGGTTTTTTGCTTGTTTGGTTTTCGTTGCTTTTTTATATTGGAATTTGATTGTAGGGGTAGTGGAAAACAAAAAGGCTGATAAACTTTATTTTGAAAGAAAACTGTGTTTGCTTTGTCTAAATGAAAAACACATTGTCCTGGTTTAGGGCAAATTTGGGAGAAAACCTCTAAAGGGGTTCCGCAAGAAAGCAGATTCAAGTGGCCCCCTCCCCCAACCGGTTCTGGAAAATAGTTCTTTGGAGAAAAGTGGAAAAAAACCTGTTTATTTAACAGGCAAAGCATTCACCAGCACAAAAAAAGAGACAAATTAAACAAAAAAAATCTCTCACCGCTCTGAAGGGATGACAAACTCAGAAAGTTCCCTTGGTGGGCTGTAGCTCAGCTCACTCAGTTTCTTATCAGCCCCTCCAGTGCTGGAAATGCCACGGCCCAGGCCCAGCCCAGTGGGCCACAGGTGGGAGTTCCTGGTGCTCTTCTGGGTTTTCAGTCCAGAGCAGGTTTAAACAGGTCCAAGAAAAGAAAAAAACACAGTCCAGGGAACTTCTCTGCCTTAGCTAGCTAAAACTAAAAGCAAAGGAGAGCTCTCTCCCTCTGTCTGTCCAGAGACAACACAGTTCAGGAGCAGGAATGTGGAGGAATAAGTGCAGTTTCTGATAACAAACTCCAAGTTTCTTCTCTCCTCCACTTTGCCCTCAGAACCAGTCTTAAAGGTGCAAAACTTATTTTTGGGCTAAACAGATTAATGGGAATACAATTCAGCATCACAAAGTCATCCCAAGACACATATGTAATTCGAACTATTTTAACTGAGTTTGTCTAAGACCCTGAAGTTATACAGTTTGATAACCTATTTGTTTTAGAAGTGTGATATGAAACTTAAATATGACCAGTATGCTCTACTAACTCCAGATACTCCATGCATTATCTTCAATTAACCAGTATTTCTCTTTCTAAGCTTCATACGATATCTAAGTTTTGATACAAAATTTTCTCTAATTTTGTTTTTCCAAACAAAAACAAAAGACAATTTTATCTTTTAGTGAAATTCAAATTATTTAATGAAGCACAAATAAAAGCTGATTTTATTTTTTTTGAAGTATATATAATTACTTATACCAATTAAAAAGCCATTTTGTAAAAATTAAAACACTTCATATGCAAGAATTTGCTGTTAAATACTTTTATTACCTGAACGGTCTTTTATGTGTAATCAAAGGTAACTTTTAATCAAAACTCAAGTGAATTTATCTTGTAAATGTGTGTTCTCACTAAAACCCTATTGTTTAGTAGCTGTAAACAGTCTTTTCCAGTTCTAAGTTAAACCAAGGCTCATATGCCTTGCATTACTCTTTTGACTAATTCTGTTAACATACTGTTTGAAGTCAAATATCTAATTAAAGATAAGAGGGCAGAATGAGACAAAACACATTCTGTGTTTCTGTGTGAGAAATCAGAAAACGGCAGTTTGTGGGATTCGGTCCAAAATGGTTGTCTTTATTTTCAAATTTGATTGCTTTCACTCTTATGTAAAGAGTCTTCAATTCTTTAAAATTCTTTCAAAAATGTGATTTTTCTTGACTGCCTAGACTAGTTCTTAGTTGCAGCATACCAAAAAAAAATCTCTACAACCAAAGTGACAGAGATCCTGTTGTACTTTCATGACTTAGAGTTGTGCAACATGCAAACCATTACCTTTGAAAATATCACTTTTCTTGAACTAGAAAATTGGTAACTATTCCTCAGAATAAGCAAGGTAGTATTTGCTTACTTACTGAATTCAGTGGAGTCTGACTTTTACCCACAGATGCCCTGTAAATTGCAAGAAAATTTCTTGGCTTTGGCTAGAGACATTGCAGGGAAGAATAAAGGGGTGTAGCCATCCTATTGGCACTTTCTAGAGCAGTTATATGACCTGTAGCAGCTAATTGAGACACCCATGGGTGTCTTTCTCCCTTTCTCCCTTCCCCCCTTATTCCTTCTCACCGTAGTCAGATAAAGGCTGCATCCATCCTGATTGTGTTCTCAACTGTAACTGTCATAAATTACAGGCATTTCAGGCTGATTTCTTTTCACTTAGACTGATAAACCAGATATGTATATGAGGATTTCCAGATCTCAAACGTTATCCTAAAAGAGTCCATTTTTGATAATCATTATGCAATATTATCTTCAAGAAATCTGAAAGTTCTTTTCTTTGGAACTATTTTGTATAAAGTGTTTGACTAAGGTTTATGATAAAATAAGGTAACGCTTTAGACATAAAAAATGGATCATTATATTTGGAACACAGTGAAAAAATTAAGACATGAAGTCAAATGAGCCAAAAAAATTTAGAAGTCACATTCTCTTTCCTTCATACTATATTCGTTAGAAGAAAAGTCTAAACAACATTATACTATTAAGCTATTACTTTCAGTGAATACAGTTTCTTTTGGTTGAATTTATTTTCCTGGAAGTCAGTAACCCCAAAAATGTAGCTACTAAAAAAATCTGTGCTAGTAGATTTAGATACTGAGCAGATCAGCTGGAATAAGATAGAAAAGGAAGGCTTTTAGGCAAATTAAGCTATTTACTTTATAAGATCATTTTACTTGTCAATGAATTCACAAGTTTGTTTCTATTTATGTTTTTGTGATTTAAAACAATTAACATAGGTTTTCTTCTCTTTGTGGCAGTTCAAAGCACTGAGTTTGCAGAAATTAAGCACATGACTTACATCACCTCCAAAAGTCCTGGGGAAAAAAAAACCAACTTATTTAGATAACTGAGTTTTCAGATGTCAAGTTACCTGAATATTACTTCCTTGGATGTTAAATACCTTCATCACAATTCAGTAGGAGTATCTAGGTGGAATCACACCTTCATGAATCAGGTATGTTTGCTGATGATGCAAAACTAGCATTAACATCTGGGAGATTTTCATTGTTACAATTTCTGCTTCTTAATTCTCTTCCTGAAAGTCAGTCACCTCAAAGTTGAATTGAACTTGAGCCTGGGTACTTTGTACACAATAGTTTTATGCTGGGCTAAGGTCTTATTCAACACCTGCATATAATTCTACTTATTTTTTTTATTTGCTTAATTTATGTCATTTTCTGGAAAGATTATGAGGAAAAAGCAGCTTGGGAGTCCCATAGGACAGTCAATCCCTAGGCTATCATGGCTCATGTTAAAGAGACGATGTATTGTTCTAATCACTTCCTGAATTATAAAACCCTTACTCAAGGATGAAATATTTTATGCTTTGAATTGACAGACATTTTTTTTTATGCTGTATGAATTCTCACATTTTAAATTTACTCTAAAGAAACTATGTCTGAAAATCATCTCTTGATTGCATTTGAAAATAAATCTAACATTGTGTTTACCCAAAGATGGGATGGATTGCACACTGATTTCTACTGCAGCTCTGTCACCATCTTTCAACAGTGAAAATATTTATTGTTGGGGGCAAAATTCTTCTTCCCAGGAAACTAAGCAAGAAAAAAAACACATTGGCAGGAGGATCTCTGCTTCAGTTTTGCAGGGTTTATGGCCCTTGTAAGACCCAGGATAGTGAAGATGCTGGGATCTCTACAGAAATGAGTAGTCAGAGATGGGAATGAATCAAAACCAGAGTATTATGAAAATAATAATGTTATTGTTCAATCTAATATTCTAAACAAAACTGAAAAAATAACAATAATAACAAACAGAGGCAGTGCTTATATTTTTATCTTTGATTTTGTCTTTGATTTTCTTAGAAAGCAGAGTACTTTCAGAACTGTATTTGATGCACATTGCTGGGCTCTGATCCATTCATTTCAGGGACTGGTGATAGACACAATGAGCCTCTGATGGATGCTGAATAAGAGGATTTTTAATCTATTTTTTCAGATCAGTACAAAATTTATCTTACAAATGTTTTCAGATTCTTCATCATATTTAGCTCTCTAAAACTAGGGGTACATATTATTCAATTTTAAACATTCATCACAAAGCTGGTCTAAAGCACTTTTCCCTGAACTTGTTTTCTTACCTTTGCCAACTCTTAAGGTTGTAGCCAAAGTCAGACCTAGATCTCAGAAGAATAAAACAAAGGATTTGCAGATGTGACTAAACCACATCTTGTTCATAAACAAGGCCATTTAAAGGCAACTCTGCATAACAAATCAGGAGCAGCTAGCTCTGATCTTCCAGTCTGGCCAGCCAGCATTAGACATAGAGATAAAGCATTTTCTGAAGCTTAGTTGAGTTTCCAGAACCCCACAGTGAAGATGTTGGCTTCAGACAGCAGTCATACAAGTCAGAATTGCATTTATGCCAGCCAGGAACTGCTGTGTGCCCAAGGGACTTCTTAGCTACACCCAGCTGTGTAAATGGATCCAAATTAAAGTAAAAAAACCAGCCAACTAAGTTGTCATAACATTTTCATTAAAGAAATATATAATTCTTCATTAAATCCTTGGCATCCTATTCATAATTAGAGATGTGTGGGTAAGTAGAATAATTTGAGCATTTACAGCTGAGTTATTCCAGGTGTTATTAAACTAATATGATGTTACTGACATGTAGCATAGTGCTTACTGTTCCTCAGGAACTTCATGGAGGAGAAAATATGTTGTATCTCTGAGGCCAATAAGATAGGGAGAACATTTTAATGAAAAAAAATGAACTGTTTTAAGTAGCATTTTAACACCATAATCCAAACTATACTCCTGCATTTTATGAACAAAAACACTTTACTGCTGTGAGACAGAAAATATAATTAGGACATTTGAATAGTGGAGTTTTGCCAAATACCAAAATATAAAATGATGCAAGTGAATGTGAATCTGGGTGGAAGGAATACAGGCCCAGAGAGAAATACTCTTAACATGGAACATCGAACCTTTTCACAAAGAGCCTGCCAGCTATAGGCCTTCATAAATGCCCTTAATTTATTAAGCAGTATAAGAGGTTTGAAACTGGGGGGCAGATTAACAGAACTAATGCATGTTTTGTTCTTGGTCTGAGGGATGATGAAAATCCAAGAAGTCAAAAGTCCTGAAGGAAGCTACAGTGGCTTCAGTGCAGTGCTGCTGGTGTGCCATTCTTGAAAAGCATTAAACTTTGAAGCACTGCCAGCATCAAAGTGCAAGAATTATTATTTGGTGATATTTCACAGCAATAATATCTGGTCAAGAGTTGGGTAAAGTTTGTTTGAGGAGCTATGGACAAAATGTGTAAGGACAGGTATTTTCATTAAGAGAAAAAAAAAATATAAAAAGAGGGGTTGAACCTGAAAAAATCTTCTACCACAAATCATTGTAATTTCCACATATGCCAGTTCCCAAAGCTTAATTATATTTATATACTTCTCAACTTCCCCGGGAGTATTTTGGATTTTCATCATTAATGTTAAATGAAATATTACCATACCAATTTGTAAGCCTAAGAAACAAACCACCATGGTTCTTTGAACAGGGTCCTAAGTTCATGTTCCTGCTACACCTTGACAAGAGATCAAGAATGGGTTGTTGGTGAAAAATATGCACTGCACACACACCTGCACCCATGTGCTTTTTCTGAGAAAAAAAGACAGAAGAAATTTCATTAATCAGAAAAGGTCTCCAAAGGAGTTTCTTGTCATTCTAATTTGACAACAGCGGTAGCAAAAGACTGATCCCAACAATAAAGTGAATATCAGTCAAGCTTCTGTTTCCATGGTCTGGGGTCTGTATTTCAAACCAAAAAATATAAAGTAAAAACTGTCTTGTACTTCTTTGAATTGAGAAATCACATAGTCAGAACAAAACCAGTACAAATTATATCCTCTATGGATTTAGCATACAGAATTATTAATGGATAGATTAAAGGCAGCTATGTTCTCCCATTATTAAAATATCCCCAATTCTGGTCATGTACTGTTAAATGCTTTTGTGCCAGCCTCATTGTAAGGATTTTAGTGTCAAACAGACTACTTAGCAACACATCCACATTTTCTTTACTCCTTTTACAGAATTTATAAAGAAATTAAGGTATCTACTCTTAAACTGGTCAAAACAGTTATGTATGAGAAATGCTGTTACTTCAAAATAGGGAAATTTAGAGAAATGTGTCAGTTTCTATTAAAATGTCAGTGGGAAGCCTGGGAATTCAGAGAAGAAAAAACAAAACAAAACAAAAACTTCAGGATCTCTGTAGGCAGTACTTATATGCATGAGAAATAAACAACAGGAATCCATGCTTCTACTGTCAGTTAACTGTAATAAGAACTGATTCACTCTCTGAGTCCCACATAAGTACCAATGTTATCAGTGCATTTTTGTTCCAGGAGTTACTTCTCTCTTCTTTATTAAAAAAAAAAAAATGTAATACATGTTATGTAATCTCATTTTTGACACAACTGAATTTCTAAAGCAAAATACTCTAATCTTTTACCTCCTTTGTCCAAGCCTGTACAATACAACTACACAAGACAGGGAAAGAAAGGGTGAAAGTCAACAACTAGCAGCTTCTAGGTAGAGCTGTTATACTATTTAGCCCAGCATGCATTCCTACAAAGTGCACATTATGTGTGACCTTTGTTATAATTTCTTTTCACTTGTATCCAAGTCCCTACATTCTGGTTTTGGCTCTAGTCTTTAACTTTGGTCATTGTGGTTTGTTCTTGGCTGAATGCCAGGTGCCTGCAAAGCCAGTCTATACCTTCCTCTTTATCAGGAAGCGAGAGGAGAAAATAAAGATCAAGATAAAGACAGTTTAATAATGTAAAAGCAAAGGTCATGCCTGCAGAAGCAAAGGCATGCTACTATTTTCTACTTCCCATCAGCTGAGGATGGCTAGCACCTGCCCTTCTTCCACATTTCCCTCAGCTTTTATTTCTGAATGGACTTCATACAGGATGGAATAACTCTTTCATCATTTTGGGTCATCTGTCCTGGCTATGTCACCTCCCAGAATCTTACCCACTCCAGACTACTGCTCAGTGTGGGAATGCTGGAAGAATGGCCTTGATGCAGGGCCAGATCCATTCAACAACAGCCAAACACTGGTATGTTACAGACGCCTTTCAAGTTGTAACAAAAAAACCTAAAAGTGGTTGGGTTTTTTTTCTCTTCACTGCTTTTACTTCACTTTTTAGGCTTGATCTTAGTGGTTCCCAGTAAAAGATCAAGGCATAACCTTTGTGGTTAAGCTATCTAAAGGTAAGACACAGTATTGAGCTTAAGGTAATAAATGTTGAGGTATCTGCACTGGGTTTGTGAAATTTAAAGAAGTATTGAGCAATTCTATCTTCATCATGTAAAGCTAAGTCACAAAAAGGTTGTAAATATCTGATCTACAGCAGTTTCAAAATGCAATTTCTTCTTCTTTCTTTTTCTTTCTTTCTTTCTTTCTTTCTTTCTTTCTTTCTTTCTTTCTTTCTTTCTTTCTTTCTTTCTTTCTTTCTTTCTTTCTTTCTTTCTTTCTTTCTTTCTTTCTTTCTTTCTTTCTTTCTTTCTTTCTTTCTTTCTTTCTTTCTTTCTTTCTTTTTCTTTCTTTCTTTCTTTCTTTCTTTCTTTTTCTTTTTCTTTCTTTCCCTTCCTTCCTTCCGCCACTTCCTTCCGCCCCTTCCTTCCGCCACTTCCTTCCTTCCGCCACTTCCTCCTTTTCCCAAAGATCATCTTTCCTGCTTGCTGTGCTTTTAATTTTGCTGTCTGAATTTTCAGACTAGCAGTGACATCCCCTTCAGGAACTGTGTGTTATGGTTCTATTTTCATTATGCCAGAAGTATGACGAGTTCAATTTTCAACACATCATCACCCTCTTTATGTTATCCTGTAATTACATACTTCTAATGGAGAAAAAGGTGTATGGTAATATTTTGGTTCAAAACAGGTAAAATGCTCTGTAGCCAAGACATTAATGTTAAGCTCAATTAAGATTCAATATATTCACTTTTCCTTATTTTTAATATAGGCTAATTTGCCAAATATATATATTTTTTATTCAAGCATTCTGGTGTCCATCCAAATATAATCTACAACATTAAAATATTTGCCATCACATTAAATAGAGCCAATAGTTTTTGTATGTGTAAAAGTAAACTTTTAAGTTTTTTACCTTGAAATTTCTTTATGTCATCAGTACTTCAGGAGAGTATTTTTTTAAAATGCTAAATATGTCATCTGCTCAGACATCAGATTCTTTATGATTTAGTATTTAATAGGTTTCTAAACATGTACAAAACCAAAACTTATGGCCCTTTTTCAAAATAAACCCCAATATTTCAACTTCATGTAGAAAATATGACTTTTATAGAATAGTTTTAATGAAGGAGCAATCAATAAAATAAAGTTTTGAAAATTAAAACACAGCTCTGCCTCAAAATGTTTTATATGTGAAATGGATCTTCTAAGTGAAAAGGCCACAGCTGTCTTTGTCCCATACTCACAGTCCACAGGAGCATTACAGTGAAGGTTGTCCTGCATTAGTACTTGTTCTGGTACATTGATCACCACTGGATCCACCTTCAGGGTCCCACAAACTCTTTATTACAACTGAGATCATCAGCTAGAATAAAAATGTGTTCACTGGGTATAGCAGTGAAGTTTAATTCTGAATAATGGGAGAAAAAGTATTAAAATAACAAACAAAAAAGTTACTTTTCTCACTTTTGTGCTAGGTTGAAAACAGATTTAGTAGATACTTGGTATGTTTGATTTTGGCATGATGAGAAGGTCCATTGAATGAATGAATCGGGATTTGTAATAACTGATTCTTTGTTAGAATAGCTGATGTTCTTGACCACAAGGCTTGCTTGATTCTCTTTAATGTTTAATTCCTTTTCATATTACATCATACATCAGTTTATTCATTTTCTGCCAGCTCACCAGTGAGTCAAAAAGTTATCTTTCAAATTTTGGCCATATTTATGAGTATGTTATTATCCATTATGTACACAGACCACCTGAACTATCATCTTTCACTCTGATAAATACATTCTTAATGCAGTCAATACTCCAATTGTTGGTGAAACAGCTACACTTTAAATCATCTGTATTGTGAGGATTTTAGGAACACTATTTTCTGATTATCTACTCACCTCTGTCATTTAAACTATTATACCTCTGTCATGGTTTGACACTGGCACAATGCCAGTGCCCCCATGAAGACACCCTCTCCCTGGTTTCTGCTGTGAGATGTGACCAGCAATAAGCAAAGCAGGCTCCTACTTAGGGAAAAAAGAACCAGAACTTTATTATTTACTCTACAACTACAGATAAAAAGGAACACACACACAGGGAAAATGAAAACCTCACAAATGCATTTCCTCCTGCCCCCACCAAATTTCCAACACAATACATTTATTCCTCAAATCACCAACTCTCGGTCCAGCACCACCTTTTAGACAACCAATCCTCAGTTCATCAAGAGGAGAGGAGTCCTTCTTGTACCATGGGCTTCCCCTGGAAACACAGCTGAAGCCTCGTGTGTTTCTGTGTCACTCGTGGCACCGCCCGGAGTACATCTGCCGTCGTGACCTCTTCCTTTTCATGTCCAGTGCTCTCACCACTGAACACGGACCAGAGCTGCTTCTAGGGTTGTCTTTTAAGGATGCTCTGTCCCGATCCAACAAAGGCACAGTCTCTCCTTTGGGACACCTGTCCCCCCCATATTTTTTCACCCCCTGGGGCCGAGGGGCACCAACACTGAACCCTCTTGGTTCTGTGGCCATTGCCCCACCGTAGAATGCAGTCTCTGTATCACAAGGAACATGGTTCTGTCCATGGCTATACAAAAAGAGTCCAGCAAAAGCCACTCCATCATCTCTTCCCACTAGGATTCTTCTCTATTCTTCTACTATCTCTCACTCGCCCAGACCTCTCTCACACGTGCACATTTCCTTCCTCATCTTCCACTCTATCTTCCAGAAGAGGTCAATGTTCTGTAAAGTTCTCATTCTCCAAAAAAAGGGTTAAAAGCTCCCACAAGTGGCCGGCTGAACCCCCCCCTCTTCTCCGTCCCAGCCGTGCTGCCGGCGCAGGCCCATGTTTATCAAGCTTCAAGGTTACAGTCCCAGGCAGCGGCTCTCTCTTTCTCTCTCTCTCTGTGTCTCTCAGGGGGGGCTGCCCGATGGCTCCCGGTCTCTCTCTCTCTCTCTTCCGCCCTTCCACCCCCGGGCTCAGGCCTACCTCTCTCGGCCACATGGCTTTTCCCCTCCCCCTGCCCAGCCAGCAGCTGGGCCGGGGGAGAGACCCGAACTCTTTCCCGCCAGAAACCCAAAAAGGACCCTCCCAGGGGAGAGCTCTGCTTTTAACTCCGTGTTCTCAGAGGCGTGTCCATGTCCCAATGGCCAGGTTAAATGCCAATATTAAAGCCTGAATATCCATTGGCCCAAAACACAGCATCCCAAAAAACACATTTCCTGTCAAACCACCACAACCTCTTTTGTTGTCAGTGGAATGCTGTGAAACAAAGAAAGAAAAGAGAGAAAGCTAGGTTCATAATGAAATCCTATGTTAGGATAAAATGTCAGGTCTTGAAGGTCTTATGTTTGAAGAGGAAATAAATTATACTTTATAATGATGTTAGGGCAAAAGATAATGTTGAAAGCATGTATACACTTACACACCCACAAATCCATGTATTTTATATAGTTTTTATTATATACGTACCAGGAGGAAGAATATGAAAATATTCTGATTTTTCAGTTGTACAGAGTACTTCTGCCATAGCTTGCTACATTGTTAACTTTAAATGTTTGAATACAACATTTTATATCTTCCCTCTAATAATACATATCCTGGAATTCCAGGCTCTCAGAATCTGAACATCTCTTTGACCATCTCATACCTTTAAAGCTGACAATTAGTTAAATCTTATTAAATCCTAGTTAAATCAAATTAGTTAAAGTTAAAGCTGTTCCTTCACACAGCTATATTATCTATATGTAAGTAGGAACTGTACAAATGTACTTCACATAAATACACAATTTTATGTAATTTCCATTCCCTCTCCTTCCTCATTTCTTTCCATTCCTCTTCTTTCCTTTCTGGTTGTATAGGAGAATTTTCTGTTATGTGTGTAGTATCTTACTGTTTCTTTGACAAGGACTCAACACCCACTCTTCTGGGCTTCAGTATCTCAACAAAACAGGGTTAATTCTGCTAAGACTTCCCAATTGAATTCAAGAGTTATATAAATCCCAGTGTTTAGATATAAACCCTAGCATGCGATAAATGTGCTGAATAGCTATTAGATAATTCAACTGATTTCATTTATCTGTTAAGTTAAAGGATGTAAGAAATTGGTAAACAAGCTGTAGACAGTGTAATAAATGCCTGCCAGATTACCTTCTGGAGGTCTTTATCTTTTGAAAAGTTCATTTTTACTACATACAATTTTATTTTCTTATTTTGTTTGTTACTGCACTTTGGTTTTTTGAAAGTGTACTGCCTGCAAAATCCCAATTTGCTGAACCTCTGGGACTGTCATCTAGTGCTTGGGCCACTCACCCAAGTCTACTGTCTGCCACGTTAACTGTCTAAACACTGTCAACAGTGCATTGCCATGCTTCTTCTGTTCTGTTTGCCTATTTTGTAGCTATGAAGCTGTGGGTAATTCAGGTTCATAAGCCATCTAATTTATATTCTTATGACAAGACATTGTCACATGAGGAAGCTTTATCTCCTGAAAAATCCAAAGCTACAAGTAAAAAGTAGCAAATACTACAAAAAGAGTGTGTGTGTGTGCGTGCACGCATGTGTGTCTGAAAATAGAGAGACTTTTCTAATGCACAAAATTGCACAAAATTTCCCTGAATGTCAGATGAATGTCCTATTCCATTTTGGACCATAGGCCACCAAACAACTGCATTCATATCTGTCCTGGTACTGTCCATTCCTTTGCCCCAGACACCAGGATGATCAGGCCACTCCTGATGAATTGTCCTGTGTTTTCTGTGCTGTCCCTCAGGAGTCCAGTGGGACCAGTGTTACCAAATATCTTCATTTATGACACAGACGAAGGAATCAAGTGCACCCTCATCAAATCTGACACCAAGCTGAGTGGTGCAGCTGACACTCCTGAGGGACAGATGCCATCCAGAGGGACCTGGACAAGCTCGAGCAGTGGCCCATGGGAATCCCATGAGGTTTAGCAAGGCCAGGCTCAGGTGCTGCACCTGGGTCAGGGCAATCCCTGGTGCCAGCCCAGGCTGGGCATGAACAGATCGAGAGCAGCCCTGCCCAGAAGGACTTGGGGGTGCTGTGGGTGAGAGCTGGACATGAGCCAGCCATGGGCACTCCCAGCCCAGAGAGCCAAGTGTGTCCTGGGCTGCACCCAGAGCCCCTGGGCAGCAGGGCAGGGAGGGGATTCTGCCCCTCTGCCCCGCTCTGCTGAGACCCCACCTGCAGAGCTGCCTCCAGCCCTGGGGTCCCAGCACAGGAAGGACATGGAGCTGCTGGAGAGAGTCCAGAGGAGGCACCAAGGTGATCAGCGGGATGGAGCACCTCTGCTATGGGGAAAGGCTGAGAGAACTGGATTGTTTTGCCTGGAGAAAAGAAGATTTAAAAGTTCCTTAGTTCCAGCCTTCCACTACTTGAAGAAATATCATAAGAAAGATGGAAAGGGACTTTTTATAAGAGCATGTAGTGACAGGACAAGGGGAAGTGGCTTCAAACCGAAAGAAAGTAGGTTTAGATCAGGTATCAGAGAGGAATTCTTGCTGTGATGATGGTGAGGCACTAGAAGAGGTCACTGGGAGAAGTTGTGGGTGTTCCCTCCCTCGAAATGTTCAAGGCCCTGTTGGACAGGATCTTGGAAAACCTGGTCTAGTGGAAGGTGTCCCTGCCCATGGCAAGGCAGCTGGAACGAGATGTTCTCTGAGGCCCCTTCCAAGCCAATTCTATGATACTATTATTCTTTGATTCTGTGATACAGAAGAAGTTGGTTCATTTTGCCGATAGACTGCACTATTTGAGAACAAAAAAAAAAACCAAAACCTTAAACCTAGATCCATATTCTGAATAGACATGTGCCTAAACAGTAGGTTCATTTCTATCCTTCAGCTTACAGCTACTCTCTTTGTGATTTCCCTCTGTCTCTTGTGCCAAACTGATTGCTAACCTAATCCTCTCTGCCAGCTCATCTCAAAGATTTTGATAATGCCTTGCCTTAGTCATACAAATTCTGTCTTCCCCTGTTCCATCCAGCAAGCACCTCAGTGTTCAGCAAGGCAGCCAGCCCCCTGCAGAGGAGTCACCCACCAGACAAAGCAACCCCGAACAAATTCCAATTTAAGCTTCCCCACTCTCAGTACTATACTGCACAGCATCTCCTGACAACCTACAAGGGAAATTATAGAAAAGGCCTTGCTCATCTCCTGAGCAAAAAATGCTTATTTCACTCAGCCCATAACAGTTCTGTGAAAATTCAGCATGCTCGCAACTATCAGCATTATAAAACAACCTAGTAGTCAGTCTCTGATAAGTTTTTATGGTGTGTCTGAGCTGCAGTTTCAGAAAATTATGCTTCTGTTAAATCTGGACAATTGTTTTATAATCTCAAAGGACAGTTCTTCTATACTCAATAGCTTGAATTCTAGCAAATGCCAAAGTTTTTAGTAAACTAATGTCTGAAATGGCATAACCACATGGAGTTTGGCTATTCTCTTATGCCCTTTAAACAAAGGCATGCAATGAGCAGGAAATTTCTGCCCAAAATGCTTAAAGCTTGGCAAGCTTAAGCTGAGGTCAAGGGTCTTATAATAGAGACAATTACCAAATTAACCTTAAATATCATTGCCAGTGCCATCTGTTTCTTAAAGCACTTACAGTAAGAAAAATTTATACAAGGCTGATGAAGTATTATGTTTTAAAGGAAAATACATCATGATAGAAAGAGTGAGTAAGAACAAAATGGTTTAGCTATTTTGGTGGGATTTTTTCCCCTTGTTCTATGGAAGCATCATGCTTTGCCTTTACAACTGTACATCTGCCTCAGGAACTTAAACATTAAATTCCCTACCCATTCCTGCACTCTTGCACAACTCTAATAGTGCACTCCTCTACTACAGATAACATCTACACAAAGGTCAAGTTTTCTGACTTCTGCAGCTTCAGTTTCAAGAGGATATCAGTTTTATCTATGAGCTCCAAACTCTAAACAGAATGTTCTTGTGCTGGACTTCACATGAGCCAGGCAGAACTAATTTACTTCTCTTTGTCTTCTTGGAAACAGAAAATATACAACCAACTAAGTCAAAGGCTTCAGAACTTAAAAATAAAGGGAGAAAACACTTGGATTTATTTACTAATTTTCTCACAAATTTATAGTTTTCTTGTAATTTCAAATGTTATTTTTATTGCATTTATAAATGAATTGGTCAACTCTAGAGATCTACAACATACATGAAACAAAAGTCCACTGAAAATATTCCATTAATGGAAGGAGGTGACAGTTAGGAGTGTGACTGCCTAATATGTCTTCCTAGAATATATAACCCCATTTTTGTGTTTACCCAGGGTATCTAAATGATTCTGCAGAGAACAGACAGTTACTAACATTACAGAGATAAATGGCTCAACTCTTTCTACCTAGCATCCTTATTAAACATAGGAGTCTAATCAAATACTGGAGACTCTTGTAAATAAACTAGAAAAGACTAACCTGGGATCTTGTTTTAAAATTGCAAACATAATGATTAGCAGCTGCCTTGAGCATCCAGAAAGAAAACTGAGAGGAACTAAAACTTTTCTTTAATTCTACATTTTCATTGTGAAAATTGAGGTAACATGCTTTTATCTTTTTGTACCTGATCAAATACAGGTGGAGAAGAGCAAGGGGAAAAATGAAAGCAAAAGAGATACCATAGTTCTAGTGTTTATTGGGAACATAAGTCAGTCTCATAAAACAATGCACACTAAGTCTGGATTTTCATAAACTTTTCTTACTTTGTTGCATTGTCAAATTTAAAAATATTAAGGTTTTATCATATTTCCCTCTTCTTTTAAAATAATCCCATATAAAAGGATGTTCCTAAGGTCATATATCTGTAGGAAGACTGTTTTACTGAAATAGCTTTGGTTACTCTGGGTAATTTCTGAACAGCAAATGACACCTTCACTGCATTTTTTAAAAAATATTCCAAAAATAAAGGAGATATTTTTTTCTGGAAAAATAGAGCTCTTCTCTTAATTGGAACCAAATATATTTCAATGTATTTATGAAGAATCAGAAGAAATTTCATATAATATGTACAACTAAATAATAAAACCAAAAGCTGACAAAATTTTGTTAATAAATCCTTCTAAATCCTCTCCTCCCCTATTTCATACTCATTATCGTTGGCATGCAAAAATGAGTATTTGTTTCATTGCAATTAACATTCTACCAGTTCCCATATATTTTTTTTGAGTTCTAGACAATTATGTGTTTTACAATGATAGGTAGTAAGACACCTATTTTGTGTGTATTTTATGAAATGTGAATTATTCCCACTTCCTTTGAACAGATGTGTCCTGCCTGAGTATAAACTTCATATTACTGCAAAATACAGACATAAAATACTTCTACTTATCCAAGCTATTTTCTTAGAGTAAAAGAAAAAGGAAAGTGAGAGCTTAGATTAAAAAAACAAAGTTCACTCGTATCAGTGGATGACAGGATGGCAAGATGTTTTACAGGTGACACATTTAATACAGTTCCATCCCTTTACCAGGTCAAACCTAAGTAGTCATTGATGTATTCAGTCTAAATTCCAAATACCCTTCTACCATTCAACATCTTCTCTCCCAGGTTTGACACCAGCACCAGATCTGAGCAAAAGTTTCCAAGATAATTACTTTGGAAATAGTGGTAGACTTGGATGTCTAAAAACACAGCTAGATGTTTTTAAATATCTGGCATATAGAAGACAGCAATTTTTAAAATAATATTTGATTCTTTTTTCATTTTTTTACCATAATTACTATAACAAAATTACTATAACAGAAAAAAAAAGTGTCTTGACAGACAATGCTCCAAAGTGCCTTTTTTTAATATTATCTATTAAGTAGAACACTTGTATAGCCATTGACATGCACTCAGAATAAATGAGATTTTGCTTCATCTCTGCATTGGAACAAAATTTAGGAAACTCTCAAATCCCTGCCTCCATGGACTGGGGCACTTCAGGCAATGAAATTTCCACAAAGAAGCTTTCAAGTCCTTACACAAGGCATCCTGTGAGTTTTGGACTCAATCAGGGCCATCAGGCAGTCAGTGGAACACGGCTGGATGATTAAAATATGATAGAGTGCCTAATATACAGAAGTTCCCACTGAACATAAGCAGAATTAGTCTCACATGTAGAAAACTGTGCAAATCATGTGTATAACACATAGAGTTTGCACTCTTGAGAATACATATGAAAAAAGATAATACTCCTGATCACTGGACTGCATAGAAGTGAAATGGAAAAAAAATGAGGAATTAAGATGTATAAAATAAATTTCCAGGACCAGAGATTGCTTGTGTTTGAAATTTTATCTGCATTCCCTATAAGAATTCATAGAAAGTCTTCTCTACCTTAGGAAGGATAAATATTACAACTTCAAAGGCAGAACAAAGCAAAGTTAAATAGACTTCTCATAGCAGTTAAATTCTTGTAAGTATACCTGAATCTAGTTCTGTTCTAAGTGAAATTCAGAGCTGAATTATGTAAGCCCAACTCTGTTTAACAAAGCTGTGTAAGTTTGATTTTAGAATTTTTGATCATTATAACACAGGTACCCGTGAAAGCCAAAATGAAAAGTGTCTTTTTCTTCTAGGTTCTTCCTAGCAAGAAACTGAACATTAGTGATCCTTACATGGATATTACGGGATGTGGCATGCTCAGAGTGAACTTTGACTCCTCACTTCCTACATTCCACTGGAACCTGTAGCTTTCATCTAAAGAATTAAAATATATGTTTTATTTTTGTAAATGCTTGCCCACACCAACCAAAAAACCTGTTAAAGAGGAAACACATCTCAGGGCCTGTTATGGTGTTCAATTCATTTAAAAGTATATATTAAGAGAATATATGTTTTTAAAGGAATAGAGAAATTAAAATCTGGGTGTAAAAAGAAATATTTAGATACTGAAAAGGCATAAGTTAGGTATTTTAAGTGAAAAAAGAAAGGGTTCTGGAGAAAAGGTTTGCAAATCTATGATGACAAAAGTGTTTCGGCGGCATTTTTTCAACTACTAATGAAAGTGGTGTGTAGCTAAAATGTCAATGGTTTTGCCCCAAAGGCCAATGTATTATGCTACTACTTCACAAGGTCTTCATGTATAACACATATTTGTACAAATAAGTCACAGCAGAGAATGTAAAGGGCTCAATTCTTTGTTCCTTGAGGCTGATGTCAATGATCACTCTCTCTGACTACAATAAAGAAAGTTCAGGCTTCCAGTGAACTGGGACCATAAATCAATTTATACTGGGTGTGATAAGCTAGTAAAAATAGTGGGACAATACCATATAACACAGAGAAAACTGGACCTAAATTTTAGCCACATAACTGCTCAGAAATTTGACAACATTTTACTTTTCAGAAAATTTATCTACTTTTTTAACTTCTTATTTTTGTTTGCAGAAATGCATTCCCTGATTTTATAGTAAATTCAATATATTTTGTATTTAAATGCTGTGAAGTAAATTTATTTCCACTCAGACATATTTTGTTGGCAGTATTAATATCCTATTAATGTTAGCCTGAGGTAATGTCTAAATTAATTTTATTGATTTAAAATTTTATATATCTGTTAAGAAGTCTTTACAAAATGTAAAGAATCATTGACTAGCAAATGAAGTGTTATGAAAGAGAGAAAATTTGATAGAAAATTCCAACTGAATTTTTTTAAAGCAGTAAGGAGCATTCTGAAATGCACATTCTTGTTTTTCCTATTCTTTCTAATTGGTAGTGTTTTCAGAATTTATGCAGTTGAAAACAGCAGTCCTGGATGCCTGGCTCATGCCCCTAATGCAATGACAAAAAAAAAAAAAAATTAGATTGATGCAATTTGCACAGCTTTTTCTGTCTTGCAGTTACACTGAATCTACAACATGGATAAATACATTTCCACTCTGGACAAAATTTTCACTTCCTCCTTTGTCTCAGGGCTTTTTGCATACCAATTGTAATGGATGTGAAAACAAAAGTATCATGTACTTGATGTTTCAGTAGGAAAAAACAAATTAGAGAAACCAAGGTATTTATTAGTCTTTCCCATTATTTACATGATGACTATGAGAGAGCAATTCATTGATGTGTGGCTTGACATGAAAAAAATTCAATACCTTTGTTAAAATTAATTACTTTTTTCCTGTGATTTCAATAATCAGTTCAATCTAAGGCTTTTCTGTAGTAATCTGTATTTAATGTATGCAACCTTGGATCCCTTTCATTCCTGAGATGAATTTAGGTGATCAAATGAGCTTACATAACTAGTGTGAGAATTCGTATCTAAGAGCAATTCCATCTGAGTTCTCTGTAATCATTTACTCTTCCTGACAAAAGCACTAGCTGTTTTCTTTTTAATAAGAATACTTGATTTCTTGAAAATCTGGTATAAATAACTCCAGCATTTCCATTTAGAAAAATTAAAACAGTTTTCCTTTGTTAGCTGTGCTTTACAGGACAAATGTCTCTCTTTACTAACAATCTTTCACCACCTGGCCAAATGGTGAAATTATAAACAGCCATAGAGACAAGAGGTGAAATACAGGTTTAGAATAACATCAAAGAGAATTTGCATTGTGGAGAACAATGAAAAAAAAGCCTTGCAGATGGTGTGAATCACAGCAGAAATTTCAAAAGAAGTTTTAGTCTGTTCTTCATTAAGTGGTCAGAGCACACTATGTAAATGAATTCATCTTTTTCATCTCTTGTTGCTTCAACATGATATACTCCCTCAAAAGAAGTGACTAGTACACCCCAAAGTTGTGTAGGAAGCAAGGTTCCCATTTTTATGAGGTCTTTTTTTTAAGTTGTCTGAGCATCATCTGTTTTGGAGCAAACAAAATATCGAGCCCCAGAAATTTAAAAGAGAATGCTCAAAAGAATTAATTTCCGGTCACTTTTATTGCTGTCTTTTGAAAAGAATAAGAATTATATATGACCATTTTATAAAACTCTGCACTTTGAATATTGAGATGAATTGAAAAGTATTTCAAAATATATGAATGTTCTGTTCTAAAGAAACATTATTGAAGACTTTCACTTTCAAGGGCAACTGATTGTTATAAAACCTGTTGCTACCAACAAATTATAATTTTCTGAAAGAATATTCCAATGTGAAAATTGCCAATTTTTGTCATCATTCAGAAATTTGCAATGACAAAGTTCAAGTGAAAATAAAAACCCAAGACCAAAATAATAAGAAAAGGAAGCACATTCTTGAACATAAAATAAGTATTTTTCTCCTTTCCCTGCCTTCCACCTTCATTCAAGGACAAAAATAAACACAACTGGGTTTAAAACAATTCAGGTTAGACCATTTATTTAAAAATCTTTGAATTCAAAGAGTAAAGTCTGTATTTCTTTTCAGGCTGTAAACATCGCTGTAAGATGATCAGGCTGTAAGAACAAATATTTTCAAAATTTCCTAAAAGCCAAAGTTCTAGAAAGCATGCAAATACTCTTACAAAAATTGAAAAAAAGCAAATATATTAGACAAAAAAGCTAAATATTCCCAACTGCAGAGCTTGGGAATCATTTCAAATCCAGACAAACCAATCCATGTCTCTATCTCTAATAGGAAAATTGAGATTTCTACTTATGCATGCAATTCAGACCCTAATTTCTCCAATAACAGCAGTAAAACATTTTTATTGCAACTTTAGAGCTTATGAAGTGGAGACAAAGAGCTGTTGAATGGTGAACTTGTTCATTATTTTATCCCAAAAATGTGATGCTAGAGTCTTTTTCTCTTCTTGAAAGTTTTGAAGGTAAAAAATTTATTACAGGACTCCTTTGGCTTTGAGCCTTTCAGTCTTAACCTTTGTTTTACATAAAAGCAGATTAATACATTCAGTATACTTTCAAGTCTGTACCTGAGTACAAGATTCATTGTGCATAATGAGATGACTAATTAAGACGACTCTTACTACTTCATAATTTGCATCTTCTTTTTTGTGACCTCTTCTTTAGAACATTGACACAGGTAACTACATTTCTGAAGAACAAACCCACTAAGTGTATCTTTTAACATTGCACCACTTCAGCAAGATAATTTAGTATTTGAGTGAAGGAAATTAATGCAAAAGATTTTCCTGAGGAGAATGGACATATTTAAGGGTCCAACAGAGCCATGTTTATTCCATTAGATGCAAATAGGGATGTCATCTCTATCCATTTCTCTGATCATACACACATTGTAAGCATCAAGTAAAAGCCTCTACATTTCTGCAATATTTTCTGTCTCCACACTCTGGCCATTGCAAATAGCTGAGTGTGATTTTTATGAAACAAAGCCCTTCAATACTTGTGACTTGTGACTGGTGACCCTTTCATGGTGGGTCAAATTAGATCATATTATTGTAATTTGTTAGTTGATTGTGTCCACTGGAGAATATAAGCACAGAAAAACCATCAGTATGTGATTGTGCACAGTTTAATCTTAAATTCAGTATTTTACCTGGAATATTTTTTTTGTTCTCCAGAGATCAATCTTCTTTGTTCAAGTTACAGTGAAATCAGATATAATTTGTTCAAGTTACAGTGAAATCAGATATAAACCTATCCACTGTTAAGTTGTTCAGCTATGTTTACATGTGGAGGACAAGAAGTGCAGGCATTGTTGTACTCTAATTTCTTCCTTGCAGTGTTTTGATATACATTTAGTTCTTAAAATGTAGATCTTAAAATAATGACATGAAAAACAGAGCACTGTTTGCACTGTCTCCCAAGCAGCTAAACCTGAGTATTTTCTAGAAGTAAAAGCACATTTTGTTCATGCCCATATGGTTCAGAGCTATGACTACAGTAGTGAAATTGTAGGCCAGCTAATTCAGTTTCATTTTTGTTTGCAAAACCCATAATGATGTTTAGAACAAGATCTATGAAGAAAACTCACTTGCATTTCTTGTCTTTTCACAAAGATAAGTCATCGAATTTACTGGAAATAAAATCTCCAAATCAGAAGATTTTACCTGTCTGGTAAACAACAATCAAGGTCATCTTTTTTTTTTTTTCTTTCTTTCTTTTTTTTTTTTTTTTAAATTATTATTATTAATACTAAAGTTTAAGTGTCAAGAAAAACAAACAGGTTTTATACATTTGCAGCTTACCTACCTTACGAACAGGGCTGTTCCCTACCTCATTCTAATTCTACTTCTCTTAATTTCCTTTCAATTTTCAGTATGCTAAGAGGAGATTCTACATAAACAGCTTCACCTCCTCTGCCTCTTGCAGGTTTCTAAGCTTGCTCTTCCCTGATTCATCTTGGATGTTTTATATAAATTGCCTCTTTTGCCTTGTTTTGGATAGGGACTTGGTGTAACAGAAGAAGCTCTCTTAGCAGCACCTGATATTATTCAATATCACGGAAATCTTCCAGATTTTTAAGGGAAATAGGAATTTTAATCAGAATTTGATGCTCTTTTAGATCCAAAGAATATGTAGAAATTATCTGAGATATGTTGGGCAATAAATATTATTGAGCTGTGAGGAATGAGAGAGAGAGAGTGAATTCCTTCCCTGGAGTAGAAGACACGTCATATATATTATATTACAAAAAAGTGAAAAAATAATAACTTTAAAATTTTTTGATATATATTTTGATATATAATCTCCAAGATTTAGAAATTTACAGAAGATATCTAGCAAACACAGGACTAATTTAGGGACATCCCAGATGTGTATACCTTCATCACTATTATAAATTCCCTCTCATGTTTTACATAAATTATATGCACACAAAAGATTCAATTCCTTTGGAAACTGAGTGAGGTCTTCATAGTAGTGTCCAGAAAAAATTCAGGACCAGTAAAAAAATTAAGTGGTTATTGATAATTGCATTATTTTAAAAGCATGTGAGCAGGTGATGGACTCTGACTACAGCTAGCAAATGTATCTGACTTTGAAAAGTTTAAAGAGAAAGAAACATAATCAATTTTCTATAAAAATTTAGGAAAAACAAAAAGCAAATTATACTTTTAAATGACAAGCCTTTTAAAAATAAAAGCTAAGACTGTAAAACTCAGAGGTCACTCTCAGGAAATTGTAAAATGAGAGCAGTTTAATAATAAAATATTCTATGAAAATCTTATGCATATTGTGTAAAAATAATAAATGTAGAAGTTGCTTCAAGTTTGAGAGTTGGTCCTGTATTTAAAACTATAGCAATTGTAAATACATACTGGTTAAATTTTGCTAGTACTAATCATATAAAGTTTATATTTTTGGAAAGTCATTGTGTTAATTCATGTACTGTGTTCTAATTATTATCCTTATGTGAGCATACTTCCTACTTTGAACATTTTTGCCTCTAAGCCAGTTTCATTACCAAGGTTACAGCTTTTATAGGTAGCATAACATGCTACTCTGTGGTGTACATGGACTGGCGAATAAGCTGCTGAAAAACAGAGCTGTAGAAAAATACCTGGGGATCCTGGTCAATGTCAAGTTGAATCTCAGTCAGCAGTGCCCTGGCAGCCAGGACAGGGCCAACCCTGTCCTGGGGACGTCAGGCACAGCATCACCAGCTGGGAAAGGGAGGGATTGTCCTGCTCTGCTCTGGGCTGAGGTGGCCTCACCGCGAGTGCTGGGGGCACCATATAAAGAACATATTAAACTATCTAAGAGTGTCCAAAGGAGGCTGCAGAGATGTTGATGGGTCTGGAGGGAAAGCTGTACAAGGACAGGCTGAGAACATTTGGTTTGTTCAGCTTGGAGGAGACTCAGGGGAGACCTCATTGCAACTTCCTTGTGAGGGAAAGAGGAGGGGCAGGTGCTGATCTCTGCTCTCTAGTGACCAGTGACAGGACCTAAGAGAATGGCATGAAGGTGTGCCAGAAGAATTTTAGGCTGGATATCAGGAGGAAGTTTTCCACCCCTAGGGTGTCTGGGCACTGGAACAGGCTTCCCAGGGCAGTGGTCACAGCACCAAGCCTGACAGAGCTCAAGAAGAGTCTGGACAACACTGTCAGGCATGTGGTGTGACTCTTGCGTTGTCCTGTGCAGGGCCAGGAGATGGACTTCAACCATCCTAATGGAGTCATTCCAACTCAGCCTATTCTATAATTTTATGATTTATTTCTTTATCAAGAAATATTCAATTTCTTTTAACCCTTTGCTGATTACATTTTGCTTAGGATATCTTGAATTTTTTTTATTTATTAAGTTTATTTTATATTTATATCAAACACTAATAAATAATATTTATGCAGGGAAGTAGTTCAATCTAAACTTCAAAACCTTGTAAATTTATGTGGCTGCACTGTGCCTGGTCAATCAGACATCTGGAGAAGAAACTGCTAGGGAAAATTCTTAAAATCTTTTCACATGTAGCTTCTGCATGTGTTGCTGTACCTTTCACTTTTCAAAGAAATAGAAATAGAATATATGCCACAATCTTGAACACAAAAAGGAACATGTAACAATGGGCTCAGTAGTTGGGGTGGGTCAAGTGCTGGCCAAATGCCCATGCACCCTCTGGAATTATTTACTCATTTCCTGCTGTGAGATAGGATTAGGAGGAGGACAAAGCAGGCTCAAAACTTTAAAAGGGTATAATGAAACCTTTATTAACAGTAACTAAGAGAAAGAATAATAAGAATCAGAATAAAACCTTTAGAACACTTCTCCCTCTTACAACCTTTTCTTTCCTACTAACAACATACAGAAATAATTCTGTCAATTTATCACTTCTAGAATAGTCTTTCTTCAGTTCACAAAGGGAGAGGAGTCCCTCTTGTCAATTTATGGAGATTTCTCCACAAGAAAACAGCTCTCTCATGGCTTTTAATTTCCATGAGCAGCAGCTGCCTGTGTATCTGCAATTGTGAAGTCCCTCTCATCTTTCACATCTTTCCCACAGCTGCATTTACAGGCCATGCCAACTTATGGGGTACTATTTTAAAGATGAGCTGTTTAAGAGCAAAAGTTCTCTTTATCTATCTCTGAGATCATCTTCATCTCTGGGAACAGAGATCTTGTTCTTCTCTCCCTGGAGCAAAGGGTCTTCATTACTCTTCTCTCTCTCTCTCCCTCTCCCTCTCTCACTTCTCTCACTCTCTTCAAACTTTTCACGGGATCAAGCTACTTCAACATCTGCTTGCTTTAGCATGAAGGCTCATATCTACAATTTTGCACATATCTTAAATTTGAACACTAAATCTCCTCCTACTTTCAACGAGTTACAGGGAAAAAGAGTCTGATGTATCAATTGCATTCTTCTCCATAACTTTACAAGAGGATTTCAGATCCAAAATTAAGGGATCACCTCATCCCTCCTATCTAGGATTTGACTTTTTCTTTACTGACCTTGATGTCTTCATGTTGTTCCTCGATGTGTTCTCACTACATTCGTTTCTCTCACTCGAGGGAGGATTGAAGGTCTGCAGGTCTTATCTATGCACTCAAAGAGTTAATATCTCACCTGGGGCCTGCAGGTGGTCATCCCAGTCTCCCACTGGGCTTGTAGCTGGAGCTGTTTTATGATGGAAGTTTCAGCAGTGGCTGTGGTGGGAGGGGAGCAGCTGGATCTCAGCAGCCAGGCCAGGGCTCAGCTGCAGCACACCAGGGCCAATGGCCTCCCTTCCCCCTGCCCGGCAGCTGATGGGGGCTCAGCTGGGCTGGGCCAGGTTAATGACAGTTTGAATGCCATCAGATAATATAGTCCCAAAATTACAGTGTCTCCCTGTCCTTCTCCCTTCTGTTATGCAGTGAAAGCCCCAGATATCCACTTCCCCATTACTAGGATTCCCTCAGGTCTACTCAGTGACTCCACACTCCACTATAACACTCTTCTCCTGCTAGATGGCCTGCATCCCTGTAAAATAATTTCTTCCATCTTTTCTTTTTCCCCAAAAGAGTCATAGCTATAGTGCTGGACGGTTTTAAAATCCCAGTTTCTGCCATGTCATCATTTATGTTTTGTCATGCACCATTGTGTACCTCCACAACACCTTTACCCCTTCAATTTCACCATCATATTCCAAAATCTTTCTATTCCCCCATATTTTCCAAATGCTCATGAACTGTAATACCTCCAGATTCTCTTTCTGAGAGGAAAAGACACACTAGCTTGTTGTTTGATGAACCATAGATCTGATATAACCATGCTGACTAACTGACTGAGGGGGGAGGAAACACTATTATTTCTCTCTAGGGACCACACAAACATTTAGAAGCCACAGATGGTTCAATATAATATATATTATAGAACCAAGAATACCTGTGAGTTAAAAGTATCACATTAGCTGAAAAAGCAAGTACTTGATCAAAATAGAATATTTCAAGAAAACTAAGAAATGTATGCTTCTTTTAAGTTTTAAGGAACACATTTACATATTGTGACTTGCCTCAGAAATAAAATAATATAGAGCCATAATTGTTTTTGCGGGCTCAGCCCAGGAGATGGAATGTGATAATATTTACTGTACTGATACCAGCATAAAGAATTGTTACAAAATTTCTAGTTTCTGAATTCCTTTGGGACTGAAGGCTAGAGTCAAACCTCCACACTGAAGCCAAAAAGCAAGTCAATTCTGTACAAGGTCAGGAATAAAAATTTAGGTAGTACAGTATTGTAGATGTTTCCAGGGTTAAGCAGAGACTCAAGGGTTGTTTTGGGAAACAGGCTTGTAGCATATAAATCCAGCAGAAGCAGTCTAGATGTGACTCTAAAAACCTACCTAAATTCAGCCTACAAAATACAGGTATTTTTCACGGAATTTAGACAAATCTAGATGGCTGTCTTAGTATTTTATAACAAATCTACAATGCTTTACTAATGCACTCCCTGCAAGCTCTTCCTGTTGCAGCAGAAGTATTCTGAGCATAATTAATTATCTTTGCATCTATAAACTTTCTCAATTTATATGCTTAGACATTTTACTAATTCTTAACTCCAGCTATTATTTCTATGTGAGAGTTGCATATTCAAAGCTCAAATCTCAGGATTAGTTTTAACTTCCTATACCACTAGAAATTGAAATAATTATTCTGGGAATATGCAATTTCTCATTTTCTCAGTTCCCTCTGACTTAGAGGAATATTATCTATAAAGATTATAGATATAGATGTGTGGAATATATAGTATTCCATAAAGCTATGAAGACACCTTTTCCTGAATCCTGGTTTCCGGATGTGTGATGGTTGTTATAATTGATAGCAATTGTAAAGCTTTCTAGCTTGGGACCAAGGACAACAGATCCAAATTTCAGGCCCAAGATCATAAACAATGGTGGAATGAAGAGAGAAAAACAAGAAGGATGGGACTTCATGGGCTAAAGCTATAATGAGGCAATTGGCTCCAATATGCATATAGACCAGGACTTATAAAGTGAGAGCCATCATAACCATTGTCTGTTTTGTGACCATTTTGGGTTCGTCTTGGGTGTAGCCGTGGCTGGGTTCTTGTACTGCCCAAGGTGCACCCATTGAGGCCTTTTAATAAATTCCTACTTTATTCTTTAACTCTGTCTAGTCTCTGTTCTAGGTCAGCCTTCACAAGGCATCAATATGATAACTAATAGTATTGACCAGCAGAAGATTTTTATGACTGGAGCACAGCCCTCTTTCTGTCCCAGATGCATTCCACTTCAAGCCTTCCAGACACCCTGAGAGGGCAACGGCAGCTCTAAGTCACCATAATCACTGCTGGGATAGCTGTGCACTTGTTTCCCGTGAATGAAGGAAAGACTCTGGATGTAGTCTCCCCTGACTTCAGTAAGGCCTTTGATAATGTCTTTCATGTAATTTCATGTAATTTCATGTAACTTCATGTAATTTCATGTAATTTCAATGTAATTTTCCTGGGAAAACTGGCTATCCACAGCTTGGACAGGTGCAGTGTTCATTTGTTAGAAACTGTGAAAATGCCAGCTGAAAATGTCTCTAAGTCTCCATTTGGTACTCTAGGAAAAAAGACTGCTGGTAGCCCATCATTAGACACAGTTTCATAAACTGTATAAATAAATTCAAATTCCAAGTTCTACTTATTTAATCACACACACATATGTCTACTAACTCTATATATAAGATGCAAAAGAACAAAGTATGGGTAAAGAGTATAGTACAAAGTATCTTTACAAGTTGCCAAGAAAAGCAAGTTGCAAATAACAGTGTAACTTGTAATACAATATGTGTTACAGACCTGCAACCATCCTTCTTCTCAATTTAAGTATCAATAGGACTACACACATGATGAAACGAAGAGTTACAGAATTTACTCTCAAGTAGCTACCTCAAATTGTGTGTCAAAGTTCTGCATCTGGGATGGATTACCTGCGTACAGCTGAGGACCAAGTAGCTGGGGTCATATTTTTTCAAAAGGAACCCAGTTATCCTATTGGCTCACTGTGAGCTTGTAGCACTGCCTTACAATAAAATCCTCAGCTGCATTAGGAAAAGCTGATGGCAGCTTAAGGAAAGTAATTACTCCACTCCGATCCACTAGAGAGACCACATTTGGCATAGTGCTGTAGGTTCCCCTGTCACAAACAAGAGAGTTCAGCAGATGGCTGGTGGAATGGTTAGAATGCTGGACTGCATTATACCTGAGGAGACACAGAAGAAACACTTCCGCCTGTTCATCCTGGAGCAAATGTTGAAAGAGAATCTCATTGCAGCCTTCTGCTTCTTAAGGGGTGTTATAAGGAAGGCAGTCAAATGCTTCTCAGGCATGCACAGAGAGAGAAGGAGAGGCATCAGTAACAAGTCAGAACATGTAAAATTTCAACTAGATGGAAGAAAAAAAACATTTCCACAATGTGAGTGGTCAAGTTCATACCTCTCCAAAAGGTTGTACAATGTCTATCTTCATAGATCCTTTAAAACAGATAAGACTATGTGCTAAGTAACCTGACCAATCTTTGAAGCTATATCTACTTGGAGGAGAATTAGGAATTAGGTGTCATCCAAAGGTCCCTTTCAGACTAGCTTATTCTATGATTCCCTGTTTTGCTTGGAAGGAAAATAATTTTATTAGAGATGAAAATTCACAGAAAAATCAGCTCAATGTTACTTGACACTCTGTATTGAAGAGCTTTATAGGCTTTATTAGTCAAAACAGGCAGACTCCAATTCTTGTGTTTCTGTTTTCTTCTTCTTAATTTTTAATAAATTTTGCAGATACCAAGATTGTCCTGTCTGAAACCATTTCTAATACAAATCAAGGGAAAGAAAGATATAGTGTGATAACCTTAGGAAGGATAGAGCCATTTCTCAATTAATCCAGCATAGGGCATATATGAGTATACATTGAAAATAAGCTTCAGGACCAATGGCAACAATTGGCTTTCCCAGACTTTCCCCCCAAAGGTGAGCATTTTTATTGCACTTCTTTTTCGCTGATAGCACCACTCTCTTTATCTTGAAGAAGGGAAACAGGGTTCTTGTCATTGCCTCCATAGGCAGAATGTCACCATCCAGTCCTTACCTCTCCAGTTTTTTCACTCCAGTGAGTGAAAAAACTCACTATACCCAGCTCTCCAACTCTCCTGGAAAGACAAAACACATCATACAGTACCATTTACAAAGCAAGACCAAGAAACAGCTGCAAAAGCATGGATTCATTATGCCAGCTGAAAGTCAGTGCTTCAGGTAGCTTGATAATACATAATTGTGGTGTGAAGAATTTCCACATACTGTTAGTGAAAATGTTGAAACTCCTTTCAGTGAAAGCTCATTAGAGAAACTGTAACAAGATAAAACTCTGAAATGCATGTACATACATGACCTCAAAATCAGTGCATCTTTATATTAATGAGTGCAAGGAAAGATTAACAAAATATATTGCATCTCATCAGTAAAATTCTTATGAAAATTAGGAGTTCAGAATTCAGAAAAACAGGAATTTGCAGACTTCATTAGGTGATAACTTTCACCATTACTTCTCCTCTTCTTCCCATTCCATCTTTTCCATTTCCCAGCAGCAATTTGCCTGAAAGAACTATTATATGTGATTAAAGAATGCAAAAATCTTATATGGTAACCTGACCACAATGTAAAAATACAGCATGTAGTTTAATCAGAATGAGACAGTTCTAGCTAAATTTTAACTTTTTTTTTTTAATATTTAAATATAGCTAATAAAAATTTCCTTAAATCCTTCCGCATCTCTTTTCTTTTCATGCAGACTTCATTTTGGATGCTTGTAGACAAGCATTGAGTTAAAGAAAAAAATTTTTATTTTCAAGCCATTCAGCACTTACTATATTAGAGATGGATTCTAATGTAGATTTCTCTCTTATAAGGATAAATATTACTGTGACACAAAAATTTTATTGGATGATTAGTTATGAGTTTGGTGCATTTTCTAGACTTGAAATACCTTATATTTAACAAGATTAAAACATTTTTCATTATGGAAGCAAGATAATTTATTCAGCTAACATGCAAAATTCATAACTAAAAGTTTCAATAAGGAATCCTATTTTTCAGATTTCTAAAGGAAAATAGAAAATAAACTAAACATAGCAAGATTTGAAAAACAATCATAAATTTCTAACTGAAGAAAGTTAAGATCTGCATTTCATATCCTTTTTCATTTGTTAGTGCTCATTTGAATGTTCAGATACTTCAGAAAAATTATCTCCTGAATTTATTATCTTTACAAATGGTAAGCCTGGAATTAAAATCAAAAACTCATCCATATTTAAGAAATAAAGCATATTTTTAATGAAGTGTGAACTTGCAGAGCTTCTGTGAGCCATAGTATCTTATACCAAATCAAGGTCTGATCAAAGCAGTAAAAATAGAAACTTTTTCAAAACTACATATGAGAAATAAAATTCAAGACACTTTTTACTCTAGTAAGAAAAAAATGGTAGAGTGTTTGGGCTGGTTAGCAGCTACACACGTTACAAAATATTTTACCTACTTCATGCAAGGAAATTTTAATGAAAGTCAAAGCAGACAAAAATAACTTGCTACCTCGATTTGAGGAATATTTTCTTTACTACTGCCATAAATGGTACAAAGTAAGTAATTAATGAAATAATAAAAACTTACAAAACTTTAGAGAGTCACTGCATTATTGATGTTAACATTCTAAATTGGATAATAAATTGACTTAGAGATGCTGCTGACTGCCAAAGAAAAGTGGTAAATGGACACAGATATAGCAGACGGGTGACAAGTGGATTGTCTGTAGGATCTGTGTTATGCCTGTTCTTGTTCATTCTGCATATCACTAACCTTTAAAGCAATTTTTCATCAGCTTAGTGATCACCAGATGGCTTGAATCCATTTTGCCATTTTCATAAGTCAGGTGCAGTATCTACTGAAACCTTAAAGTTAAACTATTTAATAAGACCCTTTTTTTTCTACCACTTTGGAGCTACAAACAATATTAAGAAAATAAAATGTAAATAAAATGTAAATGTAATAATTTGCAGCTTGCATTAAATTATTTAATAATTTCAAATATATGTGATAACATTATTACAGAAACAGTTGTTCTATATACTTTCTTATGAATAAAAACATTGAAAAATGTGAAGGTAAACTTGGCATTTCTGCTATAATTCTCATCCAATATTAGTGTTGAAATAAATTAGTACATTAGGGCATTTTCTATGCATTGTTCTCATCCAACCTGGTATAAAGACAAAACCAGTATAAGCCAACGTGTAACTGAGAACTGAGCTGTCTGAAGAGAAGGTAGCATCTCTCTCTGTTCAATGTAAAATCTCTTCTGTGCACTTGACCTAAGATACTCATGTCTGTGTGTTTCAATTCCTTATTTGAATCAGATCCTGAAACAGTGCTAAACTGGTCGTTCAAGGATTAGACCTTTCCTAATTATACCAGCTAAGAATCAACCAGAAGATAGTTCTACTATCACCAAAGCACCTGAAGAGAGAGTCATATGCTCAGGGTACCAGGTCCAGCCCTGGGGGATGCTAAGTACACAAGACCATGCATAGTAGTCTAAAACTGCATCAGAGGCAGTTACAGGACAATAATTAAAAATTAACAATCAGGAAGTGTAGGAAGACCACCTATGGCCAGAGGAATCAGGGCAGCTGAGAAAACAACTATGCAATAAAATTTTGTCATGCAATTCTTCCACTAAACTAATTTGGATGGACAGAGGCAACCTGGAAACTATGAACCCAGCAGCTGATGGGATTATTTAGTCTGAGTCTTCTATAGCTGAACCTCCAAAAACAGCAGGTTATTGAAAATGCATGGCTCTTTTTTAGAATCAATGCAACAAGAGTCCATAGTCTTCATCAGTCAGATTATCTGTGTCATTTGTGTTAGAATAATTGTTTGTTTATTGCCAGCTGATACCATCTTATTTGTATTGTCCTGTATCTAATAACATCACAGACAATTCTGTTTGGTAAGTCATTTGTCTATGACAAGAACCACAGCTGGTATAGAAGTGTCAAGAAGAGAAAAATAAGACAGCAAAAGACATTGGGCAAGTTAAACTTCCTCAATACTGGAGATTCTTACTTTGGCAGATACAGCCAAAAAGTTTAAGGTGATATGATGGACAGATCTATAAGACTTACATTAGTCTGTAGTTCCCAGTGATTGAAGAAGAAGATCACTCCAGATGTCTCTTCTCTTCCTCCTCTTAAGGATTAGGGATTAATCTCTTTAATAACTGCAGCTAGCGCAGTTGAGCCAGCCACATTCCTGTATTTCGCTTTTTCTCCATTTATTCAAAAGGGTGATATCAAGGTATGTGTACAGAGACCTTGTTGTAGCCAAACACAACCTTCATTGTCTTCATGATTATTATCATGCAAATTACAACCCATTTAAAGTCTACTGCGTACTTTTTGTATTTCTTTCAATACCTGTTGCAGATTCAGCCTCACATGCACTGTATAGAAGCATATTTTTTAAGGCTTACGTGTGACAAGAAAACTCTAAATGTATTTGTAAACTCCCATTTTATTACTCACTTAGAATGAAATTGTGTCCTAGTCTTTAAACAAGTGCTAATTCTGCCTCTATAATTTCTCTGATAGTAAATATATTTTTAATGATTATAGCCATGCCTTGGAACAGCTGTTTCCTGTACAGTTTTGTAGCTGTTTTTGACCACTAGACCTCTTAAATAAGTTGGCAACAATCTGTTCAGTTTTAAAAGAAAATTAGCCACTGGTGCCAATTTTGCTCTGACATAAAACTTTAGTATACTTGGCCCTAAGTTTCTCCCATATGGAAGAAAAGTCTCCTGTCTTGAGGCTTTTATTGTTTCATTCATCCATAATTTATGTGCAGATGGAAGATTCATTCCTTGACTCACTCATTCTATATTAGTAAATAACTAATTCTAATGGAAGATTCATTCCTTGACTCACTCATTCTATATTAGTAAATAACTAATTCTAGTACTGCTCTAGAGAGGTACAGTCCTTCAGGGTTAATTTCAGAGGCAAAATAGCTCAGTTCCCAAGCAATTCTGTGGAAAAGATAACTTCTGTGGATCATTTGTATGCTTATAAAAGCAGATCACAGACGGATAATATGCAAGGTTATTGCTACTGTGATTCTTACTTACAAAAAAGTTGCAGAAATGTGAGTAATATCTGTTCTTGCATAATTCTATAAAACCAGAACAAAAATTATAAAGGACAAGAAACACACAAGCAACTGCTTGATGATCAAGTTCTTGTAACAGAATCTGAAAATAATTTCTCTTAACAGGAATCATGACTGAAATGTAAGTTCTGATTAAAAACAAAATATATCTTGTCTTGTAGACTATAGCTGTAACTTTGTAAATCTGATACTGTTGAACAATGTTTTCTGCAATGTAAAATCAACCAAAATTTGTCATTGCAAGATAGCTTACTGCTACCATTAACCAATCTGTTCAGGAACAAACTAGCAGAAATTTTACAAAATATATCTACCTTCAAATACTATGCTACCTCTCAAAGCATTTTGGGCTAAATATTAAATGAAAAAAATCTTGATAGTTCATATTCTATCAGAACTCTTATCACATACTAAAACCAGGGCACCTGAGTATCACAATAAAGAATGGATATTTAACTTGAAAAGAAAATCAAAGAAGAATTTTCTACAACTATTTTCATCTTTTTATATTTTCAAATTATACCAGCTCTGTTTTGAAACTGAAGGGTTGACCCAAAATCCTTCCTGAAGGAAATCTAGAATCCTATAGAGTTTAGGATTTCCAACAGAAACATTTACTATTCAATATGTCATTTGATATTGCCTTATTTGGCCAACACCTCAAAACTATTCAATTTTTCTTTCCTTTTTCTTTTGGAATTTTCCCATGAGAGCTTTTTTTTGGTGAGAAGGACAGAAGGGACTTTATTTCTCCATCTGTCTAGATAAGTAATTGCATGCCTTAAATATTTTCATGCAACTTGTAAAAGTACAGTATCTGTTTCAAATAATAATTAAAAATCATTTGTATCTAAGGGAAATGTAGAGCTAGAAGGAACTTCAATAGATCACCTAAAATATTAGCTGAAACTGACTTGGAATCCAGTGCACAAAGGCCAGACTGGTATTGTTTTGCCTAATCTTCTCATTAAAGACCCTAGGGAGGATGATTTCATAATTTAATCCACAAGGACAATCTGTTCCAGTGATTTACCACAAGGACTGGTTTTTGTGCTTGTAAGTTTTACTCTAATACCTAAGGTAAATCGCCTTTGGTGTGAATTAAGCCCTTTTGTTCTTGTCCTTCTCCAAGCAAAGCTGATGTACTTCTTTATGAGTATGGCCTTCTGTAGTCTTCTTTTCTTTTTTTTTCACTGACTTAAAAAACCCAAATTTTTTCAAATGTTTCCCTTTAATTTATATTTTCAAAATCTCTGATTGTTTTTTTCTTCCCTCTTCCTTGATGTTCTCAAATTTATCATAAAAGGTATTTTAAGCTAACCAGACTATAGAAAGCCAAAATCTCACAAAAGGTCACATGCATGGAATAATTACCTCCAGGCCTTTCATATGACTTTGTTGTTAATACATTCCAGAATTACATTTGTGTTGTTTAAAAATCAGTGTTAGACTTCAAGGTTACCCAGATCTTTTTCTGAGGTTCTGCTTCACTTAGTCATTTTTCCTGTTCTAAAACATGGTTTTGTGTTCTACTTTACATATGCCTTTAGAGAGTTTCTTGTTGATTTCTAGATGACTTCTTCAAATTGCAAAGATCATTTTAATTTTAATATTATTCTCTGACTTTGGTATCACAGGTTTTATAAACGTGCATCACTTCATCAGGAAAATCATTAATGAAAATAACAATTTTCATTATCTGTTAAGTCCATATTTTCTTCTCAGCTGAAGTTTTTTACATGATCATTTCCACAGCAACCAGTTTTGATGTCAGAAATAAAATTATGGTCTCACAGAAGTACAGCTGGAACAAATGGGCTCGTAGGAGCCAGATTTCATGCATATGTGCATAGTTAAGCAGTGAAGTGTTAGGGATAAATATAGCATTTATACAATATATAAATGGCAGCCAATAATTTTCACTCATACAGAATTCCTGCTTGAGAAACAGCAACACAATTAGCCCATACACTTAAAGAGTCTGTTTCAGAAAGACATTTTTAAATGAAATTTTTTCTATATGTGTGAAATTCACAGTATTTAAGAGTTGTAAAAGTTTACCATATGGGATCAAAAGCAAAATCATGTCATTAACGCCAATGTGAAAGTGCATTTTGGGCACCACTGACATTTCACTAAAACATCATTTGAAGGTGAGGAAGTCATGAATTAATCTCTTGGCACAACATTTGGCTCTAGAAGACAGGAAGAAGTGGGATATCCAGTAAAAAAAAAGAAAACCCTTATGAGCCTAGGTAGAAGAATCTTTCCTTACACAGCTCCAAAAATATTAACATGGTGCTTAGAGCCAAAGCAATTAACACTGACTCAAAGACTTCCTGTGAAACATCATCCTACAGAAAAACACAGATTTTGTAGAATTTAAGTACTACACTTGTAAACTAGAAGCAGAAAAGAAGAAAGCCTATGCAGGTCTTGGAACTGAATATATGTCCTTGAGAATGTGTCTGACCATGCTGCCCAAATCTCCAGCACACCATCTGCTTGGGAAAGCAGGTTTCCTGAGAAATCAGTAAGATTTCAACATCCCAATGTCAAAACCCAACCCAAACTAATCTGAGATTTGCATATTGTTGTTAAACACCCACCCACCCCCAACCCCTACCCCCAGATGTTTGAGGGCCTTTCTTCACACTAGAAAGGTGATATTTCCTTAACCAGGTGAATTGGCTTTTTGGCACAGCTCCTAAAAAACCACTAGCAGTTAAGAAGCTGCTCTGTACATTGCCTTTGGGATGTCAGATCATAAGGAATAAACTTCTAAGAGCTATGTTGTTCCCTTCACATCTTTCAGACACAACTGCTCTTACAAAGCACCATTATTAATGTGTCAACATCCATGTTATATAATTCTCTTAGAGGTTTTACCCAGAAGTATTATAAATATTCAAAAGGAAAGGAGTTGTCTTTACTATTAAAACACCTGGTTAAGTGTTGCTTTGTTTTGCAGGTTTGTAGACTTGATGTCAGTTGCACACCCACCTCTTCAACTGTGCTTTCCCGTCCAAATTAGAGCCTGGATTATGACTCTTTCTTTCTACACCCTGATGTTACACTAGCAAAAAGTAGACAGTGACCTTAACAGGTCAGCTGGTGTTCCCAGGATCTCCCCTGAGTTTTTAAGGCTGTTGTAATCTGCATTTTTGCATAACAGAATATTATCTACAGATAAAGGAAGAAATGATTCATTATGATCCACACTTTCCTGTAACAGTATGTCTCCCATGACTAAAGACTCTTTGCCCTCATATTTTAAGTGTTCTTATCCAGCATTGCAAAGTCTGTCATATAATTGCTTTTATCATTGTGATCATTTATTAAACTTCTCAATACATGTGACAAAGGATGTATTTACTAGCCAAAAGCTATTTTAATGAAGCCTTGTGGAGATAAAATTGGGAGTTCTTTAAATGTTCTTACAGTTCTTTGTTTAATCTTTCTTCTGTGCTTGCTTTTTCTTACCTACCTTTAAAATTTTAGTAAATAGCCTTAGGGTCATCTGTTGCCATGGATTTTCTGCCCTTACTGAATACAAATAACCCTTGACAACTTTCTAAAGCAGTAAATAAACTTTTTGGGATGAACCAGTGTGACTCTATACAACCTCTTGTTGTTAAATACCCTTTCCCCTGGTAAATAAACAGAATTCTGTGTTGTTTTGCTGTCTTCTTGCCCTCTTGCTAATTTTTACTATAAATATCTCACTAATATGAAGCAGGGATTGTATTATGAACCTTAAAATTCAGACAACTCTCTGCTAAGAAAAAATATTCTTGTGTATGAAATGCAACAAATATTTCTGATATGCTTAGCAGGGGTTTTCCATAAATCAGGAGTTGAAGTATATCAGGAATATCTCAAAGTTGAGGGACTAGGGTTGTGAAATGTAGAAATTCTGACAGCTGAACAGCCCTTACAGGAAATATCAATCCAGTAATTACTCACCAGAAATACTTCCCTTTACACATGTTAAGTAGCTCTATGGAAACGAAAAAGATTGTTTTCTGATGTAATGAATTTGTGTATTTTGTGGCATATATGGTTAAAATTGTTATTTACTTTAGTTACTTTAAAAAAATTCACATTTATATCTTTAAGAAACTATTTTTTAAAAGAGTTTTAGTGCCGGAAGAGGTTCATAAACATCTTCAAATAGATACCTAAAAGTTATAATTGCATGCCCTAATTATTTAATAAAGTTAGTAGTGAACATGAAATCACATAATTAGAACATGTCATTATCTAAAAATTACAAATTGTATTTAAATAACAGAATGTGCAGTAAGTGGGTTCAATTTACAAAATATATGAAGGTCGATTAACTATGTATTGCACTACTTCTGTAGATCACATTTAAAATTAGGCTCAGCCATTTCAAAGAAAACCATGCTTGTCAAAATGTCAAATGATTTCTGACCTTTTTTTTAAAAGATCTCACATATTTTCCTTAGATATTTCCAAATCAGAAAAAACCTATTTCTCCATTTTTTAGGCAAATATGAGAACAAATCAAGCAAGTAAAGTTTTAGCTTACCCCTAAGGTAGGAGAATGTTTACTAAATTCTGTTGTGCAAATTCTTTTGGGTCTCAATCCTTTTGGGTTTAAAAAAGCTATCCTCGTATACTTTTAAGTTAAGCCCATAAGCAGCCTGGCCAACATTATCATTGAAATTGAAAAAGGTAGTAGTAGCTAATTCTCTATCAAATATCTTATTCTTCACAAATATCTTAAACTTGAGGATAATATGGAGCTTTTAATTTAGAAATTTAATTAAGTCTTTATTTCTCTGTTCTTTTCAATAGCACAAATTTATTATGTTGATGTTCTCAGACACAAGAAAATCCACAAAAAAAATATCCAAGGTATTTCTTCCACAAGATTCTTCCTATTTCTCATAAGGCAAAAGTAGTAAAATATGTCTGGAGACATGATGGAATTTCAAATTTTTTCCATAATGTTAATAACTTCAGCTTATATTCTACAATATTTCTTATTAAATTAGCTAATTTTCTGCAGATTTTTATGATTTATTTCTGAGATTCTAAGAGATTTTAGTACTTGGTAATTAGAAAAATATGTAAGAAATTATACTCACTTTGGACTACTGAATCTAGAAAGCACTCATGAAAAGGGCTGTGGATTGGATTTTTTCAGCAGCACTAAGTTTGGCTACTTTTTCTTCATTAATAGGTATTAGCTAACAGTTATTGGTAACTTTAAGTTCATTTTTATTTCTATGATAACTGTTCCATAAAAAAGCATGTAAATTACTAATGCAAAAAGTTCACTGTAAAAACCTGGGATCCATATTTTCTGTGTTAAAATATTTAATTGCAGTTTTATTTCTAACTATTAACATTTAAATCTTAGGGAATACAGTATTTAAGATTAGCTATGAAATGTTAAGTAACAGCATTTAATCTTAGCTTATATTTTTATTTGACCTTAAGAGACTGTGGTTACTATAAGTTTTTTCAAAGATCAATCTTTTTCTTGCATCCATTTGCACTTAACTCCAATGCAACTTAGTCACAGCTTTTAGTTTTATTATTGGCTTACAAGTACCATAATAATCAGTCCAAATTTTGACAAGATACTCAGGGATATATTCACAATTGCCTTAACTGTTAAACAATGAACAGTCCAATCAGTCCAAATTTTGACAGCTTTCACTTATATAACGTACAAAACTGACTCATTTGCATATATGCAAGACTGAAGGTAAATTTAACTCTGACCTCAGCTTTGAAAATCAGAAAATGCTGTTGTATAAAACACATAGCATGATGCTATTCCCCAGATGAAAATACCTACGTGTAAGAAAAAGCCACTGAGAAGATTTAGAAGCTGGGGGAAAGAAAAAAACAAAACACAAAAAAAATACCAAAACACAAAAAAATACCCTCCTTGCCATGCTACAAAAAACAGAGGAATATGTTTTTTAACAGAGGAATATGTTTATTTTTCAGTAAAAAAAAATAGTTCAAGATATGTTCCAGCTATGCAAAAGAGATATTCTACACTAAATCTCTGTAGTTTTTTCAGAAACTACAGGGTAATGACTATACCAGGAAGTTTTAAACAGAATGATTGTTTTTCTGAAAATTACTTAAGGAGTTCTTGTATTTAGTAGATCTGCTTATGTTCCCATATTGTTCTGCAGCCTACTTGATAGTATGTCGCTGATGTTGGAAACAGGCATGCGATAAAACACACCAAGGGTCGCGTGACAACAGCAAAGATTTAATGAGCGCTCTTCTCCTTACATAGTATTGAAGGTTTGCACGGTTAATCCTGATTGGCTGAACCAGTTGCCACCTGGCCAACCAGCCCATAGCTGCCCTTGTCCCCAGCAGCCTAGGCCTGCTCCTCAACAGCCTAGACTGGCGTAGTTGTATAATCAAGGTATTTATATAATCAGTTATGTTTCAGTTATAAAATTATAATTAGGATTATTTATACCTGTGAGGCCTGCAGGCCAGATGTAAGCCACCACAATAGTGTCCTCCAAAAAACTAATTTTAAGTTGCTAAAGAGAATCTTTATCCACTTAGTCGCATCAACATACTTGTTTCTAAGAGGATGCATGTACTAAGCAATGATTTGCCAGCATTTACTTAAACCTATCTCCACTGGGCAGTTTCACGATCATTGCAATGCTCACTGCTCCCCCAGAACACAGCACAGTCAAAGAGATAACCAGCCAGGCTTTTCTTTTCGGCTGAGAAACAGTCGCACGAAGCATATGAATTCTAAAAACTGTTTTGCATTCCTGCTTCCAGGAGCTTCAAGTAATGCCCTTTGTCTTTCTGGGAATGGGCAAGGCAACAGAAGGACCCTCTGATTCCATTACCTAAAACTGGGAACATACAAACCATCCTCAAGGTTTAAACTATTTCAAATTCCTTCCAAATCTCAAAGCAAAGTTTGCCCATGTTAAAACATGGTGCTTCTGCATTAAATAATTACAGAATTTTTTCACTTTATGTATATTTTAACCAGATTTATTGGTATTCCTTGAAAATGTCTATTCTGACATCCTTAATATGCCATGTGAGACTAGTTTTGTCTGAAAAAATCAATCACAATATCAGGAATAAAGTATTTGTATTAATTGTTGCAACTAATACATATCACACATTTTTTAAAAAGTTATAACCAATTGCATAGTGATTCCATGGCTCACCCAAGTTAAAATTTCTACTGCATATGTAAAACGTTATACAGTTACTAGATGGCAGTTGAAAATATCCCAACTACTTCAAAAACTGCAGTAGCATTTTACCACATTTGTAGTCAAATGAAGAATACTCAATGCCGAAGAAAATCATTATCCCATTACATGTTCCTAAGTAATTCTGCTAGCTTAAGCATTGATATGAGTGTGACAACCATGAATTAAATACTTAAATTTATGAAAATAAGCTTTTGTAGTCATCAAAAGCCTGAACTGCAGAAACAGAGCTAACTCAAACTTGTTAGAACAATTTCACTTTATAATAATGATCATTTATTTATGCATAACCTCATATAAGTTCACAGTTGAGGTACTCAAAACTGTAGGCAGCAATATCTCTTTCACACATTACTGTCTTCCACATTTACCAGAATGGTTTTTCAGAGTGCAGTTTTCCTGCATGGTTTCAGATTTTTGCACAAAGAATTTTGCTACTTTGAAAACCCATAAATAGTGTAACTCTAAACATGGTGAAAATTGTTCCTCTCTTGTTTTTCTTCTATGTACTTCTATCTTCAAGTTACTGTGAATGGGGTACATTCCTCATTCATTCATTCATTCATTCATTCATTCATTCATTCATTCATTCATTCATTCATTCATTCATTCATTCATTCATTTCTTAATTATTAATCAACAGAGTACTGCAAATGCTAAAAAATAGGATAAAAATTAGGATTACTTCCATGCAATCATTTTAAATTACACATATCCATAAGCAAGTCCCTCTACGGGGAATGCTTGAATTTCTACTGGTTTCAGTGAGATGGGTAGTTATCCAACAAATGCTGAGGATATTGTAAATATTTGCAGTTCATTCCCCTGAAGAAGTCTGGCTTGGTTTTCTGCTTGAGCTGCAGGATGTGAGACCCATTATCAGCACCATCTCTGCAGAGAGATACCACTGGAGAACTCCTCCCACCTCAAGCACCTGTTATAAAATTTAAGCATTTCTCTGTACTGTGAAGATTACCAAAGTGTTTAAATTGTGTAAAAAAGAAAAAAAATATTCCCAGATATTTTTAAGATATTCCCAGATATTCCCAGATATTATTAAGAAACTTGTTAAAAAATATTCCCAGATATTATTAAGAAACTTGTTTCTACTTTGCTGAAACAGGATTGGAATAGCAGACATTAATAGAAAAAGTTATTTTTGTCCTATCATAACTGCATTTAGCAGTACACAAAGGAGATATGAAATAATGCAAATTAGTTTCTCTCATATCAGAAATGTCTTCATCCAAAATAATCTCTTTACCTAAATGTTCATTGTATCTGAAAAGTAATTTTTAACATAGAGTTTGGGATTTTTCTAATTTTTTTCAGATATCGTGTTTTGCCATGTAAACCTTATTTTTTATACTTCATAAATTAACTCTTGTTATTTCTAACAAAAAAAACCCCAATCTGTCTAATACATACAAGAAAAAGCAATTTCTGTATATGTGAGCACTCTGCATCCTCTCAGAAAGATACAATGGGAAAGTAGTGCTCTCGACTGCTGTTCACAGAAAACCTTTTTTTCCAAGTCTGTAAAGTGACTGAACCACAAAATCTGAGCAGGACGTCAGCATTTTTTCTTGTATATGTAAATTACATAAGCAGTAATCTCAACATTGATTGAGGATTAAGTAGGTGGTGAGAAAATGGAAATTTCCTTGTATCCAACAGTCCTTACAACTGCTAATTTACTAGATGATGCTAATTAAATTAGGCTGGCTTTGTAATGGAAATATATGATGCCTGACCAAAAAACCTGTTAACATAGTTATATCTGTTACATGGAGGTACAGCAGATTGCAATTATTAAAGACTGAGTTTAAGGTAACCTGATGTTACCTGATGTTACCTGATGTATACTCTGATGTTAGGATTGGATTTTATACTCTTTCACTTCCCAAATAACACTCCAACCTGGTATTATTTTTTTTTTCAATTTGGAACACATGCTTTATAAAAACTAATAAGCACTCAGTTTCCAAATGCAGTTCATTGTTTAACAGTTAAGGCGATTGTGAATAGATACCTGAGTATCTTGTCAAAGCATTAGCACAGCCCTCCTTTAAGTGATTGGTTATGTAAAAGCTCCATCTTAAGACAAGCACAGAAAGAGAGCAAAAACATAGCTGTAACATGTACCAATCATATCTGGTGCCTTATTTCACTTCATTTGTTGCTTTCTCAGGGGTGTATGGCAGAGCATCTATGGAGTTTTCTAAAAGTCAAAGATTTTCTAAAGCAAGTCTGCATTACCTAACGTTATTAGAAGTTTACATTACATTAGGGGTTTACATTACATCTGTCTTCAACTCTGATGATGGTCCAAGAGGGTCTCAGTGTCCTGAGCTGAAGGACCATGACTAAGAAAATTATCAACTCTCACTCAACCCTGAAACTGTGCGGGTTCTGCTGCTCCAGCTGGATCTCTACAAATCCGTTGGACATGATGAGATTCATCCAAGAATTCCCAAGGAGCTAGCTTCTCACAATGATTTTTATGTCTTGGGAGTACAGAGAAGTTCCAGATGACTGGAAAATGGTAAACATTGTCCTGATTTCCAAACAGGGCAAGAAGGAGGACCCTGGAGACTGCAGGCCTGTCAGTCTTTCTTTAGTGTCTGGTGAAATCATGGAAAAGATTAGATTCTGGGCAGTATTGCAAAACACCTAGAAGACAACATAGTCATTGGTTCCTTTGCTTTCATGAGGGCAAAGTCCTCCTGGTTGAAGATGATTTCCTTCTACAACAGGGTAAATCAGCTAGTTGATCAAGGAAAGCCAGTTGATATAACCATTCTGGACTTCAGTAAAGCTTTAAATACTGTATCTCCCAGGACCCTTCTGGATAAAACGTCCAGCCCACAGCTGGATAACAGTGTCACAGGATGTGTGAACAACTGATTCTAGTGGGGTTCCACAAAGGCTCTATTCTTAGCCCAGTTTTTCTCAATGTCTTCATAAACAACCTGGATGTGGGACTCAAGGGAATACTAAGTAAACCTTCCATGATCAGCTGCAAGCAACCCTCCATTTGCTGGTGGGGCAGTGTGACTGTGGTCACAGGGGCCTTGGATGAGGGAAGAAACAAGAATGTTAACTCTATGTTCAGAAGGCTTGATTTATTATTTTATGATATCTATATATTACATTATAACTATACTAAAAAGAAAAAGAAGGGAAAGGTTTCCTCCGAAGCTAGCTAAGCTAAGAATAGAAAAGAAAAGAATGATAACAAAGGCAGCTCTCTCGGACTCTGTCCGAGATAGTTCGGTCCTTGATTGGCCATTAATTATAAACATACAAGATGGGCCAATCACAAGTGGACCTGTTGCATTCCACAGCAGCAGATATCAATTGTTTACATTCTGTCTCTGAAGCCTCTTAGCTTCTCAGAAAGAAAAATCTTTAAGAAAAGATTTTTAGTGAAAAGATGTCTGTGACAGGGCAGATGCTTGCATGCCTGGGAAAAACGCTTGGGAAATTGGGCTATGGGAGAAGCCTTAGCACATAAAAGCAGTTAGCTGTGACATAATCAGGTCCATTTTTCTCTGCGTTTCATGGAGGGAGTGGGGGCTCGCCCAGAGGTTCAGCTTGGCCCCCTCACCTTTTTCTCCCTTCGGTGCTGCTCCCTTGTCCAGACCTGTCCTGCCCTGCTTCACCGCTTGCCCAAGGCAGGTCATTGCTGCAACAAGCTAGTGCTCCATGTTTCTCCAATGGAGCAGACATTGCCTGCACCCAGCCTCATTTCCCCCATTTGCCACAACAGGCACAGTCTGCAGCAGCCAGCCTGTGGCCATCATTCATCAGCACTGGAGACACGGTGCCACCGCCACTTGAAATGGTGCACTGCTGGTCACAAGAGCGGTGCAGGCCATTGCTGCTCACAACACTCCCACTCCTTCTGCTGAGCTGGCGCTGACAGGGCACCTGAGGTGCAGCAGTGACAATATGTCCTTGTCTTCTGTTTTTCTCTCTGTCTCTCTTTTTCCCTCTCTGCTCTCTTTTCTATCCCCCTTTGGCAGGAACACTTACCCTTATTTTAAAATAAACAGTTCTCAGATATAATATTGCCACGTTTGCACTTTATTTTTGTCTGAGAAATCTATCAAAAAGAATCCTCCCCAGTTCCCTCTTTTACAGAGAGACAGGACACCTGGTGGTGTGCACAGATGGGGGAATGAGATGCTGGAAAGCAGAGCTGTGGAAAGGGACTTAGGGATCCCCATCAATGGCAAGTTAAATCTCAGTCAGCAGTGCCCTGGCAGCCAGGACAGGGCCAACCCTGTCCTGGGGACATCAGGCACAGCATCACCAGCTGGGAAAGGGAGGGATTGTCCTGCTCTGCTCTTGGCTGAGGTGGCCTCACCTTGAGTGCTGGGGGCAGTTTTGGGTGCCACAATACAAAGGCCATATTAAACTATCAAAGAGTGTCCAAAGGAAGCCATGGGCATGTTGAAGGGTCTGGAAGGCAAGCCAAATGAGGAGCAGCTGAGGTGACTTGGTCTGTTCATCTTGGAGAAGACTCCTCTTCTCCAGTCTGCAACTCGCAGTCTGCAACTTCCTTGTGAGGGGAAGAGGAGGGGCTGGCACTGATTTCTGCTTCATGGTGGCCAGTGACAGGACCCAAGGAAATGGTAGGAGATTGAATCAGGGGAGGATTAGGTTGGATATCAGGAGGAAGTTTTCCACCCCTCGGGTGTTTGGACCCTGGAACAGGCTCCCAGGGCAGTGGTCGCAGCATAAGCCTGACAGAGTTCAAGTGTTTGGAGAACAAACAACACTGGACAACACTGTCAGGCACATAGTGGGATTCTTGGGTTGTCCTGTGTAGGGCCAGGAGCTGGACTTCAATAATTCTGAAGGATTCCTGCCAACTCAGGATATTCTATAATTATATTATCTCTGAGAATCTTAATATTAAAAAAAAAATGAAATGTTCCATATTCTATGATCAAGGGACTCTCAAAACCACGATTTTATATAGTAACATATTATTGTAAAAGCAAATATACCAGTGTTTCAAATTCAATTCAGGACCTCAAGATAAAAGGATCCAAGGATAATGTTCACAGTGGAGGTGTAGTCAGGCTTTAAAAATCTTTTGTGGATGATTAAAAAAAATTAAGGGATGCCAAGGCATTTAAGAACCACAAAATCTGTTTATTGGGAGTATTTTTCAGTGCCATGAACACAATTATGATTAGACAAAGAGAAAGAAAAAGAAATCCCACAGCAAACTTCAAAGTCAATAAATGGAAACATATCAACATTGTTTTTTTCAACTTCTCAACACAAAAAATTTCTCCTCTGTCTGCTGCTACAAGTTAATTTTGATAGGTAACAACCCCAAACCTTTCTTTAGGAAATATGCATTTAGAAACCCCTTTTTCAGTCCCTAATATCCAAATTCTATTTGCTTTTAACCCACTATCCTTCCACTTCCAGGAAACCCATAAAAATACCACAAACGGCCATAGAAGGAAGATATGAATGAACACTAAGTAGCTTCACATCATGTTCTGTTCTCTTTCTTTTTATCTTAAAGCATAAACAAAATATCTGAATGGCTTATGAAATCTTCAACATAATATAAAGACTTGTTTCTTCAATAATTTAAAAACAAATTATTTCCATTTGCTTGCTATTCTTTAATTTCTTTTTCTACTCCTGCATTTGAGATTCTCTTTTGTTCCTTTTACACCTACCTTCTTTCCCCTTTTGTCTATTGTCTTGGCTTTTCCAGTCTCTGTTTTTTTCTCAAAATCTTTGCCACTTATTTTCTTTGCTCAGATCTTTATTCCAGTTTCCTGAACTCCCTCAGAGATCTTGCATGCAGGAAGTGGTTTGCCACAGGTCTGAAAAGAAAAGTGACGTCTCCCACCAACCATCCATATACATTTGTTTTTTCCTACCTCGGAACAGGAAGAGATATGAGAGAAGAGGAAGGAAAGTCCAAGCAAGTCAGAAGGAGTGAGAAGGACCCAGGAGCCCATGACTTCTCCTAACAAGGAGGAAATAATTTCTTACTCAAGTTCAACTTGCCAAGACTACTTTTGAGCTTCTCTTCTCTCAGTGCTTAAGGGCTATCAGACCAAGGTTACTTAAAAGAACTAGCCAGCTAAAGCAGACACATGAGGGAAGGTCTTAAAAATTTATAAGAATAAACATAAAAGAAACTGTATGTGTATGATTCTGTGCAATCCAATCAAAGTATTAGTTTCGCTTTGCAGCCAGTCCACTTTTCCAAAGGGGCTTATCTGTTTAGCCTCACGATATTGCTGGTGTCCAATTAAGAGAAAGCAAGCATTTGTCCTGAGATTGATCATGCCTGGATCAATGTCTAAGCTTTAAATAAGGGCCATCAGTGCATGTGAATATCAATTCTTAAGCAAGATTTGGACTACACCTTTAATTTTGCTATAATGAAGTGATTAAGTTTAGTGAGGACTCTTTCTCTACCAGAAGAAAAAGCAATAGGGTGTTTCACTCTTTGACCATGAGCTGGAGAAATCTGAATTGTCAAGGTTGCTGAAAATGCTATGGAAAGCAAATCCACAGATGGTGAGAAACCAAGAAATGTGTAAGCATTAAAAAAAGGTTCCTAGATGATGGTCTAAAACAGGTGAACTGGGTTTGCATGACCTGGTTTTGGCAGTGGGAGGCTAGAGAGGTGAATTCTGTGAGAAGCTGTGTGAAGCTTTATTCTTGTCCAACACATCGAATGGCAGACATCTTCAGGAGTGATGTGCTTCTGGTTAAGGCTGGGCCAATCAGAAATTATCATCTTTGTGACATCATATTTAAGAAGGAAAAAAGATTAATATGTAGGAATAATTGTGTTCAGAAAAGAGTGGGTTGAGAATACATGAGAGAATTCTACAGTCACCAAGGTCATTGGAAAAGGAACAGCAAGGGTGCTCCAGAAGCCTCAGCTGAGATTCCTCTGCAGCCCGTGGTGCAGACCATGGTAAGGCAGCTGAGTCCCTGCAGCCCATGGAGGAGCCCCACACCAGAGAAGCTGGACACCTGAAAAGAAAATTCTGAATCCATGAAAAGCCCATGCTGGAACAGGCTCCTGGTAGGGACCCGCAGACTCACTGATAGAGGAGCCCACACTAGAGCAGGCTTCATGGTAGGAGTTGTGACCCTGTGGGGTCCCAAGCTGGACCAGGCTGATCCTGAAGGACTGCACACTGTGGAAAGGGAGCCACATTGCAACAATTTGTGGAGAACTGTTGCCTGTCAGATAGACTCATGCTGGAGAAGTCCATGAACTGTTTCCTGTGGGAGAGATCCCACACTGGAGCAGGGGAAGAACTCCTCTCCCTGAGTAGTGGCAGAAAACACATGCGATGAACTGACCATAACCCACATTCCCATCTCCCTGCACCTCTAGGGAAACAAGGTAGAGTCTGGGAAGGAGGAAGGGATGAGGAGAAGGTATTTTTAAAATTTATTTTAGTTGTCATTATCTTGCTCTATTTTATTAGTAATAAATTTTATTAGTAATAAATACAATTAATAGTCCCAAAATCAGTCTGTTTTGCCTGTGATTGCAATTAGTGAGGGATCTCTCCCTGTCCTTATTTCCACTCACAAATCTTGGGTTATATTTTCTCTCCCTTGCCGGGGAGGGGAGTGATTGAGCTGTTTTTTATGGTCACCTGGCAGCCAGCCATGGTCAACCCACTACAACATGTCTGAATCCTCAGCATTCTGGGACGTGTTTGTGACAGCTCACCTTGTTGGTTGTAACCATGAACAACTGTTTTCCCATCAACATATGGGAAGGTACAACAAAAGGCCAGGTACACAAAAAAAATTCAAGTAATTTATTATCTATCAGTCTCTAAAAGTAATTTTACTTTATTAATGAAAGCAGAGGAAATTGCAATACCAATGAAGTACTGCAAAAAAAAAGAGGACTTTATTAAATTTGTACAATTTTCCATATGACAGTCAACTTTAATGGGCCTGATGGATTCTTCTGTTATGCAGGCTCTTAATGTTATGTCAAGTTTTTGATATAAATAATAATTATATCATTAAAATAAAGGATTAGCAATTGCAGCAATTGTATCACAACCTCCTCATGACTGGACCATGGCCATCTAATTGCCTGTCAGTGCTCAGGGGCCCAGATCTGCAGATGTGCCTGAACATTACAGCTCAGGAGAAAAGCTTGTTCAACTAAGAGGCAGTTCAGTTTCATACACTTTAATTTAGAATAAATTTTATGTATCTGTGATTTCTCAGCACATGCATTCTGTGTTTAAGAACAAAATTTACACCAAGCAGGACTCACAACACTGAAAATCTTCATTGATTTTCCTGCATCAGGGAAATACTTTCTCCAGTTTAGTACAGCACTGAGAAAACTAAGAGCACTCAAAAATTCACCAATCACTTACAATAGCTAAGGAGAGAGAATTTAAAGTTTACAGCAGCTACATTTATACAAACAATCTGAAAATTCTCAGAAAATCTTAAAATTTTTCCTTCTTTTGAATATGAATTCTTTTCACTATTTTTAGCTTTTTAATGCCTACAATGATTTTGTAAATAATTATGCAAGCTTTCTAATGGGAAACCTGTACATAAAAAAAAATTGAATATTTAAGTGCTCTAAGATATTACTGATTCAGAAGTACTTGTACACTGTACAAAACAATCCTACAAAAACAAGAGAGTTAGCAAGGATTTTCTTACTGAACAACAGGATCAATTCTTCACAAATAGTTCATTACTGGTAGAGATAAGAAGTACCTCAGAGGCCTTGGGTATTAACAGGTTTCCTGAAAATGGAGTAAAAAATCACCAGGTAACTCCCTATATAAGTAACTCAGCAGCACTTCTAGTCAAACAAGAAAAACATTTCCCTCTAAGGCAGGCAAAGAGACTTTCCGTGGGGAAAGTCACAGGGTGTCTGGAATATCATCAGCTCACAAAATATTCTGGTATTATCATCAGGCCTGCTCATTCACACCACCCAAAATTGCTATACAGAGATATAAAAATAACATCCTTCTAAAAGCACATTAACAGGATCATATGCCTGGCTCACAACAATGGCAGTGGTAGTAAAATTGATGAGAAGCCTGAATTTTTCTGACTTCTAACAGTGCACACCTAGTGTACTGATTGCCTTTTCCTAACCCTCAGCAGACCTGTTTCCTGCTCTCCTTCTCAAGGATCCTGGCACAATCAGACAATGTTACTTATCTAAATGGTTGGCTCTTTAAGTGAATGAAACAGAGAAAAAAACAGTAGAACCTTCAGTCTGAAGGGAGTTTGAGTGTCCAAGGGCATCATGTTCTGCAGATGGTATTTTATAGACAGATTGTAGATGATTTTAACAAGAGACTTTTTTTCTTACAGTGAGCAGAGGATCAGGCTCAGCTTGTTCAATATTTAATGCAAATGTTCAGTTCAGATCTCAGAGGAATGAAGAGATGATGTTTCTAAGACACTTATCCATTCTACTGATCTCCTGTTTGTCTGGTTTCCAAGGGGAAAGAATGCTCTAAGTTCTGCCTCAGATGTGTTACAGTGATAGCAGTGGTCCCCCTACATGATTTGTACACCCTAAAGAGACTGACCTCTTAACCACTCTTGTTTATCTCAGATAATTTCCTCTTTCTAGTAGTGGCAAAACCAACAAAACCAGTCTCAGACACCATTTAGACATTTAGTTTGTACTACTGCAATAAATCAGACATAGCAGGTGAAGGTCAGCCTAGAAACGAACAAGTTTTTTAAGAAACTTCTATTTTGATGCTACTTTTTTTTTGGTCATAACTGACAGTAAGTTAATCACACTCACTAGTTAACCAAGTTAGTCAAGAATAGGAAGATATCAAGAAGAAGATAATAAAGATAGTAAGAAGATACCAAGAGAACCAAGTCAAGAATGGCTTTTTTTTTCTCATTATAAATACATATTTTAAAATCATTGGAGTATTTATTCAAGAAACTTCTCAACATTCTTAAAAGTACTACAAACTTTTTTGTAGTACTCATTCCTGTGTAATAATTTTCAAAAATATCTTGCTTACGTAATATTTATGGGTACACTAAACTGTGAAGATCAAGAAAAGCTAATCAAAACCAAGTTAATAACAGGTAACTCCATTCCCTCTGGAGTTTTCTGAGAAAGTATTGGTTTGGTGCTTCAGTGTTTCAGCTGGTTATCTAAACCTAGATTACCCATATCAGTTCTATTCTGCATTACTTACACTTACACTGTCCTAGTAGTCTAAAGTAGTGAATATTTAGCAAAAGATTCCCACAATGGGAAAGCTGCCTCTCGTCTGATTGTCAAGGTCTGTTACTGTCTTCCATCCTATTAGATCAGTTTAAACCTTTAGAAGTTAGTGGGTACAAAGAATAAAACATAAGCGTCCTGATTTTTGCATTCAAATAAATCACAAATAAGCAATATACATTGGCAAACTCTCAATTTTTTTCTGTTCTAAATAGGATTTTATATATCATGTACACATATAACAGATATAAAGACTGACACGTATACACAGAGAGATTATGGATCTCCTGTCTCTTAAGTTGTTAATACATTCTTTCAGGGGGAAAACAAACCAAACCAAAACTAAACTAAACAAAACAAAATAAAACAAAACCAAGCAAACAAAACAAAAATAAACAAGGATCTGAAGACAGCACAACTTTTCCTAATTAAACACCTAAATGAGAGCAAAAAAAAGTCTAGCCCTGCATCAGATGTTCTTTTGGTGTCTAATGTTAGCACTAAACTTCACATGAAGAACTTTTATTTCTTTAAAAAAGAAAAAAAATACACAAATTCTGCTCTGGGGAATGAATAATAGGCACTGTACCTAATCATGCTAAGGGACAAATTTTCAATGTCTCAAAATTCCCTTCAAGGACTGTGTACATAGAGTCTTTTGCGTTCTCTGAACCTATGTTTGGATCAGAATATTGGGTATTCATGCATGATGTTATCAATATTTGCACAAAACTGCCCACCTGTGCATGAGAAGATACTTTGGGGTTCATTTGTGTACTGGGATATTTATTCACAGAATGACTAGGTTGGAAGAGACCTTAAAGATCATCATGTCCAACCCATGCCCTAACACCTCAACCAGACTATGGCACCAAGTGCCATATCTAATCTTTTTTTAAACACATCCAGTGTTGGTGACTCCACCACCTCCCCAGGCAGACAATTCCAGTATTTTATCACTCTTTCTGTAAAAAACTTTTTCCTAATATCCAATCTATATTTTCCTTGGCATAGCTTGGGACTTTGTCTTCTGGCTCTGTCAGTTGCTGCCTGGAAAAAGAGACCAACCCCCACCTAACTACTACCCCCTTTCGTGTAGAGAGTGATAAGGTCATCTCTGAGTCTCCTTTTCTCCAGGCTAAACACCCCCAGCTCCCTCAGCCGTTCCTCATGGGGCTTGTGTTCCAAGCCCTTCACCAGCCTCATTGCCCTCTTCTGGACATGCTCAAGTGTCTCAACATCCTTCCTGTTGCAGACATCTTTTTATGAAAAATCCTTTCCTTAGGATTTTTCCTCCTGAGAAGCTGAAAGGCCTCAGGAACAAAATGTAAACAATGATTATCTGCTGCTGTGGAATGCAACAGGTGGATCTGTGATTGGTCTCATAGAGTTGTTTGTAATTAATGGCCAATCACAGTCCAGCTGGCTCGGGCTCTCTTTTGTCTCTTTTGTCTCTTTGTTATCATTCCTTTCTATTCTTAGCCAGCCTTCTGGTGAAACTTTTTCTTCTATTCTTTTAGTATAGTTTTAATGTAATATATATAATAAAATAATAAATCAAGCCTTCTGAAACATGGAGTCAGATCCTCGTCTCTTCCCTCATCCAAGAACCCCTGTGAACACTGTCACACCTTCCCAAACAGAGGGGCCCAGAACTGGACACAGTACTCAAGGTACATCCTCACCAGCGTCGAGTGTAGGGGGAGAGTGACCTCCCTGCTCCTGCTGGCCACACTATTCCTGATACAGGCCAGGATGCCGTTGGCCTTCTAGGCCACCAGGGCACAGTGCTGGCCCCACCAAGGCACACTGCTGGTTCACGTTCAGTCGGCTGTTGACCAGTGCCCCCAGGTCCCTTCTGCCTGAGCGCTCTCCAGCCACACCATCCCCAGCCTGTAACATTGCTAGGGGTTATTGTGGCCAAAATACGGGACTTGGACTTATTAAACTTCATCCTACTGGACTCTGCCCATCCATCCAACTGTTCCAAGTCTCTCTGCAGAGCCATTCTCCCCTTGAACCCAGATACTCTGTTGTAATATCTTTCAGTTTTTGAAATCGTACCCTTCACTACAGAGTCACAAGGAGTCTGCTTCACTTTCTCAGAGCCCTCCTAATTCACCATCCTTCTACAGGGGTATGAAACATATTCCATAGCTTAATCAAATAAATATTCCTTCCTGTTCTTTGGGGACAACTAGGACAGCAACATGGATCTTTTGCAGATATGTATCCAGAAACAGACAGTTCCTCGTCCTGACATGCAGTTATATTTAATTGAAAACTCAGATAGGATTACACCATCTGTTTCTGGGAGAAGATATCTATGGTACACAGTGCTTTTCATAGCTCAAACTTTAGCCTTCAAAACATCTTATGTGAAACACTGAGCATAGGGCTAATGGCTGGGAATCCTTTTTTGACTTGCTAACAAGCAATTAATCTGTCATCTCCATGTACAATATTCCGCTGACCTAACTTCCTTAGTCAGCCTGCAGATGTAGGGTTTGGTGCTGAAGTCCTTTTAAAATCCATCATGTATGTCAAGTGACATTATTTGTGCTAATGAAGTTTTGCATTGTCTAAATACTGCAGCAGGCAATTTTACTCCTAAATGTATCACATTTAGTGTCATCTACTCTGTTCTTATCTACTGAAAGGATAGAGGCAATCAGAAATTTTAATGAACGAAAGTACCCCACATTCATATAATAAATATATTGCTTTTAAAATAGTAATTTTTTACTTCAGTTTCACCTTGGTGATATTTTAATTCTCTGTGGTCAAAGAAAGAAAAAAAGAGAAGAAAGAAACAAAACCACAGCAGGAATCTTGCTGCTGCAAAAGTAGACAAGAATATTTGCCTTGTAATCTCACATAAAGGAAGACTATTATTTAAACATACTGTGTCTTCTGAAGCTCAGCTATGTCTTTTCAAGACATCTCTGCCAAAATCTTATTTTTTCATTATAACCACTTTCCAAGGTTTTGACCTCAGCTGACACTTTCCCTTGTAACTTTTGTTGTATTAACTCAGATTCAGTCAATGTGAGCTAATATTCAAACAACAACTGCAATAAAAAAGTATCACTTCTATGTTACAAATCGTGCTATTTCCACACTGCAGGAATCTTTGGGCAGTGTCTCAGTGACTATTTCAATACATTTTATGTCATTATATCACTGGCAGGCACTTAGGACATCTTGTTTGAAGCCACACCATCTTAGTTATCTCACAGACTCAAATGTTTCAAGCTCCTTTGCAGACACTGTTCTTGGGCTGTAATTGGACTGTAGGCATATAGCTGAAACCCAAGACAGAATCCTCTTTGGGTGCTGCCTAGGATGCTCTGTTATACCATATGAATACTCTCTTCATCTTCTGTTTATTTTAGGTTTTTCGGAACAAGTAAGTGGAAACAAAATGCGTCTTCAAGTTCAGACTCAGATGAACTCAGGCCAAATATTCACGAATAGAAGCATATTAGGTTATTAAATACTTCTGACATATTTTGTATTATTAAATACTTTTGACATTTTGTATTTTGCCAAAATTCAATGCTTTGAAAGGTTTCAAAAACAGTCTCATATATATGCAAGTGCAGGATGCTAACATCTACATTTATTTAAGGTGCTTTGTGCATAATTTTCCCCCCAAATATCCTGGAGTTTGTCCTTAGAATTTTTTTATTATTATATAATATGTACCTTGTTTACCTACAATTGCTATAGAAATTGTATATTATATCAGACAACACCTGGTAAAAAGGATATAAAGAACACAAATTGTCACTCTCTTTAGCTAGATATCGGATTTATTTGGACTTTCACAAAGTATAGTTTGTGAAAAATAACTCTAATCCTACTGCATGAAAACTTTCAATGCTGATCTCTCTGTTTTCTCCACAAGCTCCCTTGCTGTCAACTCTATAGCATTGTCCTCTAGAAGATAAGTTAATGAAACAAATAACAAGGCATATTACTTGAAAGGATACTGCATAGGACATTCACGGAAGTGGATTAACTACAGGGGAAGAAAACTTGCACTTGTATTTTTTAAAACCCAGCAGGCAAGGCATATTATTGAAATTACTTTCTTTCTTTCTTTCTTTTTCTTTCTTTCTTTCTTTCTTTCTTTCTTTCTTTCTTTCTTTCTTTCTTTCTTTCTTTCTTTCTTTCTTTCTTTCTTTCTTTCTTTCTTTCTTTCTTTCTTTCTTTCTTTCTTTCTTTCTTTCTTTCTCATTTACTCTTTCTGAACTATTAGATTTTTCTGTTTTGTGCTCATGCTTCCTATAGCCTAGCTTAAAGAAAATATAATTTCATGAAAGAAATTATGGTGAGCTACATGCATTTAATTTGTAAAACTGCAGGATGACATTACAGATAGCACAAGTATTTTCTTGTCCATTAAGCTTCCTACCTAGGGGAAAAACACCTTAAATAACGATCTTAACACCCTTGTCAGGTATTCTCGTGCCATAAGATTCAATGCAGATTTTGTAAATGTAAATGTTCTTCATTAAATTATGTATAATAGGATGCTGAAGTCAACAACACCTACAACAGTACAGCAGTACCCTAGAAAATTACTAGTCATTGTACTACTTTACAAAAGGAGAATAATTTTGGCTAAAAACATTTCAAAAACATGTTTTAGGCTATTTACAAGACTGCAGTCACAATGATGAAGCACTGCTAATTTTGTTTCTAGAGCCATGAATACAAAACGTCCAACTGAAAGACATCTTTTGTTGGTCTGTTACTGTCTTTTCCCCCTTCCCTCTCTCTGATGTTCTCATTTACCTTTTCTCCAATCCCATCATCAGCTGGGCACACTGCAGACAAGATTCCTCCATCCTTAAGATGCCTCTACTTCATGCTGACATGAAGTCAGCATGGCTCTTATTCAAATGTTTCTGTGGCGGTCCCCAAAGGCAAAAGGTTTGCCAGTGGGAGAGAAATAAAATTAAATGTATTTTCCATTAATTCAGGGCAGCCATGGTCCCCTAAGCTTAGAGCAGCCCCAAAGTTATGTCCATACATGTGAAAGTCTCAATAAGCTTCCAGGTACTTAGAGAATGCATCAAATAAAAGTACCTTTGAAACAGGCTATACTCTCTGCATCTTCTCCTGCATCTGTGGGTGGAAGAGAAGAACAGAGAAGGAGCCTTGCTCAGGAATGAAGGTATCTTACTGTTCCTCTGTACTTTGTTGTGTTCTCCAGAAAGTACATGGACAATATGGTGGTCAGTCCTTATAATTTTTCTATCACTAAACAAGTATGATTGAAATAAAACAAAGCTAAACCCCACATACTGTTATTCCTCTAAATAAATTACATAATTAAGATCTAAAACTATGAGATTAGATTTTTATTATCTTTCATCTCTTTTTCTTCCCAATTTTCCTGTCTTTTTCCGATATCACAAAAAAATTCTCTTCCACTAATAAAAGAGAAAATTACTTACCAAAATGTCTTTTTATATGAGGCTTGTCGTTATCAATCAGTAGAATTTTCTTTCGGTTTGTTTGATTTGGTTATAAACCTCTTGTTTTGAAGAGGCATTATCATTCTCTGTTATGCATTAAATGTTCTTTTTACTTATGATTGTGAAGAGCTTGGCTTTATTTTTCATATCCCACATAGTTTTACATCTACTTACTCTAGATAGTAAGATACTAAATATCTTCCTAATTTTCTCTTTTCTTTTGTGAAAGTAGTGGTTTGTAGTGAAACACAAGGTGACTGAAGACAGTGAAAGTAAATATACATACTATTTATACATAGAAAGTGATGCTTTTTAAATGGTAGAAATCAGCTCTAAGTTGCAGTCTTCACAGCAGAATAATTTTGTCATGGAATGATGATTTCCAGATTCAAAATGAAGCAGTCAGAAGGGGAAAGAATATATGAAGGAGGAAAGAATATATGAAGAGCACTGGCAGCAATAAACTAGCATTCTGTAGTGCTCAAAGGCAGAAGTTATCATGTATAAACAGTAAAGTTACCAATTCCCCCATGCATTACCTGTAAACAACAAATGATGAAACAAGAAGTCAGGAAGAAATATTGTCTTAGAACAGCATATGTGTATTTACAACATTGGCTTGCATGTCTCGTATGACTATCTAATTAAGCACATGAAAATATTTGCTACTCAGAAATACCTGAGAGCTTCTGATTGGAATTTTAAGCTGAAGTCATTGAGGAATTGGGATATTTCTCATATTGAATTTCAGTAGTAAGTTTCGAAAATGACTCAGAGATGCTTCCTGTTTACAAAGTTTTTGTGCTCTGTGCAATTTCAATAATTTACTTCTGCTGTTCTCCATTCTTAAGCAAGCAGTTATAGTCATGCTAGAATTTGAAATTTCCCTATTGAGCTTATCTCAGAACATCTCCATGATCCCTATGCTCTTTGTATTTTAAAAAATTACTCTATTACAGTGCACTGTCACTTTATTTGAGAGGTGCCATCAATTATTAAAATTAATTATTGTCCAGTTTGGCTGATTTTGTCATCTCACCTGATGTTATATGCCAATAACTTTTAAAAGTCTCCTCCATTAATACAGACTTAATGGGCAAGAGACAAGTGTACACAGGATGTCTGAAGTTCTTTTATCACACAAAAACATTTATTAGGCTTGCTGAATTTGAATGCACTGAAATGAAGTTTAATTTATCATAATAACAGCAGAATTTTCAACCTCAGCAAACAGGGGTCGGAGTGAATTAAGAGATAACCCAAATGGCTTTAGTAACAAAATTACCCTTTTTGCATTTTACAGCAGTTATTTACGCTTTAGTCATTGTAATTTTCTACTGAAAGCACACACAGGTGGTTAATCAATAGTGCCGTTTAGAAGAAAGGGAAGCAAACGCTCATATTGGGATGTCAACACACTGCTAAAATAAAGTCGAACTACCAAACCCATAGTTTTTATCTCTGCACGTTAAAAGCAGGTAGTGGACCTGTGATCACAGAAATGGAGCTGATTTTTTGATAAATCTGTACTAACCACTTAATACAGATTCCTGCACAGCAGTGATAAAGTTGAAAACAGGACCATAGTATCTTTATGCACGTGATCAGAAGTGTCAGCAATATGAGTTTGGATATATCTAGTATTTCAGAAATTTCAATCTACACGACACCTTTTTAAGCACAGTTTTTGAAGCATATTTTCAGTACTCCTAATTTGTTTCCCATTTCCCTGTTGCAATAACTTGGATGACAATTAACCAGTGGATTACATAGGTATAAATATTACAGTTATATTAGTAGATTAGCATAAATTAGTAACTATACATAATATCCATTAAATATCCGATATTAGGTAAAATACATGCCATTATATACCATTATATATATAAATTTATGCCATAATTGAATATATATAACAGTTACTATGGTGATTATGTCTTCTTGTACTCTTTATTCCTTTTCTCTAATGAGAAGTCAAAATAAGGTGAAGTGGGAAAAGCATCATTATGCAATTTCAGAGGGTTTTTTACCGGAGAGTTTTTCAGAGAGTTTTTACATAGAATCACATGATCACAGAATTTCACAAGTTGAAAGAGACAGGTAAAGATAATCTCCCTGCCTCTTACAGAACTACCTAAAAGTAAACCAGGAGCATAAATATGGCCAGAAGCATTGACCAAATGCTGTTTGAACTCTGATGGGCTTGGTGCTGTGGGGAGCCTCTTCCAGCACCCAACCACCCTCCCAGTAAGAAACCTCTTCCTAATATGCCTTCTGAAGTTCCCCTGACACAGCTACCTACCACTGGCCACCAGAGAGAGGAACTGATACCTCTCCAGCCGCTGTCTCTCTCTGAGGAAGTTGTAGACCACTTCTTTAGTTGAGTCATCTCTCCCCAAGAGTCATCCTACTACAAAAATACACCCAAAAACATAAACATAGACGCACACCAAAAACCCCAAAAGCTATTCTCTTATTTCAAGGGTATGATCCAGGCTGAATTCAGAGATTATATTTTTACTACTTCATTCACTGCTTCATTCACAAGACTGAACAAAAATGAAGCAGTGTCATAATGGAATAGATGAGGGTCTTCAAATATGAAGAACAACAGTGAAAGATAGGCAGGCAAGCTGTTTAAATAGACATCCTTTAGGGAAATCACACAAAGTTTAATCTTGGGACAAGACAGTGCTGACCAAAATGAAAAACCAGGACTCTCTAGCTGAAGTCAGGAACTCACATCCTCAGTGGGTCATCATAGAAGGATGCCTGTAACAAATGCTCAGCAAGAGATCTAGAAGACAGACTGAAAAGATCAGTATTTATGTTAATACAATAATCATTTCCATGCCTTACACACAGCACAAAGGAGCTGGAAGTGCCTGAGCTAATAGGGACAGCAGTCTTATAAAAGGCCTTGCAGTCTAGTCTGTCACATAAAGATCAGAATATTATCTTCTCTGAGCCTCACTTTCATACAAATTTGTCACTTGTGTAATGTTAACCTTTACTGAGCTTAAATATTGTGAATTGTATCCTGAGGACATAAAAGAAAGTTTTGCACACCTTTCCCGCCACTCACTGTGCAAATAAACAAACAAAAATCTCCAATGAACCAAACAAGACAAAACAAGCAAAAAACCAAACAAAATATAAATTTTTTGAAAAGGGATTTCAATTTAGTCCTGGTTTATGGAACAAACATGTGCATATACATATCTGAAACTAAACTGCCCTTTGATGTAGAACATCATCCACTGCAGCATGAATGGGTTCTATTGCAGCCACCATGCAGTAGATCCCTTACTGTAATAAGCACCCACTTCAAAACCTTCTTGGAAAAACATTATTATGCAGATCATTATTATGCAAACACTACCTCAGAGGTAGTGAACAAAAGAGAAAATAGGACCTTGATATCATTTTATGCACCATACTGTCATACTTTTTATATGCACTGGAACTCTCTACAATGCAGAGGAGCAGGCATTGAAATCCCTGCCTTCAATACAACTTAATTTAGACCCTTTTAAAGCAATGAGTGTAGATTCACTATCAGGGCAGCAGGGACAGCTTTGGAGCTCTGCACAGTGTAATTTGAACTGCCACCCAGTAGAATGCATACCACCATTAATACCAGCTCCACTGCCCTGACAGTGCTCAGGCATTGCACACTTCAATTGTACTTCAGAAGGGCAAACAACTGTATATAGCAGTCAGCTACATTTCCTTTTCATTATTACACCTCATTGGAAAACTCTAAGCCATCTAAAATGAAATATTAATTTCCCATCACAGTTCCCAAATCTCAGGGACAATATGGCCCTGAAGTTTTATGGTGATTCAGCTTATGAATAAAAATAAAATGGAATTTTGTGTAAGGCATTGTTTCATAATGCACTTACTTTGTCACCTTTGTCATCTATACTGAGTGCAATGACAAATATGAAGTTGTGTGTCTATTTATCTCTTATTTAAATAGACAGAGTACTTATGCAGGGCAGGTCAAAAACTCAGCATTGGACCCTGCAGAGAAATACTTTATGTATGTAAATAGATCTGCATAGTATTTGCAGCATTACACCAGGCACTGCTCTGACAATTCTTCATATGTTTTCTAAATTGGCATTACTCCCTTGGCTTCAGAGAAATTACTCCTTATTTATCTGCACGTAAGTGATATAAGAATCAGATCTACTCTATTCCTTTACATAAAACACTACTTTTAGTCCTCCAGTTAATCTATGGGGTGAGTGGCTCAGTTTTGCAGTTTCCCCAAGTAAGGAAGGGAGACTTTTATGCAGTTATTGAGTTTTCTCTGAAACTTTCATCAGGTAACTTGGGAATCCAGAGTTAAAGAGCTAGAAATTGCATCTGCATTATTTTTATTGTCTTCCTAGTTTTCAAGGGAAAACATTTACTTGGAAATAATTTACATGTTTGTCTCAATTTCTGTGAAGGGACCATCTATTTTCAGTGCCTTTGTGAGGATTATCTAACATGCTATCAGAATTAAAACCCAGGTAAAACAAACCTGACATTTACTTGACCTCATGATAAAAGTGATCACAACATCTGTTCATCCTTAGTCTTTAATTTTGCCCCTTTCTCATACACTGGTAAAATTTGGATAGGCTTTGTACACCTCTCTGAGGTAACCAAGTACCAAATCTCTTAGGAATGAGACCCTCAGGTTAATTCTAGAAATATTAACCAGCAGCAGGCAACTTAGCAATAGAGTTTTATAGATTAAAAACAACTTCCAACTAGAAAATAACAAGCTTCTAGTGCAGCACACACTGATTGATTACAATTAACATGAAACTGCGCTGAAAAGTGGATATCCTTACTCTGAAACAGCTTCAGTTTCCAGATGGTCTTATTAAGATGTAGCCTCAAGTATTGCTAATTACATGATTGTAGTCTTTGGACCCAATCCTCAGATGGCACAGTCTCATAGTTAGGATATTGCTCTTTATATTTAAATAGCATTTAAATGAGGACAAATCTTACAAATTCTGTTCTTCCTTAAAGGAATATTAACTTGGATTTGTTTCTACTTGCTACTGACTCATATGGGATGTCAGAATCTCCCAGACAATTCTTCCTAAAATGTTTGTGTACGCACAGAGACATAAAGAGCATACATTGTTCAAACACTATGTACCTAAATTCACCAACTGTTATATCATCTTTAGTTCTTACACAGTGCCATAAAAAATAGCACTGTATTCATCCTTGAGAGGATGCTGTATTTCATATCTCTCACAATATAAAGTACGTTTTACCTGTGTGTCTTCAAGCTGTATTTTTTGGTTTGGTATGGTTTGGTTTTGGGGTTTTTTTAGGTTTTTTGTTTGTTTGTTTGTTTGGGGTTTATTTTTTGTTTGTTTTTTGTTGTGGTTTTTGTTCATTTATTTGTTTTTGTTTTGTTTTGTTTTGTTTTTTGTTAGTGCCTCAGAGTCTCTAGAAAATCCACTGAAAAGTTGCTTGAAGGAATCATCACATGATGTCAGTTGTAGGGGGTGGGGAATGGAAGGAATGTAATAACTCCATTTCTGGGGATTGTCTCATCATCTGACCATGTAAAATGAGTATAGGGAATCTGGAATTGAGAACACAGAAAGACCTCTGTGGACATCTGCAGGAGGACCTGATCAGCCACAGGTGCTGCAGGTTACTCTGGCAGTTGTCTTTAGCAATAGATACAATGAAGATACACCTGTAAGAACTCACCAGAGCTCATTAGATATTTCAAAACTAACTAAGGAACAAAGGAAGCTGAGCAATATTCTCATATGTGTAAGTACAGTCTTACTAAAGGTTCTTGTAGTTCAGTTTTCATGTTAATCCCTGCCATGTTATCTGCACTTTCAATAATCTTTTATATCTGATCTTTAAGAAAAATAAGTATTATAAGAAGCTTAAGAAAATAAGAATATGAGAAGTTCCTTTTCTTTGTGGTCACTGGGATATTCAACTGCTCTTGCAATATCCTTCACCTCAGTTCATTTTTCTAGGACACACACAAAGCTTTTTAGGAGCTGGTGGTAGAGAAGGAAAAGTATCTTACATGGACAAGACTTAACCAACTACTGCTCCAGGTACTGTGGAGAAATTGCCTAAACCCTCAGGGTTTATGCAAGGAATTTCTAAGCATATTCTTGGCAAACTTGACATGCATGAAACCACATAGGTCACACTGAATTTTGTGGTTTCTTACATACACAGAGCAATGACTCAGTATTTATGCTTTTCAAAGCCTAACTTTGGTAATCTTGAATATTTCTTTCCTGTTTTAAATAGAACAGTATGGCTTACAGTCATACCAGAGAATTCATAGCCAAATCTGTCCTAAATCCCAGCAGTCTGGCAGTTTCCTTCTCTCTTTCTGTACTCCCTGGAGGACTGCAATTTCTGTATTACCATTTTCATGGATGGTTCCAGCTTTAGTGAGCAAGATGACTCTTCCAGTGTTTAAGTTACTATAGCATCAAGTTTTAGTTCAGAAAAGCAAGAATTTATTTCTATCTTGCACACTATAAAGAAAATTTTCTATCATAGGGAGATGGTATTTCCTCCCTTTTTTTTCATGTAAAGGAGAGGTACTGCAGCTTCAAAAAGATCACAGGCAGCCTGAAAGCTCCAGCTCGGCAACATATGTAGTTAATTGTTATCTTTTGATATCTTTTGATCAATATCTTACTGATATTGCTAGATGGCAGGAAGGCTGTTCAGTTTTAAATGCATTTAAAGGCTTTTGATTTTTGATACTCAGTTTTGATTTATTTTTCTACTTTGGAACATATTCTTCTTGTTTCCAATGTGAAAACAAATAAAAGTATGCACTTTTTCTTCCATTGCCTTTTGTGTAAGACTGAGGTGGTTGAAGCAGTCACTCACTTTCCATTAAAATTAAAGTCCTGGTTAATGTCCGTGTAATGGAGAAAAGGATGTAGGGTGTTCCTCCACTCCCCTACAAAACTTGCTCATGGTAAACTTGCTCATGTAGAGAAGACAGAAACATCTCAGGGTGATAATCCTAAATTACTGCAGGAGAGTGGTTACTTTGGAAATGCAGATACATTGTCAAATTTCAGTATTCACTTTTCTTGTATGACAAGAACCCCAGCCAGTGGTTTCCATACCCACAGACACATTCTCCCTCAGCAGTACGAAGAGATGTCAAAGAAGACAAGCTAGAAAAATCAAGACTGATCTCAGATAAATACTTGCATTTGAAATATAATGTGAAAACATAGAAACCAAGGTAATTTTTTTATGGATTTTAAAAATTTTCCCCAAACAAAATTCATTCAAATGATGCACTGAACAGGAATCCTAAGTTAGGAATTGAATGCAACTGTTCCTGGTAGTTACTGCCATGTTATCATGCTTCAGGCTAGCCTTTTTTCTTTTTTTTTTAATCTGTTTTCAATGTTTGAAGGCGTTCTAGATGTCTGTGAGCATCAGAAGAGGATATCTGATCACAGGGAAGCTTGGCAGCCCTCATATCTGAATGTAACATCAGGTATTGTGGCAAATAAAAAATCAGCACAGTGCATATCCAGTACAAAAAGATTCAGGGTTGTGGTTAAAATCTCTCATGGGCAATGCAAGGCTATCCCTAAGCTACTGTGACCCTCTGTGTGGCTCCAAAGGTTGAGTCCCAGGACAGAGCAGCCTAAGCCCAGCAATGAATTTTGTTCCTGAACTCAAATGTCAGGCTGCATGTGGAGATTCACCACGAAGATTTCACTTCATCTTTCTACAGAATTTTTTTTTTTTCACCTGTTGTTAACTTTCTTTTCTGGTATTTGAGTCTGCTTTGCTAAAATCACCAGAGTGCAATGAGGACTAGTACACCAGTTTCTGCATTCAAATACTCTGATTGTTTGGGGCAAAATGGCACAGATGCCATTTTGCCATAGATGGCAAAATGAAATAGCTGTGAATTAAAACCTATACTTTATGAAGAAAGTTTATACAGAAGAGGAGTCCAAGCTCTATTTCCTCAACATTACTTAAGTAGTATGACCAATAAGAGTTATTTTAAGTAACAGTTTCATTCAGTGCAAGCTTCTGGATTGCTCTCTCAGCTTCAGGCAGCTTGATAAAACTCAGGGCTACTTAAAAAAAAAAAAAAAAAAAAAGGAATAAAAGATTGGAAGCATACTGAAATTTCTTCAGTAGATAAGAGCTGTCAGTAGAAACTTGATAGCCCACAAACAAAGACTATGGAAACTAGAAAGAGTAGTAAATAGATAAATTAGCTGTAAGCATTGTTATGCTACTGGACCATTATGGTAGCTAACAACATTTTGCGGTTCAAAATCTTAAGAAAAAATAATCTGGCTTCATCCCTTACAGTTACCTCTTTTATTACAACTTTCAAACATCCTTTCCTTGTCTATTTATTTTGTGCAAATCTGATAGAAGGAGAACTCATACTCTCATATGAGACATTGAAATAACTTTTTTTAAATGTCTTTTAAGTGTATGGATATATACAAATCTAAGAGGAAAACAATATTGAATAAAGGTTTGCATCTATTATAGCTTCCTTTTTTCAACCACCCATCACTACTTGGATGCAGTTTGTATTATTGTAAAACACTGAATAAAAATACTTATTTGTTTTACTTAGTGGCACAGTTTTTGTCAGAAGAAAGTCAAAAGCATTCTGAGCCTAAAGGTAATATTTTGTGCATCAGATTAATCTTTTCTTTTTTTTCCATCCAAAGTTCTTTAATATTTCTACTAAACAGTAGTTTACTACCTTTGTTTCTATTCACTTAGACTAACTTTCCACAGTGAAATGGAAAGAAAAAATACATACTTACAATTGACAAGCTACACTTTCCAACAGATGTTTTATAATTTTGACTGCGATAATGAAGAAGGAAATTGTATAGCAGAGTGAAATTACTAATTTCTTTCAGAAAACTAAAATAACAAAGAATAACCCCCTCAAAACCACAATAAATCACACTATAAAGCAACAAGAAACAATAGGTGTATTTTTTTCACTGAATGTACTGAGGCTATACATGTTCAGAAAGTCAGTCTTATTACATTATTTCATTGTACACTTCATAGCAATAACTTACACGAGTTTATTATAATGTTATATCTTAGTTTCCAATCATTTTATTTTGTATTTTTAAACTGTTTCCCTGAATTACTTCATGAGAACATTAAATTAATAAGTGTCAACACTTCATACAAAATAGACATGATTTATCTCTCTACTTGGCCTGCATTTCTCTACTTGATCTAATTGCTCAGAAATCTGATGAGTACAAAAACCATCTCAAAATAACTAAATGACAAGATTAATAGATTTACGTATAGAATGTTATATCCATTTCAGGAGGTAAAGATAAAAGCCAAAGGTATAAATTTTATAGTTGGTCCTTGAGAAAAAGTTGTTTTATATTTGTTAATATTGCACTAGATGTGTAGTTAATAATTTCTTATAAGGCACAAATTATTTTGAAAAAGCAACTAGATTGAAAAGGTGATTTCTTTTGTTTGCTTTGGTAGCTGCCTTCAGTTTGTCTTGAGGTTTTACAGCTGTGTCCATAACCTGTGCCTCCTGTACATTCCTGTAGTTATTTGAAATGGCATCTAGCCTAATTCATGCTATTACTTACTGCAATATCTGAACACCCTATTGAAATTACAGAAAGCCAAATGTAGGTTAAAAACAGATACATCTTTATTTCCTTTTCTTGCAGTTTTTTGTAGGGAACTGTCTACAGCTTACCTTTCTTTCTCTTCTCTCTGGCTTTGCATCTATCATCATTTACTGTTCCTAGAAACAGCAATTAGTAGAAAGACTGTTATGTAAAAGTTATGTTTACATTTCTTCCTGAACATCTTTCATGTCTGTAGAGAGAGATGCTCCATGTCACAATCTAAGAATGACTCCCTTTAAGAGGACATTAGTACCTTCCTTTCCCCTGTTGTTGGTGGGGGCCTTTGCCTTTCCAGTAAATCTTGGAAATCAAGAGTTAAATCCCTGACACAATCTTCTTTCAAGTCTAATGAGACCCCTGAAGATCAAGATAAGGAACTTGAATGTGTTCATTACCAGGACCTGGAGGTAATGGATTTTATAAGAAGGTTTAATGCTTAGCATGAACTTGAAATTGCTGAAAGCTCTTCCTTGATGATCTACCTGATGTCGTTGACTTACTGAGGCTCTTTGAATTTGAGATTGCACGAAAAACTGTCCCCTTTTACAGACTGTCCCCTTTTACAGACAGTCCAAAGTGCAGAGGCATAAATGAGATATTACTGGATTACAAGACAATAAAAAGGTTTGTTTATTTTGAAACAAAGAATAATCCTCCTCTTATACTTCTCAGAATCTGAGAATAATTTTTTTATGCTGTGGAACAATAAATATAGGCTTTCCAAGGCTGGTGAGATGTTACTTGTCCTGTTTATATATCTTTTACTCTACTGAATTTGGCTCCAAGGCTAGTCAATTCATGTTTCACTTCAAAAATAAGGTAGAACCTAGCAGTGGCAATATGGGGAAAAATGCATACAAACCCAGGACTTCTGTATGGTGTTGTTTTTTTTGAAAACTGCTCCAGGTAGCAAAGCAACATGGTGATACAATTGAATTCTATAAATAAAAGTAAGACATAGTTAGGACTTCGGAATGAAATACTGAGATTCCTTTTCCATGAAATCCTAAATGAATTAAAAAATTATTAGGTGTGTGTGAAAAATGAATCATCAAACACATACATTTAGTACTTATAGAAGGTTTTTATAAATACAGTTTCAGAAAGATTTTGAGCATTAAATAACACATATCATTAAATGCTTTCAATGCTTTTCACTACTATCATTTTCTGCAGCCTCCAGATGGAAAATTTGAGGAGGAAGAAAGCAAAAGTTGTCTAACTAAAGATGATTGTAGTTTACTATTTGAATATTTAAATTGTGGTGCCATAATACCTTGTATTCTTCCTATGACACTATTATACCAGCCTTTCTATTAAAAATATTTTCATTCTGTGGGCTCAATGCAGACTTCACTCAGGAATTGCTCTAATGAGCCCCAACTTGGATACAATAGGACTTGGCTACTTAAAAACAAGAACATGATATTTTATTCAGGCTGGTCCAAACCACTTTCTCTGTAGAAAAATTCTCTCATTTACCAAGAATTCAGCTTCTGTTTTCTTTTTCCTTAAATAATTTTTAGTATTCCAGCCAACTCTTTTTACCCAGTGTGGTCTTTTCAGTTCTTTCAACAAGTTCTTAACTTTGTAGTCTTTGAGGGCTATTCCTGCACAATGAATCTTTGGCATCTTTGGTGATTCCCTTTATTAGTCACCAAAAAAGTTAACTATCAGAGATCTGGGTTTAACTCTGTGAATTGCTAACGCACAGAGAAAGCTAGCTAGATAAGAGCATATAAAACACTAGTGCATACCCCAAACAAATACAAAGCAAAAATCCCATGCAAATGCTGACTGAAGCAGGCAAAATAGGACATCCCCCTGGATCCATACAGCCAGATGGACCAATTTGTGTCTGGAAGGGCTAGCTGCAACACACAGACCATTTAAGAGATTCTGCTGTGTGGAAATACTCTTAGACGTGTAATTGGCACATTGAGTGTCTGAATACAAAACCAGATTAAAAAAGTGTCTATGATTGGAATACCTGAACTCCCATAACCTCACTATAGATATGTGTAGCACTGAAGTATTTGAGCTGCTCACCATCTAGCTCAAGCCCGGAGTCCAGAGCTATTTCACAGTTCCATACATTGTGTAATTCCAAATACCTCACAAAATAATTTTTGGTTCAGTACACCAACTGAATAACTTTAGAACATGCTTTATTCAGGCTTTTGAAAATTATGGCAACACCTAGCTACAGCCCAGGGAGGAAAGGCAGGACATCCAGGGAAGATGTGATGGACATTCACATGTTCAACAGACAGCCTATGCAGGAAGACAAAATACAAATAAAACACAAGAGGATGGGAGTGTAACTGAGCAGTAACAAAGCTTCTCTGACACATGATTGGAAGGCCATGTGTCAGAGATGCAGATGAGTTCCAGGGAAGTTAAAGAAACTGATGGCCTTTGAAATCTTCTAAGAGAAGTCAAGAAAGGGAAACAGAAGTTCCGGGAAGGGAAGGGAAGTTCCGGGAAGGGAAGGGAAGTTCCAGGAAGGGAAGGGAAGGGAAGTTCCGGGAAGGGAAGTGGAAGGGAAGGTTCCGGGAAGGGAAAGTTCCGGGAAGGAAAGGTTCTGGGAAGGTTCCGGGAAGGGAAGGATCTGGGAAGGGAAGGTTCCGGGAAGGGAAGGTTCCGGGAAGGGAAGGTTCCGGGAAGGTTCTGGGAAGGGAAGGTTCCAGGAAGGGAAGGTTCCAGGAAGGTTCTGGGAAGGGAAGGTTCTGGGAAGGAAGGAAGTGGCGGAAGGAAGTGGCGGAAGGAAGGAAGTGGCGGAAGGAAGTGGCGGAAGGAAGTGGCGGAAGGAAGTGGCGGAAGGAAGTGGCGGAAGGAAGGAAGTGGCGGAAGGAAGTGGCGGAAGGAAGTGGCGGAAGGAAGTGGCGGAAGGAAGTGGCGGAAGGAAGGAAGTGGCGGAAGGAAGTGGCGGAAGGAAGTGGCGGAAGGAAGTGGCGGAAGGAAGTGGCGGAAGGAAGGAAGGAAGGAAGGAAGGAAGGAAGGAAGGAAGGAAGGAAGGAAGGAAGGAAGGAAGGAAGGAAGGAAGGAAGGAAGGAAGGAAGGAAGGAAGGAAGGAAGGAAGGAAGGAAGGAAGGAAGTGGCGGAAGGAAGTGGCGGAAGGAAGTGGCGGAAGGAAGGAAGTGGCGGAAGGAAGTGGCGGAAGGAAGTGGCGGAAGGAAGTGGCGGAAGTGGCGGAAGTGGCGGAAGTGGCGGAAGTGGCGGAAGGAAGGAAGGAAGGAAGGAAGGAAGGAAGGAAGGAAGGAAGGAAGTGGCGGAAGGAAGTGGCGGAAGGAAGGAAGTGGCGGAAGGAAGGAAGTGGCGGAAGGAAGTGGCGGAAGGAAGTGGCGGAAGTGGCGGAAGTGGCGGAAGTGGCGGAAGTGGCGGAAGTGGCGGAAGGAAGGAAGGAAGGAAGGAAGGAAGGAAGGAAGGAAGGAAGGAAGGAAGGAAGGAAGGAAGGAAGGAAGTTAACCAGTATAATGAAAAAAACAGGCTGCCTCTATCGATCAACTCACTGAAGTCTTAAAATAAAACAAAATAACGGCTAATCTATCCATTTATATATTTATAATTCCAAGGGATCTCTGAAGAGATAATTTCTGTTGTTTCTCCAGAAAAATACAAACTTCTTTAGTAATCTCTACCTGTAAGGCCCGAAATGTCAGAAACTTACATAAATAACTAAATACTAAATGTCAGAAACTTACATAAATAACAGTTGCATTGAATGGCAGCACAAGGGGTTGGTATATGGAAAACATTGAAGAGAAAGATTAATACCAAAGAAACAGACGAAAGAAGATAAGGAATCTACGCCACTAACTGGTAGGACTTTCAGCACTCTGAAGAACAGCTCCTCCCAACAAGACCTACAGAGGGAAAACTAAGACTGCCTCTTGCATAGTTGTCTTATCCTAGAGAAAGATGTCCTAAACCTGGTAGGCTGTGCAGAAGTGTAATGAAAAAATGTTTGGGTCTTGACCAGTAACCTCACAGTGAAGTATGGCAGCATTTTCCTTATTCAATCAATGTAAGTTTTCTATTCCAATTCATTCCCACTCTCTTTTATGAAAAATATACTAGAGGACAGATCTGTGTCATAATGCTGAATTGATGGCATAGCAGCCTATTTTAAATAATTTTTAATTCCTCCAATATTTAATATTTTTAAATTATATTCTGTTAAATCATCTCAAATACATCAATATCATCCTGTGTGGTTTTCTGAATACTGAGCTCCTAATAATAAGAATCTCGATATTTTTTTTCAAAAAGGCTATAGTTAAATACAAGTCTTACAAAGGCAAAGAGTTAAAAAAATTGTAGAATATATTTTTGTCTAGAGCTTGTTATTATGAGTTTCAACTAATATTTACAAGTTCAATTTTCAGAACGTAAAAAGAAAAACAAAGTAGCCTGCTGCTTATTAGCTTGACAGTTATCTGTAGTAGTTGCTGCAGTAAAGATTTCAACATCACTGAATCCAGCTTTGTATTAAGAACTCAGGGCTTGAGCCCAAGCAACTTCTTTTGTGTCCTTATTTTTGGGTCACTGAGAGCACAAGAAACAATGATTAGCTTTTTCAGGGTAGAGCAAAATAGAAGCACTAACAATAAGTAGAATGAACTAAGACATATTTATTACTTATGGCTTGAAACCACAGCACTTCAGTACTTCATTAGGTTGAAGGTTGTGACCCTTCCAGCACATTCAGTGAAAAACTTGTTCCTAGGTGTTGTCCCATTCCCATATCTAGTAAGAACACCAAGGATTCTGGCTGCCATATTCAAAGTGCAAAATATTTTATGTTTTTGCCTAGGTCTTTCTCTGTTGTTTCTGTGGTGGTAACAAAAGCCTGGATTCCATGCAGCATACATACTCATTGTACTTCACAAAGGATCAGTGGGAAAAACAAGACATGTACTTGAGATTCACAATAAAACCAAAATCTTTGCAAAGTAGATGTAGTGTTATTGTGTTGACACATGGTCAATCTGAAGGTGAAAAATAACCTTAATGGTCACAAAAAAAACCCACTTATTTTCTTGACATTGTTGATTTGATGAATTTTAAATTATTTCTGCTCTAAACAATTCTATGAAAAAGTTATGTTAAGAAATTCTTTGTCCAATTTTCTTTAAGCAAAAGGTCTGTTTAGACCCCTGCCATACTACTACTATTACTACTACTAATAAAAACCCTACAATTAAACTATAATGAAATGGAACTCAGAAAAATTTTCCAAATATCACAGCCATATATTATAAATCATTATGAGGTAAATGGGATTTGAAAAATCTTGGCTGCTTATCCAAAATGGTTTTACACAACTGCATAATGGTTTGAGGCTTATACAGAAAGTAAATATTAGAACTCAAAAAGAATGTGAGTGTTGTTTGTAGCAATTTCACAAAATATAAAAGAAAAAGTGTGGAAGCTAAAGATCACTTCAGCAAGTTAGTTTAGCCAACTGTACTCCCCTGCCAATCAGAAAACTTTTAAAAACTTTATTCTAATTTATTCCTTTTTATTCACTCATTTTGTTTCTCTGTCCTCTCTGGCTACAGATACATCTTTTAAATAGCATAGATGAGGGTCTAGTAAATATTTGCCCATCAAAACACCCAGTTTGTCCCCACATAGCAATCATTTTAATATTATTGCTTATAATTTTCGGTTCAGGCCCTGTACAGAGACACCCCTACAGATGGAAGAGTTTGGGAAAGGAAAAGACAGAGAAATTACTTTGCATCTTTATAATGTCTTTAGAACAGGTTATTTCCACTGTGTCTAGAAGCAATTATGCCAAAAGAGATCTGTTTGAATCACTGTGTACGCTCCCAAATGCACACCTAGAGTTGTGCTGCAAAGGCGGGAAAGGCAGTGTTAGGCTGTGTGAGGACAGGGCTGCTCTTTTCTGACAGAGAGCAAAGCATGAGCATATTAAGGTGTATGTCTTTCTCTTCTCTCCTGTGCTTGTGTGTGACGGGCAGAAACTAATATAAAATATATAAAAATTGGATTTTCTCCAATTTTTTATACATTGAAATTGACAGATGATGAAGAAAGCTAATGGGGTATTTTTTCTAGTCTAGCACTAATATATAAAAGAAAATAAAAGAAGAAATTTTTTTTGTACCTTGACTTACTGTCAGACTGGAAACATGAAATTTTAATGTATGTGAATATAAATTTATGCGTATATAAATGTATGTGTGTTTGTGTATTTTACATGTTCTTAAGAACATTTTAATGAGGAAGGTGATTCTGGAACTGAGACAACTACTATATTGTGATTTCCTTTATGATTCACATAACTGTGATTCTTTCACTTTGGCAAGTTGTACAGACATGTTTCTTGGACCCTTCCTTCAAGAATGTTTCCCTTTCATTAGCTGGCTTTCTGTCTTCTCCACTCCCAACAGCCTCTAGCTAAACCTCAGATCTATCATAAACAGGAGACTGGGTCAGATGGCTGCAAACTAGGGTAGCTGGACATAACAAAGAGGATTTAAGTTGGCAGTCTTGCCATAGGAGTCTAGCTGTGAAAGCTTCCATTCTGCCCAAGTCACAGTTCACTTCTGTTTGAACAGGCATGACTTAACTGTGCCTTGAAGTGCTGCTGTGCACATTCCTCTTGAGAAGTTCTGTGGCATTTTAGATTAAATCAGAATTTATACCGGATCCCTCAGTGGCCAGATTCCTGATATAGTTCAACAAGTAAAATTATTCATCAGCTGTTATTCAAGAAATATTCTATTTTAACACATATTCTTCAAACAGAAACATTGAACAAATACTCCTATATGAATGAGAGGAAGTGGTTTTTTGGTCATTACATGGAAACTTCAAACTTGTTTGGATGCCTGAGCTTTGAACTGGTCACTGTAATACATGGAAGGAGGAAACAAAACAGAAAAAAAGAAGACCCAAACCATAGGCATAGTAATAATTTTATTGGGGTATCAATTCCAGCATGTTAAATCCTGGAGTCATGTAAAAGCAGAAAAATAGTTTGTTTCTCTGTGAAAGTTAAGACTAACTCCAGCAGAAAGAGTGATTCCTAGTGGCATTTGAAAAGAGCCTGTAATACCACTTTCAAGGAAAAAACCAGACACAATACATCTCACCTCTTTCCTAACACACTCTTTTCTTTGATTGGAAACAGAAGGGCCTGTTGCCAGATTTAGTATTTCCTCCTCTCCTACATGTGTCATTGAAGGAAATGACACATGAAGGGTGGAGATTTGGATTCCAAAGACATAATCTACATTGTTTTCTCAACAAATATTATCAATTATTCTAATGAAGTCCTTGATTTACACTCTGACACCTAGGAATAGTATCCCACTTTAAAAACCTATGTGTTTTAAAAGAAGAAAAATGGATTTACAGTGTGATAGTAGTCTCATTTAGTAGAGATTGTTATGTATTTTAGAGAGAATAAATCCCATGAGATCTGGGGATTTGTGAGCTAAAGAAACCTGACAAAAGGTTTTGTGTGAGATTTGAAAAATTATTAAATTATCATTTAAAATGCTATTTTAAAAATACTATAAATAGCTTTTATAGCTATTGAACGGGTGTAGATCAAAACAAAGGGGGCAAGAACTCCCAGAAATACATTTTATGTAGTACTGTTGAGCTCTCAAAAACATCAGTGTAAGAAGACTAAAAGTCCTTGGCTCTGGTACAAAATCTGACTCCTTCCAGGCCATCAAGCCTCTATATCATAAAAATTCTTTCCATATACCTTCATGTCTTTTCATATTCTACTCTATTCCTTATGCTTCACTAATGGTTTTGATTGAAATAAATTAATGCTTTATGCATTTCCCACACAGACACTAATTTTGGTGCCTCTTTCATGATTTTCCTGTTGTATTGTGACTAAGCTTGTTCATTAAGTTACAGTTTTTGCCTTCTCTGAATCGACTTTAAAATCTCATTTATGCTTTGCTGCTTATAACAACAGAAAGGAAAAATAATCAGTCCCATTGATAAATAAGCAGTAATTAAATGTTTATAGTGCGCATATTCCTCAGCTACTGGGCCGCTAACGCTGATGATATAATTTTCCTCTCTTTCTTTTCCTCTCTTCCTTTACTGAGGTGATAATACTGAGTTTTGACATGAACAATCCTTTGGAGCTTGGTTTTGTTGTTTTGGTTGGGGGTTTTGACATATGAAATACTTCAGTATCCTGAATACAAAATTGAATTATTTAAATTTCATGTTGTCTCAAGACAGGCTAATTGTACCAAACCCACACTCTTTTGCTGATAATATACTTGGAAAACTTGTCTTTTCTAGATTGCTTAAGCCATAATGTTCCTTTGATTCAGTACTTCTTGTTCCACGGAACTACTGGGGTACACAATTGCCATTACCGTCAAACAAACTGCCACAGAGCAAAAAACAGGACATCTTTGAACCACCTGTTTTTCTATTTATATCCTTTGCTCATTACTTAATGAACTTAAGGATGACTGATCTATGATTTATATTATTTGTATTGCTTATTTGTCTTCCCTGTGGTAGAACATCTCAAGCTTACAGATATTGATAAATTCTGGTAACAAATTTGGCAGTACAATGCAAGAATAAATAAGGTGCAACTCAGAGAGTGTACTGCAAACTGCACCAAATTATGGACTTAATATCATACTGGAACACAACCCAAAAGCAGCACCAGGCACACTAACTTCTTGTTGCCACAATGGTATTTTGCTGGTACTAATCAAGTACTTCTAAAGAACTTTATTATTATTGCTGCTTTTTGAATAGATGTAGGTTGGCCCAAAGTTTCAATATATAACAAATCCCAATTGTAGAAGATGCTGTCATGAAACTGGTTAAAACTACTGAATTAACTCAATATGAAGCACACATTTTATTTTGTTTACATGCATTGTTTTGTTTTTGAAAATAAAGCTGAAAACTTCAAATTGTGGAAGTCATAAAAACCCTTTTTGAGTGTGACTCTTTCTAAAGCAAAAGTAAAGAAATAAGAAACACTAATGCTTAACCTGATGTAATAATGCAAGACTATTGGTTAATCCAGGTCGTAAAATATAATAGGGTAAAGCATAATAAATTGAGCATCAAATGGGATAAGGATGTAAGAGATGATCTGAGTTCATAGCTGCTACAACCCTACAGTGGAATGTAACTTGGTCACCCCCTGATTTATAAGCCAGCAGCAATTTCAGAACTTTATGCATATTTTTAATTCATTCTTGGCAAGTTCACTTCCATATCTGCCAGATGCTCTGCATTTTGCAGTAGCAATCTGAATCTCTTGTCTGTTATAATATTTCCTGCCATGCTAAACAGATCCATTCATGCTAAATATCTATATGCTTGTTGATGTGCAAACGAGCAATCCAGCAGGCTAAACTGGTAAGATCAGACCAGCAAAAAGTTTTTATTACAGATTTTCAGATGGACATTTTCTGATTTTTTTAAGTAGCTCATCAAGGTAGCAATGCACCACTGCAGGCAGCAATTGCTTTGCCTTTAGCTGAATTGCTACAACAGCATGTTGTACCAGATTTCTCCAGAGGTTCATGTTTTTTAAAGCTTGAATCGTGGTACTTCTGCCATTGCCATAGCTGGGAAAAGCTAAGCAGAGTGAGAAGTGGAAATTGTTGGAGCAGCTGCCACCTGTGCAATACATGATTGAGTGGAAGCTGCTGTCATGTCAATTTTCTGTGCTTTTATGTATCAGGAGACACACACCAACCCAGCCCATCGTGTATTTTTTCCAATGTCTCAAAAGGACTTTGGTCCTTGGACCATTGTTAGTGTCCCAGGGTCATGATATGAAAAGACATTTATAACCCAATAATAAATTGTACTGGTGGTAGCTTTCACTGTAGTTTTCTGAGACAGATGAAAAATAAGTTGGAAAACACAAAAGTTGGAAAATCTTGATTGAGCCAGGTTTTTCAGTGTTATGGATTACATCTTTTGCTGAAGTAATTTAGAAAGTCTTGGCAGTGTCCATTCATGGAGAGTGACAGCAAGGCCTTTCAACAGAACTAAAGACTGTTCTAAGATTTCTTATGCAGACAATCTACCTTTATACCTAAACTCTTGTTTTAAATTATGCTGTTTTGAAAACTAATTAAAGAGCTGCTCACAAATAGCTTACATTTAGAAATTTTATCATGTCATTTAACTATTAGCTTTGAGCAACCCCATTTGAAAATTATGACATATTAAGGGCTGATTTCTGTTGCAGACATAAAACTACAAAAGAAATTTTCAGTTTCCTGATTCATGTTGATACTTGCATTTAGTTATATCATTTTGGATGGAGCCAGATGAAAGCATTGATGAACTTTTTGTGTGCTGCCTGAAAACATTTACATTCCCAAATTTCTGAAACAAACTAATCAATAATGTATTTAATACCTGCTCATTGCAATGTCTTGCTAAATACTGATCATCATGTGTATTTCACTGCCATCTCTAGAAAAGACACAAATAAACCTAACAGAAAACAAATACAAAGGCAGGAAGAGCATGCTTAAGTGGGAACGACTTCTAGAAAAACAGCTTCAATATTAATGAAAATGTGCCAAATTGCTTGATTCTGGTACTCTAGATATTACAATACACTTATCAGAATCTTAAAGCTTCTCTTTGTTGGTGGGAGCAAGTGAATCTCACAGTGCAAGTGGATGTACAGTTAAAAACACTGCAGGAATATATTTTTTTAAATCACTGATTTTGCTATAATTCAAATGGCCATGAGGGACTATGAGGATGAACTGACATAAAAATTGTCTCTAAAAATTGTTTTATTCAAAAGAATAACAGAAAGAAGATTATGAAACCATAATGGGAGTGCCATAATTGTCTAAGAGGAAAACAATTTCCAAGAGGAAAACAATACTTAGACAATCATCAAATCAAGATATTCTTCATCAACTCATTCAATTTTCATATTCTATCTCTTATTAGTAGAAAAGATACACTTCTCTCTTTCAAGTTTTCAGTTTTCTACTATTAGCATGATACTACTCTATAATCACAACAACAAATATTATTATGCATGTGCCATGCTGAGATGTGACCATTTCTCAGCTGGCTGCAGCAATATCCCAGCAAGGCACATAGAATATCTTATTCCTTAGTGTTCTAACTACTTCTTGTTCACCATTAGGAGACAATTTCATATTTTGTTTGTTTGAATACTAATGGATGATGCTAAATTTTGAACAGAACACTTCAGCGGATGCCATTCGGGAGCATTCTCTTCTCTAGGATTTTGTCAATTTCAGGAAGTTAATTCATCTGCAGTACATTTTGAATGTTTACATCAGGAGAAAATAATTTTGTGGACATGCAAAGCTGAATTTCTGTGGAATTTCATTAAGATGCTAACACTGATATTTTGTGTTCCTTTAAAAGCAGTCTCCCTTATGCTTCCTGTGACCTACTGTCAAAACCTGTCCAACACACAAGGTTGAATTTACAACCTGGCAAGAAAAAATCACATCCTTTAGGTCCTTCAAAGAAAGGCAAGACACAGGAACTCAAAATAGAAGGAGCTCTTTTGTCTGCCAGGACTTCAGGTCTCTCTCAAGGTGTCTTAGCAAATACTATATCTGTACTCCAGTGTTGCCATTGTAGAAATTCAATTTTCCTAGCAATAGATGTATATAAACTTGAAGCATGAATGTCCACCTGGTAAAAGAGTAAGGAAATAAGCTCTAACCTTTTTAACTTCTAAGAAACCCTACAGAGTATTAGTTTTTGGTCTGCTGTAGTTAAGCAGTTGGAGAACATATCTAAATCATGAAAATATACTTTCACTAGTGCCAGTCAGATATATTTGTATTCTCAGGCTGCAGCATCAGCGCTCTCCTGGTGAGACACTACGTACATTTCTATTAAATACATGCAACATTGTCTTTTCTGCTTGGTTTTTCTCTGTTAACACAGATTAGCTGCTTTCGTCGTGGTATAAAAATTCTTTTTCCTGCCTTAGCTATGTTGTTGATAACATTGTTCAGCTAAACATCTTACAGAACACTCACCTGAGCATTGCAATTTGGCAAGTGGTAAACAGTTTGTAGCAGTGAAAATCTTACAACACCATTTCAAAGAGTGAGCAATTTGAGAAGCATAAGGACAAGTAAGGGAAAATAAAACCAATTTAATAAATACTAAGTCTTTACTTTTTAAAACTCTCTCATAAAACCTTCTGCTTAAGGTTTATTTTCTTAAAAAGAAAAAAGAAAAACAAAAGTGGGTTTAGAAGGACTTTTTACCATACTGTAAATTAGAAAAACAGCTCACTTCTATGGAACTCAGAACTCTTGAGCTCTTTCAGGCAGTAAATAACAGTTTGTATTGTCGTATCTGGAAAAATAAAATATTATGCTTTCAGATTTTTGTATTCAGCTACAGATTTGCACTGGGCTTAATGCCTCTTTATTTTCCATGTAAATGGATTTTCAAAATTGTTTCTGTGGAAAAGTGAAGGCATTTTTTTCTATTTTTCCACTTAATGTCATTGAGCTGGCATTTGAGTGAATTATGAAAAATCAAGAACCTGAAAGCTATGGCCCTGCCAAAGTCCATTGTACAGTCAGAAGCAATTTATGCAGAACAATGAGAAAAAATCCAATAGATCTGAAAATGTGCACAGAGAAAGCAGCCGTACTTTGCTTTATTAATAACTTATTTCTCCATTTCATCTTAATTTTTCATATCTTTTTGGGTTTTGCCCTCTTATAGAAGCAGCCATAGCATGAAAAATATCCACTAACACTAACATTTTGAGATTGCTTCCACTATATTCACACTTGAGTTTGCTGGAGTTTATTTCAGCAGAAAGTTCAAGCCATTTGCTTATGCTCATTTTTCAGAAAGGCAGTGACTAGGCATGTTTTGGCTATTAAGAGAAGACAAAAGTAGGAACAGGTCCAGTTCAGCCAAAGTATTATTCTAATTGTTACTTAAGGTTCTAATTTTCACTGAAATCAATGACAACTGTACATGGAAATATCACTGCTAGTATCAGCTGAGGTTGTTTTAATAACCAACCTTATTTACCTAAGCAGATACAGCAACCATAGACTTTGTAGCAGAAAGGCTGTGGCTATTAGAATCTGCCTTTTGAAAGACCTAAGTGTTTGCTTATTTTGTGTCATCTATAATACAATACAGCAGAGGCCTGGAAAAAAGGGTCAATTAAAGCTGTTATCAAAACTTCAGTCACTTGACATCTGTTGGAGGAAAAGACACATCTTTAACTGTCTTTGAATCCTTTCTTCCTGAGATAGGGCAGTGGGCTAACTCTAAGAAAGCGTTTAGCCTTCAATCTTTGGCTTACAAGACCAATGTTTTTATAAACTATTAGAGTTAATTAGAGCTTGAGTAGTTTATTTTCTAGGGCGGCCACAACTGTCTGTATTTGAAGTAATTTGTACTTCAAAATTGTAATTTGATTAATTTTTTTATTTTATATTTTTTAAAAGGGAAGCAAACCATTCTTTCTGAATTAAAAGTGAATTATGTATGTATGACACTGGGTTTTCATATAAACCCAAATCATGCTAGAATCACAGTGAACAGAAATAAAAGAAAATAGCAAATTCCTCAGTTACTGGAACTTGCAATTTTTGCAAACAACAGGACATCTTCTCCTGTTGGAATGCTTTAAAAATGTCTTAGTCTAGGCAATGTGAAAGACTGGTAGATTGTGCAGTGTCAGAATGAGACTTCTGGACACTAATAGGGAAACACAAAACAAACACACTGATGAAGTTTCAAGATTTCCAGCTGTGCTGGTTTTGCATGGCCTGGTTTTGGTAGTGGGGGGCTAGAGAGGTGGCTCCTGTGGGAAGCTGCCAGAAGCTTCCACCATGTCTGGCAGAGCCAATCCCTGATGGCTCTGAAGATGGACATGCTGCTGGCCAAAGCTGGGCCAATTAGAGAGGTTGGTAACACCTCTGTGATGACATATTTAAGAAGAAAATCAAAACAAAGTGGGGTGCAGTGCTGATTGCAGCCAGCAAAGAGGAGAAGGTGAGAGCATGTGAGGGAAAACAGCATGGAGACACCAAGGTCAGTGGAGAAGGAGGGGGAGGAAGTGCTCCAGGCATTGGAGCCGAGATTCCTCTGCAGGCTGTGGTGAAGACCATGGTGAAGCAGCTGTGCCCCTGCAGCCCATGGGTGCACAGGGAATGCAGAGATCCACCTGCAGCCCATGGGGGAGGTGCCCATGCTGGAGCGGATGGATGCCTGGAGGAGGCTGTGATCCAGTGAGAGACCCAGTGGAGAGAGGGCCCTTGCTTCCAGGCTGGAGCAGCCTGGCCTTGGAGGACTGCACCCTGTGGAAAGAGTGACCCATGCCACAGCAGTTTTGGGAGCACTGGTAGCCAATGGGAGGAAATCATGTTGCAGCAATTTTGGGAGGGCTGCTACTTGTGAGATTGAAACTATGCTGGAGAAGTTCATGGAGAGCTGTCTCCTGTGGGAGGCACCCCATGGCCTCACATGGGAAGGATTCCTTTCCTGGAGCAGTGGAAGAAAATCTCAGTGATGAATTGACTAAAATCCCCCACGCACTGTCTCCCTGCAACTGTTGGTAGGAAGGAGGGAGGGGTTGGGGGAAGAAAAAGATTTTTTAAGGGCGTATTTTACTTCTCATTATCCTCCTCTGATCTTTTTAGTAATAAATTCACTTTGTACTTCTAAGCTGACCCTCTTTTGCTCTTGGAGTGTTTTATCCTGTTCCTTAACTCATGAACCCTTCATTAAATTTTTCTTTCCTCTGCCCAGCTGTGGCAGGGGAGGATGAGTGAGTGACTTTTGTGGGTGTCAGGCAGTCAGCCAGTGTCAAACCATGACACCAACTCACATTCCAGAAGAATCTGTCACTGCCAACTTTGCAGTGCCTACTCTGTCATGTGATTCATTTCAATTCACAAGTCACAACCAGATCCCAAAGGGTGCTCAGTCTAGAGTCCCGTATCATGGACTCTAGTGGAGTGAGGAGGAGAGAACTTTGATCATGTACAAGTTCACAGAGTTTGCATTTCGATATTGTCTTCCTGTGCAACAACTGAAAGTATATTTTTAGTTTCATCCTGAAAGTGATAGTAGGACCAGACTAATTTGGCACCTGCAATTTTCAGTTACCCAGATGGCCACTCCAATTTTTTTTTTATCCTCTCTGTATTTCCTTCCACGACTTTGGATGCCTGCAGTTGTCCAGAAGTCATAGGGTAAAATAATTTTGGCTTCTTTAGAATACATTTTTGTTGTTTTCACTGTGGAAATGAATGTGGCTGAAGAAAATAAAGTATTTTCAAATACTGCAAATGGAAAAGGAAACACTGGATGTATTGCCATGGAAATACAGAGGATTAATTAAGAAAGGTACTAGAATGTTGTAAATTACCACCAAAATCTTCTGAGAGCTCTCTAAAGCATCATACTGGGAAAAAAAGAAGAGAAAAATATTAATTTTAGCCCATACAAGTCCTGAGTGTGTTCTTGGTGCTTTCGGGACTCTTAGCATCATTCCACCTCAGCACTGTGCTAATTAAAATTTCTTCAGCTTTTACAAACAGCTAGGCACTTGCTTGTTTTTTAAAAATTCTTTGGGAGTGACAGTTTTAACCTTCCAGGAAAAAATGAGGAGCCTGCAGACTTCTTAAAGGAAAAGTTATGGTATTTCTGCTGTTTTGGCTTGAAGGAAACTCTCAGAACAGCTTTATTTTAGGAGAGATGATGTGTGTCTCTACCTCATATCCAGCAGTTAGAGCAGTAATAAAGTTCATTTCATAGAAACTTGAAATTACTCTTTCAAAGGATGGCACATAAAGAACTTCAGAAAAGTGCCTCTTGTCACTGTCTGTATTTCAGACCAGCAAACAGGCATCTTCAGCTCGTGGCTATGATCTCATTTAGATAAAGCATGAGAAAATGGCCTCAAGAACAGGACACTGCAGAAGTCATTAGCCTTGATCATGTAGAAGTATGATGGTAATATAATAGTCTTGATGTTCTCTTTACAAACATATCCAGGTTTTAGGGATAGTTTCTTGTGAAAACATAGTTTCACGAGAAGTTTCACATAGGAAGTAAATGTTCCAAAGTCCTTTCAACTAAAGGAGATAGAAAAGAATGTTGGAATAATGTCCACTTTGAAAACTCTAATAGAGAACAACAACCAATTCTTTTCAATGTAAACTTAGAACTGCAATTGGTGCCACTTCAAGACACAATTATTAAAATCTGTCTCAATGACTGTCTTCTGTTCCCGATTCAGAAACACAGACTGGCACAGAAAGCAAAGTCTACCCATGGCTGCTTTGAGTTGTACTAGCCGCAACCCAAAGATCATCTACAATATGTAAAGGTTATCCAATGCTTTTCAAGGTGAATTCCGGGCATGAGCTGGTATCTTAGGTGCCGTGCACAGACGCTGATATATTGCCATGACTAAGATAAGCCATTTTAACATAGCTCCAGAGAATGTGAATAAATTAATATCTTGTTTTAATTATTTAAGCTTTGCCATCTAAAATTCTTCCATTGTTATTCTATTTAGAAAGAAGGATAGAAACAGTCAAAAAAATATGACTATAATAAAAGACAACACGGTTTGTTTAATCTCATGTTCTGTTTAGTTCTACAGTATATTACAGGTAACTCTGCAAGTTTTGTACAAATGTTTACACATTATATTTACTTGTGGTGTAGAAAGCAACAAGTTATGTCATGTCCAAATGTTTGCTCACAAACAGTGAGGTGATATATAGTGGATACTTATTCATGGAATTGGTAGGTATCTATCCTTATTTCTGCACTGTTAACTGTATTTTGAACTAGCAACTGAGCCTGCTACCACATTTTTATTTTGCTTTTAGTGGATTCTTGGCTGTCCAAGACCAGTGGTTTTGTGGATTTTTTTTTGTTTCTGGTGAAAGTCTAATCATCTTGTCTTTAAAGCAAAGCAGTAATTAATATCAACCAACAAATATTCTCCTTAAACTTGAGTTTACTTACCAGGTCTCCTAAGGGAAGGTTTATGACTGGAATAATGACATGCTTTTTGAAGACAACATAAAAACTACATTTACTTATAAATCCCATGAAAGTAGGCACTTCTGGAGAAACATGCTGTACACAGCTAGTGGGCATTCATCACAAACTAAGGAGCGCAGCAATCAGAAAATTGGGCCAAAAGAGCTACTGCCAATATGGCTGTTCGGATATCCCTGACATTTTCTCTAGGGACTGAGTTGATGCTGCTCTTGCATGTGTCTCAGTCAGCAAGATAGTTCTCAGACCACAACTATATCAGGTTAAACTCTTAGTCATTATGGTATTCATTGGTTTCCACAGACTTGTCTGTATTTTGTAATATAAAACATTCAAAGAGCTTACTTGGACAGTAGGAGTGCAAATGCCTCAAGAAGATCAAAAGTCTTGATATTTTGTCATTTTAAAAGCTCTGTAAGATACATTTCTTAATATGAAAATGCCTCTGTACTTTGTTGTTAGAACTTCCCATGCTCCTAACACATAAGCACTTTCTTCTTCTGTTGATATTCACTTGTGAAAATAATTTTCAATGTATTTGTCTTGCTCGCAAATTGAGACCCAAATCTCATTTCATTTTGCTGACACACCCTTAATGGGTTTTACTGGAGTTAAGAAAACATGTATTTAGTGGTTTAGTGAAAAATCTGGAAAAGTATTATTATTGGAGTTACTGCTTTTTTTTAATCAGAAAAAGACTGTATTTATGTATCTTGATACATACAGGGCAAGAAAGTTCATTTAGGAGGCTTGAATTTCGAGATTGGTGCTATAAAGCCTTGAACTGTATTGTCCAGAAAAACACTAAATCTTCTAAATGAGCTGAAGTACTTTTATAATAATCTGCTAACTCAGAATGGATCCATCAGAAGGTCTTATTTTCTGGAGAAACTGTGGTTTCTGGCAAAGCAGTTGAAAAAATAGAAATGGAAATAAAAATTCATCAAAAAAGATACCAAAAAGTGTTCCATACCATTGTTTCATTTTGTTTTCATTTTAAACTGAATTGATTTAAAAAGGAAAAAAAAAGTTTAAAAAAAACCAAAAACAACAGAGGGAGAAGGAGAAGGAGAAGGAGAGAAGAGAAAGAGAAAGAGAAAGAGAAAGAGAAAGAGAAAGAGAAAGAGAAAGAGAAAGAGAAAGAGAAAGAGAAAGAGAAAGAGAAAGAGAAAGAGAAAGAGAAAGAGAAAGAGAAAGAGAAAGAGAAAGAGAAAGAGAAAGAAAAAGAGAAAGAAAAAGAGAAGAAATGGAAATGAGGAGAGGGGAGCGGAGGATAATAGGGAAAGGGAAAGGGAAAAAAAAGAGAAAAATAGAGACCTAAAACAAAAAGTATTTTTTCTGGGGAATCTTTTAAGAACACAATTTACATAGTTATATTTACATGGTTATATGTTCTCATCATATGACTCCTGAAAGTGTTTGAGGCCACTCAAACACTCTCAGGCCACTCTATTCTGGGACAGAAGAACAGGACCTCATATGATTATCTCCTTCTTCCCATTCATTTGTGTAGACAGCCATAGTGCCCACATCTGGACTATAGGAATGTCAGGAGAGGCCCTTCCACAGACCAAAACAGGCTTTGAATAATAGGTGTTATCTCAATAAATTAGAAGTGACACAGCACTCAGTGGAAGTGTATGAATCACCCAGTAAATAGATGGTTTGCCAATTTTTAAGTATCAATCCCTAAACCACTAATTTTCTCCTCCTTAATTAAACACAATAATCATCCTGTATAATAATTCTCAGTATGCTTGTAACCAGAAAAAAAATTATTACTCTTTCTAAATTTTTAAACTAAATACTCTCTGAAATCAAATTCTAATCTCACCACATTGTGGTGTTTCCTTTTATCACTTCCAAATTTGCAAACTGTTGTTTTCAAAAAAACTACTCACCTAATGAGTAATGTCTACTCAGTCTTGGCTGCTACATCCTTTCCTTTCCAAGTTCTATCAGTTTATTAACAAAGCCTACACATTTACTTTTCCTGTCACAGCTGAATTCTTTCCCTTGTAACCATTCTTTTGATGATCTAAAATTTTATAGGCTCTGATTGACCTTTCTTGTTTTTCTCTCAGTTGTAAGCTGTCTTTTACTTGATAGTACCAGAGCTGCGATCCAAAATATATTCCCAGCTTTTATTGATTTCATAACAAAAGTTGCTTCTTACCTTCTCTGGTTGATCTAAGATCAACTATTTTGCAGTTTTTTGTGAAATAGTTCTGTTCTATGCTCTGTTGATGGACACATCTAATGAATCACCACTAGAAAATGCTTTGTTGTATTTTGGGTTTTTTAATTCAGAATCTGTTGAACTAAAACATCTTTCTCCTTTTCTCTCCACTTTTCCTGTTCATGTGAATCATAACACAAAACTTCACCTTTCTTCACAAACCAGATCTGCTGGAAACAAAGCCGATATTCTTTCCTTCAGGTCACTGATCTGCAGAGTGTGCAAATTATGCAAATCATTGGTGCAAGTTATGCTACAAATGATTTCTACAGATATACTTTTCACCTCATCTGATATCTCTTCCAACCATTTCAAGTCCTCTGTTTCTTTATCAGGACACTACTAAATTTATTTCACAGTAGTCCTTCATGTTTAACAGTTGGACTAAATGATCTAAGCCATCTTTTTCAACCCAAATGGTTCTATGATTTAGAGACCTTAGAAGTCACCAAAATTCATTGTAAAATCTAGGATTGTTTCTGTGTGTATTTGAATATTCAATTGCCTTTGAAATTTGTGTATTTGGTGTTATTTATTTCTGTTAAACTGTTTCTAACAGTTTTATCTTTTAGTTTTAGTTTTATCTCTTTTCTTATTAGACAGTTTAGAGACATCTTCTAGATCCTTTGTCATAATGCCTCTCAAATACATTGTACTAGCACAGTTTTATAATTTATCATGTATTCAAAGACTGTAGTCTCATTGCACTTTTCTTTGTATCCTAAAGAATTTCTTCTATGGTTTGTTAAAGTTCTATTGCATTTTCTGGAATCCACTCTATATAGTATATTTTTAAGGTTGTCTTTGGGTTTTTTCCTATTGTTTTTGTGAGACACCAATTGCACAATATGTCTTTATTTCATATTTTCATAAAGTTTATGAAAAAAATTATTTTTAATGTTTATTTCTTTCATACCTTTGTCTCTATATAGCAAACACTGCCTGAAGAATTGATAATGTTCAGATTTACTGCTTCTGTTAGTAAATTTTTCCAGTAGTCTGTCTTTGCAGATAAAACCACTATTATTTAGTTGTACTTTAAACTCTTGGCACAGTTTAATTTTGTAAATATTCACTTCTTTTTTTCCAACCCAAGTTCCTGAAGGCCATGTCATAAAAAAGCTGACAAATATTTAAACAAAGTTTAAATCTTGGAAATCATGACAAATTCTAAGCACCCAATGCCTCTGAAATCAGTAAGGGTGCTGATCTCAGCATAGTGTCTACGTATCTTAATAAGTCTCAATTTCCCATTTTATCTGGTTTATAGAATCATGAAATGGTTTGGATTGGAAAGGACCTTAAGGAAACTGAAATCCAACTCCCCACCATAGTCAGGGACACCTTCTACTATACCAGATTGCTCAGAGCCCTATGCAGCCTGACCTTGAATATTTCCATGGATGGGACATCCACAACTTCTCTGAGCAACCTGCTCCACTGTCTCACCACTCTCACAGTACAGAATTTTTTCCTATTATCTAATGTAAATCTAACCCATTTCATTTTGAAGCCATTTCCCTTTGTTCTGCTCTTGTAAGAAGTCCCTCTCCTGCCTTCTGGTGAGCTCCCTTCAGGTACTGAAGGGCTGGAATTAGGTCACCCCAGAGCCTTCCCTTCTCCAGGCTGAGCAATCCTAATTGTCTCAACCTTTCCCCATAGCAGAGGTGCTCCATCCCCCTGATCACCTTGGTGCCTCCTCTGGACTCTCTCCAGCAGCTCCATGTCCTTCCTGTGCTGGGACCCCAGGGCTGGAGGCAGCTCTGCAGGTGGGGTCTCAGCAGAGCGGGGCAGAGGGGCAGAATCCCCTCCCTGCCCTGCTGCCCAGGGGCTCTGGGTGCAGCCCAGGACACACTTGGCTCTCTGGGCTGGGAGTGCCCATGGCTGGCTCACGTCCAGCTCTCACCCATCAGTGTTTTCTTCCACCATGTTTTGCAAACATTGCTGCTTTATTACTCCATCTTTATTATATTTAGAAGCATAACATTGTGAATGGGATTATTGTTTCTTTAGTATTCCTGAAATTTGCGGAGTTATGAGATTTCTCCACCATCAACCTCTTAGTGAGAGACATCTATTAAATGGCAATACCAATTAAAACCTTCTCAATTGCAGACTCCTCAAGAAATCTTTTTTCACTACAGCCTAAGTTATTCTAGGCAAAATTTTACCTGAATTAAATTGGATTAATTTAACTGATCTGGCTATCATATCAATTTAAATATCTAAAAACTCACTTGGGAAGACTGTCTTGGTTTGAAAGACAGTTTTCTGCCAAGGAAGGTGGGAACCTCTCTTGGAATGGGCAATATGACCTGCTTCCCTACAAATTATTACAACTTTGAAATTAAGAGGCTTTCAGGCAAAGATATGGAATAAAAATTCTTTATAGTATGCATGTATATAGCAATGCAAATAATCAACAACAATGGCAGGAACAAACAAAAAACCAGAAAACCCAATAAAGTTTCTCTTCCCGCTCTTTAAGCAATATCCAGTTAGGGTCACAGACGACAGGGGCGCTGTTGGCTTCTAGCAGGGCAGGGCGGGTGCGATGATTCCCCCACCGCTCCAGGGGGTGCTCTGCCACGGGCTCAGCCATGGCTCCCTCATGTGGTAACAGCGGCTGGGCTGGATGGCGAAATGGGCTGCAGCAGGCGCCTCGGAGCAGTGGCTGGGACGGCAGTGGCAGGCATGCCCCCTGCAGTGGCAAACAAAATATAACAGGAACTCCACAGTCTTAGCAGGAGCTTTGGGGGTCGGGACGTGGACGTGGGGTGCTGGCATAGAGTGTAATGAAAAAGCCCAAGCAGCAGCACAAAGCAGCAGTGCTGAGCAGTGGCAGCCAGGATTCTCTGTAGGCAGGATTTTCTGCAACACACAGCTGAGGAGATGTGCCCTCCAGGAAGGGGGAGCTGCTTGGGGTCCTCGGTTTTCCTCTGAATCACCCGAAGAGGTGGTGAGAGTCCTTTCCAGTAAGATTGGTGTTAATAAGGTCCCAGTGCAATGGCTGCTCCTACGTGCAAAGGCGCACCTTCGGTAAGGAAGCAGCTGTGGGAGGAGAAAAGCTCTGTAGTGACAACAAATCGTCCAAGCAGCGGCCGCACACCTCCTTCGATGCCAACAGCGAGAGAGAGCTAAGAGCGGCTCTCCCCAGCTCCTTCCCCCCAGCCCAAAATCTCAGGATATGGTATCTCTTCCCTTCCCAAGAGAAAAGCCATCAGGCAAGAGAGTAGCCAGCTGCACTCATCCCCCTTCTCCCTAGCTACATCTTTTGTCTCCCTTAAGTACCAGTCGTTATTGCCTCTTAACACCAAATGGAAGTAAATTCCCTAAGGGAAAGGAAAACAGGGGAAAATCTTAGCCTCCAACAAAGACTCACAACTGATTAGACGCCTAAATAAATTCAGTCACCAACCCATCTGATTAAAAATATAAAGCTCTGATTATTGGTATTATAGCCTACATTAATTGTTCTTGCAACTATTCCATCAGAAAATTCACAAACAGAAAAACATTATTTGAGAGAGGGATTCCCAAACACAACTGAATTAAAAGCTTTAAATGGTCAGTAATGTTTAAGTTGGGACCTGAATTACAATGCATAGTACTTCAGAATCTAACAATTGCTTACATCCTAACATTATTTTTATATTTACACATCTGTTTTGTCTGCTGCCATCACTTTTTATTTAATTTTCTGATAAAGCTCAGAAGGATTTCATAATTACTGCAGCTCAAATAATTGTTTCTGATGGAATATCAGTCCTACTAAGTCCTCTGTTACTATTTTCCTTTTTCAAGGAACTTTGAATGTTATCTTAAACTGTCACATCAAAATCCATTTCCAAGTCTCTTGTTTCTCACAGTATCCAACCAGTATTTAAGGAGAGAATATACTAAACAATGAGAACAGCTCTTCCAACTCCAGTATCTATAGATGTATGAATTCCTGGCCTAAGGATTACAGCCAGGACCATCACTTTAGAGGTCACTAATGCAGTTAACTCTTTTGAAAACCAATCCTATTTGGTCACAACAGTGTTCTGGGGCAATGACTAAGTTATACATTACCATGAAAAATCATGTTTTCTGTCTCGTAGACACCTGCTAGTCAATCATAACTTATTTACTGTCAAATATCATAATTTTTTTTTTCCTATATACTTTTTCCATAGTTTTTGATTTCTTATTCATGTCCCTTTTTTTAATTTATTTCTTTTTTGAAAGGTCAGATGCCCCAGTCAGTGTGTCCTGGGCTTTAGTTAACCTTAACCAAAGAAAAGTGCAAAAATTTCATCTTGCACAACCTTCAACATCCAGAATTTCCTCCTCTGGATATGTCTGATCTTTTCTATCTGGAATTCCTTTCAAGAGGGGTGAAAAAAAAATATATAAAAAAAAAGATAAACCTGTTGTTATCATAACTTTTATTCCTGAGTTTTAGGGACTCCTTTCTCTAAAAAAGGTACAAGCAGTTTATTAAAATCTGATTTATGCAGCTCTCTGAGATAACATTTCATACAAGCAACATATGAGTGGTGGTTAAAGAGAAAGGAAAGTTATCTCCTGTGAGAAGGTAGTCTAAGTAGCTTACTTATTCAATAGCATTCATGAGAAACAAATTAACCAGGCAGACATTGAAAACAAAGGATACTTACAAGTGGGACAATACAAAATACACTGCCATGAATATTGCTCTATGAGTGTCACCTTTTTTCAGGGTTTTTACAGCATGATTGAAACTAAGTCAAAATAGACCTATCTATTTGAGAATCTAGATCAATTTTCATTTGCATAAATAGGCTCCAAGTAACCGAGAGCTAAATGCAAACAATAGTATTGTCTGTAGTTTATCCTGTGATAAATAGGAGGAAAACGGTGTAATAAAAAAGACCATAATTATCCACAGCTCTCAGTTTACAATTAGTTTTCTTTGACAGTTAAAGTCATAAATGCCAGCTTTAATCATGTGTTCAGGTTGATTTAGGCGCTGCCAACACTGCAAGAGATCTAATCCTCTTTCTTTCCTTCTCATAATGAAATAATAATGCAAATTCACCACATTGATGGGATGACCCATGTGAATTTATTATAGGCTTGGACAAGTCTCTTGAAAGGGATAAATTCTTTCTGGATACAGACTTGAGGTAATTCAAACCAGACAAGAAAAAAAATGGAGCTGTCATCAGAGGCCAGGATATGGAATGGATTTAATTTGTATGAATAGGCTTTTTAATAAGTATAACAGGGCTAAGCTCCAGCTTTACTATGGGAATATTACTGCTGTCATTTTCCAAATCTGGATGCACTAACTTTATTTGTGGGACAAAGATGAGCTCCAAGCCTCAATTCTTGTTACACTGCAGCTTGCAGCAGACAAAAAGATGCACAGTGGGCAGGCCCAGTGACCAGATCTTCTAATTATTTGAGTTAAGACAAATGGTACAATTAGCTCCTTGTAAAACCATTTGTGGTACTCAGTGACACATACCAACCTTTCTTGTAGAACAAACTCTACCTTTTAGTTAATGTTCAGATTTTCATCAGGTAAGGCTAGTTGTCAGTATGATAGAATACTTAATTATTTTAACTTCCAAGGGCTTTTTTAGCTAGTGAAAATATATAACACTATGTAAAAGGGTAATTGTTCTCAGTAAATAAACAGATCAAGAGCATAGAGGTTGAAACTAAAAATCATACAATACAGATGTAAGTTTTAACCATGTATTACATCACCACAAGATACAGCCCAATTAGTGAAATAAAAAGATTTCCAAGCCAAAAAGAAAGTCTTAATTTCACTAAGCAACTGTCAGAAGTTTCAAGCTGTCTCCATGGTGTTCACAGACATCATTACCACTACTCTGTTTTATGAAACTACTGTTCTGGCCACAGCAGGTTGCCCATGTTACTAACATTAAGTTTCCACTGAAAAGACAAGGCAAGACCAATAGTACAGATTGAAAGAGACATGATAAAATGAACCCCTTCTTTTTATTTTCTAATTGTATAAATTATCCAAAGCATGTTTTCAGTTTTTTCAAACAGAACCAATTTTCTCTACAAAGATAATGAAAGCAGTCTTTCTCATTTGTCTTGCATGCAAAAAAACCTCAACACAGAAAATAATGTTGCTAATAGTCTTGCAAAAACGTCTAGTTTTCTGTTTTAAGAGCTATAAAAATGGCCTTGTTGGATGACCAAAATTAAAATCAATGCCAAAAGATCTGTTACCTTTCTATGCAAAGTAATATAATAATTTACTTCACCTATAATTTTGAGTTTCATGTTCTGCTCAGCCTAGCATGCCTAAAATTTTCTCTTAGAAAAATCTGTTAGAACAAGAATGTATAGCATTTCCACTGTGTGAGGCTTTTTAGATATTATTTGTGAGCAGCTACAGCCTTTTTTCCTTTATAATTTAAAGTCTTCAATGTTTTAACATTTCAGATTAAATACTTAGTGCAGAAATTTTATTATTTAAATTAATAATCAGTTAATTAAATGACCATTTAAAATCAAAGCAAGGGACATAGAAGGGTACAAAGCAACAAGTATGTTTGTAATAAATAACTTTCCACTTAACTTTACTCCTTTGAACACTTAGTTATGTGAACTATTTCACAGAACTGTAATACCTGTATACTTTCATTTTGGTCACAAAATAGTTTTGATGCATAAGAATGTGCAGGAGCAAGAGTTGGTATAACAAAGGTAAAGTAATAAACTCTGTTAAGAGCTGATTGGAGCTATTTCAAGATCTGTATTTTCAATCTGCACTGCTGTGCCTAAGATATGTATGGATGCAGCCATGTTGATAAGATATATGTTTAAAACAGGTAAAAAAGGTTAGCGAACAGAGTTATTTAGATAAATAATTTATGATTGTCTGAAAATTTCATATTTAATAATAATAGGAGTGGGTAATTCACAAGGTAGATACATAGGTTCTGTGAATTCCACTACTTAGTCATCATTTTGTATAGTATCTGGTACCATACATGGTTAGTAAATTCAACTAGAATGAATACTAGGATCATACAGATGTTGTTGCAATTAATTAAACCATCTCTTGAAGCTTAAAGTGGAAAATATTATCTGACTGAATGGTCACCTTGTAAATACCCTGAAGAATATAAATAAAACTGTATTTATTCATACTTTATACTAGCATATACAAGCATGTCACTATTTCAGGAGTGTTATAAGATTTTCTTCCTACAGAAAGGTATACATCATGCTATGATGAATGAATCCATGCTCTTCGGCAACAACTGCACTGCATTTTGTGAAAAATATGTTTTAAAAGCTTTCTATAACAACATAATTCTACTCTAAAATTTCTTACACTTAGTCTTCTTTGATGTATAATTTTGCATCACACTGCTCATCTGATAGCCAACTTTTTTGAACTGGTAAATTTTTTTTAAAATCTCCCTTGTCCTTTCTAATTCCACTCTTTTGTATTGGTGCTTTTGCTGATGCCACTCAAATGCACATCTACCTGATAGGTCTTGCCAATGCCATAGTCTGATACAGCAGTGTTCTCTGGCTCTACTGGAAGCGACTGCATTCTTTTTTGGAATATGTACATCTTTAACCAGGTGGGTCAACGTTAATATCACTTGAGGGTGAGAGGTTACAGTGCCTGTAGAGGAGAGCTAGGGAAACAAAAATTCTGTAAATTCTAACAGGAGATTGAGATCTAGACTTACAGCTTTTCCAAACATCTGCCAGTTTTCTCAGATTTTTGAGTAGCAAAGCACATGACTGCATATGGGGACCTTTGGAAACTTAAATTGGGATGGTAACAGCTTCTGGGAAAAACAAAAGTTTCTAATCAATTTTTTTCAGGTCCAGATCCAGGCTAGGAAAAGATTTTGGATAGTTCTGGAATATCAGTGCATTTGTTATTCTAGCAGTAACTTTTACAACTACAATGCTTTCTGGAGAAAGTATTAAAAAGAAAACACTAAGTGGTCTTTATTATTTGTCTGGTTTTTACATATATTTACTTTTAGTAGCTTTATTATCATTTTCTAAACATGAATTTGTCATATTTGGATACCTTTATCTGGATATTTGTCTGCTTTTGCTTAGATTTTCATTATATTCTCTAGATACCAGTATTTCATATTTTTTCATTCATTTCTTTCAACAAAGGTTAAAATTATTTTCATTTTTATTTTTCCCTCCTAACTGACTTTTACAAATTATTTTTCCAAATGTATCTCTTTTTCACAGCACCTGAAGTTTCTTTGGACTTCTCACCCAACTTCCCAACCCCTTTTCCAGTGTCTTTCCATAAATACAACCTTCTACTGAACTATATAAGTACTATGGCAAGACCAAACTCTTTTAAAAATGAAAGCCTTCACAAATCAGCCAGTGAATATTGTCATTAATCAAAATGAAATACATATTTGTTTTCAGAATGGTATAATGAAACCATTGTACAAGCAGACAATTTGTTGTTATTTTAAAAAATGTAGCTTTTCTTCAGCTATTCAAGGACAAAAAAACATAACTGGAGGAAAAATCCATCATTTTCTCTCCGTGCTCCCCCTTCTTTTTTCCTAGTCTCACCCTCCTACTCAGTATGTCAGTATATTCAATTTTAATTGTGAACAACAAATGGTGTCCTGAAACAAATTTTCTTTTAAAGCTAAGTTAGAAATCTTTGAAAAATAAGTGCTAACACGCTTTAACTGCTTGTGAAAGTGATACTACCACAACATTTGTAATTTTCTACAAAAAAATAAATAAGAGAGCAGTATAAAAATGTGTTTCTATTAGGAGAGATATCAACTTTAATAATATTAAAGAGATATTAACCTTAATAATCAAAACAAGTTTTTCCACTATGCAGAGGAAAAGTGGACAATATTTTAATGTTGTGAAGACAGGCAGGTTTCTGATGTCCTTTGTCAGGAAGTAAGCTAGAACTTTTGAAGTATTAAAATGGTGTGCCGACAGGTGTCTTAATTTTTGTGTGTTTTATACCTACATAGTATTTCAGATACCATGAGGGCCTTATGTGTTCTTTCTATCTCTGAAGAGAAACCCCTTCAAGAGTAAAGTGTATTGTTACAATATGAAGCTGGACTGTGTATGGGACTCATAGCAAAATATGACAGGACGCAGCCCTCTGTGAAAAATACTTGAGGTTTAGTGGCATGAAAGGTGTCGAGTCAGATTCTGCTCCATTTTTCTCTGTTTTCATAGTTTCACAGCAGTTTGAGTTCAACCTTCTACACATTCATTTGCTAGAATTCATAGAGGTTAATATATCTCCCATGACCATCCCCATGCAAGGAGGAATTGACCATCTTGACGAAGGAAAAATGCACTATGCAGAGAAAAGGTTGTACTAGAATACCTCCCCAAGCAGGGAGATATTTTCACTGCTTAGGCAAGTTTTCCTGCATATTGTATCAATATATATGCATCAACATATGGCATATGGGTAAAATAGGAGGAAGAATGTACATAGATCACATGGCATGTGGAATAGCAGAGGGAGCAAGATCCATGCATAACCTGCTTGCTTATATTCTATCCGACTTTGATTCCCTGATCTCAGACAGTAGACTTCCTTTGTACTACTACAAAGCAGCTTGCCATGGTGACCAAAGGAGAGGCTTAATTTGTGCTTACAGAGACAACACATGTAGTGCTCTTAAAATTACACACTGAAAATGTGCAGTAGTCATTACAGGAATACTTATGTGAGGAAAAAATACCCTTTTTTCTGGTATAAAGAGACATTAGCTACTTTGACTTCTTTGCAAATCACATTTACCCCTTAAAGGTAATCTGTCCCTTTTCATGTGATGCTCTTTCTGAAAAAAATGGCTGTGTTAATTTCAATGCTAATTTGTTTCTCCTCTACAAAGGAGTAAAATTTCTTGATTGTTTTGTAAGATGATTTTCTCCTTTCAGGTAAAATGTCAGAAGTTAATCATGACTCCCTTGTACAGAACATTGTTGTCAAAATGAAATACATAATCAACAGTTAAAACAATTAAGCTGTTTTCCTAATGTCTTGTTTCATGGACCTAGATTAACTCCACAAGACATCTTTCATTATAAATCAGATAATCAGCATTGCTGCATTGTTTCTCAGACGAGAGTTATACAAAGTTGAATATCCATCAGATTTCTTTAGAATTGCTACCTTTTTACATTAACATTTTACTGAATTTTGAAACAATTACACAATAAGAGTTTGAACCATTCAAATCCCATACTGCTGAGTAATAAAGAAATGCTTAATGGCTAATAATCAACACACATATCAAGTATCTTTCTAAGTAGGAGTTTCATTTATAATTACAATGGCCTAATTCATATGAAGATGATGGAAAATAAAAATGCTATCATGTGCAAATGTAGCCTTTCAAACATAGACCTAATAAAATTTAAAAAAACCCCAGACAATGGAGAGATATCAAGGATAGAATTTTTGGTTATTACAGTCCAGACACATGAATATGTCTAACAGCCAAAAAGTAAAAATTCCTGCTGTTTCCACACTGAATGGGATTTAGAGGAGGAACCCATATGCTCTCTGACAATCTTCTGTGTGGAAGGAATTCCCTATCTGACTGCAGTGCTTTAAAACAGTGGGTTTATCATTATCTTTTCCAGGAATATCAGGATTTCCCTTTCAACTGCTTGGTTGATAGATGTGAGATACTTAATGTCTAATAAGGATCAACCACTCAAAAAAGTTCCTCTACTACTTTTGCAAGGGCAGGACAGACTTTAGAAAGTATTTAGCAGAAATTCGAGTGGAAACACTACCATGGAGTCACTATAAATTACTTTTAAATTACATTCTGTGCATCCTATTATGAATTATTAAAATAGGCAAGGGAATGGAAGGGAATGGAAAATTTTTGATTAAGGGAGGAGTGGAATGAGAAACTGCAGAGAAATTTTGGTTTGCAACAGAGTATTACAGTATAATCTTCTTTGTAGGTACTGGTATGGAAAGAAATAGTATTTTTGGCATAATTATAATTAGAGGTTATATCCTGAAGTTTCAAAAACACAAATCAAAGTGCAGGTATGTGAAGTTATCTGTTAGGGTGCATGCTGACTGATAGTTCTCTTAATATCACCATTATCTCCTGCCTGCCTTTGGTTGTTCAATTTAGGCACATTCTCAGTGTCAGTTTTGATCCATGGATTCTCCAGTGACTTGCTACCTGAAGTCTCTGGGAATATAAAATTCCAGAAAAAGGTTCGCTACAGCTGATTGCTTCTATGCCCAATGTCTTGGAATCAATTCAGTGTTGAATAACCTCGTGTGTAGCCCATGACTAAACATATTACATTATATGTACTAAGTATTTCTCCACCAGCATCTTCATCCACAGCAGAACTTTCACAGAGAATATTCAGGAAACTGGATTGAAAATTCAAAACACAGTGGAGGTCAAATCTTTGGTAACTACTCTGTGTTATATAGTTGAGTAATTGCTATACCATTCACACAGAATAAGCAAGACCCTCTCTTGCCAGAAGGTATTTTTTAACCCTAATTTTTTAAACACTTTATATCAAGTGTAATATTTATGTGTTCAGGAAGGCAAACCTAATTCCCCTCCTTTTCCTGCCTAAAGCAAAGAAAACCATATTCAGTTTGAGGGAGACCTTGCAAAATTATCAAGGAAAAAAGAATTAAGTGAGCATTTATTTGATGTAGGGGCAAAAGTCTGATGCAAGACTCCTTTTGCCCCACTAGTAAAAGAGCCTGTACAGATGCAATATTGTTCTTTAAGTATGATCAGTGTTGTTTGACATGAGTAGGAGCTTTGCCAAATTCAAAGCCAAATTTTCAATCTTCTGCACTTGTTTTTAAGAGTGATTTTTTCTAAATTTATTACTTGTGTGTATTTTGAAAGTAGTGAGAAGGTAACATAAATTTCAGGGTCTTTTTGCTCATAATGGGAGTATCCTCATTCTTTTACTTTTACCCTTTCTCAGAAAACAGGTTTTACCTTTCCCCTAGTTCTCTACTATCACTCTGTGGAGCACCGTATTCATTTCTGATATCAGACATGATAGACACCATGGCAGAAGAAAGATGTGCTTTGTTGGTTTTTCAGTAACTCTTTTAACACCATAATCTATTTTTACATGTTGTGCTGTGACAACAGAAAAGTCATAGCTTAAACAAGTTACATTCCATATTTTGTTTTATAAGTGAAAACAAATATGCTTTTAAAACCTACCATTCTTTCACTTCATCAGGAAAAATATATGCTTCCTAGTTAAATGACCTTATGCATGTTACTCTTTGCAGTCACATTTCTTTACAGTTATAGGATTTCTGCCATGTATAGCATTAAAATTACCAGATGGTTCCATCTAGTAAGGAAGGTTTACAGTGAAATGCAAAACATTTCCTCTTGAGAAAAGACAATCTAATAAATTTACAAAAGAATGTTCCATTAAATGAAGAATAAATAAATAGTTAACAAAGCATATAAGCATCCATATTTATAGTAAAATTAGCTTTTTCCTATTAAATGTAAGGGAAAAAACCCTTTTGGCTAAGCAGACTGGTCAATAGTAAGAGAGCCAAAGCATAACCTTTAGACTGTTTGGTGTCTTTTAGGGATAACCTTTTAAAACAACAATGTGCATTATAAGATATTTTCAAATATGATGATTTTTGAGGGAATAGAAAGAGTAACCTATGAGAATATGTCAAGAAAATACTATTCATCATTGAAACCCCACCTGCAGTGCTGCATCCACCTCTGGGATCCCAGCACAAGAAAGATTGCTCCTGTTGGAGCACGTCCAGAGGTCAACGAGATGATCAGAGGGATGGAGCCCCTCTCCTGTGGGGAAAGGCTGAAAGAGTTGGGATTGTTCAGCCTGGAGAAGAGAAGGTTTTGGGGAGCTCTTAGGGACCTACTAGCGAGCTAGAGAGGGTTTTACAAGAGCATGTGGTGACAGGACAAGGAGGAACGGCTTCAAACTGACAGAAAGTAGGATTAGATTAGATATTAGGAAGACACTCTTTACTGTGGGGCACTGGAACAGGCTGCCCAGAGAAACTCTGGCTTCCCTATCCCCAGAAATCTTCAAGGTTGGGCTGTGTGGGGCTCCGAGCAACCTGGTATAGTGGAACATGTCCCTGACCATGGCAAGTGGATTGAAGTTCAGTGATTACTAAGGTCCCATTTCAACCCAAACCATTTTATGATTCTATCACCTCTTGACTTGGTAATTTATCTTATGGTTATTAGAAACTCTGACTGTTGAAACTTAAAAAAAAATAATGCCCAGCTATAAATAATTTACAAGACTCTAGTCTCTCTAAGAACAGTGTATAAAAGATGGGAGGGACACTGGCTTTGTTCAATAGATTAAATAAATTTCTCAAAATAAACACAATTATCTATTATCTAGTTGTTGTAATTATCATAGTAGATGCAGTGTCATTCATTCACTGGTTTGTACTTCCAATCTTCCCACTACTAAAATCAAAGAACCTCACAAAAGAAGACAAATGCACACTGTGTTTAATAGTCTTTTTGTCATTTATAAAACGTGTATGTATAACAAACATGTTGTTCCAATTAATTTGACAGCGGCAAAAATATGCAATGAGTTTTTCCCATTTAAGTTTTCCCCAAAAGCATGGGTTTTTTCTTATGAACCATTGATTTCACCACATCTGGAGGAAGTTAAATTCTATTTTCCTGAAACAGCACCACTTTTGTGTCTAACAAAATGTGTATTACAGAAAATAAATTTTCTCAGAAGAATCAATGATAATTAACTTGCACTGAAATGAAGGGCACTCAGCAGAATAAACTGTACACAAATGTCCTTCCTTGCAAGGAAGGATTCTTGTAAATACTTTCCTAATTTCCATTGGTTTATCTTGCTCTTTGTGCTGATCAAAATTATAAGTCACTGCTCTTAGAAAACTCCCCTATATAGTTTATAATATCTTCTGAATACTGACTGATATTTTTTACTTACATTTTTATACTTGTTTTTATACAGTGAGTCACAGTGAGACCAAATCCTGACTGAGGTACTGTCAAAAAATCCCTCATCATGAGATCAATTGGTAGGAATAGCAAAGACACAATCAATTTTTGGCAATCCTAAATAATTTATTTAAAAAGAAATTAAGCAATCCAATAAAAAATTATTTTTTATTTTGTTTTTTAATGAACACTCTTAAGGTAGGGTGTCTGATTCAAACAGGAGGAATATTCTCTAATGTTTTTAAGGACTTGTTTATATTCTTAAGCTCATCAAAGTTCTTCTTATGACCATTCTAGAGCTGATCTACTAATATTTCTGCCATTTTTGCTTCATATATAAGCATGCCAAAATTTCAGTTGTCTCAGGAAAATTGCTAGGGAACAAACTTTTTTCACAATAGGGACCCTTGACAGCGAAGTAAAAATAAGCGTGACAAATTCACAAAGCTAGAAAGTATCAAATTAACAAACACAATACTGCATTTTGCACTAGGCACATATATCTAGAGTCAAAAATTTCTCCTCTACCTAAAATTAGAATTTTTTTTCCACACACACATATGTTGTACAGGTTGCAGGACTGCTCTACATCAAGCTTTCTCTGAATAGTCTTGCAGGCATCACTCTTGCTACTGTAGAATCCCAATCTTAACATCATTTTTTACAGTATAAAGTGTGATATTAGTCCCTTGGTCTTAGGGGGTATCAGTAATACAAATAACTTAGATATAATGCCATATTTATTTTCTTTAGAGTGCAGAAAAAAAATGTGATTTATTTTCTCGGTTTTCATAAAAAATTGTCGTTTCTAAAAGCAAGTTCCAGTAAGCACAGATTTTTACACACTGTGTCCCTGAAAAAGCAGACAGAGAGCATCTACAAAAAAACTGCAACAGAAGATTCTGTGCACAGCTGGTAGCAATCAAATGCCTAATATTACCCTATCACCAGAGGGACCACTCATCAGGGCTGCCCAATGACAAATGGCAGAGAGGAGAAACAGTTTTATTTTTTTTCTTAGGAATATAGAAAATATAGAAAATAACTTGGACAGAATATATAAACAATAAAGCAAGTACTTTTAATTATTTTTAAATCTCTTAAACTGTAAGTTCAGTATTTCAATCCCTAGTTCAGTATAATGCTTTTCTAGATAGTAGGCGCTTTGTCAATAAATAGTGGTAAGATGGTTAAAATATTAACCATTACCAGGAGTGAAATGAGAACAGTCTATGTTCATAGCTCTGAAAATTGTCAAAGTGAGCACTTGCATGCATATCTCTGAATTAACAGAGCACAAAAATAAATGAGAAATTACATTTAAAGGTACGACACAAAAGTATTGGTTAGATAATCATGCCTTTTGTAAGTACAAATGTATAGGAGAATGAGGCTTATTTTCTACAGTAACCAGTAGGCTTAAAACCTCCTAAGATGCAATAGCTCTAAAAATCAGAGTCCAGAAAACCTGGTAGAGCAAAGTACAGAGAACTGAGTTTCTTTAAGCAAGAGTCTTACAAGTAAATTAACAGTTTTATCTAGGCACTGATGACAAACACGGAGATACTTTCAGCAATGTTCAGGTGGCATCTAAATCCACAGATGCATGCAATCCTGCTGAATGTGAGCTTTCATATAATTTCATTTTCCAAAGGTAATAATTAACAATCTCCTCTTAAATCCTAATGCTCTGCAGTCTTGTCTCCCTGGGGGATGTTTAAATAATGTACCACTTAAATTTCAGGGCTCTGATTAGCAAAGAGTGGTGCAGCTGGTCTGCTTAACTGCACAACCACTCCTGTATGTGATTTACAAACCTAAATATTCTGAGGTGGTTGCATTATACAGCCTGGGCTTTAAAAGGCATCCTTTAGACTTGGACAAAGAGATAGAACTAGCTTTCTCACCTCCCAGACAAACAGTCATATTCTGTTTCAAATCAAAGCAGATGATATTTTGTCACTTAGAACAAATCTAAGTGTCACCTAGGGAACCCAGGTGATACATCTTTTTTGTTACTGTATTTTACTGGAGATTCTGAAAGGACATGAGGTTCCAAGTCAGCTGTAATTTCTCTTGCTCAGCAGTGGTCTGACCTTGTACATGTCAGCAGCAGAATTTTTTTTTTTTTTTTTTCTGGCATTGAAACATAAACATTCAGCTTAAATGAAAGCGTGGGATATCTTTGCTAGCTCTTCAACAGGGGCAGAGTGCCTCCCTTTCAGCTTATCCAGAGATTTGGCTCTTTGAATCTCATCTATCTGACTATATAATGTGTATAATAGTTCTCTACACAAAAAGCTTTCTCTGAAAATAAAAAAATGAATTATGAAGATCTTGGGAATTAAAGTTTCATGTTATCCACCTACAGAAGCCAGAAATTTTGCTTCTTTTGACCTGCATTTTTGATCTAAGAAAAAACCCAGCAGTGGCTAATTTCCCATCTTTCAGTTCATATCTACTTTATTTTGAATAAACAAGAAACCGTACTTGGGCTTCATAAAATTCTAAGTGCTCAGAGAGAAAAGTTTCATAGACATGAGGACTTATAATTATACCTATTTGCAGGTATTGACTGGACTCGACTTTGACATCACAGGGACATGACCCTGTATTAAAAATATCAAAAAGCAGCATGGAAAAGCTAAGAGCAGACAACAGGTGTAAAAAATGAATGCTGCTGCAGCATTTTAACAATTATCCTAAGCAAGGAATAAAACATAAACTAAGGAAATTTCCTCAAAAATAAAAGGCCAGTATCCCCAGACAGCAAAATATGAAATGTTAACATTGTGCCCAACTGTCCTAGTTAATTAAATTCAGGAGGGCCAGCAATAATGTTTTTGGGAATCCAGAACATCTTTAAAAATATGCACTTCTCTTTCCCTAAATTGACACATAAAAGTATAAAAAACATAGGCAATTTAATGTAAACTTTATGTCATAAAATAAACCCTTAGTGTTGTTGTCAAGATTGTCAAATTCTTAACAACAAAAATTTAGGGATAAAATAAGCTCATAACTTAATGCAAAAGATTATGCATAAGACTTCTCCTAGCAGTGACCATACCTGCACAGTAATTCTCTAGGGAGGTGAGTGACTTGCAAGAGCATCAGTACCCATTATATTCTGCTGTCACTGACATATGTTGGATTTAGCAGGAGCTGAAACTGAAATCTGTTACCATGTAGTTTTGTGCATTTAACCTCAAACCTGATCTAAAATCTGATTACAGATAACAGAACAACTGATTTTTTTTAATCGGTCTGGGGACTAGACGAATTCAATATTGTCATTCACTAAAAAAATGAAAAAAAACCAACTCTACCATGTCTGAAGTGTTTTCAGCAGCAGGAAAGGCAAGCAGTTATTTTACAATATTCCCAGAGACCTAAGAAGAAAGCTAGAGGAACACTAAATAAGAATAATATAAAATTTAAAATGTGTAATATCTAGTTCTTTTGTATAAAGAAGAAAAAAATAATATATTCTTGAATTATGTTAGAATTTCTGAACATAATGTCTACCAATTAAACCTACTTATGTTCATAAGCATAATATTTTCTGTCAAGGATAGTCTGTTGAATCACTCAGTTGACCAAGTTTCTAGCATCCTTTAAAACATGTTTTAATCAGAAAGTAATTATTAAAACAAGTCAAATCTGTCAATTTCTGTAGTTTCCAGCCTATAAACAACAAGAGAGAATAATTGTATCAGTCAAAAATATTTCAGTGATCTTCAAAAGTAATATTGAAAACGGATATCATAGATATATCTGAACCATTGCTGTTTGGTTTTTTCTCAAACCCTAGATTTCAGAAAAGATTTCTCTCTGTTGACCTGCTTACAGTCACTGAAAAGACTTGTCCCCAGTCAGTGTTACCCAGAAGAGCTATTGTGCTGAATTCTTCTAGTGTGAAGTCTACCTTTAGACAACAAAGAAACTCACTGCAATTATCAAAGTGAAAAAATGTGCCAAAGTCAGGGTGAGACTCATCACTGTATAAATATGTCTGAGATGGCAGCTTCCAGAGATATAAGAAAGCAAAAATATCAGCTGTCAAATACCTCTTTCTCTTTAGTCAATATTTGGCAACTCAAATTCCAAAGCAAGGCTATAATTACTTTACCTGACTAGCCACACTGAAAAAAAACCCTGAAATACCTGAGGATATTTCCAGAGAAAAATGCTGCAGCTGTATTTTCATTTAACATGGCAAATCTTCCACAGAAAAAAAACACACAGGCATAAATTGTATAGATTGTAAAATATTTATAGATCAGATATTAAAATGATTAATACATGATCAAAAATAGCAAAGTGCTTTGTAGAATTATACCCCCAAGATTCAGTTTAGCATAGTGCCACCATATACCCTCCACTTAGAAAATGTATATATTCAATTTGAATAACATCGTCCATTTTCCTTTCAAGAGTTTTCACTCTGAATGGTGAATATCAGTAATACACATTCTTTACAAATATGATATGTGCAAACAATAAGATTGGCGAGTATAAAAGATTCTTCTTGTTCTCACATAAAAGCTCCTTAGAGAGGGGGTGGGTCTAATGGTAAAGTATTTTGAGAATTTGCTCAACAGAAAGGCAGATAAGATCAGATTACTTCTCTCAATGCACAAAGCTTAATTCAAAGTCCAGCTTGTCAGCAAATGTTTAACTACAATGAAATTCGTGCCTGCCTACAATACACTAATTGGATATTTCATCATAATGTAAGTATGGGAAATTCCATATGGTAATCCTATAGCAGGCTTACACTAAGTACTGGTCTGAATATAATTTACAATCTCTGGATATTTAGTGTCAAGCTTTTAGGAAGACTCTCCTGTGGCTGAGGCAAAAAGAACTTGAACTTGGAAGCAGCTCAGAAAATATGATACTGGTAAATAAATACTTTTTTTAGACCTGTAAAAAGGGGGGGGGGAGAGCTATTACCACAAAGCGGAATGCAACATGAAGTGAATTACCTACATTAAAATTTAATGCAAATGATATTGAAGCAAAGCTCAGTTTTATGTGGTGTTGTTCAAAAGAAACTGGTAAAATGACAACTTATAGAGCACTTCCTCTTTCTTGCTTGCCACAGTATATAGCAGTAAAACAAAGGAAAGCGTTTTCTGCATTATTATTTTTGCAGAATATTTATATATTTACAACTTCAGTATTGTTTTTCAGAGTAGAAGAGTAATTTCCTTGTTGTAAAGACCATATCCTTATATCCCCATTTCCTTCTTCAGATGCACACATCAATATTCCAAATCTTGTTCTATTACATGCCAATATGTGTAAGTCTTCTTCAAGTCTAATTTACATTGAATAAATATGATTTTTTATTTAGACCCTCAGTCAAAACTGTTCCATAAGATGAGCAATAATACCTAACTGATTCTGCTTGGTAATAAAACTGTTATTTGGCTCTCTATAGGGACAGGATAGGAGCAAGTACCTACTCTGAAATGTCCTGTGGAACACTAAGTCTGCACCCTAATGAGGAACTGTTTTGGAAAGTCTCAAAGCTGTGTTTAGCATGATGACCCATTTGCTATACCCATTGTCATCCAAACAAAGACAGATATTACAGACACCAGGCCATCTAGATATGTTGTGGTTTTGTCTTGGGTGTCACGTGTCCACAATCTGCTCTACCACTCCCCATCTTTGTCTGGGAAGAGCAAAGAAAATGTGAAGAAGGGCTCATAGTTCAATATAAGAAGAGATTGCTCACCAATTACAGTCACAGGCAAAACAGACTCCACTTGGAAGTTAATTTATTGCCAATCAAAAGCCATAGCATGATAATGAGAAATAAATGACAAATCTTTAAAACAACTTCTTGTCCTACCTCTCCTCTTCTTTCTGGGATCAACCTCACTCTCAGTTCTTCTACCCCTTTCTTCCAAGAGGCACAAGAGGATGAGGAATGGGAGTTGCCATCAGTTCATTATAAATTCCTTTGTCCTCACACTCTTCCCCTGCTGTAGTGTGGAATCCTTTGACAGGATGTCACAGGGGCATGGCTGCCTCACCATTGTCTGCACCACAGGCTACAGAGGAATCTCAGGTCTAGGCCCAGAGCACCTCCTGCCTCTCATTCTCCACTGACTTTGGGGTCTGCAGGGCTGTTGCTTTCAGTCCTTTCCTAACTCATGCTGTGCAGTAACTTTTATCCCTTACTAAATCAGCTGTCCCAAAGGTGCTACCAGCATAGATGGACTAGTCCTTTGCCAGTGATGGATCTGTCTTGGGGCTCGCTGGCATTGGCACTATCAGCTTTGGACACCACGTCACTGCAACCACCCTTTTACCATGCTTGGATTTTTTTATTCTGAATATATCAAGGTATTCTGCCTCTTTACTATTAAACACTACTACTCCTTTGCTGCCCAAATTTTCATCCTTTAAATACAGCCTCCAAAGATTCTTTAGTGAATGTGTGTATTTGAGGCACAATCCTGCTGGCAATGAACTGTGTTGAAAAATATTGTTGATACTTTAACACAGAAAGAAATCAATCTAGTGATCATAAATGGTCTGTGGTCTCCCAGGGATAGTCTCATTGGTTAAAAATTTCAAACTATACAAATGAAATATCCTTTCTCTTTCTAGAGAACTTTATGAGGAATTAATGTATAGGACACTTAGAAAACTGCAGTTTTCCAGGCTGTCAACTACATGAACAAGTAAAATGAAAGAAAGTTATTTTGCATAATAAGTGCTAAACAGCTAGCATATGTACTTCTTAGAAGTCATATGAATAATATATCTAAGCTATTTAATCAAACTTTAGATGGTTGGTTATCTTTTTTTTTTCCACAAAGGAATGCTTATCTAACACTCTGGAAATTATCACAGTTCCCACCTAGTTATCTAAAACTTCCAAATATTTTTCTTCTACAGTGCTGTTTACATGAGTTTTCTTTCTTGTCTGTTTTTTGGCTGTCATACAATGCTCATTCACAGCCTATTGTTCATATTCCAAACTAAAATTTTACAGTCTGAGCTGCTAATTAGATTTTCAGATCCAGGAGCCAAGCCTTGAACTTCCTACAGTAAGGGTGACATTAAAACAACAGAAAGGGAAATAAAAAGAAAATATCTGAGGCATCTTTCTGAGATGAAAATAGAATAATTAACCTAATTTTGTTCCAGCAAGTACAACAGAAGACCCAATTTACTAATTGTACTATGAAATAACCACAAAACTTTCTAACTCAGCAGATTGGTTTCTTCAATAATGTCAACCTTGTAAAAAAATCCTCTCTGCAGCTTAGTTCTTCTTTGCACATATTTCAATTTATAGTCTTAAAATTTTCTAGGCAAATAATGGAAATTTTGTATCTTTTCTTTTGGGCCACTACTGAATCTTAATGGAACCTTAATGTGAAGGTGAGGAAAAAACCTATTCTATTTTCAACAGGGTGATTAATTAACCTTCAACTGCAGCTGTCCTCACTTAAATTTACTTAATCTCTACAAAGTTTTAGGGCATGTCTATCTGTGCAAGGATTTGTAGTTTAGAGATGCAAGAGTTTAGAGATTCTGAGTAAGTTTAGGTATGAAAAGGAGTTTAGGTGTTTGGGATTGAGATTCTTCAAAAGGCATTTGCTCCATTGGATAATATGCTATAACATTGTATTTAATTAGTTAATTATTTTATAAAACATTAGAGCATACTATTAGACTGATTCTGATGGCAGTCAGCAACATGTTACCAGTGACCATGGTCAAAGACAACATATTCACTGGTTGAACAAAGAGTACTTCTTTGCCTCCTTCTTCTCTGCCTTCATGTGGAAGGAAGCAAGGCCAGAGGGACAGGATTTGAGTTTGTGTAAAAACAGGTATTTACTAATATTTGAGGCAGTGTAAGTTCCCAAGACACCTACACAGGATGGACAGATGACAGTGGTGCACACATTTGAAACAGGATTGGAGCTCACTGGAATGTCTCACTGCACCAAAGGGGATTGCCAGCATATGCTTGGGTGACTAGTTTCCTCCTCCCTGGTTTCAGGCAGTATTATCGATTCAAGAGTGTGGAGGTCCTTTTTTCTGTGCAATTGTCTTGGCACAACTCTGATTTTGCATGCTTCTGCACATAATTAGCCCTAAATCCTCATTCTGTTTTTTGACTTCAGTCTTATCAGCACTATTTCACAGTTCCCGTTTCAACTTCCTACTTAACTACTGTCCCTGCCTTACATTATCACAAGTGTTTGCCCAGTTATGCTGTACAAACAAGTCATAACTCTAAGACCGTGAACTAGAGTGAATTCATATCAATAAAAGCTGAATTTAGGATTTTTTTCAGCATGTAAGTCACACCTATGTCTACCAGAATTATCCATGCTGACAAATCTAAAAGCATCTATTTTATTGTTAATTAGAAGAATAACTCTCTAATAGTGATTAGAAATAATTTACTTGTGATTCATTAACGAAAGTAGATCATTGAATAAATTACCACCTTTTTTTATTTTTGAGACAAGAACTCTACTTTAATCATGCACACCATAAGCAGTCACAGTCACTGAGTAGCTTATCCTTCATCTCAGTTCAGAAAAAAGATATTGATTTAGTTCAATCATTAAAGGACAAAGCCAACATTTTTTCAGATATCCTATATAATAACGTCATATAAATACTGAAAAAAGGAAGCATAATTCTGGTTTCTTTTTTCAGACATGATTTGCATTTTATTGCCCAGGTTTAGACTTGAAATAACCCTATGAAAAATATTCTTGTTATTCACTAAGACAAAAACAAAATAGACAAAATTTTGGTGCAGCATCTGATTTGATTCAAAATCAGGAATTTAATTTAGCCAAGATCTCTGCTGGAGATCTTGAGGACAAACTCTCCAAAATTTATGCCCCTTGCTCCTTCTTACTTCTTTTCTTTCACAGCCCTCTAAACAAATCTGTCCAGAATCAGAGAGCTGCAGTCATCAAACAAGCCTTGTTTATTTTGTCTCTCAGCTTAGAGGTCTGAGTGCACCATATCTGTTATGGAAATGAGCCTCAGTCTTCCACACTTGATAATAAAACCTCCTGATTAAGCCCTTAAATTCATTAAAATCATAGTGATGTTAGAAGGGAAAACAAGCTTTTTTTATTTTTTTATTTTTTTAATTCAAAGAGTTGTAATTCAGGTGTAATGATTTAACAATGAAGCATCTACCAAAATATCTCCTCCTGGGTAACCTAGGACTCAAATTTTCCAAAATTTAAGTACATTATAATGTGACTTTCACAGTTTATCTCATGAGAGAAAACAGAAAACCTGTACCACTAAGGCAGGCAATGGTTTCAAGTGGATTTTTTTCTATGAACAATGTCTTCATTGTGTAGATAGAAATCTATCAATAAAAATTAGAAGCAGGAGGCAAAGACAAAACACGAGGAAAGACATTTAACTGTTTAAACTGTAGGTTAGTTTCTTTTGTCAATCATATCCAACTTAGTATGGTTTTCATTATCTAGGCAATAAAAGATTTAGAATAAGGGGCTGGTTGTCCTGAATTGGAATAATTTGAATCCATGATATTCAGGGTTGTGACTATTTTATGATAACTACATATCCTAGAATAACCTTTTTTGCCATTGCAATGAAATAAGGAATCTTTATAGATTAGCCAAGTAGGTATTTTCCTTGTTTGTAAAATTTAAACTGGCAGTTCAGAATGTTTAACAGCAGTTCACGCTGAGACTTGAGGTTCATGTGGAATAAACTGCCCACTCACTCTGGAAATGAAGCAACCAATACAAACTATGCTTTGATATAAGTAGGTATTTTAGTCTGCTGTAACAAACCCCACAGTGGAATTTGTATGCAGATCTGCAAAGTCAAAATTACAGTAGTTCACTATGCTTTTTGATATATTTGCATTTATATGCATGCATGCATGCAGGGGTATATTTGCCTGACAGGTCAGCAGACCTGTAGGAATGATGGACTCATTCCTCCCCGCTGTTAAGATTTCTAAGAACTTCAAATCCAAAGAAATAATAGTAGCATAAAATTACACTGGAAGAATTAAATATTGTTCTATAAACCTCTTAAGTTCCCCAATCATATGAATGAAAACTGAATCCCAGCTCTGAAAGTTAAAATAACTTGTCTGCTTTAAGACCAAACATTTTCTAAAGCTGGCATCTTGCTAAACCAATGTAATTAAAAGGCTCAACTTTTGAGCTCTAAAAAAATCTTACTGTCTGTAATTGTGGTAGGGCACAGTTTAACAGACCTAAATTATTAGTTATGAAAAATCCCTTCTAATGGTATGAAAAAGTCATCATTTTTAGGGGATACATATATATAATTATAAGGAGATCGAGTAGCAAGGAATATGAGATCCAAGAGTTAGAGATGTTGAGAAAACATAAATAATTCAAGGTTTAAAATCTTGCTTTACTATTTTTCTATGAGACAGAGGTTTCACTAGATTTCTTAGCAACTTATCCCTTAATCTCCAAAATTTTCTGAGAGACTGTAGTTTACCCACAAAAGCATGCTTCCAAGAGTCAACATAGAAAAAATAGAAGAGTGATTATTTCTTTTCTTTTGGGTCCTAATCTCAGACTTGCCTAATTTGACTATTTTGGCTAATTGTCCAAAGAAGTGAAAAGATTTGCTGAATTCACCATTCCAAATTTTTATTTAAGGCCTGGCATACTTGAAATGTAATTGTAGTATAAAAAATGTTCAACTTTCCTGTAAGTGAAGCAGAATTTTAAACTAGGACAACTGATATCTGAATTTGAACATTATTAAATTTCCTTGATCAGGAAATTCTCAAGGCTCTTAACAGATACTTCCAGGGAGACTGAGAAGATTAGAAATGTTTAAAAAAAACAGCATTACTTAGGGTTAAGTCTCCTCATCAAAAACTTCTTATTTGATTAAGATTTAATTGTCTTACATTTGGCTTCTGAAGTTGAATGTTATTTTTCATTTGTATATATGCATTGGTTCAACTGGTTTGGAAACTCAGCCAAGGGATGCAAAACCAAACATAATGAAAAATTTATGAGTACTTTTCATAATTTATGATTTTTCATAACTTTGGAAAACTGATATGTAAACAGCAAAAGAGAAGAATTTCAGAAATGTGTTTAATATCAATCATCAGGCTAGTAGGACAAATTTTTCTTCCCACTTTACTGCTACAAAGTCACTGGTGCTTGAGAGTTAGTAATTGAATTGCACATTCCTTCTATAATACTTCAAGTTGCTGTCAAGGCTGTGAAAGAACCATAAGTAAATACACTTAATTAATATTTTGGGCAACAAGATGTAAGTATGCACAGAAATCCTTTACTTGATAATCAGTGGAGAGATAATAGATCATTGAAATATTTAGTGTTTTGAAAAGTTCTTTTTATATTTGATATAACAGAAACTGTTTTAAAATCAAAGCGCATTTAATCTATCTGTCAAACCTTTTCGTCCCACTAATTGGCTGCACGGACATATCATCAATCCAGTATTTCATTAGTGTTGCTGTATAGGCTATACCAGCTGATTTAGGCACCTTCACATTTTTGTGTATGCCTCATACTTCTGACATCTGGGATGATAGATGTTCTTGCAAACAATGTAAATAGTGGTTAGAGCTCAAGGAACATCCCATTTTCTGCAAAAGAGTGCAGACCTCTGGGAAATGCTGAGAATGCACATGAAGTTCCATGGAAATTAGCTGCAAATAAATTAAACTGAAAAAAAGCCTTTCTGGTCTGTTTCTGAGAAAGAGAGAGAGTAACTGGAAATTCAAGAGTTCAAAAAGTAATAAATGTTCACCAGAAGAGCAATAGGGAAAGAATTTGAAGGAAGTGTAACAGGAAGGAATTTGAGCAAACTCACAGCAATAGCACCTAAAGCCACAGTAATCATGGAGAAAGTCTATCAAGTCTAGTTACTTATGATGTGTGAACAGCATTATTGCAACCAAAGAAATTTGTGCTGAAATACATGCCCAGACTTTCTCTTTATTTCAGCAATATTGCATAGTTATGAATGAAAACTTTCTGCAGAAATATGGTGAAGGATGCTATTTTACATTTTTTCCATGTAATAACAGAGGTATCATGTGACATAGTCATTAACAAAAAGGTGCCACACGGAAATAATCCAGTTGTTGTTATATGATTGTTGTTGGCAAATGTAACTGCTGCTGGTAAGCCATACAATCATTATTGTAAATATTAAAGCAAATGCTCTGGAGGGAACACGTAAAATACATTATTGTGAATTTGTTTTCTCTCCCAGATCAGCTCATAATTTCTTACAGAAATAAAAATTTTTAAACTTTTCAGCCATATGGTAGTCACTATCATTGCTGTTTTTCAAGATTTTTCTTTATGTGCTTTCTTTGCCTTCTTTATTTATTCTTTTTGCTCTTTATTCAGTAACTAAGAATCAGAGAAGAAATTTATGAAAAGCTCATCATGGCAGATAGTGCTTAAGGGGATATTAGTTTGTCTGTTTAAGAAATCAGATTGTCCATTTGAAGGTACAATGATCTGAGATTCATGAAAATTTAAGCAGATAGCAAATGGACTGTAGAAGCTGAAAGTATTAATTACTATGAAGACAAACTGATTTATAACTGTGAACCACTTCACATTAGATATACTAAAGCAATAACTGTAACTTCTTTAATATTAGTGATATTCTCATCCAAAGTGATTTTTAGTCAAGTGACTTTTGTTGAGCCAAATATTTTGGGCTACATTTTTATTTTGTATTGTGTAAAAAAAAAGTGCCATTAAATATGTCCTATAGTTTGAAGAAGACTCCGGTTTATGAAGGGTCAAGTATGTTAGTTATCATACGTGTTTAAATACAGTTTTTGTCTTTTATTTTTTGAAACTTCAATTCTGTAATAATTAAAAATAATTTTAAAGGAAGTAAGGCTTATGTAAAAGGAAAGTGTTCTTGATAGATTCTCTTAGGAGTTACTGTATCCTCTGCAACAAAATGTACTGTGAACCTGCTCCAGTTTATAAGAGAATAATTCAGTAGCATCTTGCAATGGTTTGGACTGTGTCTAACATCTTTTTTCAATGAGTTTTCAATAATAAAATAAGCTGTAATATGTTGGCTTGTGGCAATATTTCACTAAATGTATGTTGTGGCAAGTGAACTAAGAGCAAAGTATTGAAACAGTAAAAGGGTGAATTTTACAGGGTTTGCTTTATTAGCAACAATTTTCATCTAGGTTAACTGGCCACATGTGGATCCATCTGCTGAAATTAGTCTTGGAAGGGTAAAGCTACAGCCCAGCCTGTCTAGCTGTATTAAGGTAACAGACTACGAAAAGGGCTGGAGCAAGAAATTTCTACTTCAGGGCTGGTGAACAGTAAAAGAATGTGTCTGCTGTTGGCAGTATCAATCCTTCATCTCTTGACATGTCATATAAAGTCTGTACAGCAAAATGAATGTGTCAGTGTAGCACAGCACTGCTGGTTTAGCACAGTGAAGTGCTGTGGCAAGATTCTGTGAGTACTGGTATTCAGGAAACTAATTCCTCCAGGATACCTGGCTCCATATTCAACTTGCAGGTGCATAGTGACACCTTGCTGATTCTTCTTCAATTTAGTTAGTGTTCCTGCTAGCTAGAGAAAGCTGGCACAACTGTCCTGCTTGCACCTTTCTATTGCTAGCAAGGAAGTTCCTTTGAAAATTTGTCCCAGGACCCTAAAGGGGCTTGGATTTGCCTAAGGATTTACTTAATCCTACTTGCAGTTTTCTCTGAGGCTTCAGAAGTAGTAATGCCTTAATTTTTTGCCTTAGAAAGTAAATTATGCATAACTTAAAATGCATTAAGATTTTAAATGCCAATGAATCCTGAATCTTGTTATTTGCACAGTGTTCTTGTTTTCTTTTACAATAGAGAGAAGGGTCTCACTCCTTCAATGTCATCAATACAAGTAACATAGCCCCTGAAAATGTTACAAGTCTTTGTTTAGTGTCACTACAGTTACTATGGACTTCAAAATGACCTTAATTCTACAGGAAGTACTGGTGAGATTGCTTGCATATCTCCTAGTGTGTCAGCAGTATTCTCTGTAGAGCTTCAGTACAATATAAAGGAAAGAGAAATATTGCTAAAACAAGCAAAACCAAAACCAAGAGTTAAAACAAAAAAGGTAACTGAGAGAAGACAAGATAAAAAAGAACCTATGTTCAGAAAATAAATGCACTGTATTTTAAGATCTGCACATCCTAGCAGAGACAGAAAATTCAGACAGGAACTGTGAAGCAAAATCACCATCAGTGAAACTGTGATGAATTCTTTCCAGATTTTACAACTGCACTCTGTAAAGAACCCTAAAGCAAGAAGAATTAAATATATATATATAGATGGAAGAACTCATCCACTCCCACATGAATTCATCCTTAATAATCCACTGAAACTCATAAAACATAAACCACATCAATCCCCCTCAGCACATAACTAGTTATTAAATGCAAACCCCAATATACCATAAAGCTCAAAAGAAAATGGGAAAATGACACTAGCAATGTACTGTGAATGTGAATGTTATAACATATGGAGGACAAGTTTATAAAACAGCAAGACATGCAGATCTAAAATTAACACACTTCAGACTCCTGTGGAGATCATACTGGACTTCAGAAAAGGGATACTAATTATGCTTGAGAGATTCTTATGAATCTTGGGTACATAAATAATAAGCAGTGTGTTCCTGCAGTGCGCTTAAAGGTCCTGATTTTGGTGACACTGCAGTTTAAATTCAGTGGAAAATGCCTGCTTTCCCTGCTGTTCCTTTCTCTTTGTGCTTTGCTACTTTGGGAGAAGCTCTTTATTCCCTGTTGAGCAGATGACTCCTTGGGGACATGTTCCCTAGAACAAGAAAACTATTCCTCTGCAACAACTTACTGTGAAAACAATAAGATTAATATGTTTGTTTTTAGAGATTTTTAATCCTTGGTTGGCAGATACTACTGCTCCCTTGTAATGGTGAATGGAAAAAACACTTTGTACAATAGTACAAATCATAGCATCTGATTTATAACATACATAATGTTACAGCTCACATTCATTTGAAAATTTAAATAGCTACTCAAAAAACAAACAAACAAAACTCAAAAACCCCAAACCAAACCAACTAACAAACAAAAAAACAACCCACACAAAACTAACACAAACATCATGACAGATGCTCTTCCAGGAAATCTACAACTTCATTTGTCATTTTGAATGCCCTTTTCTCACAATGGCAGCAAGCCCCATTCTAATCTAGGGGATGCTCAGACAATTTGCACACTGAAGTCTGAACTGACATGTCTTCAAATATTCTTTGCCTGTTCTCATGTGATTTCTGTTCCTGTGGGCAAACTGTCTTCCCTAAATTGTGTGAACAGTTTCATAAAAGTGTACTTAACTTTCATGGCTGTATAGGGTGTTCCTTGTAACTTCCACAAAAATGGCAACTACCACACTCAAACTTGTTTTGAATTAAAAGAAGCAGAGAGTTTCATAAGTATTACAATTCTGGCAAATAACAATTTACTAGAGTTCAGTTATGTAGCTGTTAGAGTGTGCACGGTTTCCTTAGCCTTATAATGAAGGTCAGCTGGGCAGCAAAACCACATGATAAATTTTAGCCACAGTCAGTTTGCGTGCTGGCCATGCTCTGGTTTCCCCCCTGTTTTTCTGAACAGCATGAGCGAACTATTTGTAGCAACACCCAAACACCCTAAACACCTGGTAGTCTAAAGAGCTAACTAAAGTGGAACCTTTTATTCTTGTGTTTGCAGGGAGGCAAACAGCAAGAGCACAAGGCCTTGCCACATCTCCTTCTTCAAGACTTGTTCACAGGTCTTGAAACAAGAACAGTTTCCTTTTTGCTGCACACAGAGCCCCAGTACTGCAGGCTGCAATTCACTTCAGTGCTCGCATGCTGCTGCCTCTCTCATACGTGCTTAGTTTAGCTTCTAACTAGTCTCTCAGTTGCTGAGCAGCTGTTGTTTACTTTTGTAAACTGAAAATTGTACCTTCAGTGCATTTTTGCTAAGGCAAATCAGTACTTCAGTTTTAGACAATTATCAGTTCAGAAATTCTTTTTCAGATACTTAAACAAATGAGTTATATCAGTTTTACCAACTTGTTAGTTTGCATTGGATCCAAGTTACTGAGATATGGAAAGAAACATTGTTTACAAGACTTTTCCTTTCAAAAACAAATGCTCTTGGTTGACCTGAGATTTTGAGAGTTATTAGCAAGAGTTAAGGACAGTGTTATTTTAATTCACTCACTTGCTTAAACCATTCATATCACCACTTGCAACATCATTTTTGTAGGAGAAGGCTGATTGGATGCTCAATATAAGTGAGCATCCCTTGAAAATTTCACATTCCTTTCATTACATTCACTTGGATTTAATTTAGGGTAGTCTCCCTGAACTGATTACATAGTGATTGATTTTAAGAGTGGCACTTCATTTTCTTATTTTTAGAAATGCTCCAAGACAAAAAGAAATGTTTATTTCAACCAAAACTGATTATTTCCTTCAGTAAAAAAATTCTCAACAAATTAAATTTGCTAACATAAACCTATTTTGTTTCTTCAGCCAACTGGAAAATCAATGAATCAAGCAGAATGTCTTTAATTTAGCTGAAAGGGGTTGAATAGCACCCACTCACCAAAAGTATAAATGATATCTCTTTAGTACCCTAAATTTTTGCTAATGTACTGGCAGTCATTGTAAAAGTCAGCTTCTTTGATTCCCCAGTGTTAAATATTATCCTATACATTTTGTCGCATTTTTTCTAATATTTCTAATAAGGTAAAATGATATGTGAGGAAAATCTAAGCAGAACCATCTGGTGTATTCACTGTTACCTAACTGGTGTATTAACTGTTATATCTGAAAGTATCTGGTACAGATAACATTTTAGAGCAGACTTCAAATTAATCCACAATAATGTATTAAAAGAATTATATTGTCTGTTACAAAGTCAGTGTAGTTAAGATGGTCTGTCAAGAAGCCAACTGGAAAACTTAGACTTGAAAGAATATCCAAAACCAATGGCAGAATATAGAGAAAAAATGTACATACACATACAAAACCCACCACGCCCCTTGCAAATCCAGACAGCAGACCCATAACAGGGAGGGACATGGAACATTGCTCTTTGACATACTAATATGATCTCAGAACTTCACCTTAAAATTCCCAGAAACCAGAACTGTCTTATAATGAGCTGGCAGGGGTAGGCGATCATTTGATACCAGTACAGTCTTCTTGTTCCTGAGTTGCAACACCTCTCTGAGCTGCTCCTAAGGAGGAGCAATTAAGGGTCACTACTTTCTTAGGTCAGTGCCTAAGTTCAACTAGAATAACCCACTTTTCTAGAGAACAGAATTTTACTGGTCTTTGCACAGCTTTATACTCCTTTCAATTAGTATATGTTTTATTAAATTATCAAAATAGAGTTCAAAAATAGTGCCTCTTTATGATCAAGATATTTTGGTCCTGCTTTGCTGTCAATAAAATTAAAGCCTAGGAGGGTTCATCCTCAGATAGGAGATTACAATCCAAATACATTTTCAGGCTTCTTTCACATAAGTTAAAAATCACCTTCAGATTATACATGCTGATTCACAATGGCAGGAATTGTACTTTACTGAATCAAGCTTATCCTTATGGGGACAAAGTCATCCATGTTGTATATATGCAGGAAGAGAACTTTAATATGTAAAGAGGTGCTGTAGAAATCATAACCAAGGACATCTCACTTAGAACAGAATCATTTGCATTTGGTAACAAAACAAGGACAAATAATGAAGCCGTAAATCCTTCAACAAAGACATTTCTTTTCTTTGTTCAGGGATAAAAGGTCTGATTCTTCATTCACAAGCTCACCATTGAGCCCAAAATCATGAAATGGAAGAAACCCTATGTTCTATTGACTTTTTATTTCTTTCACCTCACCCTCTTCGAAAGAACATAAAAATTCTTTTTTTTTTTTTATTAGAGCAACTTCATCCACACTTAGAGACTTGGTCTGACAAGTTGTGCTTTGTTACAAGAAGAAACACTGAGAGTAATAAAAGGGCATCAGGGGATCATTTCCCTTTGTGTACAGGTCCTTGTGATGACAGAACACAAGAGCAGTCTTGGAGAGCTGCCAGGGGAGGATTGGCAGTTAAAACCATAGCAGCTGCATTTTGAGGAACCACTCAGAATTCATACCAAATAAGAGAAAAATGGGTAGCTTACCTGGCACCCTCTGTAAAGGGGGCACAAGATCTTTCATCCTTCTTTTTTCATTTGCCACAAACCTCTGCTCACCTCTGGGATGACCTGTATATTCTGGGTGCACAGGTAAGTTTCCTTCCCTACACATGGAAATGCAAAGTGGTTTTACTGCAGGTGAAACTGATGTCGCCAAGTATCATGGTCTTATGCGATTGGGCTGTTCAGCAAAGACTGGCTGCTGCAGTAAGAGGCAGACACAGGAGTTATAATGCACAATTCTGGACAGGTTTTTTTAAAAATGCACTTCAGCAAGTGTCTACGGCATCCTGAAATATGACTAACGAATTTCTAGCTATGGTATGGCATATAATGCATCATCAGGATTAGATCCTTAGTATTCTCTTCATGACCAAGCAGTTTCTAAGATGTTACATAAATTCAAAAGCAAACATTTGTCAAAGTAGTCTACAAGCAATTTCAACATTTATACCTCCATAGAGTAGTTGAGGACCTTATGCCACCCCAAATATTATTTAAGATGATTTGTAAGTTTATGTCATTCGAAAAATCTGAGGCGATTTAGGCAATTATGGCACCAGAGGACTTAATGTGCCTTAAAACCATACACTACTCTGAGAGTTTTACGCAATTTAAGCACTTATGCCATCATAAAGCAGTTTAAGTGCTTTGATTATCTTGAGTGTTTAAGATGATGTGTTAAGTTCACAATACATCACCTAGGATGATGTGAATACTAAATCCTTTGTCAGAATACTGTTTGATCATAATTTGTAAATTACTTGAACTTTTTTTAAAGTGAAACTTTACCTTATAACTAGACAAATCTGCACAGAAATTATACAAAAGCTTTTACATAATTGTTATTGTAGATTTAGTTCAATCCAACACTAGCACATTACCACTGCTGATCAGCACTGTCCTCTAAAAATACAACACAGGCCTTATTTTTTAAACACAGCACGATTTCTGAAATCAGGATCCTAGCTGGTAGTGAACTTTTTAAATTGATAATAATAAAATTTCCAGCATTGGTTATAAAAATCAGCAGATAAAACCTCCTAGCTACTTTTGTATACATTAAAATGATAAAGTCTGTAATACCTACGTCTTCTGAAATATGTCCACCTCTGGTTTGAATGGAAATATTAAATTTTAGGCACACAAAAATAGATTTTTTTTTCATGGAAAAAATGTGTGCTTTAAAATCATTAATTTCCAGTAATCTGAGTCAGCATGGCATGCTATTACATAGCAGTCTGTCTCTGCTGCCATCAAAGTAATGAAATTTCATGCAAAAAAATGTTATTAAAGTAGGCTTACCTTATTTTCAGGTTGTACAGATACAAAAGTTGCTATAATTAATACTTTTGTCTGTGTATGGCTTCTGGATATTCAATGTGTTTTCATTGCCCTCTACATCAGATGTGTAAGGACCCCTGTAAAATTTGAACTGTTTTCTACTCAGGTCTTACTAGGCCAAAAAATGACTTCAAATAAAAGCCTAAAATCTCCTCTGTTTGTCCACCTTATTGGCCACATCATAATGGGATACAAAAAAATGGCCTTGATGAAGAGAGATCTTTCAGTTGTCTTAGTGACTCTATTTGGTAAGAGTGGAAAATATTAAAATAGTACAACAAGCTTGTATTATTTATGCAGTTACCTGAAATCTACTAAGAATCTTGCAGGATTACTTAGAATATTTCAGTCTCTTATCTTACTTACTTGTTTCCAAACTTCCTAAAGAAGGCATTTTCTTTCGCCTTTGTATTCACAGTTTGTTTTGTTTGTTAGCATCTAGATAAGATTCTGACTAATATAACGATACTTGTTCAGGCACTAGTCTTCAAAGAAAGACTAGTGCCTAAAAAAATCCCCTTCGATCTAGTATGCAAGCTACTAAGCCAACTGGGAAAAGTTGGCTTCACTGAAGCACCCATTACAAAAAGGAATCTGATGCTGTTTCCTCATTCATTCACTGATTTTTTCTCACTAACTCCCACAAATTCTCAGATTTTTGTAACAGTAAGGTTACAAAATACATACCATGCAACATTGCCTTATTATGCTTTATTTTTTATATATGCTAATGAAACAAAATCACTCTAGCAAAGAGCAGAATATTTACAACTCTCATAACTAAACAATAACTGTGTCAATTTTTATCATTGAGAACATGAGCAAGATTTGAAGTCTTACTGGCAAAAATGCATTTCTACATACATAGAAGGATCTGACCAGATTAAAAATTCTGTCCCTAATAAAATAATATGGGATGTACTCTAAGCAGACCTAAATGGTATTGATGTGGGAGAGAAATATCAGTGTACTACTCCACAATTGTGCAGATCTGTTCAGCATCCTTTAAAGGACCAGCTTAGTGAATAGCTTCAGGTAGTTAAACATTAAATGACATTCTATGGGATTCAGCGTTATTCTTTAATTATTTTAAAGACAATAGTGGGGGAAAGAAAAGCAATGCTGAGCTAATCACAATCTTATTCTAGTCTCCTGGGAAGACATAATTTGTGAGTTTTCCAAAAAGGATGACATAGCTGTCATGGGTTCATGATTCCCACAATGCATTTCTTTTTCTCTTCATTAATCTGTCACTAATTCAATCTGTGAACGTTGTGTCATAATCATATCTTACATTTCTCCCCAGTAATGTGGAACAAATTACATTTTTTTTATTTCAGAAAGACTTAACTCTTATTTCTGTTGATAGCAAGTTCATAAGGTAGAGATCTCAGTCCTTCCGGTCTCCCCCTCTAATTAAAACCACCTTCTTGAAAACATAGAAAAAAAATTATACAGAAAATACTAGGAGAACTATACTACCCTTCTCCACACCTATTGGAAGGATTCTAATTCTTGATTTTAGGAAAATAATCTATTTTCTTTCATGACACTGTTCCCTTCACAGCTGTGCTTAAGCCTGTTTTCTGAAAAAAGAAAAACAAAGCAAAACAAAAAAGACTACTCATACTGAAAATTAAATCCTGAAAATGTATATGATCTCAGCTAACAGAAATAAAGATCTTTAGCTTGGTACAGAACTAATATTGTTAAAGCTACAATGAAGCCACTTCTGAGACATGATGGCTCAAAAGATTAATAATGTCAGACAGTTTAGCACATGTAAATCTTTTCATATTCATTGGCAGTTGTCAAAATTGTTACCATCTGATGACTGCTTCCCATTTGAATACAATGGTATTGGTGGTCTCAGTTCCCATTTCATGAGGCCCTGATCCACTTCACAAAATGTAACTGTATTTGACACTGGATGATGAAAGAGTCAATCCTAACTATTTAAACAGCCCAAATATGTTCTCACTCCTAAAAATACCAAATTTAGGCATGTGTTGTTCATTACCAGGATGCAGAATCACCAACTACACTAAAGTTTTGCTGGTATAAAGTCTTCTAATCTCTGTGGCCACTACTCTAAAACTGAAATATTACCTAAAATGCAGCAGTGAATTTATCATAGAGTAATAATATTTATGCCATTCTAAAGTATTGAGGCTAACATATTAAATATAGTCTTCAGACACTCACTTAGACTTGATTCCATTAATTTATTTCTGATTTGCAATCTTCAAGCTCATTTTGCAATTGCAAGGAGTGAATCTGACCATTCCCAAAATATTAAAGTGATTAATAACTTTGGATGTTATTAATGACAGAAATTTTAACTTTACCTCAATCTATAGTTTACTTCCTGATTTGTTTGGTTACCTAGACCTGTCTTGAGTAATCCTGGGGTGCTGTGTTACGTTTACATTACTTCACTGAAATCAAAGGAGATCAGTATGTTGAAGCAGCTGGTGCCTGCCCCAACAACTACATTATTTACAGTTCAGGGCCTTTTCTTCAGACACATTTAGTCTGGTCTCCTGGTCCAACACACCATGTAAGTGTAGCAAAAAAACCAGTCAAATCCTCAAATGACAGTGAAACACTGGAACACATCTGGTGCACACCTGGAACAAGGTTTGCAGTTTCAGGGGTTTCTTTAAGAAATTACTTCAGGCACACCAAAGTTCTGTGAATTGAAACAACTCTCAGTAAGTAGAAATGATTGAGAGATTCACTTTAAAATGCACTACAGCTCCAAATAAATGCTAATGTTAGTTCTGAGGGAACTAACATTGATTTTGTTCATGTCTCCAAGGTGGATACTGATAGATTTAAGTGATGCAACCAGCAACACCAAAATATAGCTTCATGCATTCTGAAGTTCTTGCACAAAAAGTAGTTTTTATCTTCTTCTTTAGGCAGTCAGCTATCAAAAAAGAAATTCCATACATCTGTTCACTATTAGCTTGTGTAGCTGCTTTATCCCCAAACACTTCCTCATAGGGTATACAACCAATCATTAACATTTTACTTTCCTTTTGAACGGGACTTAGATGTTCTGAAGAGCTGTTTTTTCCATTACTCTAAAATCTCTCATGGTAACAGTGCCCCCAGGGTAAATGTCTCCTGTTCCTGTGTTGCTTTTGTTTTCAGTGTGCAAATCTACAGAGGAAGCTCTACCTTCAGCATAGTTTTAAAAAGTCATACACAAACAATGTTTGCTTTCTATTTGGCATTGCAGCTAGTTGAAAGTTCAATTCTGAAACTGAAACCCGAGAGCTGTAATTTACTGTTAGTAGGTCATGCTGTCCAGAAGGGCTTCTTTCTGAAAGGTGATTAAGCAAACAAAATATTCTTATTAGAGATATTTTCTAAACTTGATATGATTCAACCTTGTTAAAGCTAGTATGATAACAATAATATATTTTTTATCCTGATTTATTCATTGCAATTTTTAATTTTAATTTCAAAATAAAGTTGTCTTCCACAGCAGAATACTAGCAAAGTTTTATATCCATTGTGTATCATCATCATCAATAGATATTTTTTAAAAAACAGCATTTCATTGCTATCACTGCAATTTTGCAGTAGTCTGTTTCTGACCTGAAAGTTTAGATAGGTAGCTGTACTGGATCATATTTTGCATTACTGTGACTTATCTATTTATACAAGGGATAAGTGAATACATATCTCTTATACCTCTCAACACATTTGTAGCTGCTGGTTGATGTTTTATTGAAGACGGAAATATCAGTATATAAATTAGAGGCACATAAGAAAAATTGGATATATCTATCCATATCTCCACATCCACAGTCAGAATATATCAGCAGATGCAGTACAGGAAGCTGTCAGCATGATGAGATGAAAAAAGAATAGGATAAACAAGAATTTTCTATGTAACATATTTGTTAGGGACCATGGATGACTAACGATAACACCAGCAGTAGAAGACAGTTACAGAACTTCATATGCTTGCCACATCCATTCCTCTAACACAGAAGGGTAATGGGCTCTCCACTGGAAAAAGTGGAACTACATTGTGATCATTGACGCTTTTGTACCTGACATTATCTCAGAGAGGCACCTGGAGTTAGTTTGCCTCCTTCCTTGCCCTTCCTATTTTGCCAATGAACAACATGACCTTCTAGATCTAGGGCAGAAAAAAATCCCTTACTTTACTTAAGGTTGCTATAAATCTGTCAGTATCAAATATAACTTTTGTTTACATCTGCCCTTGCCTCAAAAACAAAAACTTGGTTCTTTCTAAAACTATTTCCTCTGTTTTTCTGGTTTACTTATATATATTTTCAAATTTCCTGTTTTATTTATTATAACTATACTGCTACTGGCAGCATCTGTAATTGATAGATTAATAATATGAACTGTGGAAACACTAAGACAATTTTCACTTCCTTTTAGTACACAACTTTCTATACATTTGATTTTTATTGGACTTAAGAGTCATAGAGAATTGTTAAGATTGAAGAAATCTTTCCTAATATCTTTCCTAGACCTCTGACATAACTTGACACTATTTTCTCTTGTCTTTTTGCTAATTGCCTGGGAGAAGAGCCCAACCTCTGCCTCACTACACCCTCCTTCCAGGTAGATGTAAAAAGCAATAAGGCCTCCTTTTCTCCAATAGAACACCCCTAGCTCCCTTAGCAGCTCCTCATCAGACCTGGGCTCCAGACCTCTCTCCAGCTCTGTTCCCTTCTCTGGACACGCTCCAGCCCCTCAATGTCCTTCCTGAATAGAAGGGCTCAGACTGGACACAATGCTCGAGTTGTGGTCTCATCAGTGCCAGCACAGGGGGACGGTCACTGCCCTGCTCTGGCTGCCCCTCTCTTGCTGACACAGGCCAGGTGCTCTTGGCCTTCTTGGCCCCTTGGGCAGAGCTGGCATGTGTCTGCCATCTGCCAGAACCCCCGGGTCCTTTTCCACCAGGCATTTTTCCAGACACTCTGCCCCAGCCTTTAGCACTGCAAGGGTTGTTGTGACCCAAGGGCAGGACCCAGTACTTGGCCTTGTTGAACCTCACTCCTTTGGCCTTGGACCACATGTCCAAGTTGTCCACATTCCTCTGTAGAACCTTCCTGTCCTCCAGCTTGGTGTCATTTGCAAACTCACTTAATGTACACTCAATTCCCTTGTCCAGATGACAGGTATTAAATAGGGTTGGCCATTCAGCCATTGAAGAACACTGAGCTCTGGGAAACACTACTGGAAGCCAGCCAACAGCTGAGTGTAACTCCATTCACCACCACTCTCTGGGCCTGGCCATCCCCCTAGTTCTTTACCTGCAAAATGTCCATCAGTTGACACCACAAACAGCCAGTTTCTCCAGCAGAATGATGTGGGAAATGGTGTCAAAGACTTCACAAAAGTTCACAGTCAAAACAACATCCATACCCTTTCTCCCATCCACTAAGCAGGTCATTGTGTCATTGCTTGGTTGGCCAAGCAAGATCTGCCTTTCCTAAAATCATGTTGGCCAGCCCTGATCCTTCTGGTTGTCCTGTATATGTTGCATGATGGCACTTGAGATGATCTGCTCCATGATGTTCCTCCACACTGAGGTCAAGCTGACAGGCTTGAAGGTCCCCAGATCATCCTTCCAAGTCATTCTTATAGATGGATGTAACATTTGAAAAATTCTGGTTGGGACTGCCCTACTATACCAGACTACTGGTAAATGAGTGGAAGTGGGTTTGTTTTATTTAAAGAGTGCTGGCTTTTTCAAATAAAGATAAGCACCATCACTTTGATCTCCAAGAAAGACCATCATCCTGTAAGTCTGCATTTGTTTATGTAAGCATCCTGTCCATTTAAGTTAGCATATTTACTTAAACTGTCCATTTAAGTTAGCATATTTACTTAAACTGAAATCTGGATTTAAAACACACTAGTGTTCTCAAGACCGAAGTCAGTTTTCCACTTTCTCGTTCTCTGCCTCTTTCCTATGGCTTAACAACTGATTCTGAATAGAGGAACAGTGCAAAGCTTGAAATACCTTTGCTTCCAGATTTATAGACCTCTAGCAGAGGCTTTGTGAAGACCTGACTGGACACCAAAAAAGACGAACTATTCTGTCTAAGCACCTCTGTCTTGCAATGACAAATAAAGAATCTCCATTGACCCAGACATAAGATGATAGACAATGCATCCTGCTCTTCTGCTTTGTTATGAACTGGTTTAACACAGAAGACCAAAGGAAAAAAGCCTCCATGAATAAAATGGACTGGACCCAGAAAAGTTTGAAATATACCCAACAAACATGATTAAAACAAAATGAGGTTAGATGCTGGTGCAAAAAAATTGATATATTTTATTTCATAGTAAAAGAGGCAAAGAGAAAGAAAGATAAAGCAAGAGAGAAAAAAAAGAAAAAGGTAAAGAAAAAGGTAAAGAAAAAGAAAAAGAAAAAGAAAAAGAAAAAGAAAAAGAAAAAGAAAAAGAAGGAGACAGAAAAGAGAAAAAGGAAGGAAGGGAAAAAGAAAAAGAGAAAAAGAGAGAGAAAAAAGACAAAATGTGGAAAAAAAAAGAAAAAAATGAAAAAGAGGTGTGCATGGGGGCTTGGGGAACAGGGAAAGAGTGTAGTTAGGTGGAAACATTACCCTGCTGGGAGTCCCAAAGATGTCTTGTTGCTCTCCTCCATCTGGTTTTCTTGGTGGCGAGAGTCCCCTGCACCCCACTGCAGCAAAAATTCTGTGGATTAATGAACATTTGGGCCAGGTGGCAACACCCAGCTGCCTCCTTTGGGGAGGCCAAGTTTGACACTGTTCCTTGCAGCACTGTGGATCTCTTGGATCATTTGCAGTGCTCTGATGCAGGGTCTGGGGACCCCTTTGGGGGGGCAGGCCTTTGATGGGCTGTGACACCCCCTCCGCATTATGTGAATGCAGCTTTTCCTGGAGTGAAGGGACCTCAGAGCTGAGCTGGTCTGCAGTGCAGAGAATGGGTGTTAACTGCCTGGGACCAGAGGCTTTTTCACCACACACCCAAAAACCTCTCCTTTCCCCACCCTCTGGTGTGAGAGTCTGTTCAATCCCAGCAGCTGAGAGCCCTGGGGTGTGGTCTCCACCCCAAAGGGGCTCAGCTTGATCCCTCTGTGAAAGTGTTCTTCTCCCCCAGCCCAGGCCTGAGTCACCTTATCTCCATCAGGGCCTCAGTCAGAGGGCCTATTCAGGGTGTGGTGGTTTCTCTGCAGTTTTGTAATACAGTTTTGCTATAATAGGCCAAAAATCTTCCTGAAGATATTTAAGCCATAAATTATAACATTCAGTCTCTGACACTTTTTACTGGATCACTTGTTCTGTTTCTGGTTTATCACAGCTGCACAATACTCCTTCAAAGTACACTCACTCCTTGCTACCAACTCGAGTCCACACCAAACAGCATTGAATTGACAGGTCTTTCATAGCATGAAAGAGGATGAAAATGCATGAAGATACTAGATAAAACTCAGCTTTATTTTTTTCTATAAAACTGCATGAAAACTATGATAAAAATCTATGATCAGCAAAAGACCTGGTATAAAATTGTGTCAATAATTTTGTTCATTATCTGTTATGTGCAGTAGTCTGTGGTTATGTACGTATTTTGTAACATGGTGTTCTCAGGGAAATTAATTATGCCATCATTTTCATGTGCTGAACCTAGATGTATTGGCTTGCCTCTTGTTCTTTGTTTAACTAGTACTGTGGCTGTACTTTCTTTCAGAAACTCTTTGCAAGTAGATCTTGCAAACGGAATACATGAATAGGAACAGTAAACTCCTAATTGCTTTTCTTGATGAAATACAATAAGGAGAATTTATTTTTCTATTCTTCTAAAGTAAAAGAAATAAAAATCCTTGCTAACAAAGACTTGATATCCCAGTATTTACAGTTTTTGTTTAATGAAGGGATTCTTTGTTCATTGTGTTCTTTTTCCATATGCCATTGAAAAATTTGTGTTTAAATACTGGTCTGACAGATCTCTTTGTACTGTACAGTATTTGTCATTCCAGATATCCTTAGAACCACAAAATAATAGGGAAGATTAATTTATTGATCTACAGATGAAAAATTAATAGTGTTTTCTAAGCAATTTTTTTTCAAATATTGACATATGTTGTATGAAGACGCATTGGACATCAGAAAGAAGTTTTCTTAATTGGTTCCATTTTTATCAATTTGCAAAATTTTATAAAACTGTCCAAAACAAACAAAATTCTGAGAAAATAAGATTCATTAACCTAAATTATTAGCCTTATACAAAGGTATAGGTATTGCTGAACTTCTTTTCATGTTCTGATGGACATTTAGAGGTAATCAACATTCCTGTGGAAAGCTTGAGTAAAAAATGCCTTAGGAATTAAAGCCAGATATATAATGGACTGTGTTGATAGGGACTTCATTTCATAGAGCAGTTCTCTGTACATTTAACTGTAAAGATAAAAGGTATTTCCTGACTGTTTGCCATTGTAATTACACTATCAGATAGTGTTAGAGAACACACTGTGACTAATTTTCCAAAATTTAATGCATAATAGGCAGCAAATTAATTAGTTATCTAGTGTTTCAATCACAAGGGAAGCAGTGTTCTTCAGGTTACATTTCTGACATGCTTGACCTTGTGACGGTAATATCACTTGGGCCACATTGTTGCATGTATCAGGACTGGCCCACAAGATGATAGATCATCTTGATATCTTCGTTCTTCGATTAAAAAATAAACCATTGTTTAAGGGGGAAATCTGGGAGCAAAATAACTTTGGCAGTGTTGTGAGTTTCCCAGCATTAAATTTGTGAAAACTTCAGATTCCACTTTCCAAAAAAAATCAGCTGCAATTTGTAGTAGGACATAGAATTCTCATATGCACACATGACAGGCAAACATAAAAGTGTTTTAGATCTTGTCCTGACAAACTAATTCAGTGACAGTGTCTGATATTTCATTGAATGGTATTTACTAATGCTTATAATTACAGTTTTAATGACAGGAAGATAAAATGTTACTTTACCTTGTTTGTAGCCCAGTTTTTCCAAGCAGTTCCACCTTTTCAATCCAGTTTGTCTCATGCTAAGTCAGTATGAGAAAAATAATCCGTTCAGAAGGGAGAAAATGGAAAGAACACTTAGCAAGGTCTCTTTCTTTTGTACGGCCAATGTTTTGGAAGTTTGAAGGTTTTATTTTGATAAGGTTTTTTTTTTACTGAGGAGTATGTAAGTCCACCTTCTCTTGTTACTACTTTAATCTTTACCTCTGATTACCTCTGAAAAACAGAATAATGTCTCAACTAAGAGATAACACCAGATTGGACATAGCATCAGAGGGTGAACACTAACCCAAATAAGACTCCCTTTAATTCTAGTATCTCTATTAATAAAAACCTGAAAGAAGCAGGTCTACATAAAAGCTCAGCAACTCAATGAATTTTTTCAAATAGGTAACATTTTGACTGTATTCTGCACCAAAATCTTGAACTTCAACAGAAGAAAGGACCTGATTTTTCAGAGTGTAATATGCAAGTAGCAGATTTTTTAAAATCTGAATGGTTGCCATATATATGCAATTCTAATGATAATTGTCATTAGAACATGACTGCAGCTTTTCATGTGCCCTAGACTTTTTCTCATGAAGAAGTAAATTGCAGTGCTTCAATTATCCCCATTATCCCTGCCAAATGGAAAATCAGTTGAAATACAGTGACAAGTACACTATCTAACACACTTTATTTTATCAAAGCACTGGAAGGCCTTTTTAAAGTGACCAATTTTTGGAGCTTGGAAGAAGCATTTTCTCAGGAATAACTGAGTTGTTCTCAGGAGCACACTGTACTCTGTCCTGGGCTGTCTAGGATGTTGGATTTTAAACACCTACAATCCTACAAAATGAAGGCAGGTAAAGTTACCAGCAAGGGACAGATATTTTGTCTCTATATCAGTCATACAGATTCCTCTCAGCTGATTTATTTCTTTCTAAGATACATATTTGCCACACTTGCTCCCAACTTTTATTCCCTCTTGTTTTGGTTTGAAAGGCAGGAGCCTCCCTTGGAATGGAGAATGTAAACCCCCTAATTTTGTAATTTTGAAATTAAGGGACTCTCAGGCAAAGACATGAGAATAGGCATAACAGTTCTTTACGAGTATGTATAACAAGGCAAACAAACAACAATGACTATGGCACAGACAACAACCAGAACCAGAACCCGATGACGGTGCCCCCCTCGGCCGCAGCCACTTTCCCCTTGGTGCAGTTCCGGTCACAGCCGGCAGGGGCGCTGGTGGCTCCCGGTGGGCAGCGCAGGTGCGGTGATTCCCTCATGGCTGCAGGGGGCGCTGTGGTGCGAGCCCAGGGAGCACCCTGTAATGGCGGCTTGACCCAGACGGGAAGGGATGGAAGAGAGGCTTTGCTTCACAAACCCCCTGGGGCAGTTGATCGTGGTGCCTCCGCAGGACTCCGAGGAGCACCAAGCTGGAACAGCAAGAATGAGCAGAAATCCTGGGGAGGTGGATAACGTGTATCAGAAGTTCCGCTGCAGTAGCTGGAAACTGCAGCATATCCCAGCAGGGCAGGGGATGCAGGACCCAGCAGAAGAAGAAAGGCAGCTCCCGGCTGGCTTCTGGCAGTGGCAGTGAATTTCTTTCCCCAGGCTGCTGGTCCAACTGTCCTCCTCCAAAGCCCAGAGAGAGAGAGAGCTCCGTAACTGCCCCAGCCCCCATCCTTTTACCTGCTTCTATCCGAAAACCAGAGGAGTTCCCTCTCCCCACCTCTCAAGCACCCAACCATCCGTGCTTCTTAGCAACTCAATGGGAAAAGATTCCACAAATAACAAGGAAAGAGAAGGAAAGAAAACCCAGCCCCCAACACCTCTCTATAGAAGGAACCACCCATAGTGGTTCAGTCTGGGGTTAAATTTTCTCCTAACAGCTTTATAGGTTGTAAGGTTAAGCAGGGATACCACAAGGCCTTCAGCAACTGATACAGGACATGCTGGTTGTGTGCCATTTTTGCCTAGTAAAACAATGTAAGGCAATTTTCAAAACAAGGTAACATGAATAATAATACACTCATTTTCGCAGATATATATGCAGAATCACTATCGGCTGCTGGTATATATACATACAGAGACATGCTGATTAGCATTAATTCTAGAAAAACAGATTTCATTCAATTTCTTTGTGTCAGTATTGGAAGAGTATAGTGTAAACATTACTCTCAAATGTAGACATTGGTTTGTATAAGAAATGGTGTTTGAAGTCTTATCTGTTCCCCTTACATATTGAGAAGAGCAAAATTTCATAAGCACAGATTGAGGAGAATCAAATTCATTCTTAATGTACTACCAGTAATTTGCGCAGTCAGTGGTTTTCCATAGTCTCATTGTGATCTTTCAGAAAGAAAAAACAATCCAAGAACATGCCATCCCTAATAAAGAATTTGCAAATATAACAACATATGGTTCTAGGCTGAACTTTAGGATCAAACTATTTTGTCACTCACATTAAGTGTCTTTTTTTATTTTCAATTTTAATAGATTGATTCGCAAACCACTGATTGACAAGATTTTGTCCCTCAAGAGGACAAATATAAAGAGCAGGCTGAACAGTACAATCAGTACAAAAGGCTTCATTTTGAAAAGTTTCTGCTGTTCACTCATGTATATGACAACAATCCCACATAAGAGTTTTGGGATTAATTTCATTGGACATAGGAGTCAAATTTGGAGACATTCATTAGCAACTTGCTAAAAACCCAATGAATTAAATATTCTGATGTTTTTAACTCAAAAAGTTTAAAAAACTTTAAACTCAAATGTTTACCAACATTTAAATACTGAAATCAAAGAATAAATGTACAGATTTTTTTCTTACCCACCCTTCCCACCTTGATTATTCTTTTTGATTCTCTCTTTAGCATTGCTTTATGCATGTGATACACACAATATGTAAGTTGATGTTGAGTAACTAGTAAGTTAGTGATTTTTGAACACAAAAAATCTATTCTAACAGGAATACTATTTTCAGAAGGATTTGTTATGATACTTGAGTCCTAAACATCAAATATTTTTAGAAGAATTTTTCATTAACCAAACACAAAGACCTGGAGTGCTATTTTCAAGCAACATGAAGGAATAACTTTCTGCAAGTCTACTAATTATTTCAACAGATCCCAGAAAACAGAGGGGATATGAAGAAGTGATGGAATGATTTCATAAAGAAGCTTTCCAGGTTTGTGACAGATTGGTAAAACAACATAAAAAGATGCATCACTGAAAGAGTAGTATTAATCTGGATAGGGATAAATCTAGTAGCAACAAAATAAAAAGTTGCTTGTTGTTTGTCATTCATGGTCATGTGGAGTCTGCTTCTCTGTCATGTCCCACATGTTCCGTAAGCAATGAAAAGTTACATCTTAGGTAACAGATACCTGAGATCCATTACTCTTCCCTGTAGGATAGTAATCCACTCTGTGGGGTGGCTACAAAGGCTGCTACTTTGCAGTGAAATTTTCCTCTCAACTTCCAACCTCTAGAAGCCACACCTAAAATACGATTATTGAAACAGAGTTTATAATTTGCTATGATCTTCTCTTCAACATAAACTAAGGGCATAGAAACACAACAAATACTTACTTCTTTGCCTCTGTCGCACACAGGTCACTGACAGAAAATACCGTAAGCTTGTTGTCCTGGGGCAAGTCAAAACACACTTACCAGATGAGTCAGTATGGCTGGAATCAACTTTCAAAGACCTTGAGTTTTTTCTGATGTTTTTCAGCTTCAGTATTTCCATGGGTGTGCCTATGGCACAGCACACAGTATCAAGTCAGAGCTGACACAGCTAAATACAAGAACTACTATCTAGAACTACATAAACTATTATATCTACAAAATACACTGCCAGAGACCAGTGCTAGATCAAGCCCTGGGGATAGTTTAGCTTCAATGTGACAGCATTGCACCTAAAGGTATCTCTCCCAGTTCTGGCATGCAGTGTCAGCTCTGTGTGGCTTCTGGCATGTAATCAACTAAGTCAGTACCAGGCCACTGTTGTAGTGAAGAATGCTGTATAGTGATCATTAGCTGTGATAAATAATGAGCAATGCTTCTGCATCAAAATTCATGCTGGTTGTTTTTGAAGATAAGGCTCTTTTTAGATTCTGAGATGATGTTGGGGATCAGAAGCAATTTATTCTGTGACTTTGACACATTTCTGTCATTTCTTTGCTATTGGCTGTCCTGCATTGGAAGGTTTACACAAAAAATAATTTAGTTGGATAACCTCATGTTTTATTCTATTCTAGACCAATCAAAGTGCATTCATGCTAATATTAACCTCATCAAATTACAAGGTAAGCAATTTTCTTTCTGTTCCTGACATTACAAAAGCCAGCCTTTCTGCATTTGCAAAAAGCTCTATGACATACTGACACTTTATATATGCAACAGAAAGACAGCTAGACCATGACTTCTAGTTTGTCCTTCACATTAAAAGGGTGAATGAACAGTTCTGTCTTTGCTCAGCCAACACAGTAATTTCATTGCTCTGGTAACAGTTACATTTCTATGTCCCCAGTTCCTTTGATGACAGCAGAAGTGCAAATGACACAGGAGAGCAACAATAAACTTCTAAAGAGAACATTAGCTCATTCCAAATAGGAATTACTTACCCTGCACACCGATGCAATACACATTTGTCCTTCATTCTGGAGAAAAGAAGAGGGACAGGAAGAAAGACGTTAGGATCACAGCATCAACATGAATGTCTGCCACTGAAGAAACTAATCAAACAGTTTATCACATATACATGTCCCTGTCAAGTGCTTACTTTTATAAGGTCTCTGCTAAAGATGGAAAAATAAACTGTTCTAATTATTAGTTTTAATTTTGTTTCTAGTAAATGTTGTAGTGAGCTCAATGTTTTCTAAGTACCTGCAAAACCAAGAAAAAAAAGGTTCTTAAATTTGATTTATTTGCTTTTATTTTCAGGTGTTTAAGAAAATTTAAATAAGCCTTTGATTGCAGACTGAACATCGAACACCAAATTTCTTCTGCCTTCCTGGCATGTTAAATTGTGTTGCCAAAAAGAGCATCAGTTTAGATCAGAATCACTCATTGATTTTCAAAATCCATTTCATCATTACACCACAGAATAAATATACCAAGGAGCAAAAGCAATCTGACATAAAAGTTGAAAAATAAAACAAATTAACTAGATAAAGAGCAATTACAGTTGTTTTGCTAATGTAAAATTTTACATCAGTAGTCATATTCAAATTAGTTTGCCTACACAAGTGTTGCACTATGTAATTCCCTATATAGATTTATCTCTGCATGGGCAAAATCTAGGATAAGCACTAAAACTCCTAAATGTAACACTGAGTTACAATACTTCAAACCTGGACTGGCAATTTTGTCATTGAATGTCTCACTTATATTTTTTTTTTTAGTGTTTTTCATACATTATGAATACCTGGGCAACAATAATAATATTGACTACCAAATTATCACATAAGCAATTTTCCACTAGCTTGTTTTAGAGAAATTTTTCAGTTCTGTTATTTTTTTGCTCTCCATGGAACAAAGTCAAGAGCATATGAGGCATACATCTTAAAAGAAGTGTTCCTTGGTTTATTGCCTATAAAGGCTGAAGGAGAAAAAAAGCCACAGGCAGGGTCATTAGAAAAATGAAATAGCCTGGGACTGCTGCTATACAAACTGCATTTCTAACTAGAAGTCTTCATCTTGAATATTAAGAAAAATGATGGGCACTTTGAGCATATGCCTTTTTCTGGAGCAAGTATGTATCTATAAACCTTAATGCAAACAATGAATAAAAACTGGTTCTTCATTTTGAGCAGTGGGAATTTAAGGGAAGAAAAATAAGCAAAAACCCAGAAAGGCCATCTGAAAGCTTTCTACCTTCCAGGGACCCTTTTCTTTCTTTGCTTAGAATTCAAGTGTTTTCCCCTTTATAAGGCTAGAACATCATAAATGATGTTTTCTCCTTGTGTTACCAAAAAAAAAAAAAAAAAGGAGTTAGATTTATGCAGAAAGTCTTTCCCATATAGTTTCACTAGACTCAGTTTGACTTAAGTTTCTTTACATCTTCAGTACTTCATAATCACAGTGAAGTTCAAGCAAGTGAAAAATCTTGCAGAAGTCTTTATTTTAGGCATAAAAAATGTCTAAAAAAGCATATTTTATTGTGACTTTCATTAGGAATCTCATGGTTTTTATTTGGGAAATGTTGGCTCATCCCTTTAACTACTTTAGCTTAAGGCAACACTTACATGTTTTATAGACAGTGCTGAACATCTGTACACTCTTCACAAAATAATTTCACATCACATTTCTATTAGAATCGGCTCTTCTGCTGAGGAGATTATTACCTCTTGTGGTCCTGTTTTGTGAGGAGATTTTTACCTTTCTCTTCTTTACTTTTGCCTTCAGCTAGTTTTAACAAGGACATACTGGATGCTAAAGTCCACTCCCCTTTCCCATACTTAGAAATACAGGATGCTGCAACACTGTGCAATAAACACTTTGTTGGTAAAATGTACATTAAAGACCAAAAACATAGCAACCAGGAAAATGTACTTTTTCAAGCGTTTATGTGTCTCTAGCTCTTAAACCATTAGATACTGAGTGTGTCATACAGATGGCACATTCAGTCCCTGTGGAGTGATGCTGCTGTCAGAAACACTGTACCAGATGTACAACTAAGGAACACCAACACTCATGGCTGGAATGAAAATTCTGGGAGGCAGAGAGAAGTAGGAACACACACAGATGTATCAAATGTAATGGTTATTGTGACAGTCCTTCCATAATTACGGCAAACAAATTTAATGAAAATGAGTCTCCGTCTCTAAAATCATTAAAAAAAACCAACTTATCAAATGTATGAAAGTCAATGCAAAAAGCAAAGATAGCTTACCAGTTCGGGTTTTTTTTCTGTGCCAGTCAATCTGCTCTTTGCTTAATTAAGCATTGGGCTACAGAAGCTTAATGCTACTATCTTTGGAAAATTTAACATTTAGATTATTTTCTTAAATTTCCAATAATATGTCTGTAAATACAATTTCAGTTCACCATAACAAAATCAAAACTATGTTAGAACAACTGATTCATTTTCCATCAGTATAATTTCTATTTCTTGCTAAAAAAGCTTGGTAGCCATCAGTATATGAAAATTCTGTTATTCACTGGTCAAATAAATTTGTTGTGCAACTTTCACAGAGAATTTTACAAACTTGGTATTACCTATGCATTTTCAAGCACTGTTTATCTGCACGGACTACTCCAGAGTTTATTTATTTACAGAATATCTTTCTTTATGTATTTTCTTCTTCCTGACTTTAATAACACTGAGAATAATATTAGATTATTAATTCACAGATTTCTTCACTTGATATGTTTAAATAAATTAAATTCTATGCCAAGACAATACTTTTATTTGCAAATCTTCTATCTTTTCTCTTTCCTCCTTTTCTTGTCTTCCAAGTTACACTTGGTGGAATCTCAACTGTAAAACCTAAAAATGAGTTTATTAGTAATGAAATCACTGCACTGAGGGATATTTGTGACTTCTCTGACATGAATCCTTAGTGCACCAATTCTCCTGGAGGATTTTTTTAATTTGAAGGCCACAGATTATATCAAATCAAGATATACTGATAAAAAGAGTGTTCTCTGGAAAAGGATAACATAGGCAAAATAAATCATAAATAAATTACATAAGGCTGAGAAAGTATGGGAAATCATATGCTAATATTAGCACTGTATACAACATTGAGCTTATTTTATTTTGAGAGTATTATTTCAGCATTTCTACACATTTTGGTACAGTATGGGAATACACTTCATTAGAGTGTAGAAATATTTGACCTAAATATCAAGTCTAATTAACAGAACATTTTTGTAAGGCAAAAGTGGTCTTTCTCTAACCTGTAAAAACTGGTTTGAAAACCTCATTTTCATGAGAGAACCTCATGAGAGCATTAGTTTTAAATGTAAAAAGTCCAAACAATCACACTTATGGAATAGACCTACATCCCAATCAGCTTCCTTTGCACTGTGTAATCTGTACTGATACTGCATTGTAGAAAAATTTCCTGATTCATTGAAAACTTGTTAGCATGAAAATAATAAATCTCTGTACTTTAAAAACATTTCCCAGAACCATTTTTAATTATTAACAAGCTGTTCTTAAGTGACCTGGAACTAAAAACCTAAACAGTTTTTGAAATTATTTTTCCATTGTAAACTCCTGATTTATGCCCCTGGTTTGGCTTTTAAAAGCCTGGACTTTTTTTTCCATTTTTTTTTTTTTTACTTTCCTTTTTCCCTTTTACAACTGACTTCAAATCATGGATCTTGTAGAAGCCACCAGCTGTCCAGCCAAGATAATAAAGTTTCACTGTAATATTCTGAGAGTAGGCAACAAATTAGTATCAAGAAATGATTTTCTGATTATTCTTCTTGGACTTCTGGAGTAGAAATATTATTCCCAGGGTATCATTAATATTTATTGTTGACAATATTTATTGTCCTTTTGTTTCTTTCTCCTAGGGAATTTTCTCCTAAATGTCTCTAGGAGAAAATAACGACCGGGTGATTAAGAGCAATAAAAGAAGTTGCCACTCTCAGGGGAGGAGGGCACTTGGCTGCACCCCTATTATCTGAGGGTTTTTCTCTAAGGGGCAGAGATGCCATGAGAATTGGTCTGGGAAAAAAGGTCCTGGGGAAGTTCCTTGTTGTCTTGTGCTCTCAGCATTTGGAGGAGAAGGAGGCTGCAGTCACTGTGGAGAGAACTCATCACCACTGCAGGATTCCATCTCCTGCTACCTTTCTTCTGCCATGAGTGGAGCTCTGTTCATAAGAGTGGCCTTTGCATTGGGACCTTATTAACACCCTACCTCACCAAACAAAGGACCCTTCACATTCTGCTCAGGCGCCTCCAGGGAAACCCCAGGATCCCCCAGCCCTTTCCCCCTTCCAGGGAGCCTCTCCCTGTCGTGTGTAGGAGCCAGGCTGCTGCTGCTAGTCTGCCCCCTACCTCTGCCACTGCGCCAGGGCTTTTTTGTTTCACTGTAGCCCTTCACCCCCTGCCTACCTATCGGGGTTCCAGCTACAGCTGCAGAGTTTCTGATACGTCTCATCTACCACTTTGGGACCTTGCTCCTCCCTGCCATTCCAGCTTGCTGCTTCCAAGGTTCCTGTTACAGCTCCTTTTGCTATCCAGAGGGGCACCGAGAGCAACCGGGCCAGGGGGTTTGTGAAGCAAAGCCTCTCTTCCGTCCCTTCCCGTTTGGGTCAAGCCGCCATTACAGCGTGCTCCCTGGGCTCGCACCACAGCGCCCCCTGCAGCCATGAGGGAATCACCGCACCTGCGCTGCCCACCGGGAGCCACCAGCGCCCCTGCCGGCTGTGACCGGAACTGCACCAAGGGGAAAGTGCTTAAACAGCAAGAAGAGACTTTATTGGGTTTTCTGGTTTATTCTTTATTTTTTGTTGTTGTTGTTGTTGCTGCCATTGCTGTTGTTTGATTGCCTTGTTATACACAAGCATACTAGTAAAGAACTGTTACTTTCAAAGTTATATTAATTCAGATCAAGGGGGTGTCCTATTCTTCATTCCAAGGGAGGTTCCCACCTCCAAGGGAGGTTCCCCCATAAATGTCTTTCAAGCCAAAACATTTATCTACTTCCTGTTTATGTTTGGACCTGGAGTAGTAAAAGACTACATTTCTCAATACGTGCACCAGCTGTTGCACTGAGATAGTGTGCAAATAGTTAAAAAAAAAGTCAAAAATGAAAAAAAAAAATTGGACCTTTTAAATTACAGACAGAATTTAAGAGGAAGTAAATATTGCTTCCAGCTTTATGAGAACATATTTTATATATCTGTTTAATAAGGGATTTTTCATCTGTAAATCCCTCTAAAAATTTTTCTATTTGTTAAAAAACCAGTTCTATTTCAGGTACTCTGCAGATTTAGTATTTTATAAACAATAACAATAAAATGAAATACACTTTATTAGTTGACTAACAAGTCAGTGTGCCTCAGAGACTTGAAAGAATTACATCTGGAGTAGTCAACATTATGGGTAGGAGTTTCCCAACCAGAATTCTAATCTATCTTTTTTTCTATCATTTCATCTTTTCCACTAGCTTTCTACTTCAAAACCTCAAAAGTCACAACTCAGCTATTTTCCTAATTCTTGTAAGAAAAAGAGCTTGAGAAAGAGATTACTTCAAGGGAGGGAAGGTGTGGCCTGCATATACCAAGATGTACTTGACATCATACTTTGTGTCCTTCCCTCGTATGTTTCATTCTGATCTGTCAAAAACTCACTTCTGGACTTCAGAGAGTTCAGTTTTGTCAACACTTATCCACTGCTGACTTTCCTTTCTTGAAGCAAAATTCAACTAAGGTACGAAAACTGAAACCCTGTCCCAGAAAACCCATATATTTCTTCCATTCAGAATATGTTTTGTAAGGGGAGAGGAGAATGGTTTTGATGGGCTGATTTGCTTTAATTCATAAATAGTTATTTTACCTATATAACAAAAAACTAAAAAGCATCAACTTGCCCTTAAAAGAAGAAAGATAATTTTCTTATTTTTTATGCTGCTGTATTTCAGTAGACACACATATAGGAAATTCTATAGCTTAACAAAGATGTTGAATATGGATACTGGAGATTCAACAAAATTAAATTCAGAATTGTTTGACAAGTGTCTCCCTGAAAATAAGACATATCTGCAAGCTACAGCTGAACAGATTTTCCTAATTGAATCTCTTAATTAGCAAAACAGTATTCAGTTCCTATAATCTAGCATAACTAATATTTTACCAGCTAATCAAGCTGAGTTATTTAAACTGGAGAACAACTGCAGAATCCAAATAGTCTTCTTTGCACATGGATTTCTGTGCAGATTCTTCATTTCTGCACTTTTCTTTCAAATTGGATTTGTATGCACTTAGGGAGCAAGAAATTTAAATTTTAGCACAGATCTTAAATGATCTGTGCAAATAATCATCACTTATCATAACAGGCACTCCAAGTGAACAAAAGACTCCTTGTTATAGCATTTGCACTACAGATAGTAGATAAAGTTTATTATTTGTGTACTGGAGACATTTCCCCTTGTTTGGAAAGAGTTCTGATCAGCATGATTACTGCATTTTCCCATTAGTTTCAAGGACTTTCAGATCATTCAGAAGTTCCATAGATAAAAGGATACTGCATTAGAAATATTGCCAGCTGTAAAATAAATGTATATTATAATACACAATAATGTAACTCTGTGTATTAAAATAATAAAAAAGTGACTGACATATAACACATGTGCCCAATATAAAATTTACATAATTTATGAAAACTTAAATTTATTATGAAAATATAATGAGTCTTTGAGGATGCAATTGTTTTATCACTCATGCAGTTCAAATCCGACTCTTCAAATTGACCCTTATCATCCATTCTGGAAGACAGAAGCAAACAATAATTTTGCTGACAATAAAAGTGTCAGCCAGAAAAAAAGGACATTTGTGAATGTGCTTCACATCTTAATCCTACAGATCATAGGCCCACTTAAAAAATATATTAAAAATTGGAACTGCAGTAGTTAAGAAACATGACCTACTTAGAAAAGAGAATATAATGGATTTTTGGGAGACATCAGGATTTTAACCAATAGGAAATCAAAGGAAGAAATGATGGTCATAGATGAAAATGGTTATCATTAAAAATAAATGCTCTCATCTTTGCAAAAAACATTCTCACCAGATTTTCTTAAGTATGTAAAAATCACCTAATTCCACCATATTTCTGCACATTTATCATGCCACCTGACTGTAGTAGCTTTCCAAACCTTGTGACTTCATTCAGTTTTTCTGTTGCAAATGCCCCTGCCTTATGCTTTTTCCTGAATCATGCCTAAAAGTTGTTTGAAAAGGTGTTTTTTGTAAACCATATCAATGACTGCTAAAAGCAACCCAGTGCACAGGAAGATGCTATGACAACTGTTAAATTTAACAATACAGGTATAGCCAAAGTCATGACAGTAATAGACTCATTTCTTATCATTTTCTCCAAATTAAAGCAACTAGAAGAAAAAAGATAGTATACAAGGTTCAAATCTTTTCAGTCAAAAACAATTGTTAATAGCAAAAATCTCTAAAATTGATATGCCTGGAAGAAAAGTGCTCTGGAACTTTCTTGGCTTTATTGAATAGGCAAAGAAGAAAATTCTATTAATATTGTAAGGCAGAGAATCAAAGACTCCTAGTCTCCATATGGTTTAATTCTGCAAGGATTAATGGAGTTTTAGTCTTTTACAGCATTCCAACTTTTCTGTCTCTTTGATATTTGCAACATAAATAAGCCTGAAGGATATTCCAAATTGCATCAGCCAGATTAGTGTCTCAAATATTCGTTTATAATTGAGTACTCCTAGTTAGAGTCTTACTTTTATTTAACCAATCAGAACCTTCTTTGCAGAGAAGAAAAAAAGAGAAAAATAGTTTTATTATCAACTAGGAATCTATCAATAAATGCGTATTTTGTAGTTGTTAAAACTAGTGGTGAAGGTTGTTTACATCGGTGGCAACTAGTTGCAACAGCTTACCTATTGACAAGCCCAAGAAATTTTTGAAGCACTGCTACTCTACATAAAAAACCAAAAATTCTCAAAAAAACCCGACAAGAAACCCAAACCAAAACATAAAAAAAAATAAACAAAAAACCCCAACAACGAAAAAAATCACCCAAAAAACCCAACAACAACAACAAACCAAAATAAACCCCAAAAAAACCCCTCAAAATCTTCAGTACTACTAAGGAGGAAAATGTACCTAGATTCTTCATTTTCTAAATTTCCATGCTATCATTGACACCTTCTGTAGGCTGACCTAGAACAGAGAGTAGGCAGAATTAAAGAATAAAGTAGGAATTTATTAAAAAGCCTCAATGGATACACCTTGGGCAATACAAGAGCCCAGCCCATCTTGGGCTATACCCAAGATGAACCCAAAATTGTCACAAAAATGGATGACCAGTCACAATGGCTCTCACTTTGATAAGTTCTGGTCCATTTGCATATTGGAGCCAATTGTCCAATTACAGCCTCAGGTTATGAAGTCCCATCCTTCTTTTTTTTCTCTTTTCAGTCCACATTGTTTATGCTCTTGGGCCTAAAATTTGGGTGGTTGTCCTTGGTCCCAAACTAGGAAAGGAATTGTTTTGTCTAGCAGTACAGACTCTGAAAAATATAAAAGCTAAAGCCTAAGGCATCATCATGACCTTCAATATGACAGAAAAGTCTGAAGTCTATTTAATTCACCACCATTTGACATACTGAGTCCTTGCTTGCTGACAGGAATTCTTCAGCCTTCTTCAGCCTATATCTTCAGCCTATATCTTCACTATATCTACATACAAGATATAGTGATTATAGAAGTGAATTTTTTCATAGGTAAGGAAACAGACAAAGGGTAAAACACACACTAAAGCTCTCAGACACACATACAATATCAGTTGCCAAGAGTGAAGGATCTCCCTTGATTCCATATGTTAAGTATTACCTAGACCTGTGTATTGCTTGTAAAGTTACATTATAAACATTAGTAGGCTACATATATGCACAAAGAGAATTCAGTTGGGGAAATAATGTAAATATTAAAACAACGTTTTTTTCATATTTACTTAGACAAAATTCCCAATTAGATTAGTGGAAAAGAATATACAGGTGTATTTAAGGACAGAGGACAAAGATTATCATACACTTCCATTAAAAGGGAAAGCAATCAGGAAGAATAGGTCTGATTAGGAAAGAAACCTCCATCAAGGCTCAACAAAAAAGTTGGTAAAGCAAGAGAGTTTTTTTAAATGATGTCTAAAACTAAAAAAATAAGCCAAACAGAATCTCAGTTACAGGAATACATCTATGCTGTCTTATACACTTCAACTTCAGATAATACAGATAACATAGCTTCTCTGATGTTAACTTCTTCAGTATGATGATTTAACTGAGAAGTGAATATTCAAGGTGGAGAAAAAACTGCAGGAAAACAAATTTGCTGGATGAAAGATGAGCAGGCAGTGCTCTTAGATCACAGTAACAGACCAGTTCACAAAATTCTGTTAGGACAAAAAATGATTTTGTGATTGGCACAAAGTGTACTTACTTAAATCACACTGTCCTTGTATCTGCTGGGAAGTGTTTATTAAAAGTACAAACTGAGAAATACAAAACTTGTTGTGTCAATTGACAGCTTGGAGAGTCTAAAAATCAAAATATCCAGAACTGAGGATTCTTGTCAACTTAGATGTAGCTCATCAGATATGTGAAAAGAAAATGCCAGTTCTCAATTGCCTAACTGATTCAAAACCCTTTACTGTAATACACTTGATTCATCCATACTGCAGTGCTTCATACAACTCTGTCCTGAATCTTCAAAGAATGCTAAAGGCCTGATTTTTGTCAGAACTTCATTTAAAGATTTCATTTTGATGCACTTGGGTTTCTTCTTTTTCTTCATTGAATGGTAATAGTACATTTACTCCAGAAAGAAAACTTCCCTATTTATTCAAAAAGACTCACAGAATTCTTTGTTAATTGAGAGATTAGATTGATTGACCATTCTTTGGGGTTGAATAATTAGATAAAATGATTATTTAACACTGTAGGGAACAATCCTTTACTGGTCCCTCAAGGGACAGACTAGGTGACCTAATTGGTCTTTTGCATTTCTCTTTTCTCTATTTTAACTTAGTTCTGTAAGACTACAAAATCTAATGAAATGTATTTGAAATAAACAGATTAAAATTGGTCCTGTAGCCTTTCAATAGATCACATCTCATTATTAAAGGCATAGTTCTGTCTTTAATGTGCTTGAAAGTATGGTGTTTTTACTAACTAAGATGTAAAAATTAAGATTCTGTTGAAACAGTACAGAAATTCAATGTATTGCCACTCTCCTCACTTCAGTGTACAAGAGGGAAAACAGAGCAGTGTTTGTCAGAATTTGATGATGATGTTTACGCATGCTTTATCCCCTCAGCTGAATGTGGACTAGCCCAGATAATGAGATAAAAAAGAATGTTGAAGATTTAAATTAAAAAAAAAAAATTGAAAAGTAGTACAAGCTTTTTCAGTAACAATATCCTTACACATTTGCGGTCAGCTTCTCCAGTCATCAGCCCACAGAAGATCATTTCAAAATTCCAGTGATATAATAGTTCTCAAGAAAACGCAAAGTAAAAATAGAAAATGAAGAGGTAGAAGAGAAGGCTAAGGACATATTTTCATGACAGTTAAGGAAGTAGGAGCTCAGTGTAAGGTAAAATTACTCCAGCTTAGAGCTATTCTAAATTTCCTCTGACAAAGTGAAACTCTAGTTGTTGTTTATTAAACATTGCCAAGTTTCAGTAGAAATGGTATAGTGTGAAAAGAGACATTAGCATCTTACATAATGAAGACATCGCATATTTTTTTTTAAATATAAAATTTCTCTCAAAAATTATATGATGTATTACTTTCTTAATGTGAGAACTGTCTCTCTAGAAGTTTTTTTCCTGAATCTGTATTCATTAACCACAAATGGATGTCAGGTTTGCCCTAACATAATAAAAATGGTAAAAGAAGATTCCTTTATTGTTATGTCTGTATTAGTATTCACTGCTTGTCTCATCCTGAGTACATTAAACTGATTAGCTATGTTTATTAATATAATAATTGCAGATCAGGACGCATGTTGAGAAACATTATATGTCTTATTTATAGGAATTATTCTTTGTGCACTGCCACAAGGACTCATAAAGTTAAATCTTCTCAACTTCCTCTTCCATTATTTCAACAGTATGAAAAATTTCATATCTGTGAACTGCTATCTGATTCCCTGGGAGCTTTTAGAACATTTTAGCAGTACCAATAGCATCTGATTCTCCCACCCTTTCATTTTAGTAAACAATAGAATAAAGAAAATAGACCTTCTGTAGTGAAAGCATTCTATTTCAAATTTAGCTTTGAGCTTAATGCAGAAAAGGCAGATGTTTGGGTTTAGCTCTGATTCATATAACAAATGGGGAGGAAGATGAATAGTTACATAACTAAAGAAACTTCATATTTTTTTGCTCTTCCTTTAAGCTTGTAATGAAATTAATTGACTATTTTTTTCATATGTAGTGCAATTCTACAAAATTAAAGAGATTTTGCAGAGACATGTCCGTAAAATTGTTCTTGTTTTTAGGCTGTGTTATCCTGATACCTATGGTCCATATAGATGCAAAACCTCTAAAAAGCCCCAGTTATTGGTATTGGTGAGATTTAAGTTATTTAACAAAAATGTATTAAGAGTTTAAAAAAAATCTAAATTCAGAGTTCTAAAATTTCTCTTGCAGAATGATTAATTTTCACTCTATCACCTTACTTGGGAGAAAGTTCTTTTCCATTTCTATTTTCAAGCTTTATATATTAAAAAAATTGCAACAGTTATACCTTTATTGTTTCCTATCCACGTATACCGAGCCATGCATGTCATTGTTGCAAATTTACAGACACAAAACCAAACAAAAAAACCAACTAAATATGGAAAAAATGGACTGTCAATATAGAGTATATGCCCCTATAGCCATATAGAGTCAAGATATGAAAGCTTGATAATTGAGTAAAAATGTTGATGTAACATAGAAAGCAGTAATTTCTCAGAATATATACTTACTTGCACAAGATTTAAGAAACCAAACATTTTTCATCTTGAAATAGGCTCTAGATCCCCTTCTAAGAATAGGTTTTTGGCTGATGACAGCTTTATTCATCTAAAATACAAAAAATGCAAAATTCTCTCATAGTCTCAATTAATTTCACTCTGAAACAATTTGTTCCTAAGGAAGCTAGTATTGCTTTCCTACAGCTTCATATATTGAAATTTTCCTTCTGTACCAAAAATTCCTCACTACTCCTACTACATTTGCAGTAGTGAGATATAAAGTAAGTAAGTTTCAAGATCAGAATTCAATTTTGTCCTATCTAACTGGAAAACTGATAAATCAAAAGAAAATTAAATCAGTAATTGCAATGAGTAAAACAAACTTTTAGGCAGCTGTTTTAAATAAAGGAGTTTAGAGAGCCAGTGAATCACAAGCAAAATACCTGAGTAAAGTAACTTATTTGCAAAAAGGGAAATGGGTAATGTCTATGTACAATCTTGCTGAATTTACAAAGTAATCTCCGATACATATTTCCATGCCCTATCTGAAAAAATGTCTTTAGCAAAAGACATCATTGTAATGAACACCAAGGAATTTATCAGTTTTTCCTTGTCTTGTGATGAATCTGCAAATTAATGTTTGTTCATTCTCAGGAAGAAAATACTGACAGTGGGAAAGGAGCACACTTACAGGAAGGGCAAAATCTTGTTCTCTAATGGTGATGATTTTCATAATGAAATTTAGGCTGGCCATTAACAAAAACCTTCTGTCAGCAAGAGCTGTGAATTATTTTCTCATATCGCCTAGAAGACAGCAGCCTTCACATTTGTATTTCTTTACCAAAAAAGTTAAAGATAACATGTCTCCTCTCTCTAGCTGACAATATTCATCTTGCTTCAGCAAAGGACAGATTAGGCAGCTCTTGAGAACCCTGACAGCCTATTTATGTATCTTCATCATCCCTGGTAGTGTGAGCAGTAGATGACCAGAGAGCTATACACAGAATTCCAAAACAGTTTATCTTTGTCCCCCTAGATATTTCCAAAATCACCTCAGAAAAAAGTCTACTTTCATTTATATTATTTACAAAATCTATCATGATCCACTTTCCATTTTATAATGTGTGTATGTGCAGTCATAAGAAGGGGGAATGGGTCAAGGGAAGATAACAAACTGATCCATAAAGACATCAACATTTTTTCTTCATGGATCTTAGGACATTATGATGGCTATTGTGAATTTCTATCAAGCTGGCAGTGCTCTTTCCCCTGCCCCTTTTGCCAGACCCTACTCAGGCACAGACAGGGAACAGGATGAGGAAAAAACCACAGCCCATGACAGCTGGAAAGCATGTTGTGTGCAGATCATTACAGGGACAGGAGACTACTCTGCCTGTTCCCAGCTTGGAGCCTGCGTTCTCTGCTTAGAAAGCAGCCTGCCCAGCAGGAAAGCTCTGGCCCTGCAGACAAGCATGCCATCAATAAATACACTGGATGCAGTTTGGAATGTTGCACAGAGTAACTTGTTCTATGGCATTAAAAACATTAGGCCACATCCACAGCTGGTGTAGCTCAGTAGTCTCATTGTTTTAAACAGATCAGAGCTGATTTATGTCAGCTGAATGTCCAATTCACACAACATTGGTTCTTTTGATCTTTGGATTCTTGCAGTATTACTAAGGCTGGAGCTCTGAAGCAAAGCTGAAATTTTAAAGCTGTTATCCTCATTCTTTTAACAAAAAGCTTTTCCAGCTCAGAATGCATGTATAAATATGCCAGATTCACAGGCCTAAGCTCACACCCTACTGTGCTTGTTATTAGAAAAAACAAATTTTTGTCTTTAAATTACTTTTTTCATGAGTTTAGTTCCCCAAATCTTTGTTTTATTTAAACGTTTCATCATTTAAAATGTGACTGATCTTGTATGTATAAGATACCAACAGGTATCTCAAAGAAATTATTCCATTTCTACATGGAATTAATTTGTTTATAATTTGAAGCTATTAATTTAAATTATATGTGAAAGAAGGAGAAAACATAATCTGTAAGCAAAATTACTGTGACCAAGAAAAGTTGCAGAAAAGTGTAATCCCTCTAGTAATTGAATTTTGACTGATATAAAAGTGAAGAGAAAAGAAAATTTCTGACTACTGTTTATACAAAAACTGCAAGTAATATACATTAACAAGATTGGCTTTTGACCCAACGAACTGGAAACTAAATTGCGTTGGTGCTTGTGCACAATAGGAAGAATACTGGCAAACTGAAAAATACTTACATTTCAACACAGTAAGAGTTCTCTAGATCAGAAATATTCTTAGGTGAATGTCAGCTGATATAACCTGATATAGACAAAGAATGACAGTGTTGCAAAAACCACCAAAGGAGCTAAAAGCAGTAAAAACAGCCTTACACAGATTTCATTCCCAGCTGTGCACAGATGGAGCAACATGGTTCTCTAAAGAGTTCATGAATATCCATGCACTCTTCTTGTTCTACCAAAGTCCTAATTTAGATCACTTGCAAAATGTCTCCTTGCTATATGTATTTTCAACTCATTATAAGTAGTACTTTTACAGTCATCCCAGGGACAAAACAACTGGTTTTATGAGTGTTATGACATGCAAACTTTCAGAGACTGGTAGAAACGTGCCCACACTCTGAAGCAGTGGAGAACAAGAATCCAATAAAATCTTTATAAAGCAAATTTCAAGAACAAATCTCCAGTTTTCACTGATGTGTTCAATGATGAACACCTCTGTCTCTGTAAATGCTGATTTCAATGGCAAGTGGAAGTACCTCAGGAAAAAAGAGTCGTATGCTAATGACAGTCATACATACCCAGACAGGCTAGGGGCTAAAACATGGCTTAGCCATGTTTCTCTCTCTTGAGACCAGAAAACCAGTGTTCTGGGCTGTTAAGATTTAAAAAATATGTCATTGTTTCCTCTCATTGTTTAGTTATAAATAGAAAAAAAGATGGCTAGAGTTACCAATAAAAACAGTATGGAGCACTGCTAAAGTCACTTTACCAGAATAGTTCCCTCTCTGTTAGTAAGTGTTATTTGTGCATTCTTGCACCTCACAGATTATCAATACTTTGCACTGGTTCTGAAATCTTAAATGGTTCCCATTTTTCCATGCAGTTGATGCTTTAAGAAAAAGAATACAAATTCCTACAGCTATCAGATAAATGAACAAGTAATGACTACTGGATGAGATGAAACTTTTGAAGTCTAATTGAAGATGGCAGGAAACTACTTTTTTTGTTAACTTTTCATTGTCACTTAAGACACCAAGGAGAAAGGTAGCAGCAAATACTAGTTTCTTTTGCATGTACTTTTTTTTCCTCTCTATTGAAAATGAAACTTTCCCAGTTATTGAAGGATCATGAATATCTTCTAACTACTTTTAATAATGTATTGGGGTAGTTCCTAAAGTAGTTATAATGACTCCAATTAGCTTTAAGGGCTTATAAAGGTTTATATGGTTCTTATCTAAAATGCTGTAATTTGAAAAAAGATTGCAGATATTTTCTTAGCTCTATCTTCTAAACAATACTTGACATTCCAAGAGGCGTGTGGATTTTTCTGCACATACTAGGAGGGTTTTTTCTGCCAGTAGCATAGCTATTTTTTAAATATTTAGGATGCCTTACTCAAAAGATATATGTCATGAATACAACTGTTTTAACACTGTCCATTCTTTTATAGCCATTTGCAAAACATATGCCCAGTTTGACTTCAACAGTGAAAAGTTTTGTACCTGCATTTCTTGGCCCATGGGGATACATATTAAGTACATGCTTTACACACTTCTTAACTTCTCTGGCTCACATGAAATATGGTTTATTACTGGATATTTGGTCCTTGCAACACATACAGAACAGTTGCATATCAGTAACCGCTAAGGATGTTGAGTTTGCAAGAAGAACCATAGCCATGATGTAATCTTTTATGGTGATGAAAAATAAGTTAGCTTGAAGAAACCTGAAACTTTACAAGTTTTTGAAAATATGCAGATGTGTCTTCTATACTTAAAACTCCACTACAGTGTAGATACACTGCAAAAGAAATCAGCAAGAAAAAGTGACTAATACTGCAGAAAATTTGATATGCTATGCTACAAAATTATTTAGAAAAAATATTCAAATGGGTATCAAAATGGGACATTATAAGATGTGCATGAAATAAAGGACAAATTGTGCACTTAGTCTCACCCCTAGTCTCAGGTCCTAAGCCTATTTGATATACAAACATTAACTGTCCCTATGTGCTGGATATCCCCCTGTGAAGTGGAGAAGAGCACCAAAAAAACCCCAAATCATATTCTTTTCAAGCCATTTTGGCACTCTTAAGCACTTTTTGATAGGATAAGGAATATAACAATTTTTGCACTGAGGAGGAAGAAAAGGTGCTCAAAGCTAACCTGACCACTTGAAAGGTAAAGGAATATAAGTGTGTTAGTATAGTTGGGATGCTACTTCAAAGTTGGGTTGCTATGAAATAGAGACATTAGAGTCTATAGAATATGAATTGGAGGACTACCTTATAACCATGCAAAATCCAGAGATGGCAAAAACAATAGACGATTGCTGAAAAGTTTCTTCTGACAAGTCTATTGTCAGACAATAGATCAACATTTCTGAAAAAATAAAGTGAGTTCCACATTTATTCAAATTATTTATTTGCTGCTTTTTGAGGCTGTGCTCTGTTCCTTTATTCATCTGTCCAACCTTAACTTTCTAACCACAGAATCACAGAATCACTAGGTTGCAAGAGACCTTAAAGATCATCAAGTCCAACCCATGCCCTAACACCTCAAATAAACCATGGCACCAAGTGCCATATCTAATCTTTTTTTTTAAACACATCCAGTGTTGGTGACTCCACCACCTCCCTGGGCAGATAATTCCAGTATTTTATCACTCTTTCTGTAAAAAGCTTTTTCCTAATATCCAACCTATATTTCCCTTGGGAGACTGTGTCCTCTGGTTCTGTCAGTTGCTGCCTGGAAAAAGAGACCAACCCCCACCTGACTGCAACCACCTTTCAGGAAGTTGTGAAGAGTGATAGGGTCACCTCTGAGTCTCCTTTTCTCCAGGCTAAACAACCCCATCCATCTCCCTCAGTCATTCCTCACAGGATTTGTGTTCCAAGCCCCTCACCAGCCTCGTTGCCTCCTCTGGACACGGTTGAGCATCTCAATGTCCTTCCTAAATGGAGGGGCCCAGAACTGGACACAGTACTCAAGGTACATCCTCACAGTGTCGAGTGTAGGGGGAGAGTGACCTCCCTGCTCCTGCTGGCCACACTATTCCTGATACAGGCCAGGATGCTGTTGGCCTTCTAGGCCACCAGGGCACAGTGCTGGCCCCACCAAGGCACACTGCTGGCTCACGTTCAGTCGGCTGTTGAGCAGTACCCACAGGTCCCTTTCTGCCTGAGCGCTCTCCAGCCACACCATCCCCAGACTATAATGCTGCAGGGGGTTAATTTGACCAAAATGGTCACTTGGACTTCTTAAACTTCATCCTATTGGACTCTGCCCATCCATCCAACTGCTCCAAGTGTCTCTGCAGAGCCACCCTACCCTCCAACAGATCAACACACAGTCCCAGCTTACTATTGTCCACAAATTTACTAATGAAACACTCAATCCCCTCATCCAGATCATCAATGAAGATACTAAAGCGGACTGATCCCAGCACAGACCCCTGAGGGACACCACTGGTGACAGGCCCCAGCTGGATGCAGCACCATTCACCACCACTCTTTGAGCCTGGCCATCCAGCCAGTTCCTAACCCAGCAAAGAGTGCTCCTGTCCAAGCTGTGGGCTGCCAGCTTTTCCAGGAGTGTGCTGTGGGAGACAGTGTCAAAGGCCTTGCTGAAGTCCAGGTAAACAACATCAACAGCCCTTCCTGCATCCACCAGGCGGTTCACTTGGTCATAAAAGGAGATCAGGTTGGTCGAACACAACCTACCCCTCCTAAACCCATGCTGGCTGGGTCTGATACCCTGGCCATCCTGTAAATTCTGTCTGATGACACTCAATATAAGCTGTTCCATTATCTTACCTGGTACTGAGGTCAGGCTAACTCGCCTATAATTACCAGGATCCTCCTTCCCACCCTTTTTATGAATGGGTGTCACACTGGCCAGCTTCCAGTCATCTGGAACCTCACCAATGAGCCAAGACTGTTGGTAAATGATGGAGAGCGGCTTCACAAGCTCATCTGTCAGCTCCCTCATCACCCTAGGATGGATCCCATCTCCTTTCATAGATTTATGAACATCCAAGCAGCTCAGGTTGGATGACTGACCTCCTCCTGGATAACAGGGGGGCCATTCTGCTCCCTGACACCATCAGCCAACCCAAGAGACAGTTATTCTGAGGACAAGCCATCTTCCCACTAAAGACTGAGGCAAAGAAGCTCTTAAGCACTTCTGCCTTCTCATCTGCAGTTACTAAGTTCTCTCCCATATCGAGTAGAGAACAAAGACTGGTCTTACCCTTCCTTTTGCCATTAATATATTTGTAAAAACATTTTCTATTATCCTTTACAAAAGTTGCCAAATAAGTTCAAACTGAGCTTTGGCCTCCCTAATTTTTTTCCTATGTGCCCTAGCAACACCCTTAAATACTTCCTGGGGGACCTGACCTTCCTTCCAAAGATAATACATCCTCTTTTTATTCCTAAGTTCCTTCAAAATCTCATTGCCCACCTAAGCTGCACATTTTCCTCATTGACTCATCTTTCTGCATGCAGGGACAGTCTGTTCCTGTGCCCCCAAGATATCTATTTTGAAGCACATCCACTTTTCCTGGACTCCTTTATTTTTAAGGGCTACTTCCCAAGGAACTCTCTGAATATGTCTCCTAAATAGGCCAAAGTCTGCCCTCTGGAATGTAAAATTCTTATTGATGCTCCTCCTGATTTCACCAAATGTTGAGAACTCTATAATTTCTTGATCACCCTGCCCCAAGCAGTCTCCAACCACCACACCTCCCACCAGCCTGCCTCTATTTGCAAACAATAGGTCCAACATAGTCTCTTCCCTGGTGGGTTCACTCACCAGCTGTGACAAAAAGTTGTCCTCTGCTGGTGACAGAAGTGCTTAGCAGAAATTTGAGTTCCTAGAGGTCAGCAGAAGCAATATAATTTTTACTTACTGCTCTGTTTAAAAGGTGTTAACAAATTACATTTAAATGGAAGAAAGATAGTAAGCCAATAGCTCTTTCTACACTATTATAGTAGTATTATCTGGTTCTCTAAAAGCCAGCAGTACTGCATAGCTTGCACTCTTGTAGTCAGCACTTCAATTGAACAACACCTGCAATGACATAATTAACTTCCATCACTCTCATAAATAAATAAACTTAGTCATAAATAGTATTATATTTATAAACATGAAAATTATAGAAATAGATAAGTAGATCATAGCACCAGCAAAAGGCTGACCATCAAGTGTTTTTCCACATCTCTCCATAGTTATTATATTTTTAATGGATTTTAAATGGATTTATGTTCTTAAAAGGACTCTCACCCTAAAGTCTAAATTATTCATGGATTTTTATGAAAACAGGTAATCACTAAAACTGGCTACTCTCAGCTACCTAAGATCTTTTTGTGTTACCAGTCACTCAGCCCAGCAGAGAAATTACAGCATAAATGTAGATGTGTTCATAGCTAGGAATGTCCCACCAGTAAATGCTGTGAATGCTGGGTTTGCATAATTAGCACATGCTAACTTTGACCTTGTGTTTTGGGCCAGCAGGAGTCCTATATAAAATTTATAAAGTTTATTTAAATTTTCACAGTTAGACTTACATTGAGAAGAAGTATATCCAGAAAATATGTTAGGGCTGCTTTCTTCTGAAGGTCTTGATTCTGCAAAGAGATAAACTCATGATCCTCAAAGGGAATGGGAAGATGATTCCATCTTGTTAAAGAAAGCCATATTACATCACACTGACCAATTATAATTGACAGCAAAGCAATCTCTGATTGGCCAGGGAACAGTCTGTCACTTGGCCGTGGCAAAAAGCCCGTCATTCAGAATATACTTGAAGCACTCTTTATGTTAATTTCTGTAAATAGATGAAGGGATGCACCTCTAATGCATTTTACTTTGAAGACAGCTGTGATGATAGGAAACCTGATTGGGCAAGTGGTATAGCTTTAGAGAACAGCTTCTGAAGGGAGAGGAAAGCATTAAAAGAGGCAAAATGGTAATTTGAGAGGTAATTCAATTTTGTGAACACTGTATAACTTGTGAGGCTCCACATGAAATGCTGATGAGTGTCCACAACAAGACTGAAAGGATAGGAGTGGAGCCTCCTGCCTGTTTCTGTGTCTTTTTTAGTCTTGTAAATTCAAAATGCATTCAGTTGTGAAGTGACACAAGTAAATTGAAATGTAATTTAATGCCTAAAATAATGTTCTATTGCTGTCTTTGTGTTAACATTGTCAGCTTTAATATTTCATTCCCTTACATGCAGCAATCCAAGCAATTCCTGTAGTTAGAATCAAGTTTCCATATTCTTTCTTGAATATCAAAGAATTTTCATGAAGTTGAAGAATGCTTCTTTAAAGAAAAAAAAGATGCATGGAATAAGACAGAAAGATTACAGTTGGGAGGGCAGGAGGCAGATAGAGGGGGGAAAAGGGAATTAACAAGAAACCATCCACATTTCAATACATTGTATGGTAGCGCTGTGCATATATTTTGTACTGGGAGCAGGGGGTGGGGGTGGAAAAAGTGGTAAGCAAGACAGGGAAAGACACCACATCACAGAGGAGGAAAACTAATTCTTTTAACTGTTATGAGAAGTAAAAAGTGAGAAAATCTATCCTCTCCCACCCCCCTTCACCCTTAATCACTGTCAAGTTAACATAGTATCATTCACTGCTCCTGCAGTTGTATCTTTGTAACATTAGTTATATAATTTTGTTGTAATTAATTGACTAAAATTTGCTATTTGATCAGTAATAATAGCTTTAAAATACAAGCAGGAAAAAGCCTTAACATATCAAACTAAAGTGAAAAATCACTGTATCTTTAACAAACTTATTAAGGAAAGTGGATCTCATATACTGCTCATATGTAACTACAGATGTTCAATTAAGGATACTTGTGCACATGGAATTAGCTGTTCCTTCAGTTACATCCCACACTAAACAGCAAAAGAATCAAGAACAGCACAGCTCTTGATTGTTCAGATTCCAGGATCAGTTTATCAAAATGACTGGGTCCTGTTGCCATCAGTGATCACAAGGTAATCCTAAGCTTAAATCTCCATGTGGTTCTCAGACCAGGCACTGAACCTCCTATTTGTCTCGACGGTAGTGTCCTGTGGGCCCAGCTCAACCCCCAAAACTCTTCTATATGGTTAGCAACTCCCTCTCATTTTTAGATTCATGATTCTACAAATCCCATGTTCAGAGGCCAAACTTTCCTTATTTTCATAATTCATTCTCAGGGTTAACAAAATCTTGTGGGGAACTATGAGCTGACATGCCAAATTCAATCTGTGACTTAACTTCCTTTAATACCTGTACATAGTCCTGTCAAGTCCTAGGGGGAAAAAAAAATCACAGGACTAGTATACTACCCTAGGAGTTTCCCTACCCCTTAGGATTTGGCTAACTCAAACGCTATGCCTTCATACAAGACAGCATTCATGTGATACTTAGTAGAATCGCAGAACCTCATAAGTTAGAAGTGACTTCTAAAAGTTATCTAGTTTGGTTCTATTTCAAAAGCAGTTCAGTCAGAGCAGATTGTTACATTATGTTCAGTCAAGTTCTGACAATCTGCAAGAATGATTTTCCTACATCTCTCTGAGCAGAATCTCAGATTTTCACTGTGTTCATGCCAAATTGCTCAAGGTAAAGTGAATAAGCAAAATAATAGGTGTTCTTGTTGAAAGTTTTTTAGCTTCTCTTTACAAGAAAAGCAAGTACCTGTACCGTGCATATTTGTTGACAGTCCTTAACTCAGTACCGCTTACTACTTAGCACCCTACCAGGAGAGACTCTTCTACTTGTCTCCATGCTGTTTCCAGTGTCGAGCCACACTGTAATCCTATTACACAGTGATGAGTTGGCCTGGATAAGATTTTGTTAAGATAGGTATTTCTGAATACTAATGAAGTGTGTTTAATTTGATGTGACCATATACTGTATTTTATAAACTTTTTCCATGCAGTTGATGGTTATAAGAAAGGGGGGAAGGGGAACAAAAAAAAAAAAGAGAAAAAAAATCCCAACCTTGCCTAAACAGTTCAGCTCTGCTTTCTAATTTTTTTTATACTTATTTTCATACTTCTGCTTCATACTTTTCATGCTTGTTTTTTTAGAGAGGATTTGATGGGAAAAAGAGAGCTGTCACAATACTTTTTCTCATCACTTGCCACTCCTGCCATAATGCACAAACAAGCAGAAGATGCCAGTCATCAGAACCTTCTCTAGAACTCTTCCTGCTCTTTGTGATGGGAGGCATCCACTCCTACTTATTCAGCAGAAGCTGAATAGGAATTGTTGTGAGACAGTCTTGTAGGGAGCACTTCATAGTGGAGTGGTTTTCAATGGTTGGTGGGTGGGAATCTGTTATCATTCACAGGGGTTACATATACGTTTAGAAGTTTTAGCCTAGTGGTAACTCTCCCACTTGTCATCCCCATTTCCCTTTTCATGTTACCTGTCCTATTCTGACATACCAACAGCCTTCATTCCTTAGCAAGCACAGCACTCTCTTGTACAGTAATTAGAATTGACAAAGGAAACTCAGATCCTTACATATTTAATAACTGAATGTAAAGAACAGAAGATACTGTATCAGTTTGTATAGCCATCACAGTATTTTCATACATACCTGGGGGTCTTTTTCCATCTTTGCTGACAGTTTACTTCTCTTAACTTTTTTATAAAGTACATTTCAAAACATGTAACACTTCACATATTCCAGGTTTCTTAAAAGGCAGTCAGAGTAATTTCAACTGCACTAATTTATAGGAAAATTTTCACACTAAATCATCTTAACAAATACACAGAAATCCAGAAATCCTTGTCAATCTTCAAGACCAAAGAGATGCAATATATCTTTTTATCCCAGATGGCCCAAAGAGTGCTCAGAAAATTCCATCTACTTTGACACAGTTTCTGAGTATATCTCATTTTTGTGGCTCAGACACTGGAAGGAAGAAATGGTTGCTGCTCATTCCAAGATCAGTGTTGATGCCTTGTGATGCATGTAGAATGCCAGCTGGGACCATTCATCTGAGTAATATCAATGAGCATCTGAGCATCTTGCAGGATTCCCTTTAGCCTTTCTAAATGTGCATGCTATCTGCTTGTATTGGTGTCAGGCAACTTGGTGGGGAAAGGAAGGAAGGGAAGGGGAAAGGTGGGAAGGGAAAAGGGAAGGGGAAGAGGAGGGGGAAGGGGAAAGAAAAGGTTTTGCATGATGAATTATTAAATGTTAGATGAAAGTGTCAATGCACAACATGCTTAGCTATATGCTCCACCCTTAATTGGAGTCAGATGGATAGACACGAGATCAGGTACCAAAACCAGCCCTGTTTCATAGGCACAAAATGCAAACTAGGGGAACATCTTGAGTCTATTTCAGACATTCCAGGAGCTATATGTACAAGTCACACACAGTATTGCACACCCTTATTTAGACACATGAGTAGTCAAGACCAAAATCAGCAATGAATGAAATTTCTCAGGGAAGACATAGAGAGAGGAACATAAGTCTTAAAGGTAAGAAATTTTCTGATACAGTCATGTAGTTCACATATCTGTGAGGTTCAGGATCATAGAAAAATCCAAAGAGCAGTTATCAGATTTCCTAAAATTTCCCAGAAAATCTCTCTGAGACATGCTCTTTCCCCACTCAGGAAGGAAAATATCATCAAATGCCTCTCAGTAAAGACTTCAATGGCCTTAAAGGTCTTATCTGCCAAGGATAGATGTTTTAATAAAGACTTCTAGAAGGAAAAATATTCCAGAAGATGGAATTATCTGTCTGTGTAGAACACACAAACTAACATTTATCATTGACTGTGAATTGCTTTGTCATGGAGATCTACCTCCCAGAGCCTCTCAGCAGCACCTTCAATGAAAAACCTTAAAACAGCCCTTTCCCGCAAGAAAAAAAGGTTTGAAAAAAATTTTGAAAAAAGATTTTCAAATATCTTTTTTAATGGGCTAATATTGTTTTCTCAGTGGTTCCATTGCTCTCAAGTATGATTAACATTTGGTATTAAAATAATTAAAATAAGGTAGTTGAAGCTGATCATTTGGAATGTTGCTTTTCAAATCACTGTTTTCACTGCTTTAAAAACTGTCTCATTACCCCCACTCATATTCAGGGTTACTTTTACTTCAATTACTAAGACTTTTTGGGTTATCTTGTTTGGGTTTTAAAGAAAATAATTATTCTAATCAGCTGTGATGAACAGCACTCATTTCATTATTAATCCGGCAACAGCATATCCATATTCCATGTGATATAAGTATGACAGTCCCTAGAAACAGCATTTTCAATAAGAAAAAAAAAAGTTGTGGATAGGATAATTAAATTTTATGGCATACAGAGAAATCACACTACTAGTTTTTACACCAGATCACGGAATATTTTTTTATATTTCTAGGCAGTATATAAAAATATTGCATAAAGCACAAGGAAAATTATATGTCCACTGAAATTTGGCTGTGAAATTAAAAATAATAAAACTAATAGTCCCATTTTTATCTGCCTACAACAGCTGATCTATAATCTACTGCAATGGAAGGTGGCAGATTTCACAAGACAACAGGTTAGGGCTTTCAGGCAAATGTGTTCTTGTGCACCAGGACAATGCGAAAGAATTGATGCAAAATCCTCAAAAATATTCCATTAACAATTTCAAGATGTTGTTCAGTGCTTGTTTTGGGAGCCCATAAACACTGCTGCACCAAGAAAAACCAGTCCAAGAAATTGATTGAAGCAGTTGGTCAGCATCCTGCTCATTCTTCTCATTGTCCTCACATTGCAGCTGTACGCATTTATCTACTAGTGGTCTTGTCAAAACCTTTGCAAAAGCTGCTTAGTGGTTGGTTGTTGGCTTGTAAAACTGAGACTGATTGTCAGCAAAATGTCAAATGTGACTCCACAAGCTTCAGTTGTTTTAAAATGACCACCATCACAGCATTGACCTGAAAGTGATGAAGGCTCACTGATAAGAGCCAGATCACAGATACTTAAATCCTCTAGGCTTTTATATTTACATCTGGTTTTGCCCAGTTTTGGGGGGGAAGTAGTATACAAGCATCACTGAAGGTATAACGTGAGAGAATCAAGTGAAAAAAAGATACTCCCTATACACTGGCTGCATAGATACAGTGACATGGTAGCAGCATATCATCAAGCAGTATTCTGCTCAGCATCAATTAGATATGCCAAATATAACCAAGGCCTTAATGTTTCAAGGACTGTAACATACATTTTTTAATTTCATTTTTTAATTTCATTTTTTATCATTTCCAAGTACTTGGTGCTTTTACACACCTTTCAAACCACCAGAATGTTTCGGTCTCACAAGCAAATGTGACCCCAAATGTAAAATACATCCTTACCTCACAATTTGGCTCTTAGGTTCATATTTTCCATCTACTTCAGACCCTTCTTTAGCTACCTCCCAAAACACACTCTAGTTCAAATCCCATTATAACTAACTATGAGCATACTTACAATTATGTCTTACACATATAACAGAGCAGATTTGACCAAGGCACGACTAGGAAATAAAGCTTCTATTAAAGTCAATATATTATTAATAAATATCCTTTGTTGTTCTTTGTCAGCTCTAAGAGAAGCCAATATTCTAACCTAAGCTAAGCTAAACACTGCTCCATGAAGCAGTGTCACCACACTAAATTAAAATCTGCTAAAAGGATATGCCTGCTAGGAGGAATTGCCATTCTTTATCAATAAGACTTTGCATTTTATAGGTTTCTAGTTTATGTTTAGTCTAAATACTTAGAGGCTCTACCCTTTAATTTTATGTATACATTGATTCTACTGTGTCTCACCGCACCCAATGAGCATGTTTGGTTCTTTGTCAATAGAAACTAATGATTAAATGAAGAAAGGTAATCAGATTGAAATAAAGATAAGAGATATTTCTTTTATACCAGACTGGAATACAATATTGTCAATGCCTTTATCTGTGAAAGAAAAGTTAGATCCAGTCTCTTGTATCTTGTTTGATACCAACAGGCAAGGCCTTCAGGCAAGCATTTCTTCAAAGGCAATGCAAAGGTATTCACAGATGTACTATTCAATTTGTGAGACAAGACAATGTTTTACTTCATGTACAAATGCTCATTATACATAAAGGAAAGCAATCACATCCTGTCCTTCTTTCTGTGAATGATAACTATTTTTAGTGCTGAAAATCCTTGAGAAATACACTGCAGCAGAACAGAAGGAGCTTTTCCCACTTTAACAGAGCTTTCATGTATATCTTCAAAAAATATGGAAAGTATGGAAACATAATTTTTTTTGGAATGTGAGTAAGAGAACACAGAGACTTTGGATGTTTTCACTAGGGAATAAGTAAGCAAACTAAAAGAATGCAGAAACAGACATCATTACTCTTTTTTCCCCTCTTTATGGCTGACAAATTTGTATTGCAGATATTAACAAAATTCCCCATTGAATCACATTGAAGACTGTGATTAAAATATGGCTCACAATTTTTGGTACAAAGTGAGCTCCTCTGTGATGTATCTTAACCAACACCAAAAATGCCATGCATCTTGCATTAGCACAAAACAACCATAAAAGAAATAGAGTATGTACATACATTAGACAAAGAGAGAATTTTTTTTAACAAAGTGTTGTTATTATTATACTGTGCTTTCAACCTAGTTCTCAACATAAACTGTTTGTATAGTGGAAGAAATACATATTCATTATAAATGGTGTCGACAAAATTTATAGAAACAAATCTCTGTATTTTTTTCCCTCTCATTTCAGAGCTAAGTGACTATTGTACCCTTACTCTTGAGCATAATGAAAGTTTACTGAATTATTAGTAGTTTGGATTGCAGATTGATTTAGTGGAAATCATTAATTACATTATGAAATCAAAAGTATGTGAAAGAAAATTGTGTAGAAGAAGGAATTAAATCACTGTGACAGTTGAACTCTTAAAAGACAAGGCACAAAATGTGCTTGTACTGCTTTTCAGTGAATTTCAAATGGTAATTTTTTCAAAAGTTCAATCCAGTTTGTTTATTTTAAAACCAAGCAAACATAATCTGCAGACACAAATTTTTTTAAGTCTTCTGTTCATCCCCTGACATATTGGGCTGAAAGTCTAAGTCTGTAGTGAGAAAAATGGGAATGCAAACCTTGGAATTATCTTGACAATGCCTTCAGGTTGGAAATAACTATCACTGTGGATCCATTTCATCTGTACCTGGTCCTTTAAATTGACCAGACTCATAACTAACCCTCACATATTCCAAATCACAAAATAAAATATTTATCTTTTCTTGACTCCCTAGTGATGTGCCCCTCTATCTACCTTCACCAAAACCTCATTTTCAGGATACCAAAATGAGAAATCTTCAGACTAGATGTACAGCTTAATACTTTCTTTTCTCACAAGAAGTGCTGAAATTTCTAACAGGATTTGTGAAGTATTCCTGCAAGTGGTAACAATATTGCCAGCAACCTTATCTTCTCCCCAGGGAGTGTTGATATCTACTGGTAACCGAGACAGTGATAACCATGAAAATAAATAATGTGTTTGAATCTTAAACTTACCAGACCCTGGTTAGCACTGCCACGGCTAACCATTCTCTTACCTTAGTGTTTGAGTAGCCGTCCTGAAAATGGAAGAGACTCAACTGTAAATGATTTCACCATTTCAGTGAAAAGGAATCACATTTGTGCCTAGTCCATTTGGAATTCCATCTGGCTAAGGACATCAAGAATAAAAGGAAGGGCCTCTTCAAATGTATCAATAACAAAAGGAATATAGTGGGGAATATGTAGGCCCACCATTGAATGGAACAGGCACCCTTGCAACAGAGGCTGCAGATAAGACTAAGAATGCCTTCCTTGCTTCAATATTCACTATAAAGGCTGGCATCAGGAACACCTGACCCAGGAGACCAGGAAGAAGGCCTGAAAAAAAGAATACTTCCCCTTGATTGAGGAAGATCAGGTTAGAAACATTTAGTCAAGCTTAAAATTCACAAGTCTGTGGGCCCTGAAGGGATGCACCCACGAATGCTGAGGGAATAGATGGACATTATTGCTATTCCACTCTCAATCATCCTTGAGAGGGCATGGCAGTCAGGAGAGATTCCTCAGGACTAGAAGAAAGAAAATGTCACCACAATCTTTAAAAAAGTACAATCTTCCAGAAAAATTAATTTAGTCTTTTCTCTAATAAAAATATCAGAATTAATCTATTTGTTTTCCATATTTACATAACATTTCCCATTTTTTTATTATTAGTCTGTGGTCACTCAAAATGAAAAGTAGCATCTCTTCACGTCCCTCTTTAGGTGATTTTTTATTTTTTTATTCACTGCATGAATTCTTGCTCATGGCATGGACATGTGCACTCTTTCCTGGGTAAAAATCTGGCTGGATGGCCAGGCCCTGAGAGTGGTGGTGAATGGACACACATCCAGCTGGCAGACAGTCACCAGTGGGGTTCCCCAGGGTCAGTGCTGGGGTTAGTCCTTCTTGTCCTGTCTGGATGAGGGGATCAAGTGAATCCTCAAACAGTTTGCAGGTGACACCATGTTGGGTGGAAGTGTTGATTTGTCTGAGGGTATGAAGGCTCTGCAAAGGGATCTCAACAGGATGGATCGATGTTGCAAGGCCAGTGGAATGAGATTCAGCAAGACCTAATATCAGGTCCTGCCCTTGAATCACAACAACCTTACAGAGCACTACAGACTTGGGGCTGGAAAGCTGCCACTGCTCAGTAGCTGAACATGAGCCAACCATGCCATGGTGGCCAAGGAGCAGTGGCCCCTGGCCTACATGAGGAACAGTGTGGCCAATAGGACCAGGGCAGTGACCTTCCCCCATTTTCAGAACTGGTGAGTCTGCACCTCAAACCCCGTGTCCAGTTCTGGACCTCTCACTGCAGAAAGGACATTGAGGGGCAGGAGTGTGTGCAGAAGGGCAACAGACCTGAGGAAGGGTACGGATCATATGTCTGGTAAGGTGCAACTCAGAGAGCTGGGGATGTTCAGCCTAGAGTCCACTCAGAATGGACTTTAGCACTGTCCAAAACCCCTTGACAGTCTACAGTAAGCTGTAGACAGGTGAGAATTGATCTCTTCTCCCAGGCAGCAAATGATGGGGAAAGAGGACAGTGTCAAGTTGTTCCCCAGGATTAGATATTACAAAAAATTTCTTCACCGAAAGGGTCATCAAGTACATCAAATAGACTTCACATGCTGTTCAGAGAAGTAGTTGAGTCACCAACCCAGGAAGAATTTAAAGGCTTGTAGATGTGATGCTTATGGACATGGCTTAGTGGTGGACTTGGCAGTGCTAGATTAACGTGTACTCAATGATCTTAAGGATTTTTCTAACCTAAATGAACCTCTGTGATTTCCGATTCTGACATAAATTTGTAACGAAACATATTCTTATTAAATATCCATCATGATCTGTGTTACAATTCAGGTCATTTTAAGGTCTCTAATTGACATGACTTCAGTGTGACAGAATGACAGTTACCTATAACAGAAATTATTTCATATTGCCTAATGTAAGATAACAAAAGGAAGGCTCCAGGGTTTCTTAAACCTCTCTCTGGATAAAAGCAGTTTTCCCTTATATCACAAACGAGGACATTTGGAATATATTAAGTATGAAGCCTCCAAATATTTGTGTAAGACTGCCACCTCTTACTCATTACGTGGACTGCTAGAGATATAAAAGTATATGTGAACATCTTGAAGCACACAAAATAATAAAAAAATTGAAAAAATATAAGCATATGTTTGATATATTTGCAGTACATATTAGATGCTTTAAGCATCGGAATAAAAAATACAGATGAGTTGACCATATGGTTTCACTAGGGCAAACACACACAAATAAAAACCTAGTTCTTAGATGTCTTTCTGAGGACAATATTTTAATACAGATAAAAAATAGCTAAGGGTTAAGGGACATTGCAGGCATACAGGGGTATTTCTGCGGTGGTATATAGGGAGATGCCAGCTGTAAAACCAGGGATCTCATTGGCATAACAGTAGGTAAGGATTTGTCCTACATGCTGATAAATTGATAATATCATAGCACACATAATCCAAAAAAAATAAATTATTTCTCATCCATGACTAAATATGGGTCTGGAACCAAGACAGCGAGACAGCACAAAATAATCCCAAAGTATAACTGCAGAGTCCAACTCAGTATGACTGGCAAATCCATAGAATAATGCACTATTTCAGCAAATCCCATCATCCAAAATAAACATTTGAATATGGCATCAATTTATGACTAACAGATCAGAGTTTTTGCAATACTGCCAATCCAATCTTCCAAATCATTAAAAAAAAAAAAAAGACTCACAAGACCAGCCAGAGTTAGTGAGAAATGGTCAGTGAGATAAGAAAAGAATCAATCATGGCAAATATCTCTGACCAGCAGAAGCCCTATGAGTCATAGATATATTATTAGATAGGAGAATTTTTCTCAGTTTCTAATATTATTTCCTGCATTTTGAGATTTGGTCACATACATTGCTTATTACTTTTTATATAAAAATAAAAATTGAGAGTTTTGTGCAAAAAGCAGTTTGGCAAACTGTATTTTATAGTGGAAGGTGCAGAGAGGATAGAAAAGGAGATCTCAAAGGTCAATGCTTTAAGTAACTTTCACTGCTCAATATATTATGTTTTCTTTTATACTTTTTGCTTATTTTTTTTTCCCAGCATTTTTTCCTATATATTGATAGCAACCAAGTAGTTTGTCCTTTTCCTCAGCCAGATCAGTTGGGCAAATACTCTGGCATCATGTTTAAATGAGTTCACCCTTTATGGGCAAAGAAAAGCTTCTGCTCACATATGAGAGACAAAAAATGAACATTGCCTTTTGTAAATAACTCTTTCAATATGCCAGTTATTTTTATTTCATAACATCTGTAGCCAGTGTTTAAAATATTTTGGTCTTTAATCAGTACATCATAGAGGCAATTGCTGAATTTTAAAAATTAGTATAAACCTTCATTATTTTCAAATAATATGTTTATGTTTTGTTTCATTAGCAGAACAGAACTAAGAGTCTTGCTATCTGTTAAACACGACCAACACTGCATGTTGATCAAGTCTGTGTGTGCAAATTTAGGTACATACCTTCAGATGTAAACATAGGTAAAAAATGTGCTGATATATTTTTTTTTATCTGGATTAAGTACCTTTTTATTAGAATAACCTATTTCAAGAGGAAATTTTTTGGAGAATAAAACCTTAGAAGGTTTTACTTGATTTTCTAGTTTGTAGCAAAATCAGAGTATTTATACTTCCTAATGTGAGTTTTCATTTCAACTGAACAAACCCTGTAATGTTGAGGAATTAACAAAAGTCATGGTATTTGCAATGGGACCAAAGGAAAAAAGCAAAAGCTCCCACTGCAGCTTTTGAAATTAGAGAAACTGTCAGACAAGCAGTGGAAGTAGGATTAACATCAGCAAACAGTTGTTTTTAGTTGACCTTTCCATCACTGATGACACTAAAATATTAATTCCGTTTAGCAACTGACTGACTAGTTGTACACAAGATGTTGAGGACATACCAGAATTGTTGATGAAAACCCAGTTTAAGCTTCTGGAAATATATTCTAACATTTACAGCTTTTCTCCACAGGCAACAGTTAATATGAACAATAATAACTGTTCTCTGTGGAGAGTTGTAATAACAATAATGTCCAAATAACAATAATGCCAAAGCCTGGCAACAATGAAGATGAGAAGTGTTTGGAAATATTTTCATCTATTACAGAATTTCTTATCAAAATCTGTCAGACTGGTCAGTGTTGGGTGACACAAAATAACGAAGAAGCTGAGCTGATATTGTGAGCAAATGTACTCGGAACAGTAAACAGTAAACAAAAAACCAAGGAATCTGTTTATTCAGCCAGGTTCAAGAAAGTCAAGCAAACAAGGCACAAGATAGTGATATATATCACTATCTAATCACTTCAGGTTTCAAAACCAGTTGGTAATATTTGTGTTTGTGCTAAAAATCTCAAAATCATCTATTTTCTGCTGTTGAAACAACCAATGCAGCCATCATATTGCATAGTTGGCTCCACTGATTCTAAGGTAGTACCTGGGATTCACATAGTAGTTGAGGAACAAAATCAGTAAATAATTGCCAATTTCCTTCATCCAATATTGTCATTTGTTCAGAATGTAATTTACCAATAATTCTCAAAGCATTTTATAAATGTGAAGCTAATCTTCACAGTATTGTTATTAATAGTTCAAAGGATTATTTGTACTCTTCAGTTCAAAAAACACTACGCACATGCCCTTGCCTGATCTTGTATCTACTCTCTTAGCAAATGCAAATGTCAGAAAATGAATAGGTGTTTCTGCTAAGAGAATCACTTGTTTCTTATTCTATATATTTAAATTTGTTTTAATCATCAGCACTTCATATATAACACATCCTTTATCCCTCCCCACTGCACACACACTCTAAATTTAATTAAAATAACTGAAATGGAACTACAGATAATTTGTTTTTTAAATAGACTGCCACATGCACCATTTACATAAAACCCATTAGTTTGCATTAAATACAAATTAGCTGCTGATATGAGTTAAATCACATATAAATAGTTCAGAATAGCCTCAAACCCACACATTTTAATTAATATAACAGTTAACCAGATTTATCAGTAAGGTAATCAAGACTCTCACTCATTCATTCTTCAGTACAAGAGGCCAGAGAATGAAGGGTTGTCCTGTAACACTGTTATTTTACCAACCAAATAAAGGCACAAAGAAGGTAGGAGAAATGCACCAATTCATGCATTTGTAACAAATATACTGCCTTAAAATGATTCTGCAACTGCCATATGAAAGGCAATAAGAACAAAATCTGCATTGTGAGAAGAAAATGAAGATGCTGAAAAAGTTTTAAGTCTTGAACTTCTAGCTTTTGCAGAAAATTTGGGATATCATAAAAGAACTGTGAAGACACTCTTTTCTCCTACCTTCTGAACATAAAAGCAAAATATAATATGACAAAAGAAGGATTTAAGACACTTCTTAAAAAATTGTCATAGGATGAAATTACTCATTCAAAACGCCAGGCTCTGATATTTCTCTCCAACAGCTAGAAATACCAGCAAAATAGTGTCATTCCTCGGTAACATTTCCTCATCTTCCAAAATGGTTGTAACAACACTTTATCTACATGTGAGTTCTGCAATTAGTCAGCTTGCTGAAACAGAGCAAAACATTGCCAAAAGCTCATCTTAATGACACCGAGGTAGTAAATGTTTTCCCAAGTTTGTACCTACACCGGTCCGTAAAGGACATTTCGGCATATACTTCAGGAATTTTAAAATTGCAACACATTTTGAGAAAGCATATATGTAAATACAACAAAGTGGTATCCCTAAGCTCTTTACAGAAATTCAAAATTCACAAGATTAGAGGGCTCTTTAAACGGTGGTGTTTAACAAATCAAAGAAACAGCACCCCCTGGAAAGCAAAACGACGAATTCAGTACCACTGTAATGAAAGAAAAAGGCAAAACAAAAAAGGTAGTTATATAGTCAGGCTACATTCTTTGGCAGAATGGAAAGCAATTGAAGTAGCACTAATGTAGGAATTATACAGTCATTACAGGCTTTGGACAAGTTGGATTATCAGATGTTGCAAATGATTCACTTTGTTTTGCTGCTATGGTTACACAAGGGCATAGACAATACTGAAGGACTGGACATCCAGTTTAATATCAAATGTAAGAAGCTGAGCGACATCATCACTCTATGAAAAAGCTAGGTCTGTTACACTATCTTGCAAGGTCAAGCCCTATTTGTGCAAAAAATTGAGCTGCAATTAGTCTTCCATCTAGACAGTAGAAAAGTTCATTCTGAATAAATGCCATAGCATTAAATCTGCTTTTTGAGTTGCTTAATATTTTTAGTATATGGTCCTTAACTTGCATTTTTTAAAAAAGTAAAGATAATTTTTTATCAATTCCAAATAAAGGTGTATCCAATACACAGGAGTTTGACATAAACATCAAAACTAAAATGCCCTAACTAAAATGCCCTAACTGATTGTAGAATTCAACATGGTATATAAGTATTTATTTTTAACAGAAGGAGAATTCAATCTGATGTTTCTAATTTGGCATGCATATACACTCAAAGTAATTCCATTCTGTTCTGTCAGGAAGAACAGAGCATAATTAGCAAAGAATTAGTCATCCTAGATTCACTGATTCATCTTAGCAGTGTTTTACATAAAGTATTAATATACAGTGCATAATATGTTATGTGTCTTAATTTTAAAATGATTTAGGAAATTTAAATGCAAGCAAGGTTCTCTAATGTATTACAACTGACGCTCATATTCCAAAGAAATGCTCAAAGATTACAATCAAAAACAATTATTAGATATAAGTAAAAATTAGGAAAATATGCTACATTATAGCATCTTTGAAAAGAAAGAGGAACATTCATTATTCATATTAAAACAAAAAAATATATTTAGTACCACATCTGTTTAACAAGGATGTTCACTCATACATTTTGCTACCCAAGGCAATGGAACAGTCTTAATTCTATTTGCATCTCTCCAGAGAGGTAACTACGCATAAAGACTGAGTAATTTTACCCACTGAATATCAGTGAAATAAACAGTGATATAACAGCTATTTTGCTTCTTAAAAGCCAGTATTTGCAGTAAATTATTCATTGTAAGAAACAGCAGGATAGGCTATGTCAGTTACAGCAGTGTCATATTGTGTCTGTTCCAAGATACAACATACTAAAATAGGTGTGATGTATCACAACAAAAGGTGAAACATGAATAGACAAGTAACCCCCATAATACCCAAATATTTTCAAGAAGCCCAGTAATTTAATGTAGGAACATAAATGAAGAAAAATCTAACCTTTTTCAAAAACTGCAATCACTAATCAAAGATCCAAGCCTTGAAAACTTTTAAGTACAACTAATCAGAGAAGATTTGTGAGCACATCATTACTCAGGTCTAGGATCAAGTTAACTGGAAAACATTTTCAACTGCTTTGCTGTATTTCAACAAATAAATGTTTTCTCTCCAAATCTAAAAGCTCAACAAAAATTATTATATGCTATGGCAAGATGCTTACATAAAATTGTTTCAGATTGATTATTTTCTATAATCTAAAGTCCTGTGAAACTCTTAAAAGCAGGTATTTCCTATAAGGCTACATGGTCCTGTAATTAAGTAATAAGTATTCTGACTTCTATTTTAAAAATTTGATTTGGGCTAAATTCAAAACAGCCCAAATCTAAAACATTCTAAAACACCTCAAATTAGTTTCTGAAATTCAGAGGTTTTGTCAAAATAGAACTTCTAACAGTTATTTCTTTTCCTCCCCATCCTTTTTTTGTTATTTCATTGATTTTCCTAGAATATGGTAAGACAGGCTTCTCAAAGACAATGAAAAGAAACAGAGAGGTTACTTCACACCAGCACTGACTCGAGGCCTTTCTATTTATACAGGCAGCATTGAAGTTATATTTTAGTCAAATCTAGTTTCATTAAATGACATTGTAGATACAGTTTGCTCAGTTTTGAACAGCAGTTGCAGAGTAATTAGAGCCACAATGAAATAGTGGGCATATTTTATTAATCAAATTCCAGTATCAAGCTGGCTGCTGTAATAATGGGAGCAATTATTGACTGATTAACTGTTCAGCTGGAAACTGACCCTATCTGAATCCTGTCTTTCCAAAAGAAACCTCAAAATAATATTTTGAGGCACAGACCTCAAAATAACTTCTTTCTAGTACTTCCATGACATAGAGCCATGCAAGGTACTATAAAATGTGAGGCATTAAATTTTCCAAATAAAGAACAAAAGAATGTAAAAATGTCAGAACTTCAAAATATAAGTCAATAAAAAAGTCTGCTGTGAACTGAAAATGCAAGATTTACCCTCTAATAGTCATGAAACTTTGTGATAAACATTGAGAATTTGCCAAGGATGTAACTGTGTGTGTAACTCCTACCAATGTGAAAATATTTATGTCTTCTGTTTAGAATCTAAAGAGATCTTCATGAATTATAAGTTTCCACAGGTACCCATGGAGAGGTTAAAGCCAATTAAAAATTTGTGTGATTCTCACAATACTGAGGTGACAATACGCCCAGCGGTTGATGGTCTTTGTGTCATGTACAAAGTCCTATTATTTCCTCTTAATTAAGGAAGCAGTGCAAAGCAAAATAACGACCACAACAACAAAGAGAGGAGAGGGTGAGAGGTTTTTTCCCTCCTGGATTTCCTGAAAAAGGAATATGAGATTCTTGTTGACTTTGAATAGCTTCCCTCCCAAGACTTTCATTCTGAACTGGCAGTTTTCTGTATTGCTTCTGAGTTGATCAGGGAAGGACCTAAAAACCATATTCAAGCAGAAATTCATTCTGTCATCTAAATCTCATGGCTGCAGCAGCAGACCAGAAATGCTACAGAAGCAATAGCTCCTTCAGAAATACCTGGGATACATGGAGCACATCAGGAGAGCAGAGTACAGAAGAGCTTTGTAGTAGTAAGCACTGTAACAGAAAAAATCAAAACCACCAAGAACAACAAGACCATGTTGTGAAAAATATTGCCAGTATTATCAGCTGCTACAGGAAAGTATCCTTCCACTTCTGCTACTGGGAATAAGTATCTTATATCCAAGTGTAGATTGACAATGAAGTATCCCATTCTATGTCAATAATGAGGATTATTGTTTAAGTAAATTTGGGTATTCAAATAAATAAAGTGTCCAGTGAGACTACTAATGATATTGGTGCTTAGATTATGATTATTAGAAGCCTGTTTTGACTTCCCACCAAGGTACATCTGTTAAATCCTTGTTCCTAGCACAGAAGCTGATTTGTACAAACGTGACATAATAGTTCTATTTTGAATTATTTCTGTTCTTTTCTTTCCACCCCAAAAATAAGGGCAAGAATGTATTTTTTTTTAAGCCGAAGAATACACCCCAGCATAAAATTCTCTGGCAAAAGATTAATAAATGGTAAATTCATTACCTAAACTTGTGGTTTCATGGTCAACTGAAATCTATCTAAATTTATGGTCTCTATTTATCCCTGCCCACAGCTCAGTAGAGGTTTCAGGATATTCTTAGGATCATTATGTAGGATTTGTGATGTTGATTCGTGGCTGGATTTGAAGGTTTAAGAGGAGATTTTTTTAACAAATAAGGAATTACTGTGGTTGACAGGGATTATCTCTAAGGGTATCTTTGCTAATAGAAAAGCAGAACTCTGCACTATTGTCAAAAAAACTAAAATAGTATTTTCAGGCAGAAAACTACATCTACATTTAGAATCACTAAGCTGGATTGCCAGACTTTGCATATATTCATATAGACTGTTGCTTCATACATTAAACTTGGGATGAAAAATTAAAGTAGAAGTTGACAATGAGGCTATGTATTCTTATGGATTTAATTACTTTAAGTAACATCGGACCAATTGAAGAGAATGGGATCACAAAGGAGACAGTGTCCAGGAGACCTTTCACAAGGATTTCACAGCAGAAGCAGTTTGTGTAGATTTTTGTTTCATTTAATTTCCTTCTACAATATCCAGACTTCTGTGTCCAAGTTTTTAAAAAGACCTGTATTTAAACGACATTATTTGAAGGAGGACTGATTCTCCTTGGGCTGTTTTGAAATCCATTTTACATTTCTCTACAATAAGAATTGGAATGGTTAGTGGTTTTTGAAATTTAATTTGCATTCATACCGGTTTCAGATGTTTTGCAACTTGATCTAATAACATGTATTGGCTTGGAAAATTTGAACATTTCCTTTACTAGGGACTGTGAATGAATGAATGACTTCTCCCTTCACAGCAATCCTGGGGATTATGTTAGTGATTTTGATTTGTCAGGAATTCACCCTGAATTTCCATACATTCATGAAAAATGGACTCTTAAAATACTAAACACATCACCAAGTTATTGGATTGGACAAAGACAACAAACTATGGCCTGAAAGAAATGCATAGCTACTCACCTGTCCAGAGTCCAGGGCATCTTTCCCAAGGGAGGCTGAGAACCACTGAACTCAGGTGGAGCTTTCTATGTTAAAAGCCATCCTAAAAACCTTGAAAAACTGTCCTGATGTTTGGACTGAAGCTCACCCCCCACCCTGCAGGAACATTATCCTGTTACAATCCTGGCTGTCAACCAGCAAATGAAAAAAGAACTGAAAACTCTTCCTTATTTAAATAGCCGAATTCTCAATAACTCGTTGGTACAATTTTTATCTAAAACAGTTTTCAGGGAAAGCAGCTGTTCTCTTGATGTTCCTCCTTTTATAAACCCACATATCCAGCCCACATAGGTTGTGAAACATATACAGCATTTGGTATGGTGAAGCAAGAAGTTGTTCTTAGTTCCACTGTGCTCTTCAGCAATATGGACCAGGGGAGTAGAGTAGTGAAGGCTGTTTGGTTAAAGAGGTTAATTAAACCAACTGAAATTTGAAGCATTGTACAAGATAATAAGCTGGGACACTGAAAATAAATGCAGAGTAATTATTTCAATATCAGGGGGAAAAAGTGAAAGGGATAATCAAGTTACATTTAAAATCAAGAATTTTCAAGAAAAAATATTAAATTGACTCACTGAATAATGTGGAATGTTTTCCTCCGTCTATAAAATGCAATTATTGTATCATATGAATCAAGAAATTTACTTTTCTGTGAACTTCTCGGTGAAGTCAGACAGACAACTCTTTTAACTACTGACCTTACACGTGAACAGTATTCCACTGTATCCTTAATAGGTTAGATAAATATAATAATTATATTCTAAATTCATTCTACTGCTACTCAGTAATTGTTACATCACAAAAAAAAATTTACAGATTTCTTACCAGAATACTGCCATGTGGTCCCTTAAAATACAAATTCAGATTGTTCCTTAACTGTAGTTTTAATCAGCAGTGTACATTTATATTCAACCTCTGTCATGAGAAACACCAAAAGAAAGTTTTCTAGGTGACAGTTAATTAGAAATGTGCCTCCTTAAGTATAGCAATAATTCCATTTCTGATGCAATCTTTGGTCTTGCTAAAGGCTTTTATATCAAACTAAAAATAATGCTAAAGCCTTTTCTCCTTTTAAAAAATATTTTTTTCTAAAGTTACTTAGAATTCATAAAGGTAATAACTACTTTTTCATTATATTTTAAAATTGCCTTTTGCATTTTAGCTGAAGCTCTTTTTAAATCTGCATTTCTCATCTATTTTTTTTAGTAAAACCTAAAACTATACAGTTTGTAGAATATCCAACTTGTAAAGTGAGGCAATAGTCTTCCGTTTTAGGTTTTTTTTTAATCTCTTTACGAGGAACCATAAAAAATAATTACATCAGTCTCATATGGCATGATACACACAAGTAAATTTCACTGGGTTTAGTTTTTCAGATCATAACACAGATTTTTGTGAAGAAACGAGAAGCTGTTTAAATAAAGGCACGCAAAGTCTGATACTTCTTTCACGCTACTGTAAATGAGGAATAATGTTAATGAAGGAACAACTGAAAGTCCAACAAATGTGTTGTGGTAGAATGGAATTTACTATTTTTGTCTCCTTTTTTGTCTAGCTATCAATATTCACATTCTTGTTTGACACACTTTAATCTGATCAATCTCATACACATTATAACAGTATTGAGGTATAGAAATTATCTTCTTTACCAGAATAAATATTATTAAAACTTTAAAAAATCAACTGTAAATAAAATGCATAGCTTGATAAAAAATATTTGCTTATAAAAGTATTTCAGCATTTCCTTATCACAAATAAGGAATAAAAGGCTTAAAATAAGGAGTGTCTCCTTGATATAATGCCATAATCTTAAAATTGTACCATCATCTAACCACACATCTCTAAATTTCCATATTTTCCATACTAGCAAGATAAATCTTTACTAAAGTTGCATCTTCCCAGGATAAATAGAAATTTTTCTATATTCATCCAGGTTTTAGAATTTTCCTTACAATGTGCATTTTTATGCAACAGCTCTAGGTTCTTTAGTTCTGTAATGTACAGGCCTGAACAAATCTCTGTTTGGGATTGTCTTTTTAATTCACACTCTTTTAAGTATAGATTATCTCTACCTCCATGTTTAGACATTGATTTCAACAGCTTCAATTTTTTTCTTTTAGCCCATCCATTAGAATAAATGCAAGTTCCAGAGCTCAAAGCATTCCCAGGTGTTAATAGTGTGCACACAACCACAATGCCTGAAGATAGTCCACTAATAAATAACTTGTAAATACATCTATGATCCAGAATCATGTACATACCAATATCTCTTATCCAGTTCACAGAAAACTGTTCTTGCATTTGGTCAGTTACTACTGATGAGGAAAGCTATTGCAATTTACTACTATCTTTCTGCACAACTACTTTGAGATTATAATATTTTGGTGAATAAAATATATTTTGTTTTGAAGAAACTCACTTGGGTTTTGTAATTTATATTTTTCTGAACACTTTATGTTCCTTATGAAATTATGTTACAAATTCCCATTTTTTGATGTAGAGTCTGCTAAAACTGTAAACAATTTTTGTCTGTTTCAGGTATTGGCATTAATGAAGTTTATATTTAATTTAAATGGGTTAAACTGGAGTTTTCCTAATGTTGCCATATTAGGAAAAATATTTGACATGGCCACATATAGATAAAGAAGCTTCCCCATCTTTCTCATGCTAGAGTAAGGAGATATTCAAACAGATAATTGCAGTTTCTTACTTGCATTAGTCTGTTGTAATTTTCTCCAAGCATCAGAGAAGTGACCACTACTGAGGGAGGGTTTGACCCTTTTCTTTGGGGCAAGGAATTTGTGCCTTCACTTTTGAAAGACAGCAGAAACTGCAGACTTCAGCCTCTGGTTCCTTCACTGGCTTTTCTACCCATTTCCCCAGCAGAAGATCCAGATCTTTTCCTCCCCATTGTGAAAACCTTAGTGCCACTCTGTTTTGCACATTTCCTTTTGCTAACCCTTCACTTGGCAAATCCTAAAATATTTTGATATGTTATGTGTCCATTTATAAGCAGAAAGTATGAATCTCCTCTCCTCTCTTTGTCAAAATGTGCTCTGCTGGTCCACCAAATTTCCTGTATAACTATAGCCCAACATCTCATAATACTAACCTTGTAAGTGTAAGCTGAATAATATATAAGGTATAACTCCTGTCAGGACATTTCAAGAATATGCCATATCATATCTTATTAATGATATTAAGCAAAAAAGCTTCCAGGCATTTCAGAATTTGTCAGCAGAAACTTGTTTTTATTTATTCAATACTGACAAAATGTAAACAGAAACTTCTATGCTAAGTTTTTATATGAGCTATAAACCCAGTCTTGTAGTTACTAATGAGGTTGCATTTGTTTTATCCCTGATGGCCTAGCCTAAATTTCAGTTATACGAGTTTCATTTAAATTCCTTTTTTTTTGTCAGGTTAGCTCACCAATTTAGTGTGAAATATTTAATCTCACCTCTTCTTTAAATTGCTATGAAATGCCCTGTATTTCTTTAATAATCTTTATGTGCTGTGCAGGACTGGCTATTTTGCCACAATCTTCTACCAGCCTCATTACAACCAACAAAATCACCTGATTATGGGACACAAAGAGGATTCCATGAGGGAAAAGCCTTGAGCAGCCAGCCACTACAATGCATCCCTCTCACTGTGATATCTGGCCTCTTGAACAGGTCATGCCTTGGAGGCATTTGTCGCTGTCGAGGCGGTCACGACATAAAGCAGAGACCACAAGCAGTCTCAGTTGGCAACACTTTATTATTGAATATGGCTGATTTTTATACACTTTCTAATTGTTTATCTTTCTTCTATCTTTACTATTGGCTACAATAAATCAACATAATACTATTGGTGAGAAGTTATGGTGACTTAATTAACTTTCTAAAAATGTTTCATCTAGCTGCAAAGTTCTTCTATCTTTCTTCTCTTGGTCTCTTTGGCTACAGCCTTGGAGAGAGCTCTTTATCAGTTTCTTCTTACTTCTCAGCTTCTTCTCGCTCCTTTAGCTAACAGGCCCGCTGTTAGCCCCTTCCACAGGCATTGACTTCAAGAGCAGAGCAACATTTGGGATCAGTCTATCCCTACCTACATTGATATCTTTAAGATGGATGACACTTGCACCTGCACAGCTACATGTACTTACATCAGCTTTCAAGGTTTTGTCTGAATATGTCTATCCACAATGCTCCAGGCTCATAGTCTTTTCGAGTCATGTCATATTTTTCATCAATTGCCAATCCTGACTCCATATCAACATATATGACATTTTTTTAAATTTTAGCTAGCTATTTAAATTAGAAAAGCATTGCCCTTCTTTTCAACTACCTATTAGAGGAGCTTTTGTCATAAGACAATTTGAGAATATTTTTAGAAAGTTCATTTTATCAGCCAGTTCTCTATTTATAAGTGTTCATAGAATCATTGAACGTTTTGAGATGGATGCAACATTAAAGATCATCAATTTCCAACCCTCTGCCAAGGACAGGACACTTTCCACTAGACCAGATGACTCAAAGCCCCATCCATCCTGGCCTTCCAGGATTGTTCTCCTGATAGCTTGTAGTGAGATTCCTGTTTACACTCCTCTCTATCCTCAGGATCTTTAACTCCACTGTTTCATGGTCAATGAACTCACAATCAACCTGCAGCTTTATATTCCTGTGTTGGCTTTGCATGGCCTGGTTTTTGGTAGGAGGGGCTCCACAGAGGTGACTTTGAGAAGCTGCGAGAAGCTTCTACCATGTCTGGCAGAGCCAATCCCTGATGACTCTGAACATGGACATGCTGCTGTCCAAAGTCAGGCCAATTAGAGATGTGAGATGTTGATAACATCTCTATGATAACATATTTAAGAAGAAAATAAAAAAAAAAGTGGGGCATGTGCAGTTTTTTCAAGCCAGCAAAGAGGAGAAGGTGAGAACATGTGAGGGAAAACAACATGGAGACATCAAGGTCAGTGGAGAAGGAGGGGGAGGAAGTGCTCCAGGCATTGGAGCCGAGATTCCTCTGCAGGCTGTGATGAAGACCATGGTGAAGCAGCTGTGCCCCTGCAGCCCATGGGTGCACAGGGAATGCAGAGATCCACCTGCAGCCCATGGGGGAGGTGCCCATGCTGGAGCGGATGGATGCCTGGAGGAGGCTGTGATCCAGTGAGAGACCCAGTGGAGAGAGGGCCCTTGCTTCCAGGCTGGAGCAGCCTGGCCTTGGAGGACTGCACCCCGTGGGAAAGGGTGACCCATGCCACAGCAACTTTGGGAGGAGTGTCTGCCCAGAGGAGGAACTCATGTTACAGCAGTTTTAGAAGAACTGCTACTCATGAGAGTGGACCCACATTACAGAAGTTCATGGGGAGCTGTCTCCTATGGGAGGGACCCCATGGCCTCCCAGGGGAAGGACTCCTCTCCTGGAGGAGCAGAAGAATACCTTGGGTGATGGACTGACCAAAACCCCCACACCCTGTCTCCCTGTGCTGTTGGAGGGAAGGAGGGAGGGGCTGGGGGTAAAAAGGTGTTTTAAGGGCTTATTTTACATCTCATTATCCTCCTCTGACCCTGTTACTAATAAATTCACTCTGTACCTCTAAGCTGAACTTGTTTTGCCCCTGGAGTGTTTTCTCCTAGTCCTTATCTCACCTCATGAACCCTTTGTTAAATTTTTCTCTTCTCAATCCAGCTGTGCCAGGGGAGGGTGAACGAGTGGCTTTTGTGGGTGCCTGGTGTTGGGCCAGTGTCAAACCATGACAATTCCCCACCAGTCCCTGCTCCTTGTGACAACAAGGTCCAGAACAACACTTCTGCATTTCATTGATTCCTCTGAAGGCTGGCCATGGTTCCCCATGAAACAGCTATACTGATTCTCCCCCATTATTTTTATCCCAATGTCAACTAATGGTATTCTTCATCATAATTTTTTTACAAATTTCTCTGATCCTGCATGCAGACTTGATGGAGTGTTCCTTTTCCTAAATTTTGCAAGAAATCATTTGGGGTTTTTTTTTAAACAATGTGTTTGCTCATTTTTTATGCTGATAGCTGATAGATAGAACATATCCTGATTTCATAGATTTTAATGGAATTAAATGTGATGATTTTGCAAATTTTAATATCATAAGACAGCAGTTTGTTCCTCCTTCTTCTAAGGTCTTGTTCTAAATTCTCTTCTACTGACACTGCACAAAATCCTTTCCAATTCACATCCTATAATAAATGCTGCAGCATTGGAATTCCTAAATCTCCTTCAAACTAATCAGTGAAGCAAAGAATTCTCTTAACTTTAAGGTAAAAAAATTCATTAGCCATATATAGTTTCCATATTCTTTGGCAAGCTTTTTGACTCCAATGCGTTAAAAAGGATCACTAGTCTTTCTGGTTTACCAAGTTTATATAATCCTTATTGCCTGCAAACTGTAATGTTACCACTTTAGCACTTGGAAGCAATTAGCTGTTTTCGCTTTGTGCTTTAATTTATTTTAACAATTTTTTTCAAGGAGCTCCTTTTTCACAGATCAACATTATTCCATGTATCTTCTTAATTGTTTTTCACTGATGCATATTGAATTTGATTATGTGCTCTTCAAGGTCTTCATAAATGATTTAGGCATAGGAGTGAAAGTATAATGTTTGCTGATGATACTAAATTGGGAGGAGCTGTTGAGTCTCTCAAAGGTAATGAGACCCTGCAGAAACATCTCAAAAAATTAAAGGGCTGGATAACTACTAATCATATGAACTTTTAACAAATCACAAGGGGCAGGCACCACCCTCTTCTCTCTGGTGACCAACATTAGGACCCAAGGACATGGCATGAAGATGTGTCAGGAGATGTTTAGACTGGATATCAGGAAAAGTTTCTTCACCCAGAAATTGGTTGGACACTGGAACAGGCTCCCCAGAGAAGTGGTCAGCACCAAGACTGACAGAGTTCAAATTTTGGGCAATGGTCTCAGGAACATGGTGAGATTCTTGGGGTGGCTTAGGAATTCTTATGCAGGGCCAGGACTCAAACTAAATGACCCTTGTAAGAACTTTCCAGCTCAGGATATTATAAGATTCTACTACTTCATGTATTTGGAGCAGTTCTAGAACATTTCTTCATTTGTAACATTGTGAGGTGAGCCGTGTAGGTTGATCAAAACTGTTGGACTAAGTAAAAAATAACTTCTTCCATTTATGTTCACAATTTCTTTACTAGACTGTGTTAATTTGTCCAATTATGATAATTGGGACATTCTACTATTTCTGTGGCTATGGCTTCATCTTTTTTTTTTTTTGTCTCACACTGTAAATTGTTTCTGACAACTATTTGCCACCTTCAACATATGCATAGCTATAAACTTCCCATCCTATTCTGTGCAGTAAACTCAGTACTAGTCCTGCCTTTGATTTTGCTCTCTTTTTGCTTGTTGTACTTGCCTTTCTTTGTCTCTCCTGATTCCTAGTTATTTTTTAATTAAAAACAAGTTGAATGAAAGAAGGCACAGGTCTATTTGTGCTTCTTTTGTCTTCTCTTTGTAAGGAAAACACACCACTTTTCTTCTAGGATTCCCTTCATATGAGGACAAATAATTAGAAATGAATGAGTAAAATAGGCATAAAATTTTAAGTTTGCTATTTCAAATGTAAATTAATGTCTTTGAATTACACAGTTACATTGTCCTATAGCTATTATCCTATTAAGGATTTTTTGCTGACAGTTAACATGCCTCAGAATATAGCCAAGGCCATCTTATTCAGAATAATTTCTGAACTTTTTCACTGTTTGCTGAGTGACAAATTTCATTTCTCTGTTGACTCAGAGATGCAATGCATTATTTTTTAACCCCTAAGTATTAAAAATATAAAAGCAATCTCAGAGTACAACTATTTTTATGTTAAACAAAGATTCTCATCCTCATGCAAAAGATCTGTGGTTTAATTCTAAATTTTCATTTTTCCTGATTTTTTTGAAGGAGCTAACCATCAATAAAGATTATGTAGTATTTTGACTGCCTTCTTTTCTTGAGGAAATAGTCCCTGTGATAACAGATGAAATGAAAACTCAATTTACTTTACTCTAATGAATAGCAAGAGTGTAAACAATCCTCTTTTATGTAAAGAAACATGAGATAGAAGTCACAATATTTTTGTTTTTAAAAACATGGAAAGAACAATGAAGACAAAATTGAAATATTTCAAACTCAGGACTTATTTGTAAACAACATTCACTGACCTCATTATATATTTCACCCTTTGTAGTACTTCCACTGCAATATTAAAAAAACAGAAAGAGCTCCATACTCACTTGGTCATTCGGCCAATTGTTTTTTGTATACTTATGTCTAAAGCCATTCTGTGTTTCTATATTAACCTTGAGTTGCAGAGATTAGTGCCACAGCTTAACAACAGAGAAGATGATCTATATTGTAAGTGGATTTTTTCATGTACTTGTACAAATATGCTTAGATGCAGTATGAAGAGCAAGCTGTAAGTACATGACATTTTCCCAATAAATGTTTTTCATTATATTGAACCATATCTAAAACTCCTGCCTCATCAAATTTTGTAACTCTACTCCATGTGTCATTTAGGATTTGAATTCTGACAGCACCCCACTTTCCTGACAAGAACCATAACGTCTGTTACAAAATATGTTATTTTTGCATACTGATCTATTTAACCATGCGAAATACCCAATTTAAAATATATCATGTCAGAAAAAATCCTTTGAAACTTAAATGTGCTGAGAAAAAGTCTTTTACTGACATCTGTGTCCTTGAACAAGAAGAGGTAGATTGGGTCAGATATGATCAGGTATTTGTTTTCATACCTGTAGACACTTTGCATTCAGTCCTTCAGATCACACTTGGAATTTTTAAAGTTAAGTAGGAAGTGCTGCTATAAAGACCTACAAAATATTTAAAATTATGAAGACAGAAGTATATATAAATCACTTACCATCTGTATTTGTTTTGGTTCAGGGTAAATTTGGGAGAAAACTCTCAAAGGGTTTTTTTTAGAAAAGCAGATTTAATTGGCTTTTTTTAACTTGTTTGGGAGAAAATACTTTTTTGGAGAAAAGTGGAAAAAATTGTTTATTGAACAATAAAACTTAAACAATATTAAATAATAAAACTTTTTGTTGTTTAAAAAGAGATGACAAAGTCAGAAAAGTCTTTTTTCTGGGTTGTAGTTTGGCTTAGTTTTTTATTAGTTTTTTTGGCACTGGAAATGTCACAGCCCAGGCCCAGCCTGGTGGGCCACAGGTGTGAGCTGCTGGTGTTTTTTTGGGTGTTTAGTCTAGAGTAGGTTTAAACAGGTTTAAAGAAAAGGGAAAAAACCCCTACAGTTTAGGGAACTTCGCTGCTTTGGTTAGTTAAACATAACTAAAATAAAGGAGAACTTTGTTTTGTTGTCTGTTTATTTGCAGTCAACAACAGTTTAGGAGTAGGAATGTGGAGGAGTGAGTGTAGTGTTGAAAACAAATTGCACACTTCTTTTTTACTTTTTGGAACAAGTTTTAAAGGTGTAAAGCCTATTATTTAGTATGAACAGAACAAATGATTTGGGATAAAAGCAAACAAATGATTGGGGATTATATAGGTAATATAGGATGTTTTATTTTTTATTTTTATATTGTTAGTTTACTATTAAAACTAATATATATTTTAACTCTACAAACATATACATTATACATTTAATATGCAGCTGTATACAGATAATGGTAGTAACATTCAGTAAACAGTGATATTTATACATAGTTTTTACTTAACAATTAGATTTTTTTTGAGGTACACATTGTGGGGTTTTTTTTGTATTATTTACTATGTGCAACTTGGTCTTTGAGTAAAGACAGCTTTACAAATGGGTTTGTTTGTATTTTAGGCACAACTGATTTAAACTGTTTTTTTAACAAACTTTTGACATGCACTACTTGTTTTTATCTATTTTATGTAAAGGCTTAGATTTTGGGAAGGATTTTTTAAGGGGATTGAAAATATCATTATCATCATCATATATGGCAGTTTGGTTACGGGCTATTGGAGCTGGGTTTTTTTGCTGGAACTTTTTTTTGATTTTTTTTTCAATTTACGCACTTGTGCTAGAGTAGTAGTAGATTTTTCATCCCATCTTGTCATGTTTTTTCTGAAATTATGCAGGAAGAACTACAGCTCAGCTTGTGGGGTGTACTTTCTCTTCTTGTTTAAGGAATATTTGCGTTGGATATTAGAACTTCTGATTTGCATTGCTGAGATTTGGAGCAGATTTTTTTAATCTTTTTTTTAAGGATTTTCTTTTATTTTGTCTTCTAATTTTTGTGGATGTGCTTTTACTGTTGTGATTTCAGCATGTGTTGGGCTATGTACAGCATTTGTATATGCTTGGAGCTTTTTCACTATATTAAGCACAGTTTCGTACTGTATTTAAGCACTGTAATCTCACTTCATTATTGCTAAAGCAGAAGTGTATTCTTGTGGCTTAAGCATATAAATTTTTGCTGCATCACGGATGTACATGGTACTAAGTTTGGATTTATAGTGTTTACATTATTTGAGAAGACAATTTTTGTTGTTTTATTTAAGCATTGAATTTTTTGGTTTATGGTTTTTTACTGAGTTTGTTGCATATGGAGAGTGTTTGCACACAGATATTTTTGTGTTACACTTTTTAGGACTGGTGTTTAGAGGTTGTGAGGGTTAGTACCCCTCATCATTTTTGGTTGATGATGGGATTATGTGATAGGGATTTTAAATGTTTCACTTTACAATCATCTAAAACTGTAGTTTCGCTTGCAGATTTTAAAGACAGGCTAGCTAACTAATTATAGATTTATTAGTTTTCTAGTGTAATTTATTTTTAGGCCATGAAGGCCCTTTAGGGAACAGGACTCAATATTGGGGTTTGTGTTAGTTGCTTTAACTTTGGCTTTTGTACTAGTAATTGGTGTTGAGGGTCCTTTCCCCAGATGATCATCATCGGTTACTGGCTGATTGGTTTTGCTTGTGTGCTTTTTTTTCGTGGTGACTGCAAGTGGCTTAGGGATACGGCTTTGTTTAGCTACAACTTGAGTAGTTGGGCTGTTGGTTGCAGCCTGAGTGACTGCGGTAGCTGCTGGTTTATCTCCCTGTCCCCTGTCTCTTCTGCTGCCCTACAGTATCTAGCAGTGTACAATAAGCATAGGCCAAGGCCCAGCTTATTGCAATGAGCTTTTTCTCTTTAGAGTCATCATGGCACTTCTCTTTCAGGTATTTCTCCATTTCAGCTGGGTTTTGAATTTGTTCACATGGAAAATCTTAGTTTACAGGGTCAGAAAATTCCTTCAGGGTTTGCTCATATTTTCCTATTCTCTACACTACTCAGGATTTTCCACACCTGGGTCTACTTCTGGGTTAGGGGTCTCATCAGCTCCTCTGGACATTTCGGCTCTCATTCTAGAGAAGTTATAGACTATAAAAAGGAAGCTTACTAGATTAAATACCAGAAAGATGTGGTTTTTAACATTTAGGGGAAACTGAACATTCTTAAAAAGTGACATAACAGATTTAAAGGAGAAGAAGGAAAGGAAAGGCTGGAAAGCTTCATTTTCTGCTCCTCCTTTAACAAACTGGGTGCATTTACTAATAAATCCCCAAAAAATACTATTGAAACTGGGACGCAGGGTGGGACGAAGGAACTATAAACTATACATATTTTGAACAGACACTAACATTTTTGTAAATTGCCCTAGTATGTTGTAAATGCTCAGCACAGTAGCTATTTTAATCTGTGCCCTTTTACTGTAAAAACTATGTATTACGGACAATAATCTTAGTGACTAGAAAGGTATTAAAACATCAAAAAAGCTTAGAGACCAGAACTACATGAAAGCTTCTTCCTCAAGAGACATTACAAATTTAAGCAACGTGGTTACTGACTGCTTTAACTTACTACAGAGCAAGCACAATTAACATGTAATTAATAGAAGTTTTTTCCACTTTCACAGTGACTGAGAAAGAGACTTTCTCAGCACCCTACATTGGGTGCCAATAGATGTATTTGTTTTGTTTTAGGGCAAATTTGGGCGAGAACCCCCAAAGAGGCTCCTCTAGAAAAGCAGATTCAATTGGCCCCTCCCCCAACCAGTTTGGGAGAAAATAAGCCCTTGAAGAAAAGTGGAAAAAACTGTTTATTAAACAATAAAGCCTAAATAATATTAAACAATAAAACCTTTTGCTGCTCCAAAAGAGATGACAAACTGACAAAACCCCCTCCCCGGGCTGCAGCTGAGCTCACTCAGTCTCTGATCAGTCCCTCAGCGCTGGAAATGTCGCAGGCCGGGCTCGGCCTGGTGGGCCACAGATGCTAGCTGATGGTGCTCTTCTGGGTGTTCAGTCCAGAGCAGGTTTAAACAGATTTAAAGAAAAAGGGAAAAAAACCCTACAGTTTAGGGAACTTTGCCTCAGCTAACTAAAAATAACTAAAACAAATGAAAGCTCTGTCCCGCTGTCTGTCCATCCACAGACAACACAGTCTAGGAGCAGGATTGTGGAGGAATGAGTGCAGTGTCTGAAAACAAACTGCGTGCTTCTTCTCTCCCCACTTCACTCTCCGGAACCAGTATTAAAGGTGTAAAACTTATTATTCAGCATAAACAGAACAAGACAACTGGGGATAAAAGCATCATACAGTCATCTCACCATTAACATCAATTTTGTCCTAATAACACTTGTAACTGAGATGTAAGTAAAAATTAGGAGCTTTCCCAGGATAAATACACAACTATTTGTCCAGGTGGATGGTCTCTTTCCTTAACTTGGAAAAGGTACTTTCACATCAATATAAGGACATCTTGACAAAAAGCTGTTTTAAGGTAACTATCACAGTACAGTTATATTAATACGATTATACGTATTTCTGTGTGGAAACAGTTCCTAAGGCACTTTCTTATTATAAATGAAACTTCATAGAATGATTGTTATTTTTATATTTTTGGGTTTTTTTTCTTTCTAAAGATGTACAAAATATTGCTTTATGTGATATATAAAACCTTAAGGCCTGGGAAATTATATCAGTATGATTAAAATAGTCCAGGATACACTATTTCACACATGTACCAGTCCAAACAAAATATATCACCTAGGCAAGTGACTCGGTATGATTCAGAAGGTTAAACATATGTAGATTTATTAATGACAAAAAAATTTACATTTATTTTAAATACACTTTAAATAAAATGAGTGAGGACTAATAAACCTCAGGTTTTAAGTAAATCGAGTACTGGGAAAAAAGTTTAATTAATTCTATGGCTTTCTACTGTAATAAACTTATTTCTGCTGTGAAGTTTCTAGTACTTAAGTCAAGATATTTGACTACACATGCAAATTTTTTGAACCAACATAATCTGACATATTGATTTGTAGATTTGTGCATGCTATATAATTACCATGCTACATCTCCTCTCCTGTGAATCACTAAAGAAATTTACCCAGGGATATTTAAAAAAGTAGTTAATGGTGAAATATTTTAACAACAGATATGAAATTTCAAAAAAATCAGTACTTTTTCCAACTATCCCTCTGTGTATTCTTAATTGCATAGAAGTTAAACAGTTTTCTGATGAAAACTAACAAAGAATTCTGAAGTTTGTGATGCTACTCTAGATGTTTGTAGCAGAATCACAAAAGTAAATGCAGCTTTTCTGCATTTGTTACTATTTTTTATCAATGCAGAATATAAAACGCACTTGATTTTCCAGGAGGAAGGACTATGTTCATTCATTTGGGAAAATAGAAAGCCATTGCAAAACAAAATATTTTGCATTTCCAGTTACATAGGAACTAAAAGACTCTTTCTGGTTTTTTTTTTTTTGTTTTCTTTCTTTCTTTCATTGGCAACAGACTATAATATTATAATTTCATTTTATGGTAGACCCAGCAGTTTCTTTCCCTAATAGTCATCTAAGCTTTCAGTATCATTGTAATGATTGCAAGACATTAATGCCTCCTGCAGTGTTTAAAGTGGCTTCAGTGTATAACATAACACATTTTCATAAGCAAGTGACACTTTCTTCTGTTTTCTGTTCTCCAAAATAATTTCAAAAGCATATTACAAGTTCAAGTAAATGTGTCAACTAGTAAGACTACATTATTGTAAAAAGATATTGTAATATTTTAGATTCTTTTGTTAAAATTTTGCTTCATCTCATTGCAGTGTTTAAAGAAACTAATAAAAGGTAATAAGATGTAAAAGAGCATATGAGAAAATTTCAGATACTTAAGTCTTCTGAATTTTTTTAAAGTAACGTTTGTTTTCCACTTATAAGAGGGCTCCATGTTTCTAATCTTGAGATTCTGTTTTATCAAAATCCCAATCCTTTTCTTGGTAGAATGTTTATAAATCACTAAAGTAATGTCTAAATTATGGTTTATTTCTGAATTCTGTGTGTGTCTAATCATGACAATAGAGGAAGCAGTTAAGTTTCCCCAGGCTTATAGCTGCTCAGTTCTTTCAAACTAGGAAAACAATAATAAGGTGCAAATGACCCATTTGTAAGCATCCACTTTCTCTAGGGAGCTGATATCTGCTGCTGGTGCAAAATTATGAAATCCTTCATCAGTTCCTGTGAGTCCATATTTTATGGATTCCAATGAAAAACAGAAGAGAAAAATATGAAGTTCTCACAGTCTGATATTTTAGACAAGTGCCAGTTTAGGGGGTAATTCTACTGCAAATGGTAGCTGAATTTGGAAGTCAGACTACTAATGTTTCATGACATATCTAAAAGGAAAGAGAATCTAGTCTTCTCTTTGTCTTGAAATCCAATGTAGGCAAGTTTCATCCAAAGAATCTTTCTGAAATTAGGAAAGGGGGAGAGAAAGGGGAAGGAGAAGAAGGAGTGGGCGGGAAAGGGGAAGACATAATATGGTGTGTACTGCTATGATGACTAAGGCAAAGTCCTTGCAGTGGGATGATTGACACAGGAGCAGACATCACCATAATTTCTGCCAACACATGGCCTCCATCCTGTGCTACTACACCTGCAGGATCTGCTATCACTGGCCTTGGAGGAGCCACACAGAACTGCTTGAGGAGCAATCCTGTGTTGATCAAAAATCCTGAGGGCCAAACAGCTATAGTCCAGCCATACATCACTACTGCACCACTGAACCTGTGGGGGAGGGATGTTTTGTCTTCATAAGGCATTCAGGTGGGGACGGATTTTTGATAGGGGCCACTGTGTTAAAGGGCATAAGGTGTCCCACACCAGCTCTGAAATGGCTTCTAACACAGCCTGTGTGGATACCACAGTGGCCCCTTGAGAAAGAGAAGCTAGACCTAAAATCATTTTAGACACCCTAAAATCATTAATAAAAGAACAGCTAGCTCAAGGACACATAAAGACATCTGTGAGCCCTTGGAACTCCGCTGTATTTGTTGTAAAAAAGAAATCTGGTAAATGGAGGTTGCTCCATGACCTAAGAAAAATCAATTTGGTGATGGAGGGCATGGGGGCTTTGCAAACTGGTATGCCTTCTCCTACAATGATATCTGCTTCCTGGGACATCCTGTTTGTGGACCTGAAGGATGTTTTTTTTTTTCACTATTCCACTGCACCCAGATGATACCCCAAAGTTTGCTTTTACAGTGCCTTCGATTAATAACACTACACCAGTGCAACATTATCAATAGCAAGTTCTTCCCCAAGGCACGAGAAAGAGTCTCACAATCTGCCAATGATACATTGCACAAGCACTCTCATCAGTGAGAGAACAGTTTCCAGGGGCATACTATTATCACTACAGGGATGGCATTTTGATTGCAACCCAAACAAAAAAGGAACTTTCACAGATTCAGCCAAACTTGTTGCAAGCATTAAAAACATTTGGGCCGCAGGTAACATCAGAGAAGGTGCAGCAGCAAGCACCCTGGAAATATTTGGGATTCAAAATAATGAACCAAATTGCCAAAAGCAATTCCATTTTCAACCAAATCCAGACTCTGAATGATGCAGAAAGTTTTAGGTACTATCAACTGGGTCAGATCATATTTAGGATTAACAATTCACAATTAGAACCCTTATTTGACCTCCTAAAAGGTGATCCTTAATTATCTTCCCCCAGAAAATTCACCTCAGAGGCAAAAGCTGCTCTCAAAACAGTAGAGCAGGCTATTACAAACAGACAAGTACACCGGATGTGCCCAGAAGTGTGTATCACTGTGTTAATTTTCATTGTTAATTCTCATCCTACTGGTATTATTGGACAATGGGACACACACGGGCCTGATGCTTTGGACATTCTAGAGTGGGTGTTTTTACCTCGCCAACCAAAAAAGACAGCACCTACCGTCTTTGAGCTAATTGCACGGTTAATCATCAAATGTCATCAAAGCTGATTGCAATTGAATGCTAGAGATCCTTCACAAATTATTATTCCTGTGACACAAGAGCAGTTTGAATGGTGTTTTGCTAACTGTACAGCCTAGGGGGGAGGCTTTTTGCTTTGCAAAATTTTTCTGAACAAATCACTTACCACTTATCAGGCTATAGGTTGCTGAAGTTAGGTGGAGAAACTGCACTATCTCTGAAACCCCTAAAGAGCTGAACACCCTTAAAAGGTGCTACAGTGTTAACAGATGGTTCTGGAAAAAGAGGAAAGGCCATTGTGACATGGAAAGAGGAAGGTGAGTGGCAAACATTGGAGGGATATGAGCGTGGATCACCTCAAAGAGTAGAATTACAAGCTTTAGCTATGGCTTTCCAATGTTTTTCCCACACTCCCCTAAACGTTGTAACTGATTCTGCACATGTGGCTGGCATCACACAAAGATTAGACAGAGCACTACTAAAGGAAATTGATAATGCACAGCTATTTAAATTACAAAAAACTCTACACCTTACTATCCAAGCCAGAACATGTACTTATTTCATTAGGAGTTTTGCCATTGGAGTCCCTGGGTTGATAGACAGGGACTTTCACCTGTCCTGTCCATTGTGGGCTGCAGGCACCTCATTGGTCAGCAGTGGGGTTTTTTGAGGACCAGACCAATGAGCTATCTAGACCCAGGAGTTTTGAATTCCCTAGATAAGAAGGCTCTCAACAATAAAACACACTGTTTGTTGCATGGAGCTTTGGTGTGTGTGTTTCGTCCCTGTCTCTGACCACTTGTTGCTGTCCATTTTTGGGTCCCCGGGGAGTCCTGGGGGCCCCCTAAGCTTTATGTTCACTGGTAGCAGCAGGCAGGCAAGGAGACTCTATATGGCTTCTGAGCATGCTAATTAGATGAGGGTTTATTTGGGGTCCCACCCCCAGGAGCAGCATGGTTTCTGAGGGAGAAGCGGGGAAGGGAGAGGGATGGGGAGAGAGGGAGAGCATAGGGAGAAAAGGGCCAAGAGAGCTTCTGGTCTCCCCTGCACAGCTTAACAGGGAAATTCAAAGTGGGCACAGAATAAGACTCGGGTCAATGGGATTACAGATAGATGATCTGGGGAGGATCACAGGCTTGGAATAAACCGTACATTTTTGAGAGGTGAGACAGAGCATACCATTTAACTAAAATGTAACACCACAACCACTCACTTCATGGAAACTGTAGATTCTAATGTAATAAGGAGTGACACAAATTTCACAGGTTTTATCACAGAGGGCAACACCAGAGTAGATATGCTAGCTAGCCCTGCTTGGATAGCACCACAGCCAGACATGCTTGCACAAGCAAAGAATCACGAGTTTTTACAGAAAGGTGCTCGAGCTTTACAGCTGCAATTTCAGCTGTCAAGTACAGGGGCTCATAATATTGTTAGCACCTGTGCTGATTGCCAAGCCCATGCTGCACCACTGCAGATGGGGGTGAACCCCTATCGGTTGCATGCTTTGCAAATCCAGCAATCTGATGTCCCACACATCGCTGAATTCGGCTGTTTAAAATATGCATATGTCTCAATTGATACCTTTTAATCAGCAATGTGGGCTACAGTACGCACAGGAGAAAAAGGTTGGAATGCCATCACACACTGGCGATCAGCTTTTGAAATTTTGGGCATCTCTCACACCATCAAAACAGACAATGGCCCTGCATATACTTCACAAAAAACTAGACAATTTCTACAGCTCTGAGGTGTGTCACACCAAACCAGTATCCCCCATTTAGCAACTGGAGAAGCAACAGTGGAAAGAGCACACGGAACTTTAATTATACATTATACTTAATAAACAAAAGAGAGGTATGTGAGGTGAGACCCCACAGAGCAGAATAGCTAAAGCTATACACACACTAAATAATTTCTTTTAAATAATTTCTTATCACTGAAATCATCCTGTAATGTTCAGCTACCCAAACCCAAGGTAATGATGAGACACCCCCTCACCAATACATGGGGGGGTCCTTGGGATCTTATTACTTGGGAGCAGGGATATGCATGCATTTCAACAGACAATGGGACATGTTGGATACCTTCCAGATGTATCCAGCCTGCACTATGTCCCTCTTGGGACCACAGGCAGCATCCTCCTGATGACCCCTCAACAGGCATCAAGAGCTGTGTAACCAGAAGTATTGATCACCTACCTAATGGAAATCTGGGACTCTCAAAATGTCAGTTAATACAAGGACAACACTTGTTTATGCATTATTTTTTCCTGTTTACAGACTGCCTTTTCTGTTTAAAGATTGTTTTTCTAGTAGTTGGGTTTTTCTCTAATGCTTCTGAGGGTTAAATGGTTTGAGGGTTAAATGTTTAAGGGTTAAATGGTTTGTTGTTTTAAGAGATAAGTTGTAGCTACTAGCTACTACTTCTAAGAAAATAGCCTGTGACATGTTAGCCTGAAAGAATATTAGTAGTTCTTACCTAACAGCTCCTAGACATGAATGCTGCAGCTGCAGTGAGACATGGCCTCATGCAAGTTAAACCCATTGTGTCTTCTGTCACCCGGTTTGCAAAGGGCCCTTACAGATGGGTGACAGAGAGCAGGTTGCAATTTTCAATAAAGAAAGGAAGAGATGCGATAGTATGACACAGTAAAAGCTGGCTAGTACTGGACAATTAATTTGTCGATAGATAAGAAACTCAGCTGGTTCCATAAACTGGCCCCTGAGTTGACAGACAGGAACCTCAACCAATTACTTTTCATCCTAAACTGCATTCATCTCACTGGTCCAGGAGCTGGGTGGTGTTAGAAGATCAAGGCAGTGAGCTATCCAGTCAAATCCCCTTTATAAAGAGGGGCTGAGCCAATAAACGCTCTCTAGTTCATGCTGCCACATGAACATTGGGACGTGTGGTCATCTCCGTCTCCAACCCAGCCCCCACTGCATTACAGTCCAGAACGTAAATATGTTCCATTTATAAGAGTATGGCCATCAGCTGTATGTTTAATGACTTTTAATTGTCCTTACTTAAAAGCTCTCATTTTAGGGGGTTGTAAGTGAGGAATGGAGAACTAAGCATTCAGGAAGAACAAACAGGGCAGTTCTAAGTCCATACTATATTGTCCATAGAAAATAAATGTTAATAGCATTTATGTGATGATAAAAGCAAAGAAAAACATTTTAGAATGTCTGCCGCAGGCCACTAAATGAGAAAATATTAATTATTAATTAATTAATTTAAAGGTAGAAGCCTGATAACTATGACAAAGTATGGAAGCACAGTGAGTGGTTTTCATAATGAAACTTCTTTACATATTTGTTGGGAAACACAGATGTGAATAGGCAAGCAGCAGTTTTGTATGCGTTCTCTGGAGCAAAAGAAAGATGGAGTAAAAGATTGAGGGAAGACTTTCTCCAAGTGTGATTTTTCTCAGCAGTTTTTAAGTCAAAAGCAACAAATCAGTCTAGATTGACTAATTAAAATTAAACCTTAGAACAGGAGAAGCTCTGGGAAGAATCCCAAGAGACATTAATCTAACAGGAAAAGGGAAAAAACAAAGAAGAAAAAAGACAGCCATTCCTTAAAAGAGGTTGGCAGGTGTTTAAAAAAATCTCTATATTCAGTAATAAATGTAAATTTTCCTAAGGCAAAAGAAGATAGAAAGTGTAGCAAATTTCCCCAGTAAGCTGTTTAGTCTCCTCACACTCAAGTAGGAAGCACCAAGGGAGTAGCAAAAATGGTAAATACTTAAGGACAGGCAGAAAAAAACCCAGAAGAACACAGGCCCAAAATTAGAAAGGTCAAGCCTCAAAATGAGATACAACTAGCTGGGAACATAAAGGGCAAGAACAAACCATATTACAATTAGATTAGGAGGAAACCCAAGCAAAGACTCAGTCCATGCCATATAGATACTGGAGGCTAATGACAAACAATGTCAAGAAGTCTGACATGTTTAATGCCCTATTTTGTTTCAGTTTTCACTGGAAAGGTTAACTTTAATCAGACAATTAATTATCAATGACAGAAGGCAGTAAGAAGGAAAACAGAACTGGAAAGATTTCCACTGATCTCCACCTACTTGTGTCTAATGAAATTCTCCCCAAATTCTGTGGAATAATGCCTGTGGCAACTTCTGATTACCTTTGAGGCTGGCTAGGAACCTGGAAGCTGGGAAAAGGCAATGAAGTGAAATAAAATAAAGGAAAATAAGGGGGGGGGGGGTAGAACGTTCGGTCATAAATTAAGTTCAGTTACCTAACTCAGATGGTCTAAGATTTCTGCCTGATATAATATCCGTCTCCATTGATAAGACAAGGAAGGTAGTTCTGCCCAAACATACCTCATTTATAATGTAGAATAAATTAATAGTGCATATTTTGAGAAAAAAAACTAAAGTGGATTAGGAATTATAGATTACTAACTTTAATTTTTTATGGTCTCACATGATTTTCTGGAAGATGAGAAAGAATATTCTAGAGTAGGGTAGTAAACTATAGGGTTACAGTTGTCTATGTAACAATATTACAATTTCAATAACTATATTACAATTTCAATATAAACAAAGAGGGATTAAGAAAGTTTCTCCAGCAGTCAATGTAAAGTTAGCATTGTTCAAGGCTTTCATTAGTAACTATGATCACAAAATATAACTACAGCATAAGTGAATAACTAGATTCAAAAAACCTATAGTGTTTAGGTTTCTTGGGTTTTTTAAAGTACAAGGATAAGTAGAGTAAGGATTCACTAGGGATAGGTTCTCAATCCAGGTCTATCCTAATTTTTTTATAACAAAATGGACAATAAAGTATGGTATTCCCATATTCGCAGACATATTAATACTGGATACAACTATTGCATAGCAAACTAATTTTATAATCATCTTGGAAATTTTTTTAAAAAAATAGTCTGCAATAACTACATTTATGCAGTTTTATGAGCACTAATTAAATCAATTGAGCATGGCTTGGTCTCAAGTTCTTCAAAAACTAACCTGGAAATTAGAGGCCATCAAGCCTGAACATGAACAACAGCTGTGCTATTGTTTAATGGAGAAAAAACCCAAAACTAATTTAATATAGAATTTTCATATGAAAACTGCAAAAACATGCATGAAATGTGTGAAGTACTGTTTGGGTTCTATGGCGACTGAGTGTAGTGAGGGTTCATTTGGTATGTACCTCTTGATTTTGGCATTACACTTCAGAATGGGTATAAACCAGTCAGAAGGAGATGAGTAAGAACTAAAAACCAAAACACAAATTTCTGTAATCTATACAAAGTAATTTGAGAGGAGGAAGGCCAGGACATCCTAGGAAGTAGCAGAGAAAGTGAAGACTGAAAGATGACTTAGCATTCTCCCACTTGTGTTTTGTCTGTTCATGTTGAAATGAGTCTCAGCAATCAGCCAGCTTCATTTTGGTTTCTGCACTCTATTCTTAGCACTCTAAACACATGAGGGAGTCTTCAAGAAGAGTACTTAAAACTTTTGAAATAACTGGAAAACATTTGACTGAAGAAGTTTGCTGTGATAGTTAAAAGATTTTCCAATTTCCAAAAAGAAAAAATAGGATTCTATGACATCTCTCCCAAAATCATTAGTTGGGGTAAGAATGTTCTATGTCTTTTTCCTTGGATAAAAGTGGTTCATCCTGTCACTAATTTTATTGCCAGGTAGAATTTTCTATCTTATACATAACATGGCAAGATTTTATGCTAATTACAGCTCAGTAAGACCAAGATATCAGGGATTTTTACCTGAATAGTAGAAGTGTCTCTGTTTATTTCTTAGTTTGTCACTTGAAATACTTTGGGTTATTAGAGGATAGAAGCAGAAAATTCTGGATAGTCAAGTCCTTGAGAAATTTTTCTCTTTATTCATAATGTGCTTCCATGGGCAATTTCCTGACTTCCACAAAAAATTTAAGGTTTATGAGCAGATGATGTAGGAGGGAAAGGATGCCAATCAGAGAGTATATGGGTAGGCTTGAGATGGGGGTGCACACCTCATGAAGTTCAGTGAATCCAAGTGCAAGATCCTGCAGTCGGGTCATGGCAATCCCTGAAATGAGCAGAGACTAGGAGAAGAAGACATTTAATACAGTCCTGAAGAGGACTTAGGGTTTCTTGTGGGTGAGAAGCTGGACAAGAGCTGTCCATGTGCTGTCCACTCCCAGCCCAGAAAACTAAGTGTGTCCTGGGCTACATGCATAGCACCATGGGGAGCAGCTGAGGGAGGGGATTCTGCCCTTCTGCTTGGCTCTCATGAGGCTCCTTGTGGAGTATTGTGTTAATCTCTGTTTTTTTCCGGCATAAGAAAAATGTGGACCTGTGGGAGCAGGTCTAGGGGAGGGCTATGAAATTGGTGAGAGGTATGAAATACATTTCACATAATGAGAGACTGAGAGAGTTGGGGCTGTTCAGCCTGGCAAGAGAAGGTTTTGAGGAGATCCCATCCTGGCCTTCATGTAGTATTATAAAAGAGAGGGAAAGCAACTTTTTAAATGGGCAGGTCATGATGGAACAAGGAGAAATGGTTATAAACTGGAAGATGAGATATGTAGAATAGATTAGACATTAGAGTGAAATTCTTTACTGTGAGGATGGTGAATCGTGTAACATATTGCCCAGGGAGGATGTGACAGCCCCACATCTTCAAGGCCTGGTCAGATGAGGAATTGCACTACCTCGTTTGGTGGAAGTCTCCTCCCCATGAAGGAGGGATTGGACCTTGATGATTTTTGCTGTCCATTTCAACACAAGCCTTTCGTTAATTCTGTGATTTTACAAACCACAGTAAGAGAGAGGTGTCATGCAAGGCAATCTGAAAGTGAAAGGGGGGCCACAGTTTTCACACATCTTTTTAAAAAGTTGTTTTAGATTATTTAGAAATAGTGAAACCAACTCCAGAATTTCTGAGCACCGTAATTTCATTAATTTGTGCAGAAAATACTTTATGATAAGATGTATTTTGCCCTCAAAATAAGCAAAGAATTACCTATAAGTTGATACAAATTAATTACATCATGCAGAATTAGAATTGCTTTTTGAATGATTAGTTTCCATTTTTCTGAAAGCACTAGATATATTCCCTGACCTTTTGGGTAATCTATCATAGCCCAAAATGAAATATAACACAAGAAGCAATATCTTGGGTTTGTCCTATTATATGAGTCATTTCACATTTAATTTTTTCTTTCTTTTTGACTGTTGCTTACAGGAGAACTGTACAGATTATGCTTCAGCCCATAGTCCAAAATCAGTCCATGAGAGCTCTGTGACATAGACCATGTTTCAGATTTTTGCTGTTTGGAAGTTCCTCCACTGAAGTGAACAAGCCCTCTATCAAATGGAGATTTGATGCATGTTCTTCTTCTAAAAGTGTCAGTAGCTGGGCTTTCAATATAAATTTTGTGCAGCTCCATCTGGGATAGCATGTCTTCTATGACACCAGGAAATGTATCATGTTGGTATAGTTTAAAGATAAAAATGCATCAACTAATTTTCCATATGGGGTTTCCCCTAGTAGAATTAACATGAGTAATATAGAAGGAAATATATACACATACACATAATCTACAGAAATACAATCGCTTGTAATATGTAAAAGAAAAAGAGAATTAAAAAAGTAAACAGGCCTACTTGCCTTGATGTCTATTTGTCCATATTTCACTCAGAATGCTTTGTTAACATAAAACAAACTTTAATGTTTGCAAATATTTTTGTTTGCAGGCTTCTGCAGTCAAATTATATCAAATCATTAGTGAAGTCAAAGACTGTGTTTCAAAGCCCTGTAAGAATATTGGCCACTAAAGAACTTGATGCCTGGCAGATGCTCAAGACTAATGATATGCTCCCCACTACCAACAAATTCTAACATACTCACAACTAAAAATGGGCAACAATAAAATTATATTCTAATGGGTGCCAGGTACAGAAGTAGCTCAAACAACTTAACAGATGCAAAGCATTTTTTGTGTTTTAGCTTTTGGTTTTAAAGCATCTTATAAATAATTTGATACCAGACTGCAACTTCCACTTCTTGATTCAGGAACATGTAGCTACTAATGGCTTTGTCTAATCAAAATGGTGATCTTAAGACTCTATGAACTTTTTGTCGCACAGTTCTTCCAAACATTGAAGAAAATGTGAACAAAATTATTCCAGAAAAAAAACACAAGATCAAAATTTTTCCTGCATAAGAAAGCAGAAGGAAGAATGTCTACTAAACTCTAACTGAATTATGTCATGAAATCTTATCTATAGTCACAACCCAGAGAATACAAGTAGATCATCTAGCGTTTCATCCTGGAATGTGCCCACTGCTGCCAAGAAGCATTGGGATTAAGTCAAAGGCAGTAAAGAAAGATAACAGAAGATTGCACAGAACAGATACAAAAGTAATTTTGTTGTGTATTTTCCATATATTGATCACATAAAATAGGTAACATATAGAAAATAATAAAAAGTTGCAAATTCCATTTAGATGCAGGTCCACTCTAATGGCATTCCTCAGCTATGACTGCTTTACACACAAATCCAGTCTCATTTATGCTTATCCCCAGTGAAATAGCCTTCATTTTTTAACAAATATGCCAGGTTTGCTGCATCTTTGACATTCTCAGCAAAGTGACTGAGATAACTTTGACAACAATTAGAATTGTTGATGCTGAGTTCATCCTGGGTACACTTTCCATGCACCAGTGAAAATGCAGACCTAGCTTTTCTGTGCCCATTTTAGCGTACCACATTTTAGATCTGACCTGTGGTCTCAGTCAGATACATACTTGTAATAAATTACTGGACTTGAAAGCTGAGTCATACTTCATTTGAAGAAGTAACAATTTCAGACTATGCAATTTTGAATCAACCTATAACCTTCATGTCATTGTAATTTACCAATATAAATGTATGACTGGACTGTTTTCAACTACACTTGGAGTATAAATTGCTAGAACACCTGAAAAAAGCTGTAGCAATGGACGTCAGTTTTTGTGTGTATTTTTAGATTTATTTGGTAATAGACTGCATATACGAACTTACTATAAAACCAAAATTATCTTCCTATATCTGGTTCATAATTAAAAATTATACAAATTCTGTCTGAGTTAAAATTTCTCTCATATATGTGAAGTTATATAGAAAACACATTTACAGTAAAACACTTTAGGTATATGAAGTTGTTTTTATAGAGAAAGAAATAAACATTGGAACCACTTTTTAGGTTTTTCCTCAACTGTTTTTACACTAAAAATAGGGCAAGATGCAGATAATTTTCCTGCTAGAATACTGTAATACCAATAGTAATAATTTGCTGACAAAGTTATTGGATGTTAATATCAGAATAACAGGTAAACTATAGAAAATAATGCATGCAACAATCAAATATTTGAAGACAAGTATTTGCTTCCATCCAAAGAAAATTATTTAATAAAAATACATATAAAATGCAAGCTGCCTTGCTGTGGTACTTATTTCTACCACACACAAAGAGACCAAAGCTTGTAGTTTGATGTGTCTTGTGTGTCTGCAATAGCAGATTCGTGGGCTTGTGAGAGTTGGAAACACATAAAATGATCCCTATTCATTAGCATACTCTAGTCGCCTGTAAACTGACTGGTAAACTGTGAAAATATAAGTTAATTCCTTCTTCTACTCTGGGGAAATTGTAAGGAAAGTGGAGAAGCGAAGAAAAACAAAACAGAACAAAACAAACAAAGATAAAAAGCCCAACATAGCAAATATATCACCTCTGCACATCTCCTCACTCTCACACCCATCTGGAGCAAAATACCCAAGAACAAAGCTAGGCAATTCCATGAAAAACATATCTGTTTTGAGAAGACCTACAAGACACTTGTACAACTTGCATGCAAAACTTTTTCTGGTAGTCCCAATGAGCAGAATGACAATGCAACTTTTGTTCCAGATTGCATAAGGCCAGCCAAGGTATAAGACACCACAGCAGACACCACATAGAATCTGAGCATCCCATACCAACTAAACAACATAGTGTGAGGGTTTTTAATATTTTCTGAGTAAAACCAATGATGATAAATAGTAAGGTTAAAATTCATGCAAGTCTCACAGATCTTTTGATAAAGCATGCCTAAAGAAATAAATGACTGTTTGTGGGAAGAGTTAATGGATGCATGTTTTAAGTAGCGATAAATAAAGGAGAATATTGTCAATTGGAATTAGTCAGTCTACTTGAATCACAGCATTGACAGTGTTAAATCATTAAAGAAATCCAACACAGTATACTGAAAGTCATACTTCAATAATATGCATTATTGAGAAAAATATTTTGATGCTGCCATTCAGAGCAAAGCTTGACCTCTTGAGACATAACCCTTGGTTAAGACAACAATAATATAAAATGAAACTATTTAAAATCTATTAAAGTATTCAGTTATTTAGAATATCTAGGTCAAGTAAGTTGAGAACATATGGTAATAAGGTTGGTTTTGTGATTAAACAATTCCACAAGGATTTGAAGAGAGATTGCCTACAAAGCCTGTAAAAACAGAGTCTTTGTTAAAATATACATGCTCACAGACACATATCACCTTTTACTTCAAGCATGCATAAATTATTTTTCACTCCAGTGAAACCCTTTCTCCCTCCCACTTGTTGAGATTTTATATTTATGCCATCATATAATCTCATTCTCACTTTCACTCTCTTCATCTGACAAAAAGTTCACAAGTATGGTGAGAATTGTTGGTCTTCAACCTGTGGCCATGGCAAGATTCACTTCAGGCAATGTGAAACTCATAAATAAAGTTTTCAATTTACAGATCTAATTTTGAATGGAATCCAGAGATCCAAGCTACACTGATTATATTTTCTACCTAAATGAAAAAAAAAGTGAGAAGCTGTCATTATAATTAAAGACTTCATCTCCAAACAATATAAAAAATTATTATGATGCCTAAATTTCACCAAAATTCTATCTTAAATATTGCAGTGGATTGAGACTAGTTGATAACCAATCATTTTTCCTTTCACTTATGTCCCCTTCCCCCAGAGGATAAAGGGGAAAAATAGAAAGAAAACAAAAAAACCTATCCGTCAAAATAATGACAGTATGATAAGGAGGGTAAAAGTCATGCATGTAAGTAGAGCCAAATAGAGAAATTCACTACTTTCCATTGGCAGGCAGATGTTCACCCACTTCCAGGAGAGCAGCACCTCAGCACACAAACTAAGAAGACAAACACCAATAGCCCATCTTCTTCACTTTTATTGTTTGAGCATGATGCAGAATTGTATGGAATGCTCCTTGGTCAGCTTGTGTCAGCTGTCCTGACTGTGCCCTGTCTCAGCCACTTCTCACATCCACCTGTCTCTGTTTGGGCTGAATAGAGGAAAGAAAGCCTTGACATTAAGCTCTTCAGCAGTAGGCAAATACTGGCAATCAACACTGCTTCAGCCACAAATGCAAAGCAATTCCCTACCATGAAGAAAGCTAACTTTGCATCTTCATCAAAAACAGATAAAGTAAAAAAAATTAGAAACATAAATTTTCTACAGATAAAAACTGCTTAGATTTGGAAACCCCTACATACCATATCCACATCAATTCAACTCTTCTCTGTGTTCAATTCTGTCAGCTTTGCCAATTCAGGTCTTAAAAAGAAGGTGCTCTCTTCTTTGAAGTCCTTCCTCTAGGAAATATTTACAAAGCATTTTGGTCAGAAGAGCATAGATTGGCACAGAATTTGCAGGTCACTGAATTCAGTCTCCTCCTATGACAGGCAGGCACTAGTCTCTATCACAAAGCATCAATATAATGTCACATCACTCCTCCTGGAAATCTTTTCTGAAAAATCTGCTTTACCGTGACAAAAATGAAGATTAAGTCAGTTATACTTGTAGGGCAGTACATAGGCCAGTGTATACACACAGAAGTTCCTAACAGTCCATGAAAACTTCACACAAATTTGAGGAAAGGGTCAGCGAATTATTTTAAAGAAGGTAAAGAAATTATATTTCTGCCCCAGGCAGGGCCCTAAGAGTAGAGGACTATCTCACCTGGGGGAAATGCATCCTACAGCTTCATGTTCTATTCTTTCTCTCACCCAGCGAAATTTGTATTCCTTTCTTTAGAGAAGTGCATTTTCATGTGTCTGAAATAAGGAACCTGAAAGGGATTTTAAGTGTCCCTTTGTAATCAGCAATGTTTATTTGTGAGCTGTGGGTAGGATACTGTTAAGATACTGCTCAGGTGGATCAAAAGGTCAAAATTTACACCTAAATGTTTCCCTGTGTCCAAGGGCCAATTGTCTTTTTATGCAGTTAAACCAATAGGCAAAGCCTGAAAAAAGCAGGGACAGAAGAATATTTTTTGTGGAATAGGACTTAGTGATACTACCAACAACAATAATAATAGTCACAAACATTAACTTAAAGTCAGGTGTTGAAGGTCAAATGATTGAGGTGCAGTTTTGTACCTGAGACAAAGATGACACCATCTCATCTTGCTGTTTTGAAAACAGATATTTATTATATTGATTCAGATAGAAGTTGCTATGGAACACACAATGTATGTGAACAAAAAGTGAGACACTAGAAGCCCCACTTATCAGATGATGAAAAAAGAATTTAGAAAAGTGCTGAAAATGCCCCAAAGGGCAAACTTAGATCCATTAATCAGCTTTGAAAACAGTCCAGGGAGGAAACAGAGAGGATAAAATTGGAAAAAGTTCTTTGAAAAATAAACACAGAGATGTAGAAAAAACAAAAATAGGGGGGAAAAACGTAGTTCCAGAAACACATAGGTACCCTTCTTCTGTGATTACCTGAGTACCTTCCTCTGGAATCTATAACAAGTACACAAATCACAATGCCATTCCCCAAAAATTTTCAGAGCTGCAGGAACTGCAAGTGAAGTCACTGGGAACTGTGTGTTAAATACCTGGAGAGCTGAGCAGTACTGAAGATGACAATAGTAAGGGAAGGAAAAGTAAACCAACCAACAAACAAAACCAACAACCCTTTCACTCCTTTCAAATGCTCTAAAATGAGAAGAAAATATTTTTGTTAATGTCTCTGTGTCTCTGCTTGTCATTCATAAACGGAAAAATCTTTCAGAAGAAATAGAAGCCAAAATGCACAAAAATACTTGTGAAGTCTTCTGTTAATTTAATAATTAACGCTGTAGAAAAGAGTGAGGTAAAAACTGTGACTAGAAAGCGGAATCTGGGGAGCATGTAGTTTTGCATCACACTTGTGGATAAAATGTTGAATAGCTGACCATTGAGTGACATCACACACCATTTGCCCAGAAAAAGTCATAGGTCCAACAGCAGTATTTAACATAACATGAAACTTCTCCATCGTGTAAATGTATTAGCATGATACTATTTTCATGCTATTCCTAGTTTTTCAGCATTTGACTTTGAAACTTTAACACTCTTCTTTTAATATTATTTTTTTTATGGAGAAATATATTTCTGTCAGGCCATCTTAATAAAGTAGTTATAACCAAAGAAATACATTTCAGCCTCTCTATACACTTTATCTACATAGACTTTGCTTAATCTCCCTGAGAGCTCAGTTTCAAATATGTATTACAAACCTGCTTTCATGAATGGATGTATTAATAATAATAATAATACAGCCATTTGTATTCAAACTCCAGCTATCTCACCTTTGGGGACCCTTTGTCTCAGAGACTTGATTCATTATTAGTATAGCTAACAAGGTTCCAGTTTCTCAATATCAGTCTCCTATTTAGTTCCAATTTGTAATATCACAACCTTTGCTTAACCTCAGCTGCAGAGAAGTCTTGCTGATTCTATTCGAGACAGCAAAGTTACATTAATTCCACAATGAAGATTTAGAACAATGAAAATATGATGTTAAAAAGTCATTTTCATACTAAGAATTTTATATGCTTTTAGTACCACCACTTCAATATGTCTCCAGAATTAAAAAAACAACATTCCTTCATCACTTTGCTGCATATAAAACAATGCTAATATTTGAAAGATTTTGTAAGCATAACTTATCATGAACATCTAAACCACATCTAATTTCTTCAACTAATTGCATATTAATTTATCCTATAAAATCCCCCTTAAGTGAAATTTAAAGAACATGACTACACTGAGAAATTTTCCTTAAGTATGTGATTTTCCTTCTCCATTTATTCCTTTTTTTTTTCCTCCAGGTTTTCAACTTCTTGTTTCATATGGACACTTTCAAATTATCTGTGTTGCCCACCATCAAAGATTGTCTATCACCAACATTCAGGTCATCAATACATACTAATCGTTTCCATTATCCTGCCTTCAAGCCCTTACATATCTAACTGGACTGCCCAGAGCTAGAAAGAAATAAGAAGCTGAAAATTAAATACATACATAAGAGCCTATTATAAAATCTATTCTTCTTTGAATAGTAAATATAATCTCTAATCTCCTGAATAAATAATCACCAATTTATGGATCAAAAAATTGCTAACACTATCTTAATCCTGTTAAATTAACAGACTATCACCATGGTTTTTTCCCAATAATAAAGGGTGGAAAAGCAATGCTTTGGAAGAAAAATCAAAGTGGATGGATTTTTTCCTGCGATTTGAAGCAAGCTCCGGTAGGTTGACTTATAAATTGGAATGCTTCTATCAATTCTTGGAGGTTTCACTTCACTTTTCTTACCTCCATCAACAAAATTCTTTGTTCAACTGTTTTTTTCCCAAAAGATGCAGAAAAATATTTTTCAAGTGTCTTGCAAACAGTCTAGATGTAAGAATTTGTGTCATTATTTTCTGTGAAATATTACTGGTTTTATACAGTTTTCAATGTCTACAGAAGACATAGTGAAAGTCACAATTAAAGTGATTCCATTAAACATCTCCAGCCCATTAAGTTGTTCAATTTTGCATTAAAATCATTAGTATCTTAAATGTAGCAAAAAAGATGAAGACAGTTGTAAATATAAAATAGACATATGGGTTTTTTTACCAAAAACAAATAGCCACATGTACATACTGAATTTGCAAATGTGTATGTGTAAAGCTACTCCTTTACCTTATATGTTTTCCTCTTATTATACGTTCAACCAAGTTTTCAACTCTCTTTATAAAAAATTATTGCAACAGTTTATGCTTAATAGTTGTATCTTTTCACTATAGTGCTATCACAGTTTGAGGTTTGGCCTAGGTCTGGTAACTTACCCTCCAAAGTTACTTGAAATTATCATGCTAGATCAGCTAAGTGCTGTTTTGACCCTAGTTTGAATCTGCTTACACCTAAGAACTGTTACTTGTGACTGTGAGAGGATGTAAACATAGAATTATAAAACTATAGAATGGCCTGAGTTGGAAGGGACTTTAAAGATCACACAGTTCCAACCCCCCTGCTGTGGGTGGGGACACCATTACACAGACCAGGTTACTCAAAGCTGCATCCTGCCTTGGACACTTCCAGGGATCCATCCACAGCTTCTCTGGCCAACCTGTGCCAGTGCCTCACCACCCACAAAGCAAAGAACCTCTTCCTGATCTGAACCTACTCTCAGTTTTCAGGCTTTCCCCCTTGTCCTGTCTCTGAATGCCCCTGTAAACAGACTCTTTCCATCTTTCTTGTGCTTTCTGGGCTGGGAGTGCCCATGGCTGGCGCATGTCCAGCTCTCACCCATAGCACCCCCAAGTCCTTCTGGGCAGGGCTGCTCTCGATCTGTTCATGCCCAGCCTGGGCTGGCACCAGGGACTGCCCTGACCCAGGTGCAGCACCAAGACTTGACCTTGTTAAGAGAGGCCTTGGCCTTCACTGCTGGTAGCAGCCAATTTCTGCTGCTGGTAGCAGCCAAACAGCCTCCACTGCAAATCCAAAATCTGATTATTTTGTGTATTTTTCAAACACATAACAAAAACTGGCTTCAAATGTACTAAAATTATCAATTGAAATACGTTATTTACCTACTAAAATGAATATACGATCTGTAAAAAGTGCCTTTCTACCATGAAAAATTATAGCAATTGTACAAAGAATGAACTGGCTATACACAGGACTGGCAATATAAGTTGTTCTCCTGTGAGCTCTCTAAATTCCCTGACCAATCACGCACCATACAATTAAACTGCAAACAATTACTTTTTATATTAATTTTGTCAATCAAGTCCTGTAAAGCATTAGAAAGAAAAAAAACTATAGGTCAAATTTGCCATGCTCTCATTGAGAAAGAGTCCAACATCATTCCATTATCTTCAGTGAAACAACACCACACAAAGTCTGGCCTCAGAATGATGCCCAGAACTCTTGAACACTAATAGAAATTGCACTAAAAGTTCTTTAGTGCAATTTTTAGCACCAGAAATTGCACTAAAGAACTTCTAATTTATATTATAAACTTTTTATAAATGATGCAGTGCTTGTTTCCTCAAGTAATTATTTCAGCAAATACGTACTTTGGTCCTTTTCTACCTCCAGAAACAAATTCACAATTTTGGCATTGCGCTCTGCTTCACACCTTGGTCCAGTAAAGTGTCAGAGGAATTCTTCAGAGCAAGTGAGACTAGTTTGTTACAGAGACAGAAAGAAGCTATATCCCATTTTTGTTTGTTTATTACTTCTTATAAAAATGTAGATGTATACAGTAGTTGAAATTAAAAGTAAAGGGTTGAACTTTCTTCTTTTATCCAAAGAAAAATACAGTGAAGGAAACTGCTTAAAGAGGTACAAACGCAGGATCTGTACAAATATTTTTAAAAGAGAATGAATACCAGCTGGATTGCCTACATAGTCAGGAGAGTGTGTGGACATACAGCCCACCTAGGAATCAGGGCCAAACATTGTACCTAGGGATAAAATCACTATGTTTAAAAAGGTAAGCATATCATAGGAAGAACTTTCAGAAGTCGCTTATTCCCCCTCTTTGCTCTCAGGCATTATACGTAGATGATCCTGACAGACTCTTATCTATCGTACCATCATATTTCCTTGAACAAAGAGGAATATGCATTATTCATTGCACAGTAATATAAGAAGGGACTTATTTACTTCAGCCAGTGAATTCTCACCAAACTCTGTTTCTCTATATTCAGCACTTCTTCAAGGCAACCCATTAGCTGTCTGCCTGTTTTGAAACACTGCTGGTTTTTGTGCTGATAGGCTACTCTCATGACCTAATTTTCAATTCAGAAGCTCACTTTCTCCATTTATGCATGTTAAATACAAGCAACAAAGTTTGTTTTTCACGCAACTCACTATTAATGAATCTCAAATAACCTGTAGTATGTCAATGGGACATTGTTTCAGTCTTTGCCTCAGTAGTCTTCCTTCTCTGACAAGGTACCATGTAACTGCAAGCTCTTTCTCAGCACGCAAATTACTTTTTCTTGTAAACACAAACATGGATAGAGTTTGTCAAAAATTTTCAGCAAACTATGAAAATTATCTCAAAAACTAGCACACATGAAAACATAATGGAAAAAAATAGTAAAATATTCTGAGAGAGGGACAGTTCTGATAATAAAATGAATGTATCAGAGCTGGATCCACACAGGAAAAGCAGAGAATTCTATATTTCTTTGCATGGAATATGGATAGTAATTTTAGTTGTCACCTCTAAGGCATTATTCAACCAGTGGAAAAGAGAATACTCAAACAAGATAGGGTTTCATTTGCTGTAGTGTTTTTGCCAAAGGAATTATATTGTTCATGAAAGGCAAAGGTAAAGGAAGATTGATTAGTAGTCTGGTCTAGGACTGTTTGTTCTGTAAAATGGAGTTAGTGGCTCTGCAGACTGTTGACATGTTTATACAAAGTAGATCAATGTCTGCATGGTATTTCCTGTCCTCCAAGAGTCTGTTGGTTAATGTCGGTGAGATGGAATATAAGTTCAAAAATCCAGCAAACAAGAAAACAATCAAGCACAGATTTCTGGTATCTGGGGCTGAGTGCTGAACTAATTCATATGGGACCACATAACCCCTTATTTATTTTGCGTACCTTTGACTAAAATTTTATTAATCAATAATCAGACTAAATAGAATTTATTGTGTTGGGTGAAAAGTAAGTGTTTTTAAATTACAAAAAGTTGAGGGAAAGGAAGGAAAATGCAGAAAGAAAGAAGAAAAAGGAAGAAGGGAAGGAGAGAAAGAAGATTAACATGTTTATGTATTCCCTAAAAAAGCCTCAAAAGTGAAGTATTGGACACCACTCAACTGGGAAAAAAAAAGGGGGTGGGGGGAGAACCCCAGACAAACAGAACTTGTGAGAATTGTATATAGAAATTTTTTTTTTCAGACAAACAACAAGGACATATAATATGAAAATACAAACTGGGAATAGTGTCAGTGACAGGATACCAAGAGAAAAACAACATGCACTTAAAAACTAGATTGGGAAATTGACAATTGGCTAAACGGCCCATGGGAGTTTCAGTTTCATCACCTCAATATAAATATTTTTCTGAAGAGGCTGCTGCATAGTTACTCAATAGAACAGATCTTCAGAAAGTAATGTGTGAGCATGTCACTAAGGGTTCCTGTATGCTTTTCGGTATCACAATTGCTCTTGCTGGGAATTCCTGGTCTTCCTGTATTTTATTGCCACTAAAGAAGCAATTGTACTCTGTATTTCTCACTGACAGTGAAATCAGATTGCAGAAAATTAAAAGAAAAAAAATCCCAGAGAGATCTCTGGTGTAAAAACACCTGTGAGATGAGCAACATTATGAGCCAGAGAGATTTGGTAACTAAATGTCACCAGGCAAATCAGCAATAGATGAAATTGTTTTCTGAATTTGAATCTGTCTGATGCCAGTTTAAAAAGTAGATACATAGTGGGGGATGGGGATAGAATATTCTGAATTTTTTATTAAACTGTTAACAAACTTTGTGAAAACTGGTCCTTTGTAAACTTTAAAGTGAGGGATTAGACATAAGGTAATAAAGATGTTTCTTATGTGAAATGGCTTTAAATTATTTTGCTGTAAATTCTGCTGATATTTTTCAACATCTAAAGAACATAAAATGTCATATGATTAAAATATTTAACACCTTCATGAGTCCAAAGATACAATGAGTTACAGCACTTTACAGGTCCTACATGCACTATCTAGTTCTATCATTCTGAGATGAAATTAATTATGATGAGAATACCATATCTCCTCTATTTAAGAATTGATATGGCTTATAGAGCATGAGGTGTGAGTGGAAAGAACAGACAGAAAAATGGCTACCTGAAGTTAGTATATCTATAAGGAACATATTTTTTACAAGCCTTCAGAACCCTATTTTTCTCACTTTATTGAATGAAGAACAATCCCAAAGCAATATTTTCCTACTGTTTACTCATCCACCCCCAATAAGTAGGTGAATTTTGATTATTCTGACCCTCCTCTGCCCGCAGCCCATGTGAGGGCATGGCTTCCCCTCAGTGACTTCATAGAAGGCAGGAATTGACCAGACCTTTCAGCTGGTGGGTGGTCTGCAAGACTGAAAACTCATAACTCCATTGCTGCTCTTCCCATCTCAGCAAAATGTTTTCCAGAAAGATTAGTGGCCCAGAAGGGGATTTGAAATTTACACCACTGAACCACAGACTAGACTTTGCAATGTTTACTTGGCATAGGCCTCAATAAAGTCAAAAGCCAGTTTACATCTGCTGAGTCTGACTTCAATATAACTAACACTATATGTAACAATTTTTTTATTAAATATAAAATGTCTTTGCATGACCCCCAATGTTTCTTCAGTGCTCTTCCCTCACAGTTTGCCCCTACTTTTTGTGTTGACCTTTCAATTTAAAGTTGCATCACACAGGAGTATTCTATATTGAAGAGTGGTACTAAGTTATTTATTTGTATTCAGAAAGCATTTCTTCCTGCAATTTTCTCTTTCTGAGAAGAAAAATGAAAAGGGTACCAAAATAAAGTGATTAAATCTTTTTTATGATCCATATCTGGTCATAGAGTGTTTTTGAACACTGTCACGTTTTGTTATTGTTTCCATCATGGAAAACCTTTCCATCATTTCCCACAATTAATGACAAGATGCTTTAATCACATATGATCCCTATCATGTTGCTCTTCCAATCCTCTTTATCTTGCTATGTCATTCTGATGTCTCCCTTTTCCTGGGGGTATGAAATGTGTGCTATTATTAGCTCATTAGGTCTTCTAGCCTCTGGCTCAGTGAAGAATGATTCACCATATTTCTTAGCCATTGACAGTTTCAATTCCTTAGCCTCTAAATTTCCCTTGATATATGTGTTGCCCCATCTTATTTTAGCCTTACAGAATATCCCTTGGCACTACATTCTGAAGTCAGAGCCATCATCCTGTACACAGCAAAACCAACAAAGGATAATTTTCCTTTGCCAGTCAAGCTTTTAATTCTACCAGTTTGTTTTTTGTTCAATATAAATTTAACTAACTGACTGAATTGCTTATTTAATATTTCTTCACACAATGAATAAGTTCTTTTCTGATGGTTCTGCTTCTGTTTTTCAGTTTGGATTTTTGCATTTAGAGACTCCTTTTTGAGGCTCATTAACAGTTTTAAAAAGGGACCTAGGAAAATATTGATTTCCCTACCTAGCTAAATGTCTTCTAATTTGCTGCCAACTGCTTAAGATCTCAAATGTTAGAACTTCCTTATGAACTTAAAATATTTTTTATGCCTAAAATTTATGCACTACAAAATGAAAAGCCTGAGATAATTCTCCCTAATTCAGTTGGAAGACTGTATTTAACTCTAGTGTTATGAAGCCCAAGATTGTTGGTTGTCTTTTTCTTTGGATGGTTCATAATATTGTTCACACTATATTCTCTAGTTGCCATAGAAATGGGCCCTTAGGTGAAAGATCTTTTGGTTAATATTGGCTCCAATAACTGAACTGCTAAAGCATATTCTAGCTCAGTCAGACAAATTCAGAAAAGTCTGCTTTCTCATTCTCAAAGTTATGTGCAAAAAAATGGAAATTTTTATTTAAAAAAAATATATTTTCTAAGACCTTTTAGAAGTATACTTCTTTTTCTTTATACTCTGTTCACATGTAGGAGCCTCTATGTGAAATATTGGTTACTGGGTTCAAGCTGGCAATTTGGCCTCTCTGCAAAGCATAAACACCTGGAAAACACCCTACAGTGTAAGGGCAACTTTTGACCACTCTGCTCCGGAAAATGAGTTCCCAAGACCTCATACCTGCCAGCTGCCAAAAAAACCTGATGAGATTCTAGGCAATCTGTAGTTAATAGTAGCGAAGATTTTCAGTATATATTCATTTCAAGCCAGAATCTAGCATTTAAGATTTTCTGCTCAGAAGTTAAAAATGTCAGCCTACTTATCTGTGTCTCTATAGAGACATATACCACAATACTCTTTAGAGCCAACATTTCTATTCCATTCATGCTATTTTAGATAGAACCACTGCAATTACACGTGTGCTTTTCTCTGTCTTTCCCAAGCCCTGTTTGTAGCACTGTCTCTATCAATACGCTGGAGATATTTTACAAAAGCAGTGTGCCAGTTTCTCTAAATAGCATTGAAGGCAGGCTAGCAGGAGGGAATTTTTTAATACACCTTTAAGGAGACTTTACCTAGAAAAAGACTAAGTTAAATTTAGGTTGTTAGTAATTAAAGCAATTAAAGTTGCACTAAAGTTGTTGTGTACTTCAGAAATGAATTTTTACAGAGGGAGTGAAAAGGTTTTTATACCAGTTAAGAGGGAAATTTTTTTAATCCTTCTTTTAGTTCTGAACAGAAAGTGGTTGTTTTTGGTTTTTTTTGTGGAAAAAGGGCAAAATGAGTTATTCCTGTGGAGACTTTTTAATGCTTCCTAAGACCTCCAGAAACTTTAATTGAAAAAGTAAATAGGAGAACCCATTGTTATATTAAAAAGTTTGGTTTATGAGTGGAAATTACTTGTCCCTATTTAGACCAATACATTTTTTGAGCTACAAGACAATCAATCTACCTTGTGTCCTTCCAAACAAAGGATACAAAAATATATCTGGTAATTTTTGCCGTCAAGTTTTAACTTCCTGTTGCATTTGAGCATATGAGTTAATTTTCATTAACTGGTGGGGACCACTATATTTTCAAGTAAGTCATTCCCCTAGCTGAATGCCCCTGCTGCTTTTTTTTGGCAAGGTGAAATAGTTTTCCATTACCAGATATGTATTCTCTATCTGCGTGTAGGATACTCATTTCTCAATTAAGCCAAATAGATTGATCTTCCATAGTCCATGACTGACATGTCTTCTGGAATCTGGCATCAGGAATTGACATGGAGTTTTATTCATGTTTTTTGTAGTGTCATATACGGAGGTACTACTGTTTCTTACTAAAAACTCAATTTTTACATTTTCACTTCTCTGAACTTTGTATCAGGACTTCAGTAACTCAACATGTCTTTAATTCTATTTCTGCCTCATGGTCACAGCAATCCAGGTCAGTGTCTCACACTTTGCAACAAAATCCAGATCTTTTATGAAAGCACATTTAGCTTTTGTGCAATGATTTCTGTATAAGAAAACTTGTGTTACCATGCAACTCTATCCTTGTTTATTCTTTGGAATATTAACACCTTTCTCCACTTCCCTAGAACTTTCTCAGTGTTGTCTACAAACCCATTGCCGCATTTAGTGCTCCTCCTCTATTAAATATTAATCTCCGAATGTTTCGGGGGTGTGTCCTGTCTGGCTTCGTCTGGCCTCGCTGCTGGACCAAAGGCGGCAGCTGTGGCGTTTTTCACCCCAGAGATGCCTTTGGCTGGCTAGGTGCTGCAGCTGGGCGCTCAGAACAAGTCCCGGCAAAATAGGAACTCAGTTTACCTTTGGTAGAAAAGGTTCTGATGACAGTGAAGAGAAAAGGAGCGGGTTCTGCCGTGGAGCTTAGATCCAGAGTTTTATTGTAGCATGGTAGACCTCTGAATGTGGTAACAGCTCCAGACCAACAGACAGACGACCTGGCCGCATGGTCTGGTGTCCTTTTAAGCCCCGGGGACAGGGGGAGGGGAGGGACAGGTGAGGGCCAACCAGGTGGGAGCAGGGGAAGGCTCAAGGGATGTGGACGCTGGGACAAACCAACGAGCCCAGGCCTGGGGGGCATCTGCCAATCACATGACGCCTTGCTGGAAGGTTTAGATTAATGAGCAGCTTCCAGGCAGGAGGGCAAAGGGGGAGGGGGAGAGGTTGGCATACCTGAGGGGGATGGGATAGGTGAGACAGGAAATGGCGACACACTGCAACACTCCTCTGAATCCTTTATCAATTTTCTGTTTAAATTTCACGGTTTTGTAATTGCAGAGAGTTCAAGAAATTCTTATAATGTTTAAATTTGGGAAAAGTCCTTTTCACAGAGAGATTATCTGGAAATATGGTACTCCGGAAACACAAACCAACAACCTGAGGGTGACTCTACATCCAGACAAACAATTTCATATAGTTTCTGGTCCTATGCTGGTAACAGGATGAGAGAGGCAGAGAGAAAAGAAGTAGGGTATAATTTCTGTGGAGCTTGGTGTCATTAGATGGCCCAGAGGATTTTCCCATCACTAAAATGGCTATTCCCAGGCAAAATTCCAGCACTCTATTCCTTTCTATCATCTTTGGATCCATTCAACCACTTCCCTAGGATTTCCACATTAGCCATTAAATAAGTCTGTGAACAAATCAAAATAGAGAAAACAAAATGTCTAGATTTGCCAGTGCTTAAAACACCCCTCGGTGGCACTGAAAAGCACAAAATTATATATAAATCCCTTTTTTCTTTTTTTTTTTTTTTACTTTTTGATCCTTTGGAATTGATAAACTACCTTGGATCAGCAGTCCAAAAGCTGATTGATCTCCTATGACCTATTGCTTAAAGCATAATAGTACATTTTTAAAGTGTTCATTTGAAAAAGAAACCTATAAAGTGCTAGACAAGATGAAATTTCTTTAAGTGTATGCAAGAAGCAACCAACCAGATTTTTTTCTGTTGCATATAATTTCTGATTTATTTTACCGCTCAATATAACCCAGCACCTTGCAGTTTATCTTAACTCTGTAAATCCTATACTTCCTTACAAAGCTTTCATAAAAGCTACTTTCCCTCAAATGCTTTGCCAATCTACCTAGCATCTTAAGAAATAGAAAAGTTATATTTGCTGCAATATTTTAGTGGTAACAGTTTACCCATGGCCATTGAAGAGAGCCATGAGGTAATTTATATATGTTAATCTCACAGATTGTTTCATTTCATGGATCTCCTCAAATCTTCCAATAGAAAAAGACATTATTAAGTTTATCTTGAAACTTCTTCACAGACAACTATCTTTCACTTTTTAGCTTGCATATTATTGTTTCCTCTTTCGAGTACTAGTTTGTGAGAATACTCACAAAAGATAATTCACAAGCTTTTCTGTCAGATTTCTATTATTCCCTTCATTATTAAAGGAATCCTAATGTACTAAATGATATTTTTTCCTAAGACATCAGGTTATGGGTCACAACAGATGAAGTAGCATGCATGAATATGTGGAGTTGTGGTTATTGACAGTATATGATAAATAGGTAACTATGTGGTTACCTATCTATCAAATACTGTCAGTTTATTACTAATTTTAAGAAAATTATGACAATTCAAAAGGCCTGGAAGTTAAAATTTGTATCTGCTTAATAAATTAAAATTCCACAGGAAAATACCGTCCTTGTTAAAACTGAGGGATGAAGTATTTCTTAAATCAGATACAGCTACAGGGTTGATGCACTCCTCATAATGCATGATTATTGCAGAAATACCAGGCATTGTACCATAATCATGTATTTCAAAGAGAGGGTTAATTCCAAAGGCAGAATAATTTTGCTTTTAGCATGAATGCATTTAAGTTGCAACAGAGAATGAGACATATATCCCAGATGAGAAGGTTCATGCACAGTGGAGCTGAGTAAGTATTGTACAACAGTTAACCTACATTTACATTTTGAAGTCTTTGCTCATTGCATCCATCAGAAACTTTTAAACTTAGAAACTTCTGTCTTCCAGGGAAGAAAGATGATGGTCAAAAAAAATTAATTCCCTGGAGCTGTTAAGTGAATGCTTCTGCTAAATTCAGATTTATATCTCTGTGGTGAAGGTCTCTTTTGTGACTCAGACTTGCTCTCTTGTTACATCTTGTTACATCAATATTGAATGGATATTATATGTGCAAAAATAGATGGCCACCCTCTGAGGTATTTGCCAATGTAGTGTCACTGCACTGTGTGCTATTTTAGTGATTAGCTTGTTTGTAGGAGAGAGGAAGTAAAATTGAGAAAAGATTTTCTGGTTTTGCTGTATTGTATGGCATGAAATTTTACTTTTCTCATTTCTGAGTTTGCAATGTGAAATCTGCACATTATCACACAGAGTCTTTATGGTCTACTAAGAGTGCAGTGGAGCATTTTTCAAAAATTAAAATGTTAAAATCTTTGTGGTGAAAACTTGTTAAGGCAGAATTAGTAAGTAAAATTATTGTACAAAGAAATAAATCCAAATAAATCCACACAGATTGGTGAAACTAATAAGTAGCATAATGTGTATTTCAGCAAATACTCATCAAAAGTGAAGCCTTTCTATGTGTTTTAAACCCTTGAACTTTTAGTTTTTTATTTTAAATAAGCTAGAGAACACTGGAGCTATCTCAAACACTAATATTCATTACTTTGGCAGCTTAGTCAGGATAAATCATGAACAACTTGCCATCTAAAGAAGAATCTAGTATTGAAGATGCCTTCAAAGACATTTCTGGGGAGAAAGCTCTTCTGGACCCACAGAAATCATTATGGTATGGCTTTAGATTTACTGCTCACATATTAAAATGCAACAGGCCATTAATATCACAAAACAAATTTTGTGAACACAGGTGAATCAAAGACCCTTTGGTCCATTTCCTGAGTTGTAAATAAGGACCTCCATATACAACTTCAGAAGGAAATGTAAAGTGCAGAGTATACGTAACCTTAATTAGGTCACCTGGAACCTGTAACAGCTACCATCAGAGCTGAATAAATCAAAAATAACAGCTTGGCTAGGAAGGTGATCAACATCTAAAGAGAATGTATTTGTTCCCTAAGGTGATACAATTAGATTTAGAGATTTTCTGGTAGCTCTTTGATGCACCATAAACATAAAAACATAAAAATATCACCTGGAATACTTTCTGGAAAAAATTTCTGACCAAATAGCTGTATCCTTTTCTTTTAGTGCATTAGACCAGTCGGTGTTATTCCCCCTTTTCGCTGTCTACATCCCGTTGATAGGCAAAGATTTTGGCAGTATTAGACTAATGGTGCATCTTAAGATATCATGATGAACCTTAACTATTTTCTATTTAATTTAAGTAAGTAACTACTGAAGTAGTTAAGCTACTTTAATTAAAGACTTACAAGTTACTTACACAGTAACTTTCAAGTTACTTTAATTAAAGATTTACAAGACTTACTTATCTTTAACCAATATATGCTGTACTTCAGTTAAGGAGAGTAGCTGCTAAATTTGTTCCTTGGCAGTCAAGAGCATGGTTACACTGTTGGCTCTAGAGAAAGATTTTAAAGAAAATCTTTATATTCTAACTGCAATAAACTTCTTTTGCAGTATATTTGTATATGTTTGATCTCTATTTTTTTCAAGACACTCCATAAGAATCCACTGCTAAAGTGACTGCATACATGGATCGTGCCTTCAGCAATTTCTTGTAAGGTTAGATGCTGTTAAACATGAATACAAAGTATGAAGGCCATTCTATACAGTGTAAGGTGGTTGTAGAGAAGATAAAAATGCATATATCCTTTATCTTAAGATGTTGTAAACCTTAATTAAATGATGCTTAGAAGCTACTCTGAGCTACTGAACTCATGAACTGAGTTTAGGCAAGATTTCTTTCTATTTTAACATTAAAGACAACAGGTCTAGTTATATTTAGCACATACAGGTAAAACTGCACAGGAGCCTAACTTCTGGTCTGACCCTTATTTGTACAGGTTTCTGAGACAAAGAGCTAAATCTACCAGTTTAATACTCTTGCATAAAATACCACAGTAATTTTCTCAAAAATTTGCATGTTGTACAAGTTTTGACACAATATAAAATTTATTTTTGATTTGGAGAGTTTTGGTCATTGTTGTGAATTAACAAAAGTATTATCCTATAATGGTTTCTGGCATTCACAAACACTTTATGAGAAATTTACAATTTAGACTTTTCAAAGCCTGACTAAACAAGAATTCCTCATATGATGCAGGTAACATGGGAGTTCATTTGCTATATTATATATAGGCTTATTGTATGTTGTATATCTTTTTTTTTTTTCACTGAAGATGTGTAAATTGAAACTCTCAATCTTCACAAAATTGCAAAAGTGAATTACCTGAGGCCAGAGGGTGGCATCCAATTACCTTCTCACCCATTACCACCAGCTGCTTGGACTCATGCTTGTGTATCATGCAGAGTGGTCACAGCAGTGCTTCTACCTAAGGGACCACTCACTCACATCAGATCTTCCTCTACATTTTTGCTAAAGAGAGCTCAGAATATCTCATAAAGACAGATTCTGACAGCAAGTGCCTACAAAGGATTAAGCCGTTACCTAAAATCAGGCTGTAAAAGCAAGCCTGCTTAAAGGAAATGTCAAGCCACCCTGCCCAAAATTATGTTTTTCAATAGCTTTTTATTTCTGGCATACTCACTGGCACCTCCACTACTACAGGAATAAATAAATTAAAATTAAGAATGCTTTCTTGTCAGCAGCCAAATACTCCAGCTTAGATGGGAGGTTACCATTCTCAGGGGCAGGAGAGGGCAACTTTCAAGGGAAGCAAATGGTGTGATCATGCCCAGGTCAGAAGTGACAACAGACAAGATAAGCCTCTTTCATATTGTGATGGTCTAATAGAAAATATTGTGGTCACAAAAGAGACCTTCACCACAGAAAAATAAATTTGAATTTAGCAGGACCATTCACTTGATAAACTCCAGGGAATTTATTTCTTGTACAACAACCTCATTAAAATACAGGCTGACCTTATGTCATGGTGGTTCACTATTATGAATTCTTGTTTACTTGGTAGTTTACTATTTTGATTGCTATTATGAATTCAGGTCTTCTCTTTCTCTTTTGGTTCTCAGCCATACTATTTAGAGAAAGCTGAAATGATAAAATACATGCTAGTAAAAAATTACTCATTAGGTATAAAAACTACTGCGTATTTAGAAGACCGAAAAACACAGAAACAAAATTCCTTTGTTATCTGAGTAACATAGCTTTCATTATCTCATATGCTCTTTATCCTTTCCTTTTGTTGACTGATCTACTAATTTCCTGATTAAAAGCCCAATAACAGACCTTCATTTGTATTGACTTCCCTAGAACATTTATGCCACCTTTACACCTTTACACAAAAGAGCAGTCCAACTGGCAGCTCCATGGGGCACTGATTCTTTTCTGGTCTGGCAAGTGAGACCCTTTCCAACAAAGCCTGTCGGATTTCAGCAAAAAATAATGTTGCCATGTAAATACAGCTGCAACAAATGGAAGGGATGCATTTTGGTAGGAGCAGGAATTCAGTCTACCTAAATACCCTGCGGATTGCAAGCAGCACAAACAGAAAGCACAGAGACTGATGGAGACAGGATGCACTGATGTGTCAGGCAGTCTGTCTTGGCTTGAATGAGTGGACATCATTTTGAAATTTTGAAATACTTTTCTATCAGAAGTTTTCTGCACTCCACCTTGGAGTCTAAACATATTTCAAAGAGAAACAAAAGAGTGGTAGAAAGTTCTCTGGTACTTTATCATATATCAACACAGAAATCACATGCAACTCTTCTGATAAAGTACTTTTGGGATTTTTCTTACAGCTGATGTCTCTCATGGACACTTTTCAGTGTAATTTGGTACCAATGTGCATATTTTGCCAAAAATCAAATTTATGCCCTCTCAGTAACTGGTGCTGACAGAATTTTATATTCATTAAAGCTATAAACCTTCAATATTTGAATTTGGAACAAAGGCTCTTTCCCTGTTGTAGAAGTTCATAACAGCTGACTTCTTTAAGCAAGATTACCACATTAGTCATAACACATTTCCTGGGAGACCACAATTTCATCAGCTGAGAAGATAAAGTCCAGCCTGCAAATCCATTCAGAAAAAGGAAAAAAAAAGTGAATGCATCCTGTACCCACAGATCTGATGACTGATCAGATATTTTTACACCAAGCCAAGCCTACAACATAAACAGCTGTCTTGGCAGAACACACAGTCTGCCCTCTAGCACATACTGCTGGCATGGACATGCCAATTAAGTCTACATTAGCCTATCCTAAAGCTTCCATCTACTTCAAAGCAAAAAGTGTTCCACCAAACACTTTTAAGGATACTCAACTTCCCCTAAAAGTACAGCTGTAAAGTGGAAGGTTTGGATGTGGCTTTTTTTCTAATTTATTTCAAGAATCTCTATTGTCATTAAATTCAAGAGATTGTTATTGGAAATTTTCGTCACATTCTCACTCTGAGGTATTGACTTCAATTTAATTTAGACAGTGAATGACAACTAGCAAGAAAACAACTGGTGGTGCCGTTGCTTGGTGTGCTGTTCCTTTACTGTCTAATTTGCAGAACAGGCATCAATATGACAGAAATTGCACTGCTGACATCCAAAACTTCACCACATAGCTATAGTTGCATAATGCCCCTCATCATAGCCACAGTCCCTCAAGAACAAACCATCCTAGTTTTGCTATAAAGCCTCTGACTTTGTGCTTCCATTCATCTATCATACCTGCAACAACACTCATGGGGCTGTGAGAGTTACTGGAAAAAATTTCTGCCTCTACACCATGTGTACCATGGCTCCTTTGATAGGAAAGTTAACCAAGTGTGCTCAGGAAAAGATACAAAGTGCTAAAAGAGTGCCCTTCTCACCTAGCAGTAGGAAGAGTCAATGCTAAGGCAGAGGGAGACCCTAGGAACAGCTGTAAACAGGATTGAACCAACTACAAGGGCTAAGGAAAAATGAACTAACTGATTGTGGAAATGAAAGTGCAGGTACCGCACAAAACCATCATCAGTAGGTGATGACACTGCTCTGGCCAAGACTGGGAAATATTTTGATCCTGTAACGAAGCTCAGACTTTGGGAGCTGCACTGTATTTTGTGTTTACATAAAATGAAGTCTCTCCTGACACCTCAGAGATCATTTTAACAGGGTGCAGTTAAAGAGATATACCCATGAAACCCAACAAAGTGTAATTTGGGACAACAAAGAACTTTAAGCACTTACATAGATATTCTTACTTAAAGATACTCCAATGTATTCTAACTTGCTAACAAGAAATACACAATAAACAGATGATGAGATTCCCATAAGTACGCAGATTTAAGGAATTAGCAACCATGTCACTTAGAATTCAATGTTTTGGTAATTTCTTGTTTCAGCATGTTTACTGATAAATTTATTGGTTTTTTTAGTCAATATCTGCACAGAGAAAAGATAGGCTGATCTGAACAGCTCTCTCATCCTGTATAGAGATCCATGAACAATACAACCATGGCCTCTTTCTCACTGACATAGTTCTTTAGGAAAAAGTTTCAGTTGTAGCAGCACCTATACCCTTATTGATTATTGTAAATAATTTTTAAAGTGCATTTATATATAATTGTCATGTTCACAGTGAAGTGCACAATAATATCAGAGGCTCTCTAAAATTCAGTATTCTTGGAAAATATTATCTGTTGTACCTTTTCATGACAGTTTCAAGTTCTACTTATCTGCTCCGTATTTCCTTACCTTAGCTTGCTTAAACACTGTTTGTTATTGCTGGCTGGGCACTGCAGGTAATATGACATCTTTTGGACATAGCCAAACAATAGGTTATAACCTCAGGTGTTTTTAATTGTAGATTCTAAAATTTGAAATTGAATAGACTTGTGAGATCCATGTCTAAAGCATGATTTTGATGGGACACAAAAGCCACTTAGAAACTGGCCTTTATAAAATGCTTAGACCCTGCTTAAAAAGACAGATACATCTTGAAGAGGAACAAAGTACAAATAAAGGGAAAAATTAGGGAGTAAATTCTCAAAAGCATTAAAATATAAAAATACTATGTGCTATTGTAATATGAAAATTTAGAGATTCAATGTAATAAGCAGAGTTGAAAGAGATTTTTTTATTATGAAAGAATGTTTATGTGTAGAGCAAAATACAAAAGAGAAAGCAACAACTAAAGAATACTTGATGGGCATTTTAATCTTCTATTAATATGCAAATGTTGTGCTTTAGGACTCCAGGAAAAGATAAGTTTTTTCATAGGTTATTTGAAAAATGTCTTACTCTCGCAGAAGTGCTTCTTGTATGAATCCAAGTGAAATTCTGTATTTATGGTAATTCCCCAGATACCCCTCTATGTGCCATTTTCTTTTTGAAATTACACAGGGTTTACTGAACCACATTTGTAAAACATTCCACAGCTGATTTCATTCTGAAGATCTCCTTTAATAGGGCTGAATCCCCTGTTGGTCTTTGTCATATGAAGATGATAAGAAAATGATCTTCAACTACAAGGGATGACATGAAATAGTCTGTATGAAAATTTGAAGAATTTCTGATCAAAAAAATTGCAATTTTATTTTCATAATCAACTTTAATCATATATGTATCCCTGGAAATAGGCAAAAATATTTTCCTTATTATATGTTACTCTTCACAGCAAAAGCAATTATACTGCTGAAATAACACCTTTATTAGTAGGTTTTCGAAAGTGCATTTCCTGATTTCCTTTATACCTGGTTTATAAGCACTACTTTCATGGGGAAAATTTAAAAATAAGAATTAAAAAATCTTGCTTGGTGCCATCAAAAGGGAAATTAGGGGGGTTTTGTTTGTTTTGGTTTTGATTTTGGGTTTTTTGTCATGAAGGTAATCATGTTCTCTGTTTTTCATGTAAAAATGACAGAGCAAGACAGTGAGTTGAAGTCTGTTTTTCTTGCAATAATTCGTCACCTTCGTGGTTTTAATCATGACTAAGAAAACCAAGTTAAGCTCTAAAAATTGTCCATGGAATTCAGAATCATCATGAAGTCCAAACATTTTTGTCTTATGATTTGAAAGGCTGTAATGATTTGATCTCACTTTTCACTGTGAATCCTCTTTAATCCCACATGAACACCTTCTTGCTCAGATCTCTCATGGAATGATGGCTTTAGCTGTGGGTTTCTTTTAAATTTTATGAATTTGGGGGTAGCTCCATCACTGTGAAATATAATGTTTCTCTACAGCTATAAAGCTGTTGAGGGAGGGAGATTTATGCACTGGAATCCCATTAAGAGATAGTTTATATTACCTTTTTCCTGGTACAATATGGAAAATAAAACAGGTCTCCTAAACATGAACAACCAAGAAAAAAGACAGTGTTTCACAGGATTACAGAAAAGTGTTAGAGGTAAATTTATTTGGTTTTGATATATTTTTCTAATATTTTCTGAATGCTATTATAGAGAAGACATAAATTGTTTACCTCTAATTGAACTGATAGGTTGGAGGTCATTATTCAATATAAGGACAAGGAAAAAATTCAAACTAAAAAAGCAATGTAATTTTTTTTCCTCTGAAATGCATGTATGAATCAGACACAGTTATGTTTCCTGTTATACTATTTTTATGACAAGTAACAGTAAAGAGAAAAAAATCAACAAACAACACACAACATTCAGCTGCAGGAGATGAATAAATATTTCTCAAGAACATGTATGTAAGGCAAAATGTTGTATTCAGGACCAGGTACTGCAAAATCCATCTGTTGTGAAACCTTTCCAGAGTTTTACCTGTTTCAGCCACCCAGAGGGGAGCTTGACACAGTTATAGACACCATTCTGCCTTTGGAGAAAAGAAGTATCAGGCTTTTGGCAAAAAGCAAAAAGATGAGGCAGAATAGGCACTGCAAATGCAGGATTATGTAAGCTAAGAGCCACAGATGTTGGAAAAGGGTAGCTTTCACAGTGACAGTAGCTGTTGGGATTTTTTTTTCCCCCTGAGGACACTGTTTTAACTAACCAAAAAAAACAAAACACCAACCCAAAACAAACCAAGAAACAAAAACACCAAAAAAAGGAGAGAGATAAAAGAAAAAATATGTGGTCACAATCGAAGTTTATTTGGCTTTAATTTTTGAATCAATTGAATCTGACTAGACATTAGCAAACATAGTGAATGCCATACCCTGAAGGGAGGATTTAAATAGAAAGCACAGAAGTGGACAAGAAGAGGGGAGACCAAGTGATCACAGCCAGTAATTGCACTGACAGCACATAATCTACTGTCAACTCCACACATTTATAAGCCCACTTTGGTTTGCATCCAGAAATCATATCAGAAAGGCTTGGTATGCCTTGCAACCTTACATTGTTGAGGAGCAATTTTTCTCCCCAATTAGTCCTCCCCACTGATGCTCAAACTTGAAAAAATATTTCCAATGCTCATGAGTATTTTCAGAACTGTTACAGTGGGAATAGTGGTCCCCAGCTGGATGGAGGCTGAAGTTGCCTAATTATCTGTGTGAAAAGAAACATACCTTGGCTTTTTTTTCCTGGCCCCTTACCAACATTCCTCAATGAGTAATTAATTAAATCACACACACATGTAACTTCAGTGGTCACATTCAGCCCCAGTGCCTGTCCACCCAAGAGCTTCCTGTTTCCAAAGCAGGAGAAGCTAAGCTGTACATAGCCCATATCTTAAGCTGTTACTCTCAGAATTTGGAGCTGAGATTCCTCTGCAGGCTGTGGTGAAGACCATGGTGAAGCAGCTGTGCCCCTGCAGCCCATGGGTGCACAGGGAATGCAGAGATCCACCTGCAGCCCATGGGGGAGGTGCCCATGCTGGAGCGGATGGATGCCTGGAGGAGGCTGTGATCCAGTGAGAGACCCAGTGGAGAGAGGGCCCTTGCTTCCAGGCTGGAGCAGCCTGTCCTTGGAGGACTGCACCCTGTGGAAAGAGTGATCCATGCCACAGCAACTTTGGGAGGATTCTCTGCCCATGGTGGGAGTTCATGCTGCAGTAGCTGCAGTATGGCTGTTGTTTGTGAGAGCGGACCCACACTGGAGAAGTTCACAGAGAGCTGTCTCCCGTGGGAGGGACCCCATGGCCTCACAGGGGAAGAACTTCTCTCCTGGAGGAGTGGAAGAAAATCTTGGTCATGAACTGACCATAACCCCCATGTCCTGTTTCCCTGCTCTGTCAGTGGGAAGGAGAGAGGAACTGGGGTGGAAAAGACATTTTTAAGGACTTACTTTACTTTTCATTACTCTCCTTGGCCTCTGTTAGTAATAAGTTCACTTTGTAGCTTTCAATTGAACCTCTTTTATGCCTCGAGTGTTTTCTCCTGGTCCTTATCTCAACTCAGAAACCCTGCAGTATTTTTTTTTCTTCTCCATCTGTAGCAGGAAAAGGTGAGTGAGCGACTTTCATGGGTGCCTGGCATTGGCCCAGCGTCAAATCACAATGCCCTGGTGCTGTTTGAGCTCATGTGAGTGCTAAATGCATACGCCTATGACATGTGTGGCCAGGCACGTATATCTGTATACACATGGCTTGCACAGCTGTTCTGTGTGGATGCACCTGGTGGGAGTACATTTTCAGCCTCAATTCTGGCTGAGCCAGGAACACAGAGCTGAGGCAGCCTCACCTTCTTTGGGCTGTTGCATCAGGCTCCATAATTTCACCTCTTACAGAAAAGGTGGAATGCTTCTTGTAGCACAAAGGGCTAAATAGGACTTAACAGTGCACTACTGGGCAAACACAGAATAAGAAACCAAAACTCTGTTAAAGCAGAGTTAGAGATAACAGTATAGTTTCACAGGTATTGAAAGCAGGCTGTGTTCGCCTGTCTTGTGGACAACTGCACTAACACTGCCACACTGGTTTCTGTATCCAGATGACCAGTGCTGTCTGGGTTGTCTCTAGGTGCAGAGAAACCATTACTGATTCCTCTTCCTTAGCACCTTCCTCAATGCATGTCATACAAGAAGGGAAAGGCTTGCAAGGCCAAAAACAGTACAGAGAGATGCTGTGCTTCCCACAAGCTTTTTGGACTTGTTACTCACAACCAGCAGGTGAGGAGAAGAGGTGAACTAGTCCAAAGTGTTCAAAATCCCTCTATAAGTTCTAACCATTACTGCTTTATGTCACAGTAGTAAGACACTATGACATTAAGACACTAAGACACCTCAGTCTTTTCACTGAGGCACTTGAAGATGATGTATTGTGTGTAACCAAAGAAATTAAGGTTCACCAACTTGAACCAAGCTCTTTATTGCTCTGATTAAGCAATACCCACAAGTAGCTCATTCATAGACAGCTCAGATAGGTCAGCATCTTTAAACAGAAAGAAAAACATATAGAAAAACATACAAACAAGATGTTATATCCAAAAAGTTTCCTAGCTAGTAGTGTGCAAGGCAGCGAGAGTGTGTGTGTGTGTGTGTGTGTCTGTGCCTGTTAATTTTAAAATGAAAAACAAAATAAATTATCTTTATGGCATAAATTGAGCTGTGGCAAAGATTAAATGACCTTCAAGTGCTCAAAAAGACAGCCTGTACAATATCAGTTGTTCAAAATAACAAAAATGTTACCCCATAAACAGTTGGCAGAAACAATTAACAAAGAAATCTAAATTATGCAATGCCCCAGTTAGGCAGACACTTCTGGATTTTTTTCTCCATTAATGTAAATCAAGTTAGTAATTTCTAACAAATTGAAGGCAGTTAAAACTCCATCAATTCTCAACCCCTTCCTCTGTGTCCATGTACATGTGAATAGATCAGTTTAGAAAGACGTTCACTGACAAAACCACACTATTTGAGTTAGTCAGATAAGCAGCAACTTTTTTATAATGTATTCATCTTCTGGGTTGTAATCAATTTTAAAAGTAGTCCTCTCCTCCAATCCTTCTCATTGTTTTCCCTGTCTAACAGTCACACTAAAAATATACAGACTAGGAGAAAAATCCATATTCCACTCCAAATGCTGGGTATGTGTGTCCAACTCCCAATAGGTTTCAGTTAACTGCAAATAACTGAGAAGTAAATTATCATAGAATGGAAATATAAAACAGGGACGCATGAGACTCCTACCTTAATTCAGTCTGCACAAAGAATGGGTAACCACAGAGTAAAAAGGTGCAGCAGAAGATAAGAATGCTTAAACATAATGAGCGTTTTTACACTACTTACATTTGCTCTTATTGTGAAACTGAGTAATCCGCAGAACCAGGAATATTATTTGCTTTTATAATGCAGACTGCGATACAGATCTTCAGCTTCCAATCAAACACAAATGTGTCATTGCTCCAGCCATAGAAACTGAGGTGTCTGATTATGTCTAATATGAGATTTTGTTACTACACATTTTCCTCTAGAAATCTCCTTATTCTGCATCTCTCCTCTGTGGAGTCCAGTGGCATCAAAGGGTTACATTCTTATTTCACTAAAGTAAGAACTGCGTTTGATCAAGACCCCTCATGTATTATGTGAAGAGTCATAAGGAATGAGATGGAGTAATGGGCTGATGTAATGTTTGCAAAATGCAAGGAATCAAAAATTGGATGACAAACCATCTAATTTCCCAATTATTCCTGACAATTGCAAGTATCAATATAATTGCATGCTATTTAAACACGCATTTTTGTATCTCCTAAGTAGATAAAACAACTTGAGACACATGGAGCTTTGCAGACTCCTAAAATTTACATGACTGTGATGTCCCACATCAAGGATGAAGTAATTTTACATCAGAGGACTACTGGTCTCCCATTGCTGGCATGAAACAATGTAGTATTGCTCAAAATGATGCCATAACAAGGGGAAAAAAGTATACTTGATTGTTTTATAACTGATAGGATTGCTTTACTCTGACCTCCTGAGGCCTGCACGTACAGCTAATTTGTCCATGTATGTGGGACATGACTGGTGAAAGTAGCTCTTTCAGTTTGGCCATGCTTGCCGTCTCTGTGATAACTTTCTAGTGAGTGCAAAAGATGTGAGATTAAGCAATATCAGATTAATCTGCACTATAGCAAGAACACTTTAAAGCATCTAAATCACTTCTTCCAAGAGAAGAAATCTACTCTGCTAATGGCTGAACATGAGATTTACTCTTCAAAATAAAATGAGACTCAGTGATGCACTAAATCTTCAGTCAAACTGTCCCTTGAAAAAAGTGTGAGGGGCTATAGGAATGAATTAATCTCTTGGGTCATCAACTCCACTCCCCCATCATCACCTAATCCCTTTCATAGGCTTACTGAGCCTCATCTTAGAACTTACCCACTGCCCAGCTATTTTTATCAGAAGGCCATTCAAGGAACTTAATCCTTTAAATTATGGGTCTTTTCTATATATTTCCAGCCTAAACATACATAGGAGCAGTGTTCCCCTTTCTGTGTCAATGCCATTTATTAGCATAGCCAATGTAGCTTCCATTGTAGTTGCTGTTCCATCTTTCACTCCCTGCCCTTTCTCTTTCATCTCCTTTTTCCGATTCTCCTTTCACTGGACTACACACTATCACTACACCTAAAAATCATAATTCATCTGATTTGTCTTGTGAGGTAAACTTGTCAGCATTGTAAGTAATGGAAAGCAAGACACAGCAGCTGCAAACACTCCTTTCTGCTATTCTGGAAGAAGGAACTTCAAGTTTGTTGCAGTGGCCTAAATAAGAGAATGGGTGTTGAAAAAATCCAGAGATTGTAAAAAGTAAGCAAAGAAACCAGAGCAATGTCAGTGCCCTCAGCATCAGCCTTCCCCCACATCTCTAACCATGCATTATTTCCATACCATTATTTATCTGTAGTATATAAGAATACAGCAGAGAACAAATCCAGCCTGAGCAGCAGTGTATGAAAGGAAATACTTCTGGAAGATCATATTCTCAAACACTTGACCTTATATCTTTAGTAGTACTGCCATCATCTGAATAAACTGCATTTGGTCTAGTGAAATCTAGCAGAGTAGTACCCGAATTACTATACAACCTTCACCTTTTTTTTAACAGCACTGCTAATTCCACAGAGGGTGCAAAACTGAACAGCAAGAATAATTCCAGAGTATAGTCTTTGCAAATATTAGTTTGATGGAATCAAAAAGGGTCGGGGGAAAACCAAACTGTTAGGAGTTTTGCGACAATTTTGCTGAGATTTGAAGTCTTTTATTGAAATTCTGTTTTATTATAAAGACCTTCTCTAGACAGGTTGTACTATACATCTCTGTGTGGCCCTCCTGGATCTACCCAGTGATGATGCCTCCTTTAGGATGACCTTCATTTGGAGAAAGCTGTGTAAACATTAGCCATTTTAGTAAAGTCTCAGAAAGCTGTAGTTTAATAAGGTCTCTACTCTCATTGTTTCAGATTTCTAAGTCTGCTGTGAGTTATAATATTCATGGGGTTTGTTACTTTATAAAATAATTTACATTAAAAAATATTGTTGAATATTGTTGACATAAGGAGAAAAGTCACCAGTTTATTTCTTTGCTCTGCGCTGCCTAAGAAAACTGTGCTTTGGGCATGCTCTGAACTTCAGAATAGTTTAGAAGACTGGCATAAAACACCAAAACAAACCCAAACCTCGGTATGAATATGTCACTTTTTCACACTTCAAATATCCAACACAGCACTAAAGGGGCTATTTTTAAGCAGGCTCAGCTCCCTAAATATTTGCATATGCCATTGTAATTTCTTATTTTAAAGAAAAATTAATATCTTAACTGAAATCAAAACCTAACTGAGTTTTCAGATATCTTCCACATTTTTGTAATGTAAATCTTTCAGATTGTAATAATAAGAATACTTTCAAAATTATACATTTCAGTGTGCTTTGAAAAGACAGAGCATATGCTGTCATGTGAGTCTTCTCTCTGGAATTCATATATTGCTACTGATGGACAAAAGATACAGAAAAAAGCTGGTCATTCTAGATAATGACTTATAATTAGCTAGATAATGACTTATATGTTTATTTGGGTTTTTTTCACTTGTAATAGTAAAATGCCTCAGATAGAGAGTGGCTTGGTTTATCACAAGAAGACTCACCTGCATAATCTCAACTTGAAACAATAAAAAGCTTTCATTGTTTATCTCTGAATGGTGTTCTTGACCTGCAACTTATATAATCAAGTTCAATTTTGGTGACAGGAGTACATCTTTTTAGCATGAGAATATAAAGGTTACATAGTCAGATATTAATTCCCATTCCATTCCCATTTTTTTGTTATTTGCCATACATGGTATCTTAACTCTGCCCACTGAAGCAACAATGACACTAGTTCTAAAGGTCTAAAAAACCCAGTTCTTACTGTAGATTACCAAGTTAATATGAGATAATATGTGCATGATTGTATAGAGAAGAGGATTTTTTCTAATCTTAAAGAGGTCCACTACTTTCCCATTTAATTTTTAAGATCACATTTCTATTTTATAAAAAAAAAAATATTTTCATTAACACACTCAAAAAAAAAAAGAAAAAACACAGAAATATGGACTAAGTTTTTTTTTCAATGATTAGTATTACAAATATGCTCTGTTTTTCTTTTTTTCAACTATACAAAAAGTTCATTGCACTTTTCTTCAATTCCTTTTGCTGTTAAGTTTTTATCAAACTGCAATGGTAAGAATTGAGAGAAATCAGCAGGTAGAAGACTTAGGAATGCTGTCCTTTGACTCCACAGTGCCCAAGGTGACATTCTCCAGTGTTATGTCCTAGAAATCGAAACCTGACTATATTCTGTTCAAAGACTGACAGCCCAGTCTGGTTATCTGCCTTCTGACCCTCATGAGCAGGCATTCCAAGGTGGAACAAAGATATCATTGCTGTAAAGTGCAAAAAGTACAGTGATATTGTCTGCTGTTTATAGAGCTGCTCAAAAGTTCTGCAAGAAGAGGCAAAACAGGTCCTTCAGGGTGTATAACCTGTCTCTGCCATGCCCACAATGCAGTCCTGGCACAATCACAGGAATCACAGGCAGGTATGTTTCTGCAGAATGTCCAGGTTTTCAGTCAAGTTTTTAGTCTGTTGAGCTGGCAGCCCCTAGGAAGTCCATGTACCCATCACTGCCTCTGTTCCCTTGCAGGACCACATAACTTCTGATTTTCACACAGATAAATTAATATCATAAGAGTTTCTGCTATTCCCAGCTGTCACAAGCAGCACCTAAACATCTCTGACTGACACTTGAATCAATCATTCTGCAAAAGTTTAAAAGTCTAGATAAAATAAATATGAGTGTTTGTTTTCTCATCGCTAATAACACATCATTTCATCACAAACACTACAAATGCCTAAAGCAGAAAAATATTTCAACACTGCATCAGGCTTGGGAATTTAATTCCCAATTTTATTTCACAGCTTTATCAATGAGTCTAGCTGGGAAGCTAATTTTCAATAAGTCTAGCCTCCCCATTTTCTGAACATACCACAGGTCTCATCTCATTTTTTCTGTGTGATACAAGATGAAAAGAATGGAGACATTAGTGATCTATTAACAATAGGTTTATGAAAATACTAAGTTTGAGAATCACCCTTGAAGGATAGCGTAATTTCTTTCCTGATAGCATTCTACCCTAGAAAAGAAGCTTTTGCAAAAATTTAATAATAGTAAATAGCTTCTACTTACAACTTTCTTTCAATCAAAAATCAAAGTCATTTAGTAGAACACATTGGAAAAATTTAACTATTACATTTTTAGTAAACAAATTTAATCTACACCAGAAGGTGAAGTTGTCATGCATACAAACATTTTGACTCATCTAATATTAATCAAGAATACATTTGAATGTGTCTAATTCTAATCTAATATTAATCAAGGATACATTTGAATGTGTTATGCAGAGAGAGAAAAAGCAAAGAGCATATGAAAAAAAGGGTAAAAGACAAGGTGATGTCAAGATCCAAAGCAAGTCTCAGAAGGCACCCACAGCATGGATTAGTCAAAATGCAGTATCACTAATGCAGAAAACAAAATTTATTTAATTAGCTGCAACAGAGGTAGGGAAGGATGGGACCATAACAAAAATAACCCACCACCAAAGTTGTTTGTAGAGCATAAAAGTACTGACACAGATTCTTTTTATCCAGCTAATAGTGCGCTATTTGCTATATGTGGTGAGAAAAGCCCAGCAGGAGAGAAAAGATACAACAAAAACTTTAAAATATAGAGGAAATAACAGAAATTCAGGAAAAGTTTAGTTGCATGTTTTTGTTCAGTCATCAGTTTAATGCTATAATGTATTTTTCACATTTCTTTGGGTAAGTTAACAGTAATTTGCAAAGACTAGCATAGCCCTAACCAACACTGAAACTTCGGATACACTCACAAATGCTTTAGGTAGCAGTTTCTTCTCTTGTACACCCTCAAGGATTGATACATATGCAACAATAAAAAGTTTATCTTCACCCAAATGAGAATAAGGTAAAGATTAGAGGTAATTCAGAGGTACTTAATTAAAGCAGTTACCCTGACAACATCAAGCAACTGTAAACATTACAGTAAAATATTCTTATAGTTCTTATAAGCTTAGTTCAGCTTCTTATAGTTATCCATTTGTCTGGACATGCTCTGTTTCTGTGAACTCATGCTCGTTTTCAAAACTACTATTATAAATCTTTCTCACATGCAGTCCCAGATCCTTGCATAATTCCTTTGATTTCAGTGGAATTAACACCAGATGGTGATCTGGGCCAAAGATTCAAAAGTCTAAAATCTTCTTGGCACTAAATAAAGATTTCTCTCAGCTTAGTCCTTGGAGTTTCTCAGCCTGTACCTCTAGCCCCTTAAGGTCTTCCGTACTTTCATGAAAGTCCAGACCTGGGAAGTAATAATTGCTCTCATTACGTCCTTCCCCACTTCTTCCTTTGCTGTCTTAGGCCTTGCCTGCAAACACTTAATTTCATGCTGACTTTTTGGACTCTTCCTTCAACACTAACCTTGTCTTCAAAGAGGAAGTCACACCTGTCCAAACTCAAAAAAAAAGGTGAATGACATTTTATGTCCAGCTGCCAAAGCAGGTGACTGAGAGTCACCTGGGTTTAGGGTTTAGGGTTATATAAATATTTAATCCAGCCTGTGTTTTCCATGCACACACAAATACCCAAAATATCTCTCAAAGGACAGAAACCAGCTCTTCACAGAAAAGGAGTCTTTCCCTTCCAGATCACCAGCTAGGAAATTGATGGATATATAAAGCTGGAAATGTTAATGCGAGGACAACTCCAGCTATTGACAGCAAGCCACTATTTGCAACAAGGATATTCAGTGGTTCTAAACAAAGCAATGATATTATTCTCTAGGCCAGCTCAATTTTCTGCTTCAGACCTGGTACTAGAGAGTTTCATACCCAGGAAGCATGTTGAGGATATTTTTGTGAGGAGTACACTTGAAAGGGTATTGAAAACCCTTCCTGACATAAGGAGTAAGCTTTGTAAATTCTTCAAACAGGGAACAGACCCAGGATAAGAATTCTCTAGTGTTGAAACATTAACAGTGGCTTTTAGGCAGCTTTTCACGTTAGTATCTCATACTTCTCCATAGATTTTAGTGAGTAATAAGACCCCATTAGTGAGTAATAAGACCCCATTATTTGCAATGCATTTTAGAATAATTTCTCTTTCTACAGCTGGACCTTGAATATCTCTCTTATAGTAATGTTGCACAAAGGAACAAAATTTTTTAATTAAAGTGATTAAGAGGTTTGTTTGATTACACTACAGACAATATGCTATTAGTCTAATTTTTTTTAAAAATACTTTTGCACTACAAAGTGAAGGAAATTTTAGCTCACTATCACTTCTCCCATGTGTATAAAAGAATTATGCAGTGATAAATGCAAGTTCTAAGGCAGAAAGATATAAAAAATTATAGAAGAGTTGTGTTTGTCCCACAGCTTTGTTCTTTCCAGTTATAATGGATTTTAACACTCTGGTTTTGCCAAAGTTTCTGTGAATTTGTGTTTTTCATCATATAGCTAGAGATGCCAGTAGAGCAAAAGTTCTACCCAAATGCTATTAAGCTAGGTAGACTATCATATTTTCATTAGCCATTTCTCTGTATAACTGTCGGGCAAAAGAGAACTCAGAAAAGAACAGCAGTCCTGGTGCTTGCACTTTTCTAAAATATTTATCATCTGGCTATTTAGACAACTATTTCTAACAAAAAAAAGTTATATCACTTTTTCCTGGGTATTACAGATGGTTCTGACTGCATGTCTCATAATGTGAGTTCATGGTTTAAACTGTTAGCCCAGGAGAGTCAAGATGATGCAAAGTTCTGTACAGAGTTTTAATGAACCTACAGGGCAGAGGGATTCAGGAGTCAAGAGTTCCCACCATGTCTCTTGCTATATAAGGCTAGAACTAATATTGCTGCTTGCTTATAGCTCAGAAATACTGCACCCAAAATTCATGAAATAGAATAAGAAAAGGTTTAAGAATATTAATGCTCAAATAATTAAATAATTTTCACAGAAAGTACATGGTCCAAGTGCAAGTGTACAAGTGTCTTAGTCATTATATTAGCAAGAATAAATCCCAGTAGGACTTCCAGGGGTCACTTTCATTCACGTATATTCTTCTAACCTTTAACCTACCTATCATGCTGCAATTACTTGGATCCTCCAGCCAAGAGGAATCCAAACCTTTTGGATGGAAAAGGCATTTAAAAAATAGTAATTTTGCTTTTGACAGTGGAATCAATTATTTCCTATATCCTTTTCCTTAAAAACAGTTTGCACACCATGAAACATATTATAAACACATTGAATTCAAATTGCACTAGTAAAAAAAATAAAGGCACACCATTTTGATGTTTTGACTATTTCTAAAGTAATCTACAGTTGTTTCCTAAGGAAAAAAAAAAGACAAAAAACACAAAACCACAAACAAACCTAACAAACAAACAAACCAACAAACAAAAACTGGCAAAAAGAAAAAAAAAAAAACACCCAAAGACTAAGAACATTACAAATTTCTGAGTTAAGAACCAGGTCTTCAATGTGAGAGTATGGTAGACCCGAATCAGAAGGGCAGACTTCAAGCAGTTCTGTTCCCCACTAAAGTTTCACTTAAAAAAAAGTCTTCCTCATTGTACACATTGACACATCTATGTACCATGCTCCTGCTTCCTTTTCAGTCTCCATTTGCTTCTTTCAGTGACTGGACTGACTATTTCACTTCAATAAAAGCAAGAACATGTTGGAAGTGAGAAAATATACAAAAAATTGGTCAGGCTTGTCACTGTCTCTTTCCACAGACTATCTTGCTACTTCCTACTAAAAATACTACTCACTTTTTTACTGCAGACATTAAATAGCAGAAAATATTATGCATTAATCCCGAGTATCTTCTCTCTGTCACTCAATAGGTAAGCACTTTGTTCCTCAGTATTTCCTTTTCTGGCTGGTGTACTCACTTTGAGATAAATTCTGCTGGGGTGGCAGACTAAATCTGCGGCAGTTTTTACTTAGTCTCAAACTTCATTCTACCTAAGAATGACTTTTTTGATTTATTTTTTTATAAAAGAATTCAAACTAATCTTAGCAAGCAAACCCCAAGACAATTCAGATATGAAAGTCTGAAACTACACTATGTCATCACAGAACTTCAAACCTCAGAAAATATAATTTCTCAGGTAGCTGGAGAGGAAGGATTTGTCTAGTAAGTTTCAATATACCTTCCTACTTTTCCATATTTACTTTGTGTCTTATTATAGTCATACTGGTTTCCAAGCTGCTTCCAAGCTTCAAGCCTTTTTCTCCCTTTTGCAGAAGAAGTTGCAGTCTTTGTACCTTCTTCCAGTTAAAGAAATTTAAATACATTCAAGGAATTCCCTCCTTAAACAAGTTTAATTTCATTTTAAATCTGATCCCTACTAGAATCTCAGCAGAAATTCAGGCAACTAGCATGTCTATTTGATCTAGACTTTGAAAAAAGCCACAAGTAAAAGCTTTCTCATGTTCATTTCAGACATTGCAGTGAATAATGCAAATTTCACCTGTGTATTATACTATCAGTTGCATCTTGTCTGGTTTACCTTATAGGTTCCTCCTCAGAAAAATCAAATGTTCTTTTTTCCCCTTGGCTTATGCTACTACGTACTTGGGCAACATCAACGTTACTTAACTACATTACACTTGAAATGTCATAGTACAGTATTTTTGGTGGTCAGTAGTTTGTAACAAGTTTGGTACCTTGAGTTGAAACAGTTTTGATTCTAAAATATCTACAAAATCTCATGGCCAGAAATAACCATTATTCCCCAGCACAAGTACTTTCTAATTTGTTCATGTAACTCAATGACCCAACAGGTTAGATCCTTCATTCCAATTCCAAGGTAGAAGCCCTAGACCTCATTTAAAAATCATTTAGAGGTCATTTAGATAACTCAATTATCACGTCACTTCATTCCAACCATTTCCTTTTCAAGGGTCTATTTCAGGTGCAATTGATGGCGTCATAATTATTTTGGGTCATTTTGTCCACCTTAAGGACATTTTATTACTGTTAAGATCCTCTAAAAAGCAGTTTTTTAACCAAGCTCTGGGTTAGGTACTTATTTCTTCCAAAAACCTGATTCATTTACTGGTGCAGTTTCTCAGTTTCTATGAGTTGTCACTTGTACTGAATACAACAGAGTTAAAACACTTCTCTCCATCTAAAAAACTTCCCTATGTTCTTGTAAATGGGAAAATTCATCATCAGGTTCACCACAGTAAAAACAGAAAAACCTTTTCTAGTGAGTATTAAACTACATCAGAACAAAAAACAGTATCAGATAATTTTCTGTTCAAAAGCATCAGATTGCATTAAACACCACTTTGACCAGGCTTCAATTTCATATCACAGTCTCTAGGTCAATATCTGCAGTAGCTTAATGCAGATATTTGTGAGAAAATTTGCTGCTTGCTTTTTAAAATACTTTCACAAATTGCTCTGCCCTGGGGACAAAACCAAAATCAAAACCAAAACAAACAATCCAAAAAACAGAAACAAACAAAGAAAATGATTGCCACTGCCGTAACTCCAGATACCCTTTTGTGCATAGTAGCAGGCCTAATTCCTAATACAAAGATATTTTCATATTTTTATCAAGCTTGTACAACCTCTTTGGGACCTCATGAAAATCACATCAATACCTCAACTTTTTCTCAACTACTACTGTGCTTAGAACTCTTGCTTTTTGAATGGAAAACAATAGATTAAAATCAATATTAAAATAGTTAATCTGGAACATCTCACATAGCCCATATTTGGATCAAATTAGAAATAAACAGGCAAAACAACCTGTTTTCTTTCCTAAAAAGAAGAATCCTAAGAGCAGAAAGACAAAAGAGATGTACGAGTAAACATTTTGGGGAAAAGGCAAGATAAAGCTTTGAAGAGAAGGCAATACACAGAATCAAAAGAATGTATGAGAAATTATAGACAGGGTCGCAGAATATGAGAAATACACAAACATGAGAAAATTAACTGATGCAACAGGACAACCTCTATTTTATATATTTTTCAAACTCTTTATTCTTAGTGGGTTGAGTTGCTTTGGAGAAAACAAGGCAGGAGGCTGTGCAGAGGAAATAGCACTTCTACCAAGCCTACTTTAGGCACTTCAGTGAAGTTAACAGCTGACTCCTAACTAAATGCTGGAGATTCTAAATGCACATTTTGTATTTATTGGAAGAGAATTTCTTCCTGATGACTGCAAAATAGTTTTCTCTCTGAAGGATAAAGGGCTAGCAAAAGAATGAGAAAGTGAATTAAAATTGAAAGAAACAAAAGGTTATCATAGAGAGGCGACGGATAATTTTAAAAATATTCTTAGGATCATTAAATTATTTAGAGTTCTTGAGGATGTGGAAGTCAACTCACCATAGAAAATAAAAAAATCCCTGCTCCATTAAAAATATCTGTCAATCAAAATTTTCATTCTTTGCTTGGGAAGGAAGAACAAGTTGCACAAGAACTTTTCAGGGTCTTCTTCCAATCGCCCCAATGTTTGGTTTTTTATCATTTCCCTCATTTTATGTATGAGGTAGGACAAAATGTATGAAGTAGTTCTGGCAAAGCACGTGCCAGAACTAACCAAACCTTAACTAGACTTAAGAGGAGAATCAAAGATAATCTTAATCCTGTATTATGTAACTGAGTTACACTTAAGGGTCAATTTACCTCCAGTGAGAACACGTGTCCTGAAGTATCTGAAAATTGCTGCCCCCACAGGAAAATACAGGATCTTTCCTATTTCTTATGCTGCTCAGAGTGCTGGCATAGTTCCTGCCGTCTGGTACTTCAAAAATCTGGGACTGTAACAACACACCAGAGGGAAGATGCAAGTCTGGTGGGAATGGAAGGAAAGTAGCTACAGTCATTCTTTTCCCATGGTAGACCCAATTCTGGGAGGGGAAAAGAGTAGGATGCAGCAAAATGCTGCAGAGGTGACAGCACTTGCAGTTCCCACAGCTCTGCTTTGTTCCCCATTCCTTGTTACAGAGTTAAGGAAACAATATGGAGCATCTGCAAAATTCATGTGTAGAAGCAGAAGACATGAGCACTGCAGAACACCCTGTGATCTCCTCTGAACTCTAATAAGTTGGAGTGGTAGAATAAGATAATTTTTTATTCTTCTGCTGAGTCACTTAGGCACAAAAAAATATTTTGGGGACATTATCTTTACAAATTCATCAAAATATTCAGAGAAAAAAAAGCGATCAGGGAAACAAGCACCCTGAAGAAAAAGCAGTACTGCCTCATCAACAGAGCAGTTCAGTGGTTTAGATCTTTGCTGCTGAGGCACTACCAAAATTCATTCCTTTCACAGACCTGTGGTGACATGATCCAAGCTTCTTAAGCGCTGGAAAGTGCCTGAGCTGTCAGAGTAATGCTCAGCTCTTCTCTGCACTTCCTGAAGTGACTGTCCTTCTCAGGACATAATTCACCACTGAGATAACATCTCTTTCAATCACTCCTCTCCTCCTGCTTCTCCAGTGGGGAAAAATAGCACTTCAGAGAGGACTGCTGGTATCTCACGGGTTTATTGTTTATGCCAAAGAGAAAATCAACAAGAGATGGAGAGCATCCTTGGCGTAGACTAAGCAATGCCCTGACTGCTAGGGCATTCTTTGGGGAGTTAAAATCTGCTCAGACATAAGGAACTTGGCTTTCCAATAACTGGCTAAGGGCCCTTGAGACAGGGATTCCAGAAGAAATTATCCAGAATTTTCTAACAGTATTTTAAAACAACTTCCTCATTTCTTTTCTTTCCAAATGTCTAGAACTGAAGTGTTTGTTTTCATATTGAATATAACATTTTGACAAGACAAATCCCAGTAATTTTGGTTTAATTCTTGTTTTAGTTGCCAAAGTGCCAAGACCTCTATTACTTACACAGCCTTACAATTCAGAAAATACCATTTATAGGTACTTCTTTAATATCAACTAGATGTGTTCCTTCTTTTCCTGTATCATTTTGTTACTGGAAGCAAAAGTTTGACAGTCCCACAGAAGGATTGGCGAATCTTTTTCCCAGATTTTCAAATTAGCCATGGCAGCATATTGGAAGATTCAACATGCTTCATCAACAAAGAAAGTGATTCTCTAAAGAAGATTATAAGCAGAAACCTGGCAAAATTCAGCACTTTTTCCATGCAGACATGTCAATATATCCAATTTGATTATGCTGATCCCTTTTAGAAACTATAGTGAAATAAAAATTTTCAAACATGTAGTGTCTTGCATAGCATTGTCTGCTATTGAGTGGCTATCTACACTATCCAGTTTATTTCTATTAAATCTGAACCATTGTTATTTTTGTTTCCTTAACTATTGTACCATGCTAACAGCAAAAAAAGAGCAGTTTACATTGACTTATTGCCTATTGACATTTATTTCTTGACTTCTTTCATCGCTTTCTGAGAAACCCAAAATTCTGGGTGGGTAATGCTACCATTTTAGCATTAAATGCTAAAGCAACTTGAAGTGCTTAAGATGGGAAAGTCACAAGAGGGGCAAAAAATCATTAGACTTTTTCTTCTTAAATGCTGAACTCTGATACTGTTTTATTTTGCCTTTTTCCAAGCTTTATTCCAGAAGGGAAAGAATGGGAAAATGATTATTCAGCAAATCATGATCCGCATCATTCACTGCATGAGAGGATTTCACGTCATCTGACTTAACATAATTGCACATTCTGTGTTGGACTCATACTATCATGTATATTTATGTCAATTGGAAATGGTTCACCCCTCCCTAGAAATTACTGGACATTATTATTTATCATCACATGGGAGTAAATGATAAGGGAAGAAAGATATAGACTCATCTGTCCTAAACCAACCAGCTGAAGTCAAATTAAATCTTAGCAACTCTAATAGCACAAACCTGCACAAGTTTTACCTGACTCACAGCTCTTTATAGATCAAATAACACCATACTGCATAGCTACTTCAAAGCAATCTGAAAATAAAATGGATATAGAGTTAATTAATTACAGCAGGACCTATTTTCTTTGATGATGTTCACAAAATGGCCTGTCAAGGGGCACAGAATTGAGGAAAATGTGTATATAGATATGACCTCCAGTTATATATCTCAAAAAGTCAAATAGGTCTATTTTCAGACAGCAGCACAAACTACTCACCCAAGTGCTGTAATTCAAGACAGGAATTGATTCAGCTGCCCATAAATTATGAAATAGAAAATACCTGTTACAGTAAGTAAGTAGTTCAGCGTATTTACTGTGTCTGTGAACTTACTAAGCATCATCTCTCTTGTACTTACAAGGTTAAAAAAAAAAAATTGGTTTCATATTAAAGTACTTAATTTCTTTCCCAAATTAGTTCTCATTCTCAAGATAATGCTTGATAGTTATCCATGTAATACTTTCATTATAATGGAATAGACAATACCTGCATTAGGTGCAAAAGAGATACGAACTGTAAAGGTCGCTTTCCAGATAATGGGATTCATGAAGAAGACTGACAAGGTACTGGGCAAAATTCACAATGAGCATCAGTTTTTTTCCTTTACTTCAACAATTTTTGGTGGAGAGAAGAAAGTCAGACTCACAAATTTAAAAGAGGTTTTCAGCTGTCAAAGTGAATTTACTCCATCACTATATAGGCTTTTAGTATGGCTGTGAACAGGAGATGCTAACCAGCAAGGTTTGAATGATGAAAGAAAACCCCCAGATTCTTTTGATTTCTGCTAATACATACTCAATTCATTATTTTTACAAGGAAAATCAAGTTCTCCACTTCTTTTCTTTGTCATTAACATGAGTATAATATCTCCCCTGTATTTTACTTTATACAGCCTCTTTCATCTTAGAACATTTTAAACAGTTATTATTTGCATTTTATACATGATGAAATTAAAACACAGAAAGGCGAAGGACCAGCTTCTGTGTCATGTGCAAGCCTAAAGTATCCCGAAGAAGCAAAAATTTTGGTTGAAGCAAGAATATTCTCAGATCACCCATGCTGCTTTCCTTGTAAACCAAAGGAGCTAGGGGAATAGGAAAATCCAGCAATTTTACAGTTTCTTTTCTTGATCAAAATGAACCTGCATGACACTGTCCTCTTTTGACACTGAGAACTGCAGACACAGTAGTCAACTGTCATTTGAATCATACCCACATAATCATTTCTCCTTCTGCCAATACAAACAAAGTCCTAGCCTTGCTCAAAATAAGCTGAGTTTTCATCTGTAATAGGAATTTCTACTGAGAACTAAGCAGAAAATCTCAGCATTTGTATTCTTTTGATTTGTCCACTTTAGCAGTCCAACTGAGAAGTCTGGAACACACTAGCAGTATTGCCTTATGGTCCCAGCTGGCCTGCTTTTCCACTTCTGTTCTGTATCTTGGCAGATCTTTGTTGGGTAGTAGTTGACATTGTCCCTTTGCCTAGTCCTACACTATACAGCATTTTAGCTCAGTTTTCAAAGTGCTAGAAAGGCATAAGAGTCCCTTCTCTTTTGGTGAACATAAAGAGAGCTAAACTCTGTTATCACTATTTTACTTAATTATTAAAACTCTAAAATACATTTTCCCAGAACTACCAGTACATCTTGCAAGCACCTGAAAAAAAAAAACTTCTCAATGCACCACTTTTAACAGGAACAGGGGGAGTCAATTTTTGATTCTTCTGTGCCTTATGACAAGTGGAAGAGTAGCCAAGAAATATTAATAACACTAAGCAAGTTCACAGGCTTGATTACACAGTGCAAGCAAAGCCTTGAACATGCCATAAAAAAATGTATTCTAAAAGGTGTTATTACTGTATACTAATCCCTACCTTATCCTCAGAAGAACAAACTTTCTTTGGCATTATTATGCCTGTTATATTGGGAGGCTGATAATTTACCATCTCGATACAAATACAAAAGTATATCAAAGGAGCTCTTACATGTTTCTAAGCACGTGGTCCAGCACTAGCAAATATCACAGTTAATGAAACTTAGAAGTAATGACAAAAGGTACTTCCTTAAAATATATCTATTCTCAACCCTTCCAATTTCCCATAAGATAATTTTCAAGCAACTAGAAACCTGACTTAGCCACCAAATCATAATAATATAGTAGTATTAGCTTTTTTTTTTTAAAGCATAGCTAAATGCTGCAAGGCAAATGAAATTGCCTTGGAGACACCTGAGACCAAATGCTGAACATTTTATGGACACCTGCAACACCAAAATATCCCTGGCTTATATGCCAATAATTCAACTGCTCTCAATTCTGAAACAGAATGGACCAGGGATCTGGTTTTTATTTCTGCACAAAGTGCTTCCTAACGTGACAGAACACGACAGGTGCCTTTGGCATTTCTTGTTACTGCTAATCAACAATTAACAGTTTTCCATGACCCTCACAGAGAAGAGAGTTGCTGGTCTTCAAGAGAATGGCGCTCTGATTATCACCTGGAAGCATATGCAGAATACTCACATGGACTCTTGGAGAAGGGCTTTGCACGTGTCAAAGTTACTTTATTTTTGAGGAATCTTCAATGTTCAAAGTTAAATCTTCAAAGTAAAAAACTTTTCTGAACTCCCCAGCTGAAACAAAACCCCTAAAATTTTTGATTTCTACAATGTATTGGTGAGGGATTTTCACTAATTCAATCTGTTGTTGCTGTTGGGCTGGGAGGACTCACTTTAGATTTAATTTCTCCTCAGGCAAAAGCTAATACAGTATTTGAATGCTTGGGTGTGCTCAGAATAGCTTTGTTATGGACTGAAATCCACCTGGATTCTGCTTGAAATGGATAGTCAACGTAGTGGATTAGTTGAGAAGGTAATGAAAACCTTTATAAATCAGTAGTCAGTAGACTATCTAACAGATCAGATGAGATTTTTAATTCATCTCTAATTCATTAAAGATACAGTAAATCCCACTGAACTCTGCTACAGTTAGCTCTATGTAAACTCTACTGAGTTACAGAAAATTAGCAAAATAGTTTCCAGAAAGAAAGACTTACAAAATGCTAATGCGTTGTGTTTCTATACTTTCCCAGAGTTGACAAGTGAGGAAGGGAAAAATCCTTTTGTTTACCTGATCAGTGTGCTTAAGCATAGGCAGCTATTATGAAGACTGATAGTTGAAAATTAAGTTGGTAAACAAATTTGGCTGAATATTTATTCCTAAATAAAACATGTATGACTCTTTCTAAATACAGCCCAGGCCCTATTAGAACGAAAATCCATGGTCCGAAGCTAGTGAAAATCGAAGGAATGACTCCTATTAATATCAATGGCTATTAGATAAGGCCACAAGCAGGGAAAATCCCCACTGAAAACAGTGGGAGCTCTGCCTGCATAAACTCCCCTTGGAAGCTGCTAGAGCTTTTTCTTCTTTCATTTCTTCATAAATATTTTATAAATAAAACTCACTGAACTTAGAACTTGTACATATATGCAACACTTTTGTTAGGATCTTGCTGGTCTTAGCAGACCTTTCTTTTACATATTTCTATGCCACTTCAAGAGCAATCTGAAGACAGAATCTCCTTTTGGAAGCAAATGCTATGGTTTATCTTGACACTGTCACTATATCAAAGGTACGGTGGACTAAAAGGACCTGTTAATTTAAGTTAGTTTATCCATTAAGATGTCAATCTAGGTACATTTTTACCCCCTTTCTGACAGAAGAAAGTAGCCTTTCTTTCAGAGTTCAGTAAAATTAAACAGTTTTTCTTGTTTCCATGCACAAAGAAACATAATACACTAAGCATCCTTTTTAGCAAAGTTTTGCAAGTGTACTGGGAGATTCTGTTAAATGTTATTTGAAATATCTGCCTCAGAATGAGAATGGTTTTCCAGGGCTAATATTGCAGCCTTACACCAGATACTGTGCCATTAATGGCACACAGAAGTAAAATGATAAACAAACTTCTGTCATCTGAATGCATTTTTTCATGTCACAAAGAGCCAAATGCTATTTTTGGGTAAAGTGATATTTTTAATTTCTTTATGAATTGTGGATTTATAAAATGTCACCAGGAAGCATAAAGCTCCTTCAGATGCATTTATTGGAACATACATGTGGGAATATTTATGCTTATATTGAGAGGCTTAGCAAAAAAATTATTTTAGGCATTACCTAGTTAATTATCAGTGATTCCCGTGTAACCATTTCCTTTATCTACACCATCAGAGCTTTCTGAAAATAGTTTGAAATAGTCATTTCACTGTTTTTGAAAGTCCACAGCTCTTTTTGTATAATTTTTCCATCTACTTCTGAGAAATACAATCTATAACAAACATGAGAAATAATGCCACCCACCAAAAAATTGGAAAAAATTAGAAATTGTGTGGAAAAGCTATATTAATTGAGGAATAAAATAATGCAATTAAAAGCTGCACAGTGACAAGGAAAAATAAATGCATAATATCCAGACCTTTATAGGCCATCTTTACCTCCTAGGTCAAGTCCTAACACTGACAACTTGTTATGGGCAAGACAAAGTGGAAGGGAAAAAATCTTTAGCATATGATGCTATAACTATTTTAAAGTTATTGACTAACCCCAAATATCAGATTAGTGATCATGCAAGGGGCATTTACAGGCAGTATTTTTTGACAAAATACCCCACAAAACTTAACTGCATCTGAGACAGAGAGAGGAGCAAGAGACTAAGAAAATATGAAAAACAAATGGCAAATGAATGGTAGAGGAAATCAGTAAGAAACAGCATATGGACCACTTTCCACCTCTAAGGCAAGTATTTATATTTCTAATTTCTACTACATTAATGCCTAGGATGATCTAAAGGGAAACCTGATCTTAACTTTTCTCTACTGGTGATGCATAAGCAAAAAATACTCTCTAAATATGAAAAATGAGCTTGAAAATTTACAGTACTGTTCTGTGAAGGATTCCCATCAGATGTTTTTAAACTGTGCAAATATATGAATATACAACAATTATGCACAAACCTTTTTTTTCTTTTCCTTCAGGATTGTTTTTGTTTTAAAAAGGAGCTTAAAAATGAAAACTATTCATATTGATTTAAAGTGCAGGTGAACACTCAATAAGAATAGGGCTATGCTCTAAATTCTTTGCACCCCTCCACAGCAGAGAGGGATGGAAAATTATGGTCTCAGCCTATCTGAGCATAAGCAGCTTACTTGGAAGAATTTTTGATATCTCCCATGCAGGACAGGATAGATTACACTCAATGCTTGACGGTGATAGGCATGAAAGCTATGCCAAATTTTTCCAGGTTTCAGAAACACTGTAATTCCACTTTTTTTGCTGTTTTTTTACCCGTGTAAGATTTCCATAATGAAAAGGAAATGATCTGCCAGGCTAAATTTGCAATACAGCAGTTTTAATTACACCAGGAAAATGTGGTTGCACTGGGGAATGCAATTTTCAATCTCACTTTTGTCCCTCTTTATTTTTCTAAATTAATGGATGAAGGTACCATAACAGAAGTGTAACTTTTCACACAGCCTGTGTAAACACATGTCCCAGACTACAGATGCATCACAAGTGTAACTGCTCTGAAGTAACCTGACCTTTTAAAATGGAACAGGAATATATTTGAAAAGTGAGTTCCAAATAAGTTAGTGCCATTTGCTTTGAGAAAAAGTGAGAAAATCTGGACTCAAAAGAGAAATAATGAAATTTATAAGCAACTATATTCACTCAGATAGGTCAGTCACAAAGCTGATTAAACAAAAATCATTTTCAAAGCATGAGAGATCACCCAAATTCCATCAATATTGCTACTACCAACTTCTTTTGGCACCTGGACATCATTTACAAATACTGTGGCTAATTTATAGAGACAGGATGAATATTCACTGCAAACTCTGAATATTCCTCATTGTTCACTTTGTGTTTGGTAACATACATCTTGACATGGACGAATATAGACTCTACACCATAAGCAAAGCAACCATGCTTATTGTCAGGGGAATAAGCCTTATACTCTAGATTTTGGGTTATTATAAAAAGAGTCAGAAAGGTTAATCCAATTCCACACTATAGGATTCCCTCAAGACTCAAAAGCAGAACTTAAAAATGTATAATCTGGTCTCCTGTGTCTGTTAATCCTTTGCACCGATGATTAGTTCCTGTTTCTGTTAGCAAATAAAAAAAAAAGATTAAATGAAGGTTAAAGGTTCTCTAAGCCTGTTTCCTTTTTTAAAATTATTATTATTAAATTATGATGCTAACAAAACTTAAGTACGGTTTTAGAGCAGCAACTGGAAATCTCCTTCTTATGATGAAATAATGTGTTCCTTGGGTACATAAAATGCATTAGGCACAGTTTCAAATAAAATGAAAGCTTGTGGGTTACAAAGGTCAAACAAATTAAGCTTTCTTTTAGATTTGCATCACCATCTGAGCCAAATAACATGCTTCTTAATTGAATAGTAAGGACTGTCAGTCAACCTCAGCCAAAACTCTGATTATGTAATGGCTTTCAATTGTGATTATTTCAGTGGAGCATATGGAATATTTCACATCACACGTTGCTAGCTTTGCTACTGCTGACATCTTAATCTGAAGTGGAAGCTACTCCACTGTTCTCTCATCTCTCAATTGCTCTAAAATATGAGCTATTTAAATACATATTTCCCAGCAATTAATGCCTATCAGCAGCAATGGCCAATTGTTTTTTGCACCATCTGTAAGTTTATGGAAAAGTAGTTCTACCAAAACTTTAAAGTCTGAAAGTCCACTTCTTTGTTTTCCATCTTTTAGGGCTGGTATAGTAGATTTGTGGTTCAACAAATGAAGAACTTTAGTTTTGAACATTTGTGGAGTGACTTCTGTAAGACATTTATTTCTCAAAGCTCTGAAGAGCTACCTACTGGAATAGCTAAAAATATGCTTTTGCTATGTGTATTGATCTGCACACCTATCCTGTCCTTCTACATAAGTATAAAGTCAAAGCTACATGAAAACATATACATAAATATATGACAAGATGTAAAATTATTGGGTCTTACAGGGACATTTTTCTTCTAATTATACATTTCCCCAGTGTTAATTTTTTGGCTGGGTGGAAAAAGTACCTTTATGTTGCACAGTTTCTGATACATTGTGAGCACTACCAACAAATACAAAGTAATAGAGATTACAGTAGTAATTCCAGTAGAAGTTACAGTAGTAATACTGTCAGTTCTGCTGCATCTGCTGTATCATTCCCAGAAGGAGCAACAGGTAATTTCCTTCCCAAGGGAAAAAAGGAAAAATCCTGATATAAACTACAAGCCAAGCCAAGGTCTGTTTTAATACTTTGCTATTTGCATATCATTTGACCGATACCTGATGTATGACAGCTTCTACAAATCATCCATGAAGGGGAATATGCAAAAATGCACTTTAAATTATACAAACCATACATTTCCATTCATGCATGATTCTTTATTTTGAAAATATCTTATCACTTCAGTGCAGTGGTTTGGTTTTTTGTTTTTTATTTAATGATGATAGGTGATGTTTGTGACACTCCACATAAAGGATTACTGAAATTATGTGCTTATCTCTTTCTTAGAGATCCTTATAAAAACCAAACACTCCTACACTTTTATGTCCTATGGCTCCATTTTAAAAATGTGCACAGCAGCAGGGAAATAGTCCAAAAGCTCAGCCACACTGGAATGCTTTTGATGTAAACCCTGCCATCAAAATGCATGGACTCACAGGAAACTGTGAACTGATGAAAACAGGAACCATAATATATGTATGGTTTAGTTTACCTGTGTACTCTGTGGAGCTGGAAGCTGGTCTACTGGTCTTTCTAAGAGCAGGAAACAATATCATTCTCTCTGTAATTTCTTCCCTGTAACTCATTCTAGCAGAGACTTTAAAAGAACAGCAATCTGTTAAGGGCATAATGTCCACAAATCAATCAAAAAAAAAAAAATCAGATACTAGTCTCATTTCATTCAACAAACGTTTTGCCAATGGCAGCAGCTGAAGCAGAGTATTTATGAGTCAAAGATTGTAAAATGTTAATCTGGCATGCACTCTACTCTATTTTACAAAAAACCTGCAGTGTTCCAAAAGGGATAAAACTATGGCTAGAAGGAATACAAAGAACATATGACCATTAACTCAGTTGCAAACAATACTCATTTGTGTATGTCATTTAAAAGAGTGCAACTACTTCCCTTCTTACATAGACAGAAGAGCAAGATAGAACCAAGAATCTAAACGAAAATGCTTATCTTGTAAATTTCCTGCTTTTGTCACTAAAAAAATTATTCTTTGGTTTCTAATTAAAAAGAAAATCTCTGATTTGCTAGCAAGCAGTAATATGCAACGTAACTTATTCCTTCCTGATTCACAGCAGAATATGCTCACAGTCCTAACTGACTTTTTTTTAACCTTTACTTTAATGGTACACCAGCATTCCAAGTAGCATGAAATTACAGTCTTTCAATCTTCACTGAAAGTAGTATTTTTTTAAAATTCATTGTCTTTCCTATTGTCTTGTTTCTGAATTCCAATACACAGTACTAGCTCTGTAAAAGCTAAAAAGGGCATCATCCTTTGCAGCTGAGGTTTTTCTTAGAGTAACTTCATGTCTCTTCAGTATCTCAGCACAATCTCTCTCTCTACTCTGTGAAAGAACTTGCACTTGTGCAGAGATGCCTACGCACGATTTGAAAAAATTTCATTTGTTCACTCCTCAGAAAGCAATTTTCATTATCCATGAGCAAACATATTTTATCAGTTTTGGGGGGGATTTGATCATTGTTATTAATTCAAGGCAAATGTCTTACAATGATACTTACACCCCAGGCAGGGCCCGCACATTTCAGTGCAAACTTGATGCGTATTACTGTGCTGGGTGCAGGTGCAGTGACTTCAGAGGCACCTGTATGAGAGAGGCTAGGGCTGCCCTGAGCTGTACCCAGCTAATTCCAGCAGCTCAAGATGATCCACCACAGGGCACAGCTGAGCCTGGCAGCCAAGGTGATGTTGTCTCTGGGAAAGTGCATTTAGGACAGGGGAAAAAATGCACACGGGGGTGACAAATCAAGAAAACAAAAGTGAGAAACAGCAGTGCAGACACTAAGGTTAGAGAAAAAAGGAGGACAGGAGGTGCTCCAGGCAGAGATTCCCTTACAGTCCATGGAGAGGACCCACAATGGAGCAGACAAACAATGTGAGGCAAAGGACTAGAGATGATCTGTTATGGATGGACTACATCTACTACTACTACTTTATCCAAATTCCATTCCCTAGCCCCCCCCCCCTTTTTTTTAATCACCTAAATCTCTTTTAATCAGTGATAAATTAAATCAATTCTCTCCAACTATAGCCTAGTTTGCCCATGACAGTAACTGATAAATGATCACCTTGTTTTTAGACACAAACTTTTCCATCCTGTTGTCTCTCACTTGTCCTACTGAGTGGGGAAGGAAAAAAAAAGCTGCGTGGGGGCTTGGGGGCATCTGGTAGCCAACCAAAATCAATTCATGACCATTATACAAGAATAAAACTAGATGAGACACAATCTTAGACACCCAACCTGATCTACAACTTCATTTTAATATCTTGGTTAATTTTGTCCAAGTTCAGAAAAAGAAAATAAAATAATCTCAGTATCTGCCACTTAAGCAGAATTACAAATTGAAATGGAAATTTCATCAAATTCATTCTTTTTCTTCCAAAAAACATTTTTAAAAGCAAAAATTATGCAATTGTCAGTTTTTCATCTTGTTTTCTTTTTTTCCAAAACTATGTGAAGACACCCAAACATCTGTGATCTGATGTTAAACCCAAACTGTTCTGGAGCAAGGATGGAGGGCATTAGGCAGCCTTAGGACACTTATGGAGCTCTGCCTACCATTCCTTGTCACTTGTGCTAGTGGAGATTCAGCAGCATTGTCTCAGATTGTGGCAAACGTATCAAGAAAGGTAATTTAGACACAGACCCTCCAAGCCATCTGCTGGCAGCACAGATATTTTGTGCCCTCTGAGGATTTCCTCTCTTAGTGAGGGCATGACTACCTTTCATTTCCCAAATCAAGTAAAGCTGCAGGTCATGATGAGCTGAAAGGCAATCTAGCAACTATTAATTTCATATTTTTTTCCTAGATAATCAACTACCAGCTCACTATGGAAGTCTAAGCTTAGAGTTTTGGCTGCAAGGCAATTACATTCGACCTCATGATATTTGAAAGCTGTGCTGAACCATACCTACCACCTATTTGTAGGACTAAAAAGTGTTTGGATGCACTTGAAAATAGATTTGCCTACCTAGAATAATTGTGTTAAGAACAACAGAGTTGTTGAATCAAGCACAGTTCATAGCCCAGAAAACATTAATGGACAGTGTTGCCTGAATGTATTGCTATTGTATTTCATACTGCCACATCATTATTTTTAGGCACATTTTCCCAATCCATCATTTTGCAAACAAGATCTTATTAACAACGTGCAGCCAATTGCTTATGTAAGACTTAACAATCATAATACCTTCCTAACTGTGCAACAGAGGGAAACCCACATTAACAAACCCTGCTCTGCATGGAGCATTCTGATACTCAATCAGACGAATTAGCAGTTCAAAAAAGTTCACAAGAAGACAGATGGCAGTCAGTTAAGTCAGCTTTATCACATTACAGCATCACAGACCTGTCTGTTGCATTCTGTCAATGCATGGCTAGCTGCAGGACTTTCAGTGGAACTCTCTTTTCCGAAAAAACCTCTTTCTGAATCTTTACTAGCAGACTTCCCATTATATGTGAAAATATATAGCAGAACCTTCCTTCATTTCTCTCCATGTTTTTAATCACTTGTCCTTTTCTTGACTCTTTCCTTCATGATTTTAGCTACCATTTCTCCTGTCTGCCTTTTAATAGGAGAAAAGTAGGTGAGTGGAGGAATTCCAGAATGAAGTGGAGAAAAAGGTAAAAAAGGCAGTGATAATCAAGATATGTTTCTTTTTTCCTACCTGCAGATGAGAAATTAGTTATATCAGCTCTTCATTAGTATTTCCCATCTTCTTTTTTTTTTCAACACACAGCATTCAAGCCATTTCCTGTTTTCCCAAATCATTGTTCAGTATGATTCTCCACTCAATGAATTGAATGTGACTGCTACAAAACATGTATGAGATCAAGCAAATATTGTCAACTTGTCAGTCAGACAACTGTAGACAAAAGTTTAGATAATGATTAGAGCAGAATTCAGTGTTTTCTGAATCTAATATGCAGTACTAAAATATACTTAGGTTTGGGGTTTGACTGGCTTTGGGGTAATTTCATTTGTTAAGAATTTATATTCTTTTTTTATTTTGGGTGGGGTTTTTCTAGCTGAAATCAGAATGGAAGTTAAGAGAATAAAAATATTTGGGGCAGAGAGCCTAGGATTTAGAGAAGTTTATTATTTTTATACTATAAGTTTCTCTCCTTATTCCTTTAACGAATAAAATCATCAGCAGATGACATGTTGCTTCCCAAAAGCACCTAACATACTGTCAGCAGATGTGTTGGAGAGCAGATCTACAGGAAGAGAAAGACAGAGAAAGAAAAAGAAAAGGAAAGAGGAAAAGGATAAAAGGAAAAATGAAAAAAGAAGAAAGCGAAAAAAAGACAAAAAAAAGAAAGAAAGAAAGAAAAAAGATGACAGAGAGAAATACTGAGATGCTTTTCTCTGTTAGTGCGAGGCTAGGAAAGCCCAGCCCTTTTACAAAGTGCTTGTGATTAGTAAGTGAGCAGAAAGTTTTGAATGTTTGATGTACTTTGTTAAGCTCATCTTCTCGGAGCATCTCAACAAAAGATTAAACAGTCTGGGTTAAAGCAGAACATACATTCACCCTCTTTAGTTTTTTAAGGAATTAAATATTCTTCTCACTACTTTCCAAAAGGAGGTTTTCTCATTTGTTGTTTCACAGACCTTTCCTCATATATGTCAATAGCTTCCCAGTTTATCTTTCCACATAAATGGATATCTGTTTTATTGTTAAAACATATAAATTTCCCTGTTATAGAGATTATCTTGTGCTTACATGAATATGTAATGTGTGGAGACTACAAATTATATGTCTGCATACACAAACATGCAGAGACAAACAAGACCACAGAGGATCAATACGGAATGAGAGAGAGAGCCAAACTCATGGATAGATGAAGATACACTTTCATCTTGACACTTATGATGATAATACTCAATTATACTTGAGTTAAACAAGTGAAAATGTCACTGGATATAATTTTCAGTCTACACCTAAACTGCAGTTTACACAACCTGTGATACACAGAGAAGGATCTCTACCCAATAGGGACAGCATGGGAAGCATAATATCTGCATCAGCTAGAAAATTGCAATCTTAAGGAAAAGAAATTCACTCTCATCCAGGGTTTGCTTGTTGCCTGGAGTTTTAGGTAGTTACATTTTTTAATGTGGGTTTTCTTGGGGTTTGGTAGTATGTGGTTTTGTTTTGTTTTTTTTATTCATGAGGAACAAATGGACTGCAAATACAGAGATTTTGTCCAATATAGTCACATCATTCTCTTTGATGGCGCAGGAGAAATGGGATAGAGATTTATGACTTCATGAACAGCACACTCTTGTATTACATGCCACAATGTAAGTTATTGTTTATTGTACTCAAATGTGAGATATTTTGTAATACACCTATATATGTGTGTGCACATGTGTTTTCTACGTCTGCATTTTTGTACAAATGCAAATACAAACACAAAAACATGAATTTGAAATCAATGTGTCATTATTAATGAAGGAAGCAGCAATGTCGCATCATTTTCAAAACCATACTATTCCTGTAACTATATATGTTTCTCTGATTTATGTATTTGGGAATAAGTTGGCTCTTCAGGGAACCAGGAGGATCTTGCAGAGACATTTTTATTTTCTTCCCTCACACACATAAATTTGTGAATTTTACAGTGGAACATTTCTGTATTTTTTCAATGAAAAAAACCTGCTGAATGTATCTATTTGATGCAGACTGTATAGAATAACTTTACAGTCTTTACACTGCGCTGAAAATATCTGGTACAAGGAACAACAGGATGATCCTCCCTTAAAAACAGAGAGACAGACAAAAGTAGAAATAAAAATAAACAAAACAAAACAATCCCCCACACATTCAGATGTCATAATTGCCATATATTCCATGTTATTGATAATCCACTGGCTTATTCTTTTTTTAAGAAGAGAAGCTTCCTTTGTAAATAATTTAATTTTTTTTAATTTTTATCTTGTAGTAGAAATAGCTCCCTGGCATACAGGATCTTGTACTCTTGACTAAAAAAAAAAAGGCCATCCAACAACAGTGGGAACTTACCAACATGGTAAGCAAAATGATCATATAATATTGTATTCAGTCCTAGTGTAAAATTACAAAGGAAGTACCTTATCATGCTTTTCTATTACATATTAATTTTCTAGAGAAAATATTGTTTTCTGAAGTATGTACTCTGATTTTAAAAGGGCTAAAATGCAGTAAGCTTTTTTTAAAGAGTCAATTTACAATACGCCCATTTTTGGAAAAAAATATATTGATAAACTAGACATTTAATTTAATATGCATTTGATAGGGAAAACTGAGAATTTCTTGATTAGGAATTGCTCTACTATTTTGGCTATAACTTAGTCATCTATAATGCACAAAAGAACTGTGAGCTTTTAATTCACAAACACATAATGTTGTATTTGTTGCTGCTGCCTGCCCTCAAACCGTGATCAGAAAATGTTCACATTTCCATGTCTAGCATAGACTGTGGATCTCTGGCTCCTGTGGAAGTAGGAGGAGGAAACAAAAAACCTCTGGTGGGTACTCTCTGGGGAGGCTAATAAATCTACACAGAGCAAGGCTTATGTAGTCATAAAATTAATGACTCTCTAATTCCTTCACCTGCCCACACTTGTGCAGCCTCCTCACCCTGATGCACTCACATCCCTGCTACACCATGGTTTCACAGTTTTCATAGGATAACAGTGACAATTCCCTTCCCAAACTGCCTTTGACTCTTGGAGGTGCGCAGTGCAGCTCCAAGGAGGATGTCAAAGTCATTGGGTCTTCAAAGACCCTTCTCAACCTTGAGAAACTGTCCATCAAAGGTAGCTTAGTGCTGCTGCGCTGCACATCTCTTCACCCCTGAGCTTGCAAGTCATCATGCTGCAGAACCTGTGCTCCGAAGTAGAGTAACAAATAAAGGAATTGTTCCACAGTTAATCATACAGCAGTAATTGCCAGAAAAATGAAAGGCAACAGAGGCTACAAAATCAGAGGCATTGTCTACACTGCCTGAAATATAAAATCCAGCAAGAATCAGTATGTATAAATAAGAATCAATTATCTCTCTATACATCCTCCTTTTAACACAGCAACCCTGCATGTGCAATTGAAAGATATTCCATCAAAAGATCTCGCAAAATTGCTTTTGCAATTTTAAGAGCAGATACACCAACATTGTGACAGGTAGCCTGAAGTGATGGGTAGCTGAGAGTAACAAATAATGTGTGAAAGCCTACAAAATTCTTGTAAAATATTCTAGTTCTGAGATTCTGGTATTTAATTTGTACTGCAAAAGGCATATAGAGGGTATCTGAAGAGGGAAATTGCTTTTTACCTACATTCCATTGTCTGGTAACAACAATGGAGTGGCACAGCTTTGCAGTGCTGCTTTAGAATAAATTAAAAAAAAAATTAGAATAAATTAAAAAATTAATTTAGAATAAATTAAAAAAAAAAAGCCTCATAATCTCAGTACAACTATTCTTCTCCAGTGGCTTTTTTTACCCAAAACTCTGGTACTTCCATGGCAAAAAACTGGAGCTAAAGACAAAGGTCTTCATCTGCCACTAAGATTTTACACCAAAAAAAAAGGAATTTTCCATTAACAAAATATATGAGGACTAAAATAAGGCATAAATAGAGTCCTTCAGATCAATCTGGTAATTTTTTATTTTGTTTTTGGACTAGATTTTCTTATTTTATGCTTTTCTTTTCAAGTAAAAGAAGTGTGCTCTCTTTTACCAAAGGAGGGAGAGTCACCATTATGAAGAAACTAACCCTAACCTATGAACTGCTCTTTGAAACTATTCCATTTAAACTACAGTTCAAAGTTAGTTCACAAAAAGGTAACAAAAGACTTTCAAATTTTGTTCATGTTTTTTGCTCAACTAAATTAAATTCTAAATGTATTTTGGCCATCTAGCTTCTTTCGAGAATGTCACAAGTGGACATATGCAGGCATATGACTCCATCTGGACTAATATTTCTTGCCTGATACACACAGAATAAATTGGAGCACTGCCTGAAGGGAGATAAATTTCTGTATCACAAAAGAAACCCAAAACAAAACAACACAATTTTTTTTAAAAAAGTCTATCACCTTATTTAACCTAGTTATAACTACAAAAGGATGAAGTATTCTTTCAGTAATGGTGTTACATACCACTTAAAAGGATTTATTTACACATATCATTAGGAGAGGTTATTGAAATCAGGGCTGCAGATACTAATGAATAATATACTTTATATACTATAAAGTATAGTTTATACTTTAACTTTGCAGTAAAACACCACATCTTTAACAGAAAAAGTCAACTAGCAGAGAAGAAACCCCCTTTTGAATACCCTAGAACTAAGGACATCAATCTATTTCAAGGATTGCCTCAACTGGAATTCTAAAGTGGTTATGGAAATAATGCTTTGAGCAGTAATCCCTGCTTAGATTCTCCCCAGTAAAAAACCATAAACAATGTGGTGGAACTGAAATGCCTTTCATGGCCTTTGGGTGAGCTGGCTGGCAGTGCAGGGCTGCTCAGTCCCTGGGCACAGGGATCCAACCACTGCCCACCGTCCATCTGCCTGCGCCTCTGGCCAGGCTGCTGCCACCGCTGAGCCTGCACCATGCACCCATTTCCCACCCTTTCCAAAGGAAATCACCCTATGCTGCTGGGAAATTCTGCATCTTTTTGCTACCTCCTGGCACACAGTGAAGTGAAACACTGCAGGCCACAGCTTCCCACAAGGCTGAAATTCACTTCTTTATCAGCCGTGCTTAAAATCTCCACTACAGCTTGAATGGGAAAGGTGAGAAGAGATAATTTTTTCCTCCTGTGTTATCAGCAGACTTTCATTATTGTCACATCCCCTGGACATGTTTTACCTTAAGTACAGATAAAGCAAAGTAGAAAATCATGGAGTGAGCACGTCAGGAATCTATTTGGAAATATTATAACACAAATGCTGAAAAAACAGGCCCTAAAGGTATCCTCCTAATCTGTCTTGAACACTGCATCAAAACTATTGAAACAAGATAGCAATTTTTCACAAAGGAATTTGGAGGTTCAGTAGATCAATAATACTGATATAAAAGGTCTTTCTAGATAATGCTATATACACAGTGTGAAAATTCTGCGCTGAGCATCATTCCAGCTGTTTTCTGAGAAAACTACTGAAAATCTTTATTCATATGAATAAAGTCTACTTTATAACTGGAACTATATCTGATACACAAGCTTTTTTGTGGAATTTGGAGCCCTTCTCATTCAAACTCTATTGGTGGGCACTACAAACTGTTATTAGAGGCACTTCCAGAAAGCAGATGACAGCACAATTAAAAGCAAAATATCCCATCAGGCATCCTCAATACATATAAAAAATCAGTATCAATGTTCTCAGAAAAGTATTCCAAACAACTCCCAGGGAGAAATTCTAATGGTTTTGCATTGTTCCTTGCAAGAAGCAGAGGAATATTAAATGAACAAATTCACTATGGACTTCAACTCATTTCAGTTATCCAGTTACTGGATAATTCTTAAATATCTGAATAAAAATTAATTTGAAAAAAAGGTTTAAGATTTTGACTTTTTCCAAAGCTTTGCTATGCACCTGAGTGAGCCAATGCAATGTTCAGACACTCAGTGAAGACACAAATCTGGTGAATGATCCCGTTTGGAGATAGCTATATGAGACACATATTTCTATTAAATCTGCACAGAAGTAATTTCAGTCTAACTAATATAAACAAAAAAAAAAAAAAAACGAGATTAACTGATGGGAGTGCGAGGTGAATTTCCATATAGCCCTTTCATGGACTGTACCGAGATTGACCCACCCCTGACCTGTGCTGATCCATGTGGCAGTAGAGCAGGGCTGCTAAATGCCACAGCAGTGAGGCTGCTCTCCACAGCACCAGCTGCATCCGTGCCAAGGATCGGGACAAAGAGCAGGGAGGAACACTTCTTATGGTTTCCCAAGAAAGTTTATTCCCAGAAAGGGTCAGGACGAAAGGCAGTGAACACAGGCTTACATCAATTTATATATGGAGGAGGATATAAGGGGAGGGCACAATCTTTAACCAATAAGGAAAAGCTGAGGGAGGAACACAAGGCAGGGAATACAGTGTTTAAAACCAATAGGGGATTAGGGGGGAAGAGGGCAGTTTAGATGAACCAATGGGGCTTCAAAGGATACATAAATGACAGGGAGGTTTCTAGAAAAAGGAGCTGGTCTTTGGGAAGATGGACAGCTAGTGCAAAACCTACAACACCGGGGGGAAGGAACAATCTATTAATGACAAAACATGCTATACAAGCACAAACCAGTGGGGGTTATAGAACTGACTACTAAGACTGAATTACAATTGAAAACACGCACTGCAACAATTAACTTAGGTGGTTTTTTGTTGCATACATTTGAAGTTCAAATAGGCATAAATTCTGAGCATCCAACAGACATGCTGGATGCTTTCTGTATAATTATTGCCCAGAGAGAGCCTTTAAAATTTTGCTGTATACATATGACTATCATATTTCTAACTCCAAGGTTTGAGTTACCTCATTTGTAAACGTATCTCCTCACATTCAGATAAATCATCATTGATGTCTAATTTATTATTTTCTGCCTTTTCCCATAAAGATAGACCATGTTTTGTGACAATCTTATGGAAAATGCTTCCTGACGTGAATTCTGCTATCTTTAGAAAGGCAGTATAATAATATTCCACCAAATTTGTCTAGACATCAAACTCCCATTTTTTAGATCCCCAAAGTTGTTCCATAACTGCATGCATGAATTTTGAACTGTATAATTTATTTTTATAGGAGTCTATAAAAGTGTTGAATCAAGATAAAAATTTAAAGAAAAGTGATGCAACTTTGAAATAGGATAATTATTTCTAGGTGAGGAAGTTAAAAAGTCAGAGAAATAGATTAATACTCAGATGTCAAATTTCCAATCTCTGTTCTAGGCCCCAGCACAAATCTATTTATATCTGATGTTTTAGCCTATCCAACTCTGCACAGTACAGCATAAAATCTGGAGTGCTCAGGCGAACACAAAATTTTTCCTAGATTTTGAAAAGCTCTACTTTGCAGCAACATATTGTCTTCAAATGAATGAATCATGACATGAGCCTGGGCACTTAGCTATGACATCTGTTATGTAGTAAATTGCAATGCATGCCACATGCATAATGAAGGGAAAAGTGGGATTTAAGCTCCTAAAACATGCCTCATTATGTGATGGTGCACAAACACAGGCAGTGACACCCAGGACATATGGAAAGGCTGCAGTGTCAAAAAATGTACAAATATTGTTGTTGTTTCTATCATTGGGAAAATGGAGATGTTAACTCTCTTGAGAATTAAAAAAATACAACTCTATAAAACTATTTTCAGACAACTGAATAAAATAGTAAGAGATGGCAGGCATGATGACAATTAGGATCTCTCTTAAAAGTTGCTTGCATGAATCCACTTGTGAGAAAGTTTTCATAAGGAATATATTCTGTTTCTTTAATTCTCTCATCCTTTCTTGGTGGCTTGCATTTCAAAAGCACTGCATATGTTATAGACAATCATAAATCATTCAAATGTTGAAAACTCTACTGCAAGATGAATTAGAAGACCAAAATCTGTTTTCCAGACATGCAGACTTTTTCCTATTATACAGTCTATTAGATTCATTAAACACAAATTAAACTGCACAAAAACAAATTTGCAGGTGAAATTTTGAAATTCTAACCCACCTCCATTTCTAAGACAAAGATGGTGCATACATAGTGTTAACACAGCCCACTTAATTACTACTGACTTCTGAATGACCTACAAGGACAAGTCCCCAGTAGTGTAATTTTTGAACGTAACATTAAAATGCAGCTGCCTGTGTTTAGACATTTGGGCTGAGGCTCAATATTTAAACAACTGCTCTAGGCACATAGACCAATATGCCTAATGTAAGACTCAAAGACTTGATAAATGGGGCCTAAATCATGTGAGGAAAGAGTTATAGCACTCATTGTAAACAGTAAGTGATAAAGTGGGGGAGTCTGTTAAGAAAATATTTGGATAAGGTTAGGAATGTCTAACTAAGCTGGTTTTTATTGCTTGGGGATCAAGATGGATAGAATAGGACTAGGATATTTATGGTATTCCAAGAAAGGAAACAAGTGAAAGGAAATTCTTAATTTAACACACCAATATGGCAATTTCCAGGCTAGGCTGAAGTAGAAAACATAAAACCGGTATAAGGAAGTGATTATAAAGCAGATTAATGTACATAATAATTGCAAAAAATCAAGGCATAAAAATTCTACTAATAAATCTTCAATATTACAACAACAGAGTACGAAAAAAAAGTAATTCTTCAAGATAGTGTTAAAAATTTTAATTTTAATCACAAGAGGAGAACATTTTTGAGAACATTCACAAAATTTTTCCTTCTTTCTTATCCATGTATTGACAAGAAATTGGCATAAAAGAAACAGGAGCACTACTATTCCAGGCAGCAATAAAAGACATTTCAATTGAAGAAGGTAATATTATTATTTAACTGGAATCTATTTAAGAAACACTAAATTCCATTAATAAAAAACTTTAGATGTTAAAGTATTTCTATGTTAAAAATTCTATTACAACCAGCTTTAATTATTTCCTTTCTCACTGTAGTAATATTCTAGGAAAATCTTATCTAAAAAGAATTAATAGATTTGAAAATAATTTCGAAGATATTTTTTCTCTTATTTTATTTGTGTAACTTATACCATCAAGAAAGCATAGCCTAAACAAGAGATGTAAAAAAAAAATTAAGCAGAATGAACCTGCTTTCTGCCTGTGTACTATATTGACTGACATTTATTGCTGCAAGGTAGTTGCATTTGCAAATCATTGAAGGAAGCCACATACCCCTAATTTGGTTTCCCTATATTTATGAGGCAAATCAGAAGAAATTTTGTGAGGTCCTCCATCAAAAATGGTAGACTCAGATATGGCACAGGTCTGAGGACTGACTGGAAGTTACTTTCAGCCCACTTTCTGAACATTGCAAAGGCTTGTAGAGATGTCTGGAGAGAACAACAAATAAAACTGAGTTATTCACTCTATTCCTCAGTTGCAGCTTGGCTCTTAGAGCATAAAAGTGTACTCTACTAACTGATTATAAATAGCATAGCATGAAAGAAACTTAAAAATATCTTTCTTTTACTTTCTCCACAATGATGATTTATTTCAAATAAGAGCAGAAGTACAATCTTACAAGAAGAAAATTACCCTTTTTCTTTATTCAAGGAGACCTTTAGAAAAAATGTCAAATTAATTACCCCAAACACCTCTCAATATGTTTATCATAATTTGAAAAGACATACTATATATATTCTCTTGGTTTTGTATGAGAACTCAGAGTAGTAGTACATATTAATCGTAGTCAGTTTTGTCACATTTTAACCCATTTGCTTTTCCCTCAGGTGGTACAGAGAGGGGCAGACATAGCCTCACATGCCTGGACTTACACCAGGTGCTCAATTTATCTGACAGATGCAGAGCAGTGATGCTGGCAGCAGCCAGGCATGCTGTGTGTGCCCCTGTTCCCTGCCCTGGCATCCTCCTCCCTACCCAGGCAGTGCAGGTGGGTCTGACAGCAGTCTTTCGGGGAGGCAGGAGGCAATCTGGAGCTTCCAACATCCTTTCTTTCAGGCCAGGAAAGCCAGGTTTCCAAGAGACAGGATTAAATATATACAATTATTTCATTTTGGAGACAATTGCATAGCAACAAGCATGGCAGCTGAGAAGTGGAAAAACTGAAAGATTGCAATTAAAGAGGTAGCACGACTGCATTCAAACAGTTTTGTACAACTGCAGCTGTTGTTGGATGTTTCTGTAATGCCTGTTTTGTTCAGGAGCCTGCCTGAATTTGCAGACATGAGAATCCCCCATGGCACCAAACAGCAAAGAACATGAACATGTCAGCAGGCATTTACTGACCACATTTGTGAACTGAATGTGATTAAGATCAAACAAACAACGCCCAAAAAGGAGGAAATGGGAGATACAAATAGACTTGTACTACCAGAGGACTGTATTTGCTGATTACAATTATCCCAAGAGTACAAACAGAGCAGGAGTACAAAATTACTTTGCCTGTAAGTCTGACAACAGGAGAAAAACCCAGAAAGAGAAGTACTTCAATAACTCTATGGGAAACTATTACGATAATACAGCAAGAAATAGCTATAGGGCATAATATTAAAACAGGCGGTAAAAGTGTTTCATAACTCAGAACGTGTCTGTAGGAAAATCTCAACATTTTTTCCTCTCTGCCAACAGGTAACACAAAAATGATAGCTACTGTAAAAAATATATCTATCTATAAGCAGGAAAAACTTTACTATTCATGTATAATTTCTCCTTCCTAAACAGCTGATATTTACCTTGAAGATGAAGCTGCTGAGATAAATGTAAAAAAATTAAAAATAATATTTCCAAATGATAACGACAGCTAAACTTTTCAGATGAAGTGTAGAAACAGAAGGCAAGAAACAAGAACTTTTTTTTGCAGCCTGTAATTTTCTCATAATGTCATCTGTTTCATCAGCAGGTCTCACAAAATCCTATAGAAACTGCTATTTATCACCACCTGAAAACCAGGAATGCCTCCAGCAACTCTTGTGTTGGCAGACGTGACTACCACTGATTGTTTGCATTTTTGTTCTCAAAAGCACCCAGGCTTGGGTGATGCTCTGGAAATGTTCCCAAACCTGGAAACACATAACATGAAAGCCAACCTCGAAAAGCCAGTCACATTCTATATTATTGCCCAGCATGATCAATGACCAATATATGGTATTAGCTCATCATCACCAAAAACTGAAAAATGCAAAGTGTGTGTAAGAGACAGAAGGATTGCAGCACAACAAAGAAAATATTGCACAATCTTTAATAAACTATCCTTTTTTTCTTGAAATGCATTACTGTTTGTATTTCAGAAATCTTTTATTAAAATAGAATCTAGTTGAGAAACTTTTATACAGAAATGTGTAGAATTTATCTTGCTGAAGAATTTCTCTCAGCTGTTTTAGCCATTGAGGGGATCTGTAAGAAGGAAGTAGCTCTGAAGAAAAGTTAAAAATATAAAAAGTAGCTAAGTGAGAGGTAACAGAAATACAAAATATAATTGATAATTCTCATGAAGTACCAGTCTTTTGAGGATTAAAAAGAGGGTGAAGAAAACAGTCAAAATCTTTTCAAGAGCATTTCACCCTGCAAAAATTTGAAGCAGGAAATGTTGCCAAATCAGACTCTGCAATCCGCCATATAAGCAGAAGTTAGGAATATACAGCTGCCTAGCAGAATCTAGAAGTTGCTCACTTGGCTTTTGTGGGGGAAAAAAGAGTTTCATTCATATATCTAACCTTTTGGGTGTCTTTTGAATTTCCTTATTTTCTTTGAAATGCCTTCTGAAAAAAAGAAAACCACAGAAAACTAGGTAGAATGTTTGTTCTAAACAAACTATTCTATGAATGAAGTTGAACATTTCTGTGATACCTTTCATTAATTTGATCTTCACAGTTCTGAAAATTATGCACACAGAAGATGTGCAGCAATAATTTGTATCTAGCCAATGCATACATTAAGCATAAATATGATTTTTTATGGCATAATTTTTTTTTGAGACTCATAGAATCAGAATCTATGTGCCATGTGTCATAATGCAGTACATAGGTAATAGTAATTCATTTCAGTAAACCACCAGATGCAGTTTTGCATAAAGCATCATTATAGATGAAAAAACATTATATATCAAAATCAGTAAAACTCTGAAGTGGTAACAAATTTCTCTTTGTCTAATTAAAGTGAGATAAACCCTTGTACAACAAATCAATTCTGATATGGTGCATTACGATCACTTGCTCAGTAAAATAACACAATTTGAAACAATTGATCTAAGATCAGATCAAGTTTACTACTGAAGGATTTTAATTTAGATTTAGAACCAAAATGTCTTTACTGAAATTTTGTCAGAACTCAATACTAACCTACTAATAATATGTCAGGTCTTCAAAGAGGAAGCCATCTGCTGTAAACTTTGCTGAATTATCCAAAGATTTCAAAGATTTCTTCATGCCAGTCTCATTAGCAGGAAGATTAAATTGAAATTGTTCAAAATTCTTAATCTGTAAAAGCCCTAGAAGGCTTGTCAGTGACACAAGGGAAGCTATCAGAAAAAGATGTATTGGTTAAAATGACATTTATGAACAACATTCTACCACAGATTCCTGTTTCATCAAACTGTGATGTGTTCTTTGCCCACTATCAGTGGTTTTGAGGTGGCAGTTTCTTTGAGCCATACCTTTGGTTGTCTGGAACCTTTTTTTAACCCCCATGATGCTTATGTGTACAAGAAATATGGACCAAACCCAAACTCTGAATGGATAATTCCAAATTTATGCTATGTACTTCACTGGCAAAGTCAGGTTCTGTTAAATCTGAAATTATTTTTAGCTTTCAGAGATTAAAATATAATCTTCCTTCTCAGTTGGAATGGAAAAGAATTAAAAACTTGAATAAAATATTGAAAAGTTTCACTGAGGACAGAACTAAAATTTAATGTATGGATTTGTTTCTAATTTCTGCAAAAGGCAATGGTAAAACTATATATTGATTACAAGCTACTCATTTACTGAGTTAAATGCATATTATACATGTCTGTGAGCATTATGGCATACACATTATTTATTATACTTTAATTTGATATTTTTTTTTAAATTTGTGCTTATTTTATGGCATGTCTTATTTTGACTTATTTTAAGCCTGACTTTATCCCACCCATCACTTCTGAGAACTAACTTCAGTTATATAAAAACAATGAGTGTTGCCTAAAGGGTATGAAATATATGCCAGGTTAGCTCATTGTTCTTTCAAGCCTTGCGTACCCCCTCCAGATATGATCCCATTTGGGCCAAGGGGAAGGCAGAGCACTTCAAAGGAGGTCATCAGGTTTTTCCCAGAAATGTGAAAGCAAGTTACTTTCTCATTAAGTTACACAGCCGTATCTATTACTAGTGGTCAAAAAATTATTCATCCATTTTGTCAATCCAGAGAGTAGCTGGTTTGTTTTGTTTAACTCCTGTAAAAAATGAATGTTGGTTGGAATAATCAATTCATGTACTAATAATTTAATTTTTTTAGTTTAATTGGTGTTACCATCAGAAAGAGCAGCAAAGTAAGTCAGAAGCAGCGGGACTCTGGGAGTTGTTTACTAACCTGTAGCACTCTTTGGCTGTTGGCAATAAGATAAGCCTTCACAGCAAAAATAAATGGATTTTTGTCAAGTTCACAGTGAGAAGGTGTTGGTTTAAGAACCAGAATCTGTGTTCTTTACATGGCCATTTAAAGGAAACAAGGATTAAATTAAAATCAATGATATTAATGCTTTGATTTAACTAGACGGTCTCACAGAGGGAGCCTCAAGCTCTGGTGTCACCTTCCACAGAGTCTTGGACAGAGCTGGAGCCTGTCCCTGCCCCTGCCTCTGCCCCTGCCCCAGCCCCTGCCCTGGAGCACAGCCCTGTCACAGAATATCTGTTTTGGAGGGTCAGCTCTTACCAGGAATGCTTGGAGAGGCACAAGTCCAAAGCTGAGGGATTTCAGGACTGGTCCAATAAAACAGATGCTCAGTACTGCTGCTAGTACAGCAGAGAACTAAAAGGTTTCCTCTAATGCTTTGCTCCCTCTGTTACCAGATAATGTGAGTACTGCATAAGGAATAATTAGAGTTCACAGGAATGAAATATTATGTTGCTCTGCAGGGATATTTATTTTGAAGTATTTCATGCTGAAGCACATTATATATTTAGAAATATCTTCTATCTCCTCACTCCTCCCAAAATAAAAGGCCTTAAGACCACAGAACCAGAGAATGGGACATTAAACATTAAATTTAGGTGAGAGTGTGCAAAGAAACACTGAAATTATATTCAGCCTTAAAAAAATATGCTTTCTGTGCTCCAGCCAATTTTTACTGCCAAGAAGCAAGTCATTGAACAGTTAGTTTTAAAAAAAGAGCATCAAAAGAAGAGACAAAGTCAAATTCAATACTTACAAACCAAACCAAAATCAGCAGCTTTTTCTTATCATGAGGGATACTGGGACAAGTAGATGTAGAAAATGAAAGCAGGCATCTCAGTCAGGCTGGAATTTAGAGTCAATATTTTGACAATGAACTGATGTGTAGTAAGGCTAGGTCAGGAGAGCCTTTGAATGTTAAAGCAGACAGCTTGGGTTGAGTAGAGCAGATAACAAGGAGCCAGATGGTATTCAAGAAAGTGTGCATATACAGAGAGTATTATGGTCAAAATGATAGACTGAAGTTATAACACAAAAATGATCATTTTGTAAGCATTCAGGATGGATAAAAGCAGGAGAGTGTCATGTTTCTTGAATCTAGAGAAGACCATTTAGCAGGGACGTGAGCTTTGATGAGACTTTTAGCTTTGTGAGTAGCTAAGGAGCTGTTTCTTGATGCCATTGAGCAGAAAGAATCAATAAGATGTAGAAATAGCTCAGAGAGGATGCTTTAGAATGTAAAATGTCACTCCAATTAAGTGGCTGATTTAGCCATAAGAAATGACAGATTACTAAATGTGTAGATTAGATCCATGATTTCTAAAATAGAAAGACCATGGCAATAATTTCAAATGGCATGAAAGCTCATATCAGCAGAACAGTAACAATATAAACATTTCATATCACAAAGAACTTAACAGAAATCTTGATCTTCTATTTCACTATTAAAGATGATTCCACATTTCCAGGTGAAATTAAACTGGATCTTTTCTAAGACATTGGAAACGTGCTGTAATCAAGTTTCCATCCTCTAGCATGTACTTACATATCGAGAAACTTAACTTTTATCTGCTGGAATGAAAAAATGGTGTTGTTTATGTCTTTATCAAAAAAGGGAAGGTTCCGGGAAGGTTCCGGGAAGGTTCCAGGAAGGGAAGGTTCCGGGAAGGTTCCGGGAAGGTTCCGGGAAGGGAAGGTTCCGGGAAGGTTCCGGGAAGGTTCCGGGAAGGTTCCGGGAAGGTTCCGGGAAGGGAAGGGAAGGGAAGGGAAGGGAAGGGAAGGGAAGGGAAGGGAAGGGAAGGGAAGGGAAGGGAAGGGAAGGGAAGGGAAGGGAAGGGAAGGGAAGGGAAGGGAACATATGAGGGATATCAACTTATATTTTTTAGACATTGTTGCACAAACTGTGTGGAAAATGTTTCTGAGGTACAGGCAAACCCAGAAGCCAGTGGCCAAGTAAAACTCCCAAAAAATCTTTATTATTTTAACAGCAGCAAAATAATTTTTCAGACAGGCTTACAATTAATGTACTGGTTTGGACATTTTAACGCTTGAAATCAACAAATCATTCCCTTGAGTTCCTACTTCTCAGCATGGCTTTACTGAGTAAGACATGGGTGTAGGAATGTAATTGTTTTCACATAGCTATAGCATCTTCATTTGCCAAAATTCGCTCAAGTGTTTTGTACTGCAACGTCTCCGTTCAGGAGCCTGCAGAGAAAGGGATACAGGCATTCAGGGTAAATGCTGCTCACTTCATGTGTGTCAGGGGGACCACCCACCTAAAAATGGCTCTGAAAGCTTTATCCTCACCATAGGATGAAATCTCTCTTCTCCTGGGTTTTCACAGTAGTGCTGCCCTTCTCCTCACACCCACTGGTGCCCAATTGCCCTCACATCTTTATCCAGGAATCCTTTAGCCCCACGATGCTGCACAGACTCTTAGCAATCAAAAAAAGTAAAGCAGCCTAGTGGAAAGTTCTTCCAGAACTGCAGATAAATCACACTGCCTTGCCACTGAAGTGAGCTCAAAACATCTGCACAGGCAGTTAATAGCAGTTACCATGGCACCGCTGATGCACAGAAACGCATTAATCCTCTGCAACTCAGTTGTGTGCCTGAGCTGCAGATCTCCATTGTAAGTAAATTGACATACTTTACAGCTATAATGATGCCAGCATTACAAGGAAACACAAATGCGGTGATCAGGCATAATAACAAGCTTTTGCCTATTTTAATGAGAATTGCAGGCTGTTACTTCTCTGAAAAGCAGCATATCAGAGTGAAATCAAAATTTACTGAGACCTAGAGCAAAGCATTACTTCACTTCCGCCATATCACCTGAGTAGACTTCACTCCCTGTCCATTGCAAGCACTTAGACCCTTCACTTTATTCTTTGATTGACACTGCTAGGTAAAAAAACATGAGGACCATGACTTCTGTGATCTGGTATATTTAGTAAAATTCATTTATAGCTTTGATATCCATGGCTTTAATATTGCATTCTCCTATTCTCCACAGATGAAAATGACCTGCAAGAATACTTCCCTGCATGCTTTCTTACTTTGAGGTGGCCACAGAACAGCTGAGAAAGGACTAAGATGCAGGCTACAAAATTGAAAGGAAGCACAGAAAAGTAAAGAACGGAGCACAAAACCTCCTATTGTCCATAAAATTTGCTCCATTCAGAGAAAATCAAGACAAGCATTCTTAAAACTAATGCTAGGTGAATTTATGTCCCACACTTATCTGTGTTCTTTTATGCCATTTCAGACAGATTTCTGTCATTCCTTGACCATACAGTAAGTCCTTGAAAATAATGTAGTGGAAAGGACAAATTTTGCACTTATATTTCCTTTAATAGACATACTTTTTCTACAATACAAAGTAATCCAAAGTTATAAAATGCATTCTTTTAATTACATAGTGTGGCACAGATGACAATTTCAGAACAAATTACAATTTAAAATCAGGGTTCCATTAAGGAGTCTAAAATTTTAGTCTTGTGACATCCCATGTTATTACTACACAACACCTTTGGCATGTTGCTGGGAAATACTGATTATAATATCTCTGTCTGGATCTTCTATACACCAGAGTTAGATATCTTTCAATTGATTTCATTGGCATTTGGGTCAGACACTATACACAATTTTTTATTAAACTGATGATTATCTGCAGTCAGCCAAACATGCTCAAAACACTCACACTTCTATTCACATTCAACTTTCAAAAATTATTGTCTCAATTTTTTTAAAGAAAATGTGCAACAGAAATTCTTCCTGTGGTGCTCAGTTCATCTATAATACAAACATTCTTTATTTGTACCAAGCCAGACTGGTGCAGTTTGCCATGCAACTCAGGCAACCTAAACATGTCTACTGATATTTTTTTTATGTATATTAGCACTAGGAGGACAATTTTCCATTCCTACTTGGGTTAAATCTAAGTTTTAATAAGGGCAGGTAATCTAATTCAACCTCACTAAAAAGTCTTGGAAGCTCTGGGGCTTCCACAAGGCCAACAGATGATTAGTTAATAATAGAAAACCACCAGTTACTGGGATGAGCAATAATCAGAATTACAATGAGACACTATAATGGAATCCAAGTGAGTGGCTAACGTGATATTGAGACCTGACAAAGGAATGACTACAGATCACCTGGCAGGAATACAAAATATTCTCATGCTCTGAAGCCCATGCTGGAGCAACTCCTGGCAGGGACCTTTAGAGCTGTAAAGAGAAGCTTTGCTTGCAGGACTTGTGATCCCATGGGGAATCCACACCAGAGCAGCTGGCTCCCAAAGGATCGCACACAGTGGAGAGGTCACACACAAACTGATTTCATTTTTAAAGAACTGTAGCCCAAGGGAAGGACTCACTCTGGAGAAGTTTGTGGAGGACTGTGTCCTATTGGAGAGCAGGGAAGTGTGAGGAGGAAGGAGTGACAGAGACAACTTGATGCATACACCACAGCCCCCGTTCCCCACTGGCAAAGGGGAGGTAAAGGAATCAGGAGTGAAGTTGAGCCTGAAAAGAAGTGAGGGGTGGGCAAAGATGTTTTAAAGTTTTGCTTTATTTCTTATTTTTCTACTTTTGTGTGATTAATAAGTTTATTTCTGAGTTGAGTTTGTTTCTATGCTAATTGGTGAGTCTCCCTGCCCTTATCACAACAGATGAGTTTTTGATGACAGTTTCTCTCCCCTCCCCAGCTGAAGTCATAGAGTGGCTTAGTGGGCATCTGACATCCAGGCAAATCCATCCATCACACCAACTAAAAGTTAAATACTACTTTTTGATGGATTACAGCAGTCTAGCTCTTTTTTTTTACCACATTAAAAAAAGAAAAAAAAACAACTCAGACAAAATAAAGAACTTATTAATACATATGGAGACCTCAAAAATGTTTGTTTCCAAATTGTAGTGGTGTTTGCTAGGTAACTGTCATTTTCACATCCTAATCCTGAGGTGTGTTGAGAACATTTAATATTAGTTGCTGAGGTGGGCTCATCATATATATATATATATATATATATATATATATATATATATATATATACACATTACTCTTTGATCACCCACATCCATCAGTTCAGGTGAGCAGGCAGTGCCCTTCCTTTCCAGGTACCAAAAAATTAATATGGCTAAAGAACTACAAATGTTTCACTTACCTTTATGCCTTTATCACATCAGAATTCTGAAAAAGACAAATTGCAAATGGCAAAAAATTTTAGGTCAGCCACATAAACAATGTGTCCAGAGACACGCAAAGTGTCATCCTGTAAGGATATAGTTGGTGTGAAAGTTCAGTGGGGTGGATCTGAGGTTTAACTGTTTTACTGAGTCCCACCAGGGTTCTTGTGTCTGCAAATTGCCAGGCATGGGCTCTTGTTTGTGTCACCCTCTGTGGTTCCCACTTGGATTTTGAGAAAGGCCTGGATGAGGTAGAAAAGTAGAGAGCTGGAAAAAATTCTTACATGCTTCCTCTCCAGCCTGATGGGTAACACAATAAATAAAATGAATCCTTTGGGACTAATTTAAGTGAAGATATTAATGTTGGAGGATGGGATGTGCTTAAAGATCATAGATTTAAAAGGATGGTACTCCTTTTTTTACAAACTTGAAACATAATTCAGCTCAAATTTCTGCTTTTAAACCCAGATTGTGCTGGACAATATTAATATTTCATAAGCAAATACAAGGATATTGAAACTCATTTGGGAGAAAAGACAAAAGTTACATCAAGTCAGAAAAACATACCATAACATTTAAGTCTGGATAGCAGGCTCCAGCAAGTCCATAAATCCTATTTGCTTTCATTGACCTGATGGAGTTTCTTTGGCTCATCAACAAGGGATTCTGTGCAGAAAGCAGTTTGTTTCATTTGTTTCCAGAAGCATATACATATACAAAGCCTCTAATGGCCTAAAGCCTGAACTTAAACTCACTGCGTTCCTGCAGTGTGTCATATTCCATCAGGAGCCAATGTGCAAATAACATATTTCCATTTTTAAAGTCTGAAAAATGTCACAAAAAGCTTTTGGCATTTACATGACTCAGACAATCACACTTACACCCTCTAATTCTTGCTGCAGATAATTTCTAATGTTCACTATATAACCACAGCATGAAATCAGTAAAAACTATTAAAGAAGTTCTGCTGCATGGCCATTAAAGTATGCCAAACTAAAAAAAGAGAGAGTATTTAAAATTATACTATTGACAATTACTCCTTAAAAAGGGAAATCAAAATGTAATGCACTTAAACAAAAAAGGGTCTTAAATACCAAAGGTTAATTTACCAAAATTCGGTCCTGCAACTTGATACAAACTAGTGAATTTGCATAAGCAGGATTTTTGACTGCGTCATTACGAAAAAGAAATCCAGACAAAGCAGTTCTTTTTCCATGTTGCATTTCTTTAATAATTTTATTTTAAAAGATGTCATATTCTGTGTTTTTAAAGGAAATGAGTTAGCAATGTGCAGGTTTCATACCTGGATTAAATATGAAGACAGCACAGTACCCATACCTGCCACATAAGTCATGTTTTGTATGACATTTTTGTGGGAGCCACCTGTATGAACTCATAGTAACAAGGCAAAACAAGACCCCAAAAGTTGGAAATCTGTCCTGATGACAGAGAAGAAGCATAAAGGAGATTTTTCCCTAGCAGAAACAAGAATGAGGGAAAATGAACTGCAAGAGAAATATTCATTTCTTACAGGCCTGTGATTCCAGGATGGGATGGGAAAATACCAAATGAAACCTGATCACTCAGTTTGTGAAGAATTTGTAGGTAACAATGTTCTCACACTTTCTCTCCAAGAAAAGATGGAACTAGAAAACAAGGAAATTGTTGAAATGGGATTCCAGAATGAGTGATGGCAATGTTCATGGTTTGGTGTGTAGCTGTATGTGCACACATATGGAAAGGTGGCACAGGACAGAAGGATGTGTAGAAATTCACAGCTGCATTACCATTACCACCAGTCTCCAAGCAAAATATAACAGGCACACTTTAGACAAAATGAAACCTCAGTTTTCCATTCCTCAACCTGCCTCACAGATTCTCTACAATTGCACAATATCTTTCTGCTCTCACTAATTTTTTTAACTAAAAATAGGATAAGGTCTATAAATTGCAAGTCTCACACTACTGTTCTGGATTTTTATGTGATACATTAAAGGCGGGTGCTTTTACTTTGAGACAGAAAAGGACTTGGGGGAATTTTGGAAACATAAAATTTGGTTTAGATGCCTGGCAAGCAGAAAATCTGTTTGTATCTGAAAAGGAACAGCTCAGACTTTCAGGTGATATGTACTTTAGATATGTAAGAGGTACGAGACATCAATCAACCTTTTGAGGCTGAACAGTGTAGAAGAAGTAATAGAAGCATCAGGAAAATTTAATTCCTTCAGTGCTTATTCAGGTCATTTACTTTTAAGATTATGTGTTGACTAGCAACATTATTGTTAGCTACTGGCAACTGAATCTACATACACCATAGAAAAATAACCTGGTTATTCAACTTCTGTGGGAATGATCACCATCATCCTCAAAATGGAGGCATGAGAGAAAAGCTAGGATAAAGTTTTCAAATTTCAAAATAGTAAATGAATAACACTGAGTTATTTGTCAGCCATTCTTTAACATTCCCCAGAGAGTTTAGATTTCTACTTTCCTTTTGCACTTGAAGGACTCAAATAAAATTTTTTAAAATCCATTTTTTGCTGTTACACAGCAAATACCATAAAATTTAACCTTTCCATAGTTTATGTTGTCTTTATGGTTGCTGAAAAGGCAGAAAAGCTGGCAGATTTGTGACTTGAAGATATACCTCAAAAAATAGCACAGAGCAAGACAAAGATCTTTTTAGCTATATAAGACTATACCTATGATATAGCTATCTCATGAAAACATTGATAATTCTGAAAGAAACAAAAGACTTATAAGGCTTTAGAAACTAGGGTAAAAATACCAGGCTCCAGGGTCCCACCTTATCCTTGTAAAAATGTACTATTTTGCCAGTAATAAAGACTTTCAGTCTCAACATCTACCACCTAAAGCATACTTGTTTTTATTCGTAGGAGACAAAAAATGAATAAGGAAAGAGGCATTTTGTAACACAGAATGAAAATAATGAATTCAGTATTAAGCCTGTGAGATAGTTAAATGTGTGTGACTTCTTGAGTATCAAAAGTGCTATGTATAAAAATAGTCCATTTCCAAAACAGCATAAAATCTCAAATTAATAAATGTCAAGAGGGGAAAAATGTGCAGAAATTGACACTCTCCTGCAAGCTATAGAAAATTTGCAGCTATGCAATATCAAGCATAAAGGTGTCAAAGGATGTGTGACAGGAAGATTACTTTAGAGAAGAAAATAATGGTTTTGATGTAATACCTGCATTACGTTACTGTGCAACACTTGTATCACACTCTTCTCATAACGTCTTTAATTTTTGAAATGTTACCAAACACAAATTCAGAAACAACAGTAAAGTAAAAGGACCATATTTAGTTTATCATAATCGTGACAAGAATGGATTAAATTAATTTTGGCACACAAGCACACAATAATATAACATAACCCCAGATACTTAGGATTGTTAAGGCGGAAGCACAATTTCTGATTTGGGCTTTTTTCCCTTCACAGTATAAGTTACAGAACTGTTCCCTCGTACAGAATGATATGAATAATTATTATGAAGTCATAATTCTTCCCAGTAATATAAAGCTGAAATAGCACAACTCAAAGACACAGAAGTCTAAACTGATCATTCATCCACACAGATTTATAGCCAAGCAGGTAGATATTTAAATGGAGAAAAGCAAGTCAATTGGCCTAGTTTTTAAGGAAATAATAGTATGATTTTCAGAAAGTAGAACAAACTCAGTGGACTTAAGTGTTGCATGAATTATATGAAGTTTTGAGGCTTGATCCAAAAAAACCAAAATAACATCCAAATTTTACACAGGTGAATATTTCTAGCCAAATGATGTACACATTTGTGTTGGGGGATGTAGTGTTCTAATCACAGCAATGAGCAGAGGCACCCGTGCTGAAATTAGCAGATGTTGCTGTAGCTGTGATCCAATGAGAAGCTTGAACAGAGAGCGATGAAAGAGATGAGAAACTTTGCCTCAGGGATAGAAGAAAAAAACCTCTGTTCCCAGAGACAAAAGAACTTGTATTTCTATACTAGAACAGCTCATCCTTAAAATTGCTCCCCAATAAGCTGACGTGACCCATGGTAGTAGTTATGGGAAGACTACCAAATCATGGGTGGGACTTCACAATTGCAGATTTCCAAGCAGCTGCTGGTTTGTTGTGACATTAAAGCCATGAGAGAACTGTTTTTGTGAAGTCTCCATGGCATGGCAAGAGAGACTCCGCTCCCTAAGAGAATGAAGAAAGATTATTTTAGAAGTTGTAAACTGATGGAAAGTAACAAGTTTTGTCTCTTTATGTTGTCAGTGGGAAAAGAAAAAGGAGTTGGGGGGAGGAAAAGTGTTCTGAAGGACTATTCTAATATGTTATTATTTTTCTTTTAGTTCTATTAATAAAGTTTTCTTTATACTATTTAAAGTTTTGAGCCTGCTTTGCTTTCCTCCTAGTCCTTATCTCACAGCAGAAAAAGAGTAAATAATTCCAGTGGGCACTCTGATGTTTAGCCAGTATCTAGACCCTCTACATTAATTGGTGCTTTGCCCAGAAAACTCAGACTGGTGAACAAAAACCACTACACTTAATTGGTGATTCCACCTGGTTTCTGAAACACCACAACGTTTAAGTCAGAAGAGTTCAACAGATGATCCAGGATGTTTGGAGCAGGTTTCTAAGGATTATGTACATACTAGTGAAGAAAGAGACAAAGTATAGTTTGTAATATTCAATCATAAAGCTACTTGTTTTTTGGCATTATTTCCTTAGGTGTTTGCAACCATGATAGCTGTCTGCCACTCACTAACTTTAGAGTGCAAACTCATCCACTCAGTAAAAAGTGCAAAGATAATGATGGTCCTAAAGTCATATAGAACAGAACACCCTGCTAAAGAAGAGTGCAAGATTCATGTTCCAGCATTCATAGTAATAATGTAGCAAGGACTGAGCCATTCTCTCACCCTGAAGCCTGGTTATCCAGAAAAAATATTTACATGACACTAGATATCCTGAGGTTTTACAGGAGGGGGAAGTACAGCAACAACACACAGAAGCAGATTAAACCCATATAAAATCAGATACCATTATACCCAACATACATGAAAGAGCTATCAAATAAAGTGTATATACCTAGTCTTCTCTCCAAATAGGAACAAATTGTTAAAATTCAGACAGATTAGCAAACTCAGATATTTACCATTAATACAAAACACTACTTCTAAATATCAGTGACAAGGTCAGGGTTGGTCAAGAATGAATCATTACTAAGGGAATACTTGGAGTCACTGTCTTTGGCATTTTTTGTTTGGTTATTTTCTTTCTTTTAAACAAGCAACAGGGTTATATGACAAAGTCACCATTGACTGCAGGTTTTAAAATGTGCCTTATCAAGCAAAAACAATTTATTATGTGTCTGACATTATTTCATATGGGAAAAATGATAATTAGCTGTACCAAATTATCACCTGTCTCAGGATACCAATTTCAGCTGTTGTTGAGTGCTTGTCTCAGTTGGCCTTCCTTCCCCACGTTCTGTGAGTGACAGTTTTTAAATTAATAGCAATTTTATATCATACATAAAAGTCAACTGAAAAAATAAAAATTACACAAACATGTTTCTGGCTGAAGAGTTTGGCCATACTGTCATTCAAAATAAGAGAAGTACACGGCTTCCACATCCTAAGAGTCCCAAGAAATTCACCATTTCTCACTCCTCAAAATCAAGCAACAATAATTAACAGCTTAAAGCAAGACACTTGGAGGCTTTCTCACACAGTCTTTGGCACAATGTCCTAAAATACTGGGTTTGTCTATTTTTACTATCAACTTGCTGAAGAATGAAATGCTTTTTACAATACAATTTTTACAATTTAAGAGATGGCAATATTTTGATGGCTTTTTTTGCTCTACTTTGATGTCTTCAGCCTCTGCTACAGTTTTAATTTATTATAAGTTTCAAGGCACTACATTTTAGCACTGAGTACCGTAGTTAGCACAATACATAGAAGCCTGCCAACTCTAGTTAATTTCAAAATAGGTGAGGAATTTTTTTTCTTTTATTTTTCTCATGTAAAGGTGCACATATCTTTCAAAACACATTATCTCAAGACTTTGTGATTTGTAAGCAAAACTTTAATGAACAGATATTTTTTGACCAATGTGCATCAGGCAGAGTTGGACTGAAACAGGACAATATCAGGTTTAGTACAAAGTGTGGAAGAATTTGAAAAAAGCTTGTTGTCACTATGGTGAAAACCATTTAAAGCAGTAAGCTAATGGAAGAAAAGAAATGACAAGACAAATCGTGCAAACTGAAAGCAAATTGGAAACTTTCTAAGACAATCTGAATCTCTGCAAAAACAACCATGGAATGGTCTACTTGGAACTAGTTCTTCATAGAATTGGTTTGTTTGGGCTTTTTTTTGCTCTTTGGGACAGGAATCTGGGCTGCAGATGCACTGAAGCAAAATCCCTATTGTGACAGAGCCGCCTTCTTCAGCCACTAAAGCATTAAGCACTTTATTCCCATTTCCTTTCATTTTCCCCAAGGTGAACAGCCAAATTCTACACAAAACATTGAAATTGTACATGGACCAGTAGTGATTACAAAAAGGTGCTGAGAAGAGAAATATCATTTATTCTGCTGTGACAAAGAAAGAAGTTTGTTTACCTAGCCAGAAAGACAGTTTAGAGTAACACCATGGCAGCAATCCTTCTGCTATAAGGAGTGCGGATTACAAAATAGTTTTAATGGATGCACTTTGACTCCACCCCTTGTGCCTAAATGAATGATGGTGAAAGTAGAAGCCACTTCAGCCACTTTCTCCACTACACAATAAAGAGGACAAATGTGACGCATATTTGTTGTGCAAATTATTCTGCAGACAATACCAGTACGGATCATGAAGTGCTGCCTTAGCAAAACTGTAACCAGGTTGTCCCTCTATTTGCCATGGATGAAACCATATCTGGAATGCTCTGCACAGTTCTGCACTCTCCAGCCTGAGAAGTTTATTGACTTATTGGAGCAAGGCTAAGCAAACGCCATGAAGCTGTTTAAGGAGCAGGATTTCCTGCTGTAGGAAGAAGAGCTGAAAGAAGTGGGGTTTCTAGCTTAGTGAGGAGAAGCCTAAAGGGCACATGGAACTACGCAATGGGAGGATATAGAGAGGAAAAGTGTCAGGCACCTCTTGGAGATGCATATTGAAAAGATGGGAAGCACAGTCACAGCTGCAAAAATTAAATTCTGATTAGATATTAGAAGTAAGGCTAATTAACAGTAATAAAAATGAGGCTGATCAAACACTGAAGCAGAGGCTGTAAGAAGCTGTGAAATTTTAGTCTGAGGAGATATCAAATTTGACTCAGCCCTGACTTGAGCAAGAAGTTGAACTAGGTGATTTTTGGGTATCCCTTCCAACAAAATATAATCTGCATATATAAACTGCATATGGACAATAGGCAAACGAAAGAGGTTTTGTCAATCAATTTAATCATATACAAATATTTGTCCATCTGTGTGACAACCTCCCAGTCTAATCTCACCCTACATGATTTTCAAGATGGGAATTCTAAATCAAATCAAGACTTAAAATCACTTCAGTCTTGCCCCACATTATGTATAATGCTATGTTGTTCATCACACTGTCAAAGCGTGTAAATCCCATCAAGTCCACACATGATTTAAACATGCAGGGTGTTATGGTCTCATCAAACACCATACATTGGACCTAATAATTAAGATATATTAATCAACTTGAAAATGAAGATCTGATTCAACTGTCTTATGTTTTCTAAACACCATGAGTTCCCATTATGAATTGTGTGATTTTAAACTTAACAAAGCCATCTTCTTAACAGGCAGAAATAATGGCACATGTCTGTTCCAGTCCCATGAAAACAGATCCTTTTGCATTGAGGCTGAAATATCTAATTCACATAAATGTGCTACCACCATAGGCCTTTGAAAAAAAATCTTTTTTCTTGTTAAATTTCCCAGTTAGATGGGCAGTTGAGCAAACTGTCTTCATCCTGAACTTGTTCTTCACATTTTATGTCTACCACTATCTATCCATTGCTATTATAATTATTGCCTAGGCTTTTATGAATGCCTCATACAGAAGGAACACCAAGCATATGCATTCATTTGTGCTGTTTTGTGAAGAACCATTTTGTTGGATGTTGACGTAAAACATTTGTGACAACCTGTTAGAAAATAAAATTTGCCCAACAAAGTTCACAGAGAAGAGTCTATCAAAATAGCCATTAACACGGATGAAAAACAAAACAAAACAAAACCCTTATGGAATTCTTTCATATATTTCAAGGGATAGAAAACGCTTTCAAGTCTGTAGGTCAAAGGCCTACAGACAAAGGCCAAAGACATATAGGGAGTAGCATGTCAGTCAGGCAGAGGAAATGGTGCAAAGATTCAGAGAAAGCTTCATATTTCCCCTTCCCTCACTGCTGATCCTTAGTTGCCTTTTTTGACAAAGGGATGTAATGGGACACAGCTTTAACTGACATATAGGGGGAAGGCACAGCATCAAAGGAAGGATGTGAAACAAGATCCTGCAGAATAGAAAACAAAGGAAATGTTTCCCTCTACCTCAGTAACTCAGCTGGGACCATACTGCAACAGCACTTCAGATACAACAGGTGGTTTTGTGGTTTCACATAACTTTTTGCTCTTCCTCATAAAATCACAGAAGTCAAGGCAGTCCTCAGCTTAAAGTACAGATGTGTACAATTGCTGAACAAGCCTGAGGATTCTTTGAATAGTGTAAGCACAGAACAGCTTTTGCTTCATTGCTGTACCTAAGATACATAAGATAAAGATGTAGGCCCCTCAAACCACATTTATTCTTGGGAAAAAAATGGAGCTTTAAATATTTATTATGTACAGTGCAGTCTTTTTTAGAACTTTTCTCTTCTTCTGTACTTTATGCCTTCTTTCAATTTTCGTCTCGCTTTTTCCCTATATTATTCAGAATAATATACAGACTTAGTTAGCACTCAGACCAGTAGAAACTAAATGTACAAGCTGTCAACTGCAAAAAGATTTCTTTATCTTTCCTCTCATTTATTCATCCTAAAGATAAGTTTTCATGGTCAGTTAGATTGATGTCTGATAAAGGCAAAGCTTTAAAAAGTCATTATACTCCAAAGTTTTCTAACAGATCCCCACCAAAGTCAATGAATATAAGACATATGAAGTAACAGTCCTTTCTGTATCAGTCCAGAAAAAAGTTGCATGCCATTTTAAGGATATTTTACCATATCTTGCTAGCAGATTTAATCAAACTCAACATTCATTAGGAGGGGCAAAATAGGAGATTTTCCTTTACATAGCTACATGAAACATGTAAGTGTATAACAAGTTGGTCAACCACACTTCTTTTGTTCTGATATTTACTTTGACAGCTGATAAAAAGCATAGAATGTATTTATTTACCTTCACACATTAGTTCAGACAAATATATGATTGCCGGTTCTGGTTTGAAAGCAAAACCAGTGAGAGACTCCAAGTCAGAAATACAATTTATTAGGAAAAGAGAAAAAAAACCAAAATACATGCAATAATACAAAAGAAAAACCACTGACAGAGTCAGAATACAACCTTACAACTTGTTGGTCAGGGTGTTGGCAGCCATCCAGTTGGATTGATGGCTGCAGTCCTCCTGGAGTGGCAGATGTGGTTCCACTGGAACAGTCATCCTGTAGAAAGGGTGTAGTCTTCCTCTGAAGATCCAGTGGAAAAACCAGCTGTTCCTCTGGGAATCCAGTGAAAAGACTGCCTGTTCTGTCCCAAACCCCAGATTACATCCATGTGGGGATGCTTAGCTCCTCCGCCCTGGGCAGAGCATCTCACAATGGGCTGATATCATTCTGAGTCGTGCAGTGGGTTCTTGCTTACCCATTAAATAGACATGGGTCCTGGAGGGAGTTATCTCTGAGTCCGGTGGCAAGGCAAGGCCCATTAACAGGAGATAAGGAAAAACAATGCCCCTCCTGGTTTCAGCAGCTCTTGAGGATGGGAATAGAATACATATTTATATTGTAACCTAGGACATTGCCTTTCTGATATAGTCCTGATATGTGCCAAGCTTCACACAATCCACAAATTTAATCAGGCTGCATGTTAGTAGTTAGAAACTGCTACAGACCACTACTGTAGTGTTGTATCAATACAGATATAATAAAGCTATGAAGTCAAATTTAGATTTTTGGTCTGAAACCACATAGATTGCACCATACTAAGTCAAATAAATTATATTTCATATTGTCTGAGTTAACTCCAATATCACAATCCTACCAGTCATGTACAGTGTTCTACAAATGCATTGAAATCAAAGTGGAAAAGCTGGTTTTTTTAACACATCATAAATCTGTCACTCATTTTTGTCTATTTACTAATCATTTTTTCAAGAAAATATCATGTATCAAATATGGAAAAAAATTGAAAGTTTTCAGGGTGTCTGACAGTGGACTGCATAAGGTAGCCTTGCAACAAACAGTCATAGGGCATACCTAAGGTGAAAGAATTTTATTAATTTCCTTACTTAACTGCATGAGCAAATGACCCATATTGTGAAAAGAGAGGGGAACCTAAACTGTGAGACTTAGGTCACCCCTTCTGAAATGGCAACAATGTACACAGTGACACTTTCAAATCTGTGCAAATCTATATTCATCAAACAACAGAACAGTATCAAGTAACAGGACATAAAAGCAAGGAACAAGTTAACTTTTCCTCTGATTTCTGACATTCATAAAATTTCAGCAAAAAACTTATGAAATTCAAAGAAACAATGTAAAATTATTATGAAGCAATGTATGTCCTTTCTCTTCACAGAATCACAAATGAATTTGAATGCCTGCATCATTGTAAGTAAACTCTTCATTTACTGGTTTTCATTTTTTCTATTTCATGAACCATAATTTACATTGGATTATATGGTGTTTAATTGGTATCCACAAGTCCCCCAAATTCTTGTATTACTACTGTGTTTTCCCAGTGCATTAAAAAGCTTCTGAAATCTACTACTAGGAAAGGAATGCAGCTGGCAGAAGGCAGATTTTTTTTTAAATTTCTAAGGAAGAACTACAAAAAACCTCTAAAGTAAATTCAGTAGCTCAGTATCACATAAAAATTATGGTACATGTACAGTCTCTGAGGGACGATTTTTAATATCTCATTTTAGCCCAAGACATCTCTATCATGTATGTATTTTAGGACATACAGGTGAGTACAGAAACATACATCTACATATAAAATATATTCCAAGGATACATATGGCTCCTTGAGCTTTGGCACAGAAGTGAACTGAATAGCTTTGGATGGGGTTAGTAAATGAAAAACACCCAAAATGCAACACTTCCCACATACTTTTAGAAAGAGAAGAAGCCAATATAAATTATGCAGCTCTGTGATTCATACTTGAGCTTGAGTTTATGCTAACCAAGTCAAATACTAGAACTTCCAAAACTCACAGGGTCAACCTGCAAATTAATGAGTGGTACACTGCCATTTAGTACAATTAAATCTCTTGTGAGAAAAAAAAAAAAAGGTAAAGAAAAAGGTGAAAGTAAAGTTGCCATAAATGTTTTAATGGGCTTGGTATAAATTCCTTTGCAAGCCAGTAATGCTAAAATAAAATTTCTAAGAAAGAAAACAATAGTATATTTCTCCACCTTTTCCAATAATCAGCATGTAAGCAATCAAAATAAGATTGCTGTTACTACCAGAACAGAGGGGACTTTAAAAGTCTGGTTACCATACAGTTTATTTATTTTTTGATCAAAGAAGTAAAATAAAACATTATCTTCCTGTTGATAGGTTGCCAGGCATTTGCAGATAAACAGTAAGAGAGGTTTGAGAAACCAAATTATCAAAAAAGATAGTTAAATTATTACCCACCCCCAAGCACTAAAGTGAGCAAGAACAAAAAAGTCCTGCTGTCACTGCCTTGTCAGGTAAATATTCCAAGGTGTCAAGGCTTCTTCTGATCCACCTGTAAGGATTATGGAGATTCAAAATAAGCATGACATAGCTATTCCTCAGAACACAGATGGTCTCACTACACTAATGAAAAGCAAAGGTTGTGGTTAAGAGATAATGTAAAATATGTATGTGGAACAATACTTTCAAGAAAAAACACTGTATTGAAAAATTCCCTTTATAAGAAAAGGTTAGCACACTTCAAAAGTTTTGCAGTTCCCATATTTGTTTGCAGTGAGATTAATCCCCAAATTTCAAATTTTTGATATAGCAAAAGAAATCCATTTTATGCTGGTTTGTTACATATTATGTGAGCAAGAATGCATGCACAATCTCAGTGTATCAATTTTGCTGCACAGCTGGGAGTCACAGTCTAGTCTTCCAGCATGCTCTGGTTGTCCATCTATTGTTTAATCATGCAGAGACTGCCCTTCTTTCTCAAGAGACATGATATTCCCTCTTAGGGCTGCATAATATATATTGATTAAGACATTAGGACAGAGTGATCTTGGGTATAGTCTCATTTACATCACACTCAGTGAAACTCAAGGAGATCATCATCACCATCACAATGATAATGTAATACAAGGGAGCCAGGAAGAGGAACTGCTCCTGGTTTTGGTTTCAGACAAGGGATTTCACAAAAAAAGCAGAGGACTGGCCGAAATATATTTAATAGCTGTTAGACCATTTTAAGAGCAAGGGAATGAATTAAAATGCTTTGTTCATCAAATCCTTAAGGGCCTACTAATAAAATACAGCTGGGAACATTACAAAGGTGATTTTGTGCAGTTTTAATTATATATTCACTGCTATGAGTGAAATAATAAGATTTTTCCCTTCTTAAAGATATACCTGGGCCCTATTATATTAAAGGAGAATGTGTAGCATATCTCTTATTTGTTCTGAGGAATGTTAATGTGTAAATTTTAAAGCACTCTTGAGAGACCTTTTGGGAAGAAAAATTGATGAAAAAGGAATGAGTCCAGCAAGATGTCTCACTGAAACATCAATAGAGATCAAATTCAGGCTGATGCTTAGCAGAGCAAAATTCCTGTGCTTCTATCTGTCAAGCAACAGGTTTATCTAAGCAACAAAACTATTCACACCTTTCAAGCCTTTAAAAACCCATGCTTTCAGACACCATGAACTCCTGCAGTTCTTAATTCATTAGTTTCATCATTAAGAAAAAAAAAAATTGGACCAGTCCATCTTTCATAATTTGTGAAAATGGTCCCACTGTTGGGATCCACTAAGTCTGATTTTTAGAATATGTGAGAGAAAACTAAAAAACTGTTTCTGTTTTCCTACTGCAGTGTTTGTGGCTACATTACTTCCTTTACCAAAGTGAATGGGAATCTCTAGGTAATACAGGGACCTGGATTCTGTCATTATTTTACAGTTCTCTGCAACAGCTAGTTTTTTCAGAAACTCCTACCAGAAGTAGGAGAAACTCCATTTCCAGGGTGTGAACATGTATTTAGTTGTAGTAAGAAACTACAACAAACTTCAAGGGATTTAAAAATTTTAACTGCTTTTAAGTATATAGATATTCATGTATCCGTATCCATACTAGAAGGATACAAGGAATGATGATCTCAGTATTGCCCCATGTGGATAGGGAGGCACAGTTATGCTTGGTCTCCAGGTCATGTGGACTTGGGGAAATGACGGAGCAGTGATTGTAATTCTCACATTCACATATCCCAGGCACAGATTCACCACCTGTGAAAATTTGCCTGCAGCATTATTTTTTTAATATTTCTTCTGGTTTTTTTATACAGTAGAACTAAACAAATGAGATCTATACCATCCTGTACCTGACTTGCAGGATTTATACAGCAAAATAATACGAACTATAAAAAGTAATATGAAGAATTATATAGTCTATTTTGCTGGAGTAGATAGGGATCCTGACAGTGAATGTGAATTTTTTATTCTATTCTCTGGATAAACACAGAGGAAAAAAGACTCTCTACCCCAAGCAGCTCACAGAAAAGGGCAAGTAGATAACATCAAGAGACTCAGCAGAGTACAGATAATATAGATAATAGAAACCTTCTTCAAAACACATTTTTGAATGTTTTAAGAAGAGATGTGAGAATTCAGTGACCTTACTGGTTGCAATCACACAAAAGAGTGTCAAAAGATAAAACTAACAGAATCTTTGACTTTTTATTAAAGACATATTGAATTTCTCCTTCATTGCTGATACTGTTTCCCTGTCAGACTGGCCTTACACTTCTGATAAAGGGACTATTTCCATCATCATTCTCCTGATGGCACTTCATTTTTTTATGGGAAATGGTTAATGATCTCAGTAAGTAACAGACAAACCTTGGTTTAGGTTACATGTTTGCACTTGTAAGGGTACAGAAATCATGTGTGCCTTTGGTGTAGACTGTGGCAGATGCTGACAGACAAACTATGTCACCTAAAACAGCAGAAGGAGCTCTCTAAAGATCTCTGCACAGTTCCACAGTGACTGAAAGGAGTGCATTGGAAGAGAGAGTCCCAATTGCTTTCCCAGTGCTTTCAAGTTTGCCTGGAGTTGTCTTTTTGTCTGACACCTGGGCCTTAAAGGAGGGACTTTGCAGGAGCAGCCCTGCTTTTGGTTAACCAGAAGGACCTGCCATTCAGAGCTTAATATTAGATGACAGAAACCTCCACACTGCCAAATACCTTTTGTGAATGTCACTGTCCAGTCTGTTTTCCCATAGGTATGTCTTAAGGCACAGATCTTTCCATTTGCATTCTTTTCTTCTGTGAGACATGACTTCCTTTGCCAAACAAATGGAACTTAATTCTTCATATTTAAATATAGCTTGATAAGGTTAAAGTGAAGGTCAGATAGCCTGGCCTCAGCAGAAATTTCCATTTATCTCACAGTGATGTATACCAGGTCTGACACCTTAGTCTATCATGTCACTGACTCCCATCAGTACCACGTCACCAGAAAAAATGGATGGTTATTAATAATTCTTGTGTTTCTGCTTACTATAAATACACAGGTGAAAGCTTTCAGCATCTTGTTTCTTCCATAAGACTATTCAGTACTTTTTCCAAGGACTTTGTTGTGTAGTCTTTTTCATGGTACTGCAACTTCCCAGGGAATCTACCCTAATGAACAATAGCTTTAAGATTATACACCATGGAAGAGACTTTTTTTTAATTGTGCTTTTCATCATTGTAACTATCAAGCTGCTTTGTATTACTATTTTTCCCCTCTCTTTACTTCTTAGCTTCCCTTACATCTTTGTTTTCAACCACAATGTAAGATGTTCTAAATAAATGTTACAGTTATATCACTGAAACAGTGGGATTTTTTGAGATCAAGGAATATATTTAGAGAATTTAATACTTTGCCCTCTGTGTTGCAAGTATGCTAAGTTAGAATATCAGTGTGATTAATGTTTAATCTAGTAATTTCTCTAAAACATAAAACTAGAACTGAGCTGAGATGAGGGAGACACACAAAATTCTGATATGTGGGCAACTTAATCTGTTCAGTATCATTATCTATGAACTAAATATCTGAGTGCCACTCAGTCACTTGATGACACCAAGTTTGGTGGGAGTGTTGATCTGCTGTGGGCAGGAAGGCTCTGCAGAGCTACTTGGACAGGCTGGATTGATGGGCAGAACATAACTATGAGGTTACATAAGGTGAAGTGCTGGGTCCTGCCCTTGGGTCACAACAACCTCTGCAGTGCTATAGGCTGGGGCAGAGAGGCTTCCTTGTAGAAAAGGACCTGGGCGTGCCAGTCAACAGCCACTGAACATGAGCCAGCTGTGCCTGAGTGGCAAAAAGCCCGGCCGGAGAGAACAATAGTGTGGCAGCAGGACCAGGGCAGTGACTGTCCCCTTATACCTGGCACTGTTGAGGCCACATGTCAAATCCTGTGTCCAGTTCCAAGCTGCTCACTGCGAAGAAGACATTTAGATCCTAAAAAAGTGTCCAGAGAAGGCAGCAGGGCTGGGGAAGGACCTGGTGCACAGGCCTGATGAAGAGAAGCTGAGGGAGCTGGGGTTGCTCAGCCTGAAGAAAAGGAAGTTCAAGGGAGACCTTGTTGCTCTCTACAACTATCTGAGACAAGCTTGGAATGAAGTGAGGGTTGACCTCTTTTCTTGTGGTAACAGGACAAGAAGAAAAAGCCCCAGGCTGTCCCAGGGCTGGTTCAGGTTAGAAATCAGAAAGAATTTTCCCCCTAAAAGGGTTGTCAAGCATTGGAACGAACTGCCCAGAGAGGTGGTAGAGTCACCATCCTTGGAGGTGTTCAGCAAAGTGGAGGTGATTGGCAAAGTTAGTCAAAAAAGTTAGTCAGTTAGGTGGTTGGTTGTTAGTCAAAGTTTGGAGTTGATCCTGGGAGACCTTTTCCAGCCTGAACCCTTCTATAGTTCTTTGGTTCCACACCCTCTGCTGCTGCCTCTTCTATGGCAGCTAGTGACTGACAGAACACCATCCTCCAGACATTCCTGCTCCTGCCTCAAGTTAGTTCAACATGTTTGTGATAGAGGAATTGCCTGGCTGTCCATCAACAGAGGGGATCCAATACACCATGTTTCAGGCAGGGGTTTATTTCTCTCACAATAAAGGAGAGCTTTAACCCTTGCTTTTAGTGCATTATAACTCAAAATAAGTGGGAATATATTTTCATTTCTCCAAATCACACAAGAAATGGTAAAGATGACAACCTACAGCTCAGCACTCTTAATTTCATTCCATCTAGCCTTTGTGTTGCTGTCAGCATATAGTCTTTGGGATGCCCAGAGCCAAAAAGCATACTTATAAATGTTTCTAAAATCACGAAACACAGACACATCACTCATACTAAAAGCAATAGCAGGTATGATATGTTAGACAAGTTGATTTGATCTTTTGGAAATGGTTTAGTATCTAAAATTTTGTATGCCATAGATGAAGAAATAGTGCCAGCAGGATATTGAAAACCACAGAGAGCTCTGTAGGAAACATTAGGAAAGAATAGGGCAAGCAAATGAATACCCAGGGAAAATAGATAGTATAAAATTGGATCCCTGCTGCATCAACCTTGGTGGATGATATTGCCAATTTGGAGAACAGTGGATTTCAGGGGCTTTGGTAATCAGAAGTTATATGGAATATTGCTTAGGTCTCTATTTTTCATCGGAAACTATAACACTTTCAAGTATAATAGAAATAACTCTATCTTCCTAGTATCCAACAAAATTGTTGTCTCAAACTACATTATCTATTTGGATTCACAGTAAAATTGCTGAAAGATGAAGCAGTGCAGAAACCATCTGTCAGGTGAGACTGAGGATTAATTGACACAATTTTCTTAACGTATTTTACACTAACGCCTCATGTGATAAAACAGCACATCTGTTGCACTTGTTTCCTGACAGAATAAATAAAAGGCAATAAACACCACATAAATATAAATTAGAGGTGAGTTGTATGGGCAAATACAACTACTTAATTCTAATTCTTCAGTTTCTTTATGTCAACTCAAGGTACATTCCATGATTGTTGAAAACTTAACTTTGACAAGCTTTTCTGGACTCTTTAATCAAAACTATAAAATTAAAAATGCTGAAGTCATAAGCAATTCCTCAAGAGTTTGTCTTGTTAATCCTCCTGGCAAAAATCTCTTTATTAAGGAATTTTTGAAAATGGTAACTGGCAAAACCTTGAAGTGGAAAAGCCACTTTCTACCTCTTAGTTTCAAGTTCAAAGAAAACAACAACTATGTAGAAGGAATTTTACCCCCCACCATCTTTTATTTAGTAAGCCAGTTGAGTAAATAATGTCATATCACTCCTAGAGACCTGTAATTCTAGGATAAGCAGTCACTTCATTTCGCAGGAGGTTTGCTTTTGATTTCAGAAATATGTTGCATCACACTGATTGATTTGCACTCAAATGTAATTGTTCTGAAAAGCAATGAAATGTTGACTCTTACAAAAGACAGAAAAAAGCAGTTTCCAAAACATACTTGCTTGACATAAGACAGCCCTGAATTTCAACCTAAATAGTAAAAGTATCATTTGCACAAATGTAAACAGCAAGGATACATTTACCAGGGTCAGAAAACTTGGGAGCTATTCAATCTGGATTAAAGATGTATAAAAAATTACTTGCACTTAATGCAGCTATGTTGTCAAAACATTGTTCTTTTAATCCCTGATAAATTATGGAGTTTATAAAAGCAGATTTTTTTTGCAGATAATTGAAGATTTTTTAAAATATGTGAAAAGCAGATTAAATGTAAATCCAGTACTGCAAAACTCTATGTCTGTCATGAGCTTTTGTACTTCACTATATCATAAATCCACAGCTGGATGAGTATATATTTTTACTATAATCCCATTTTATGTCTAGACTTTTCACATTAAAAAATTCCATATATCAAATCAGCTTTTAGGTCCTTTCAGTGCATCAGATCAGAATGTATTAGGTTTTAAAACAAAATATATAACCTCCAGATTGGATGGCCTGTTTTCACCCCTCTCCACCTGCTGTAAGTGGGAAGTACAGGAAGAGCTTTCTTTAAGAATGTTTATATAGGTCCTTAGTTAGCATGGTTGTGTCTTATTCAAAGCTGAGTGGTATTTCTTCTTGAATTACAGAAAAAACAATCTTACCAACAACCTACTGCTTCTCTGCAATCCATCTCCAAGTTACAAGAAGACACAAATTTAAGATTATTTATTTTAAAAATCCAGGTATTGTTTCAATCTTCTTTTTCTATGATGGGTGAATGTCTTTTCCTAGTTGATTGATAGTTTCATGGCATGAGGTCAACAGCACTGAGCTTCATCTTCAGACATTTTTTAAAAAGATTTCTGAATTTTTATTATGTCAAATAAATTTATAATAATAATTAAAACTGTTATTTAATAGTAAATGTGTTCTTTTTCTATCTGTCCTCTTACTGCCTTCCCTTCAACCAGCATATGCAGTCTATTTTCTCAGAAAGAACACCACAGAACTTGTTGTGATCCTCTATCTTTTACTTGGAGTACCAGCAGCTGCCAAGCAGGTGCTTACAAGCTTGAAAAGCTGTCCACTGAGCACACCCAGCAGAGTGGCTCCATCCCTATTTAACCAATGCCAGCCAGAATCAAAGGTAGGAGTAAATCAAAAGAGGCAAATGTGGAGTCTGCAATTAGCAACGCCAAAGGAAACCATCAGCAGTAATCCAACTCAGCAAAAGTAACAAAAGGCTGAAGAATGAAAGGATTATGTGCTGGGCCAGCTACAAAATGACATGTGGTGGCCATTTTAAACTCAAGCATAGTAACTTCATAGAACATTTGAGATTTTTGCAAACCAACAAACAGAGGGCAAGCCCTGTTTCTTAAGTTTCCATACCACTTCCCTGCCAAAAGTGGTGTTAATGATTCTTTACTCTTTGCTGCCAGTAGTTTTCTGATAATGTGAACACAACAGAAAAATCAACTTCCTAAATCTAATAAGATAAAAGAAAATACTTCAAACATTATTTTTTCAGGAGCTCTGAAATGAAGAGTTTGATCTTAAGCAGTAAAATATTCTCTTCTTGGCATTTCTCCATGTCAACTTCATGGACTTGCCCAGCTGCAGTGCCCATTTTGTTGCCTTCGTTGCCAGATCAGCATGGTATGAATTTACTGTATGCCAAGGAGTAAAAACAGAATTGATGTGAAGATAAACAGACACATGTCTGCACCTAATCAGTAATGATAAAATTGTGGGCAATGTGAAGGGGCTAATTGGCAGATCCAATCCCCTTGTAAACCAGAATATGTGATAAAGGAGATGTATTTTCACTGCTATGTCTTTGAATGTAGAGAATGCAGGTACTAGTCAATGACCTGGCCAAAAGATCTCATGGTGAGTTGCAAACCAGACACAGTAATACGTAGGTAAGGAAGCCAAAATACTCCATTTCTTTCCTGCTGGGAGTTGGTTTTGTTTTCAACGTAGTTTTAAGCAATGAGACTTATTCTTGCCTTCAAATACTCAAAGTTGACTGTGCATTGAATATAAATTTTTTTCTCTTTACAAGATTTCATTTGGAATCCCTAGGGGGGAAAAGAATCTAGATCTCAGTAATAACGACTGCTATTTCAGACAACAGCTGGTGTAATATTTTCTGAGAATAAAAGGTGGATTGATTCACTGATTGGTAAAACTGCAGTTTCAATCCTTACATTTCCATCATTTTACTGCATTTTGCATTTGCAGCTCTCACCTTTGGGATACTTAGTAAAAGAAAGACCACAGTTGTGACCCATATTCTTTGTAGAGTAGTCTAAATAAATTATCATTATGTGGTGATGGAGTTACACCTCATAAACTCTTCAGACCTACAGAAGCCTGTACATACTTTATGGTAGCCTTTCCCTTGCATTTACATTCATAAATCCAGTCCACTATTACCATAATTGGAGAAACAGTTTTAAAAAAGCAGAAATACTCATATAAGAGAAAGTCAAGCGTCTTGCCTTGTGTTTATACTGCATGTTGATGCTCACTTCCTACAAATATTTAAACTGTCTGTCAAAGTGTTGCAAATTTTCAACACTTTTAAATAGGTTCCACATGCTGCCTCATATGCAAACCATTGCTTTCACATTTTACCAATTTTCCAAAACTTGAGCAGTACCTAGTTTGATTGTCCATTAGTGCCTCACTGCATTTGGAACAAACACTTTCTTAGATTTAATTGAATCCCTTGTGCTTAGCAACCATTCCAGAGTTTCTCTCAACAGAAGCATCCTAGGGCAGCTACTTCCCCCAAATTAGAAGGGAGATGCAAACCTGCAGCAGTAGCAGAGCAGCTGATTTCCAGTGGGGAGAGGAGGCAGTGCAGTAGGAACTGTTGGACTGGGCCTGTGGGGAATTTTTAGAAGATGCTTGACTTTTCTATCCTCTTAAGGTCTTTTTTTTTCCCCTGGGCTGCTACTTTTTTCACCATATTTTCCACTTCTTACCTTTCTTCTCCAGGTACAAATGAGGATTTACCATTTTCCTCACATTCTTACCTGCTTCTAAAAGATGTAATGCCCTTTTAGTGGGATTTGCATTGCACTTCCTTTAAGTTATAAAATTTTCTTCATTCTAACATAATTGCATCTGCATTAGGATTTGTGCACTGATCTAACCTACTGCTTGAGCAAGACTGGTCCCTCCTTTTTTCAGACAGACAGGAAAGCCACAAAAAACTAAAGTGATAAAATGTAATTTCTGTAATATGTGAGATTTTTACTATTGTGTCCATGGAGAAGTTATTAGAATGTATTTATATATTCTTTTGTACCTGGGGTGAAGTTATTTATTAAGCAGCTAGATAAACTTCTCTATCAGTGAATGATATATACAAGGGGACATATGGGTAGAGTGGCAATGCACTCAAAGAGCATAGGAAGACTGACATAGCTGAGTTTTCTGAGACAGTAGGATCACATATTAGCAGTTTTTTCACAGTGATATTATTCTCAGAGCTTATTCAAAAGCAAAATCAAAAAGGGTTCTTCTCCAGTAAAATAAAACTGAGCTTGTTTTCTCCAGATTAAAAAATCACAATAGACTTGTTTGACATAGTACTGAAACTGACAGGAGGTAAAGGGAAAGGAGGTAAGGTTATCTTGTGCTAAGATAAACCAGAAGCTTCTCTTGAATTCTGCTTTGTAGTTAGTTAGATTACCTCTTCCAACTGAAGCTTCCTAAGTCTGACAAATTTTCTACTTTTTAACAAATTGTATTTGCAGTGTGAGAAAATATTTTCCAATACATTTACTTAAATTACTTCTGCAAAGTCATGTAGTTTAGGCAGTTAGTTATTTTTTAATTTCAATGCTCAGGAGTTTGTTAGAATGATTTTTTTTTAAATAATGAACTCTACTTGCATGCTTTTATGCTATCAGGCTTTCAGAGCATCCTAAAATTTGACTAAATTATTTGTGAGTTCTTCCTCACTGCCTAGATGGCCCCTTGGAAGATTCAGAGCATGGCATGGGAGAATGGCATCATGCTGCCAGTATCTGCTCTTAATGTATCTTCTAGGCATTTCAAAAACAATTTTTTTTGTTCCCAGCTCATGCATGATCCAATATGACAGGTAGAAAGGAAGGACAAAGCAGCTGGGTACAGGAGGAAAGATGAATAAGGTTATGCTTTCAGTGACAAGTACCAACCTTCTGCTCTTCCTTGCCTCAGGTGCCTCTTACAGTGCTTGCAGCTCAGCCTTCTCATCTCCTGTACCCTACTCTCCAATTTCACTCACATAAAGTTAGTAACACTTTCCCTCAGGTCCGAGTATTACATTTAAACATTTGCTCCACCTTGCACATACACTCCATCAGCAGTAAAAACAGCAAATCCACTCATCTAAAGCAAATTGTTTTTTCTTTTTGGTGGGGATGCCACAAATCATTTTTCTTGATTGACACCTCTCTCACTTATCTTCTGAATCTCCTCCAGCCAACCAAAGAAATAAACAGGGTATAAGTCCTGAAAGTGTACTACTGCTGTTATTTCTCCCCATGGGCCAAGGATACCTCAGATCTGTGCCCAGCCCAGCCAGTACCAGGGGGTCTGCTGGACATTTTTATCAGTGTTCTTAACCACAATAGAAGTGCTGTGTGTAAATGTAAGTTCTGTATAGTAAATGGAGATTCTTTAAAAATTTGGGACCCTACAGATATTAAGCTCAAATTTCTCCTCTTTCCTTGTTTTTCCCTTTTCTCATACTTCTTCACCTTCTTCACCTTCTCTTTTCACAGTCTGAGGAAGGACAGATTTTAAGGGCACATGTTGTTATAGTAGTTTCTGGCAAGGTCAGCAGCTCTCACTGTAACTCTCTCTAGTTACTTTTTTTTTTTTTAATAAACCATATTTCATGTCAGAAAGATTAGCATAAAGTCAAATTATTCCATTCTTAAAAGTACATTTATATTTTGTGGCATAAAACTTAAAAGATTATCAATATGTCAGAACAAAAGAGGGTTGGTTCTCTACAGTGTTTTGTCTCCCGTTTTCTTGGGTTTATGCTTTTCAGTGGGGTGGAAGGACTTGGCTGACTGGGCTCCTGAGATTTTCTGAAAATAAACACAGGGAAAAAATGGGTAATCACAGATTGTGCCTCAGACACTTCCAAAAATAGTACTATGATTTGGTACAAGAGATTTTACCTTCTTGCAGAGAGACTGATCAGAAATGCATTATGATTTCTTGGTTGAGATATGTCTATGTAACAAACATAGTTTGTATTGCAGTGCCAGTTCAGATTACTCTTGCCAGACCTAAGGATGTGCTCTGGAGGCTGGCAGAGGTCCAGGCACATTATCTGGGGTTTGTGAGTGTTCATGAGCTCCCAGGGGTGGGATCTACATCCCAAGGCTGAGTGCCAGGCAGCCAGATCCCTGGCTCATTCAGGGTGTTATTGTCAGGTACTGCTCTACACTACATTGACACGTCTGAGGGGTTCTGCAACTTGGTCTCCTCATGCTTTGGAGGGAAAATAATAAATGAAAGGCAGATATTCAGTATGCAGTGAACTACAATGGGCTGGCCACTCTAATGACCAGTGCAACCCCATGCTCCATCTACAGTCTGTGACAGAGGCACAAATAAAAAAACACAAGTGCACCAGCTACCACAGAGACATCAGCATTTTACACTTGCAGCACACTGTAAGGATTTTGGTTATATGCATTTCTACAAACAGAATAATCCAGTGATTAAAAGTCATGCTTGAGCCTTTACTGTCTTCACAGAGAAGCAATTTGTTTACAAGCATTAAATACGAATAGACACATGTTCAAGTATATTGAAGTCATTACAATCCCCTGCTACTGTATAAAGAAAAAAAGAGGTAATAGGGGCCCAGTCTTCCTTGTATTAACATAAGTAGTGTTGACACATTAATCCTTTCACTCAGAAAAGAATGAATAAAGAAGACTGTAAATTTTTTAGGGACCTATTCAACCAATAGAAAAAAAAACAATAGAAAAAGAGAAATTAGAAGGTAAAACTTAATTTCCATAACTGATGGAAAGCATTCATCAGTGTGTGAGCTATGACACACCTACTGTGTTATATAAAATTATATTTTTAGGACTTTAAAAAGTCACTAGAATGTTGAATAACTTAATTGGAAATTTTAAATCACATTTTTTTCCTTCATTTTTGTTCCTTTTTAAATCATTCTTTTTCCCATAGGTATTACCAACTTTTAATTCATAATTTATAATTTTAATTCATAAATCTAAATTAAAATATACCTGTGCAAGTCACTATCAGTATACTGTATGGAATTAGAAGCACTTTTACTCATCTGATTCACATAGATAGATTTACAAAGTTCAAAATCTCATATTTGCAGTTAATCCATGACTGCATGATAGAACAAAAATGAAGCTCATATTAAGAACACAAAGAAAAATCATTATTCAGATGTTCCTGCAACTCAATTATCTTCAGTTTTGATGCAGAAACCCAAACCATGGAACTTCTTCATTGGAAGAAGTCATGAATCTGTGTGAATCTTCGTTAAAATCTGGTCAGAATTTGTAATAAAATAATAAGCCAAGTGAGCTTGTATTTCTTACTTTTTATAAGCATTTCAGAGATCTGGAGTTCTTATCCCACTATTACACTGGTGTGAAACCTTTGTTATTCATAAGGAACTATAACTATGAGCCCAGATAAATGTCTTAGTGAAGTGTGCTTCTGTGAGTTAGTCAGTGTAAGTGATGTATAAAAATTAATTTACTGAGGAAAAACTAGTTGAGGTTAGCTGGCATCTTTTGGCAGTGTTCAGAAACCAGCAAGTTTTCCCACAATATTATCTTTATCATTCTGTCTGCATTACATCTGTGTCTATAGGTGCTTTCTGAAAGCTCTCGTAGTCAAAATAAAGATCATGCATCTCACATTTGTTATTTTTGCTGCTAATGCATCGAATTAAACACAAAAATCCCAAATATACTTAAAGAACTTATCTGAGATATAGAAAACAATGCCAACATCAAGATACTTTCCCCAAAACTGTGTTTCACTTTTTAAGCACAGGCAGATCATAAACATTACATGAGTACGAATCATTGCCAGATGGGGAGAAGGGTGCAGTAAATCACAGTCAGGTACTCTCTCTCATACATCTGTCTCTAGTTCTGATCCATCAGTGTTGGGAGACCTGGAGACCTTCTCTGCATTCCAGAGACATTTTGCCACTTCACCATACTTGAGGCTGGCTAGGAAGATCCTCACTCATGCTGGAGCCTATGACAGCAGGAAATCCTACAAAACGTTAAGAAATACAGCCCCTGAGCTTCCCTGTCATCTTACAAATATAATTTTAAGCATACATATACATATGCATTATTATATGTGTTTTACCTTTTTCCTCAGCACAAGCCATAAAGTGTGGCAGCAGCTCTGTGGCCACAGATGGCAACAGATGACTTTCCCAGGCATTTTCCTGAGGAAGGCTGTGAAAAGATCAGAGAAAAGAATGAGAAACAAATCTTATCTCCACTTGCTGCACCTGTTGTTGTGCACATGTGGAATGTGCTGTGGAGATTGTTTACCAAAGGATGATTTGTTAATTGGACACTGGATGATGTTTGTATTGATTGACCAGGTCAAAGCTGTATCGGACTGTCTGCAAGGGGTTATGAGCTTCTTAATAAGTATAGTATAGGATGATATAGTACAATAAAGAGATTGATCAGCTTTCTGCAATCATGGAGTCAATGCTAATTATTACCCAGCTGGGGGCCAGCAGAGACAACAAAGCTACATAAAGAAAGAGCTACAAAAAAATCTTGAATTATAGTTAATTTGCAGATGGGTTAAATTGCTTTTAGCCATGAAGATGAAAAGAGGCATCAAGGGCACCATTATTCCCTTTGTAAAAATCATGAAATCTTCAAACATAGAAAAGTTCCACAGCTTAACCTTTCCTGTGCAAGTGGTTCCATTAGAGCAACAAGCTTATAGTATCTGATTCTCAAATGAGTCATCCAATTATCCTACGAACACCAAGGAGCAGAATGGGCTAGGAGATGAGGATAGTTTTGGCCATTGGATACTCTAAAAGTATCTACTTTGGATACTCTAGAAGTATCTAAAATCTTAAGAATTGTCAACAGAGAAGAGAGATTTATTATAGTGTTCAGAAGAGCATAGAACCACTGCCTTTATATGCCACTATGAAAAGTCCATCCATGCTCCAGTTTCTGAATTGGATATGGCGACATTCATTCTAAATACAAGCAAAGAGGAAGGGAATACACTTTGCTCTTTATGCCCTGGATCACACAGTAAGTTTCATATGTTTTCACAGTAAACACACTCACAAACAAAATAAAAAAGAAGACTAAAAAGCAATGCAATTGATTAACTATTTCCCACATGAAAGCACAAGTCTTTCACAACTAAGGACTACAGATCTGGGGATCTGTAGTCTACAGCACTGCTCATATTAAAGCAAATGAGTGCAGTGCCACTGTGACAACTGAAGGACTGGAATATAAAAAGGAAACAAAAAAGAAAAGGAAAAAAAACCACCACATTTTCATTCTATTTTCAATGCACAAATTATGGTCTTACTCCTACAATTTGAGGATCACAAGGAGTGATAGGCAAATGCAAGATCTTGCAGCTGAGCACAAAAGAGACCAAAAGCTTTTCATCAGTTTTGCATCAAACAGCCATCCAGTTTAGAAGATTTCTATGCCTCCAGCTACTCAGAGCTTGCAGAGATGACACTTGGACAATCACCATGTTTCTAATCTGACAGCAAAGGATGGACTAACTCTCTGTAACTGACTGACACTTCTAGTCATGTCAGGGTGACTCATTTGATCACCATCTGTATGTTGTCCATGAGAAAAATAAAATTAAAAAGCAAAATTTGATTCTGACTGCAAATGGTGTGTAATTCCTGCATTTGACACTTCAGTTTAGCAATCTCTTATCTACATTTGTATTAAGAAAGAGCAACTGTATTACTTATGGTAATCTTGTATCACCATTTTAAGTGGCATTAGTTTGTGTGGGTGCTTGCAGCTCTGCATACATGTATGCAAACAAATGGAAGAAAATACTGAGTGTGTGCCAAACTGAAAAGGAAATAAACAGCAGGGAATTAAATGTTTTTTTCCAGACTTCTAAGAAACAATTATAACAAGAAAGAATAAAACCAAAAGCACGAGAAAGCACTTAGCAGTAAGTGATGCTTCTTGGGACCTGGATCATGCTAAAGGATCTGTTCAGGTGTATCCAACCTTAGTGTATTATTGTAAATTCATAGATTTTTAAAGCCCTGAGGGATCATTAGTTCTGATCATCAGCGGTCATCTACCACAGCTATAAAGAATTTCTGCCACTGAGGTCTGATTAAAGCCTCATGAAGCAGGAGAACATCTTTTAGGGTACAGCCAATTTTCACATAAATCCTTAGGTCCTGCCCAGCTATGTAGGCTCTCATGGACATTTTAACTATGTTCATCACAGGACCACCAGGAGAAATTCTGTCCCATGCAGGGTACCTGAAGAGAAACATGAAGCTTGGATGGAATGTGAGAAATAGTCAAGGTCTCTTCTGGCATGAATTTTATGCAATTCCAATGAGTATTCACATTAAAAACAGTAATCCACATGGAAGCCAGCAAAGCATTTCACTAGTCATTGATGGACTTTATTCACATATAAACTTAAGAAAACAAAATGAAACAAAAAGTGCTGGACATGAAAGAACAGAAACAGTTAATACTCCAAATCATGGATGGGAAGAGCTAGCAAATGGAGAAAAATTGTGTAACAAGTAGCGCAGCTGAGACTGTAGCACAATTTGCTTCTGTTGCTGGGTGAGATATTTCCCTACCCATAGCCCTTTTTTCCCTGCATGTCCTTTCTATGTTCTCTGGTCTGGATTCTCAGCAAATTTGCCTTGTACATTGCCTTGTACACCAACCTCCTTTTTCATCAGCAGAAAAGCCAAGAGGGGGTTACCACACTTCTGCTGGTCCAGTTTGTGTAATGGACATATGTATAACAAATTGCTTTATTATAATACCATGAATCATTGGTGAACTAGAATCCAGAGATGTGGGAAATTTTCTTTAGCTTGAATAAACAACAAGTCTCAACATTTTGCTTCCTTGTTTCAACACCGAACCCCTCCTTTCCCCTTTCTTGGCAACAGAGCCTTTCTTAAATCTCCTTTAATTCCAAGAATAATAATCACAGCTATAACCATAACCTGTGATTCATCTGTAATGTGTACAGGTACAGAAGAGCTCTGGATAGACTGATGAAATTCACAACAGACAAGTGATAAGTTTGTTCATAAGCAGGGATAGAATTTAAAAAATTATGTCTACTGAGTCTACTGCTTTCTTTCTGACTGAGCAGAGGAGCAGTAACCGGTATCACTCCAGCAAGAGGGTACAGTAATCCCTCTGAGGAGCTGCATAGCTGTTGTTTCAGGAATTAGCATTTTACCTCAAAACCCCGCAGATGGGTCTGCCTCACATTGGCAGTAAGCACTCTGACTTTCTGCTCAAGGAAAAGTATTTCACCTGGAGTAGCAACCCCTTACACGATTGGGTTTTGTATACATGTAATACAGGCCAAATTTCTGTCTCTGATCTGAGAACTGCTGATAACCCTCTGTGACTAGAGGCAAAAAATGAGAGGGAAAAAAAAAGAAAGAAAAAGTGACAAGAAGCCACAATAATTTTCCCTAAACTGTTCTTTCACCTTTGCAAATAGGTTGCACTTTTGCTAGCCTACTGTCACTACTCTGCATGTATCTCATAAGGATTTTAAATATCCAGTACTGTCTTTTTGAAATATTTTGAATTAAATTAATATTTTTACTGAAAAGCATATCTACTACTGAGCTACTTCTGAAGCTCAGCATGAAAAGACTTCAAAAAGCATTTCTTCTGGAAGTTAAAAATAAATAAATAAAACAGGAAAAGCTACAAGCATCTAAGCCCCAAATGCTTCTGTTCATTTTTATCATGTTTTTCATTATTGTTTCTTTTTTTCTTTCTGTCAGTGTTGCCCTATAGTTGGGTTTTTTTGGCTATTCCTAGAAAAGACTCACCCTAATTTCCAGATGCAAAGGCACATCAGGAGTATTCCCAGTTCAGAGCTAGTGAAACATAGAATATAAAAATACAAACTCTCATCCTCTTTTAAAGCTCTTAATATTAGACTAAATGCAAGTTTAATAAAGAGAAATTCCAAACAGATAAATTACTGCTTGTCTTTCTCATTAGGGTGTGGTGAAAATTAATTCCCATGCAGAAAGTGCTTTAAGATCTTTGCATGAAAGTCATTGCTTTGGTTAAGAGCAAAACAGTATTATTAAGTGTTATTAAATAAATTGGAGGCAGAGAACATCATAAATATTTCCCTGTAGGTTAAATCTTAGAACTGGTCTCTGTTGCATTGTAGCTCAAGTTTAACCTTTAGAGCACCAACATCATATGCATCTCATTTACACCACTGAGATAAGGCTCCCCTGGGCTTTCCAACCTCCCAGACATGGCCTGAACACCCAGCTGACAACCAAAATACTGTAATTGACAAGGAACTTTGTAAGGTAATTTTGGACTACAAAAGGAAACAAGTCATCATTTCATGTTTAAATTAGCTTTGCTTTAAAAATGCACAATAGTGAATACACAACCATGTGGATCGAGTGTAAACCCCATCATTTTAAATGCCATAACTTTATATTATGACCCTCAAATCAGTGTCTACCCAAAGACAAAGTATAATACTTTAAAGGTTTTGCTGAAAAAGAATTAATAGAGTACAGCACAGCACAGCTATGAGATTTCTTTCTGATTCTTGCTGTTGGTTTTCATGCTTTAAGAAGCTAACTAGGACTATTAAAGTGCCACCCCTGGAGACCTTGTGTAATCACAAAATAAACATATCACAAAGCAGCATCAATGCATACTTGCTAAATCATCAGTAGTGCCCATATGCAGAGGTCTGACAGGATTGTACTGTTCATGAATTTCCTGTCTCAAAAATCAAGCTGTATCTGGACATAGGTAGTCATATCAATTTAAGTCACATTCATCCAATGCCCTTATGTACATCTAGATTTTCAGCTTTTAGGACTTAGGCTTAAAAATACAAGACAATGGTCATAAATCTTGCTTGAAAGGTTTTAACTCAGAATGCATGCAGAAAAGAGAACATAGTTGAGAAGGGCCAAGACTCTTCAACTATTAGCTCTGACATTTTTTGCTTTTGATTAAAATGTCAAAAACACAGAGAGAGAAATTTTTAGTATACAAAATTGTTACTATTGAGATAAAAAAATATGAAGCTTCAAAAATATGTAAAGTGGCCAATGAAATAAAATTCATTTTGTATTGTTCTCATAAGGGTTATTTGGAACGGTATCTTGGCACAGACAAAACTGTGTATCCTCTTGTGAACACCTGTGAACTGTTGAATTTAATTGGGCAACAGCTGGTGCTGATTGTGGGTTTTCTTTCTGTATCTCATTACTGGTTTCCCCTTTGCTCTTTCCTGATTCAGTGCTGCTGGTGTGCAGCTTAAACAACCCCAGCAGAAATAAAGACAGTGAAAGAAAATGATTGAAATAGTTTATGTGTACATCTGTATGCTTTTGAGCTTTCTCAGACTTTTGCAGATGGATGGTGTATGTGGGTGGTGGTCTGAGGATATCAAACACCGCCTGACAGTCCTCACAATATCTTTCAATCTCCATCTAGGCATAAAGTTTTTTTCTGAAGAGGTTAGGAAAAGCTGTAATTTAAAACTATTTATGGTCTAAAAAGCTCAGGGAAAAAATACCCATAATAACCTTGTCATTTTGCAGTGGAATATATTGCTTTCTCTCACTTCAATAAAATTATCAAGAAGTAATCATGTATGTCCTATTGCATTATCTTGCTCAGCATTCTCAGGGCAAAGCTGCTGATCCTGAGAACTAAACTGCCATCTTTTGCAATGTTTAGGGGAATTCGGAGTTCAGAGAGAAGACATTTTGCGTGCTGACCTTGACAAAAGCAGGGAAACTCAAGAGTGCAGAAAGTAGAAGAGTAAATGGCAGATGAAAAATTAGGGTTTTTTGGAAAGGAGTATTGAAAGACAGTGAAATAAAAGGTCATTTGCAGTGAAATTATCAGCCAGATGCCTACTTTAAAATAAGAACATAATTTTGAGAAAGTCTGAAATTGATAACAGAAGAAAAATGCCAAAATACCTGTGGAAGAGAAGTCATTAATGACTTGAGCAAGAACTAGATTGAGACTGCACTCTTTTGAAAATAGAAATTCTCCTCTCTTTTTCTGATACATAAGCTCTTACACAAACAGAAAACAGGATTAAAACTAGCCCTTCAGCTAGTGCTGTTTAAAAAAAACCCAAGTCATCAAATCCAGTGGTCTGAAATAGCTGTTAAGTGAGCATTCATTTTAGTTTGAGCTAGTAAGTTTAAACATAGGTCGTTTAGGCTGATTTTAATAGCACAGATATTCAATTGATATTTATAAACTAGATTGCTTTCAATTTGTGTGGCACTACAATGTATTATGAACATAATACTATATCAATTTATAAATCAGCATACAATTTACATTAATCTACCATATTATAACCACATTAAAACATTAAATCTTTTGTTTTTCTAATACAGTTTTGATTTCCAAGGTCTTTAACATTAACATCCTTTCTTTTTCTCTTATCTATAAGTACAGAGAAAAAGAAAATAAGCCAACAAAGATCATAGTGCTGTGTACAGAAAGTGAATTAAGGTTTTAATAACATTAATACAACATCGAGGTATTAGTATATTTTACTTATATATATATATATATATATAGATATATAGATATATATAGATATATATAGATATATATAAAGTTGAAAGCTTATCAATAACTGAAGTGATATGCCTAAATCTCTGCACACTAAGCTGATGTAAGGTCTCCTTAAGTGGAATGTGAAAGACATATATTTAACCTTATTTTATCTTTCCAAAGGGATAGAAGCTTTGAATATATACATATGCTTAGAAATACTTATACCTATGAGAACACAGGGCATTTGTTAATATTTATAATCCTGAATTGTGAAGAATTAGAGTTGTATGAATTTGTATTGTCATTGATAACTTTAGATTTACCTATTAATGTTACAAGCCTCAATAACAGAGGTAGTCTTAGAGTGTTATTTTACTTTTTCTACAACTGTAGCAACAGAAGGAATTTAGGTGTTCTGAGACAATTTTCAGCTAGTGTCCCTGCATCTAGGATGACATATTTAGTGTGGCATTGTGTTTTATGTCTTTGTTAATGCAGTATTAGTACTGTTACTACCTCAGAAGAGAATTTCTACATACATAGTACCTAGAAATTAAGAAAGAATTTATTTACTGGTCCATATTAAAATAAGATAAATATTTGCCACATCAAAACATTCTAATTTAAAGACAGAAAAATATTCTTTATGTTGAATCAGATAAATATTAATGTTAAGTTTACTGTCAGTGCTGTTTTTCTGGTAACTCCAAAATCTGCAGAAAATTTGAACTACATTTCATTACTAAAACTTATTTGGTCTACTGGGCTCCTAAGGAAATCACTTCAGCACGAGGTGGCAGCTAAGTTCTGTGTTTAGAGAAAAAAGCTCACTGATTCCCACCCTCCTTGTTTGGTAACATTTCCCAAAAGGAATTGTGCATGGATCCATCCCATCAATGTCAGACCCACCCATTTTTCCGAGTCAGGTACAATGATAGACACACAAGAGTATCTCTCTGCTCTGCTAATGGCTTCTTCTCAAGAGGATATACAACACACTGGTTCACAAGTAGCCAAACATTTCTGTTTCAGATGAAGACAAACAAAACAAGACATGAAATGATGTATCTTTTAAACACCAGGTAAACAATTCCAGGACTAAAGCTTTTAAAAACATCTATATAAACTTCCTGAAATTCACCACAGTAAAAATAATACTTCTCTCATAAGCTTGGTTGCAAATAAGAGATATTGCCCTGAGCAGCTTACAGCACTATCAAACAAAATCAGGTTGTGGCAAGATGCCTCATTTTCATCATATATTTACCTGCATCTTTACAGTAGCAATTTATGTCAGAACCAACACCATATTTCCAAAGGCTACAAATTTTTACATCAAAGGCTTGATTCTTGGCAGAGACAACTATCCATTTAGAGGAATCATGTTACAAATGCAGAAATACTAGTTAGTTTTGTTCAAAAAAAGTAGGTTAAAGATGGTAAAAGGTGCCAAAAGCTTGACAAATGTATTACTCTTCCAAGGCAAATCACACCATTTTTGCCACTCAGATGGTTCTTGAGAGGTTTTCTTTAGTTCATTTCCCAATGAGCCCTTGGGAAATTAATTGACTGATTTTAATGTGAGATTCAGGTAACACTTGTACACATGGAGTGTTTGAGATTGGAAGGGTCCTCTTGAGGTCACCCAGCTCAGGCAGGGTCAACCACAGTCAGATATCCAGGATCACATCAAGATAGCTCTCCAACACCTCCAAGGATGGAGAATCCTCCACCTTCCTGGGTAATCTGTGTTCAGCTACTTCCACAGGGAAAGTGTTTGCTGATATTCAGAGGGAATCTCCTGGGTTTCAGTGTGTGTCCATCACCCCTGGTCCTGGACCCATCCTCTTGTCACTCTCACTTCGTTTTTTTATGTACACTTTTTAATGTATGTTTTTATGATGAGAGTTTCCTGAGCCTTCTCTTCTTCAGGATGAATGGCCTTAACTCTCTCAGCCTTCCCCTCTGGGAGAGAAGTAGCAGAGAAGCCAATAGCTATTAACTATAATCATGATTCTGTATTCACATTAAACAAGGCCTAAGAGCTATATTCAACTCTATGAACTCAAGGGAACACACATATGTGTCTAAAATTAAATCTGGCCCAGCTAGTTGTAGATATGTGTTTGTTCCAGAAAGTCTATGATGTGCAAAAAGAAAACTTATCTCCATGATGGATAGATCAGTTTAAAAAATGTGCCCTCACTTTTCTATCTTCTTGCCTTGGGAATCTTTAGTCTTTGGGTCTAACCTAGGTGAATGGGGTTCACAGATGTCTGAAAGCTGAATCATCTCTTCCTGAACAGAAGGAAATGCCATGAGGAAAAGTGATGACTGAGCAAGCAAAGATAAGGACCTGAGACATGGGTGTTTCTCATGCCTACATGCCAACAGGTAGAAAGTTACATGTAAAGGAGTTCAGGAACCTGTTGGGTTGGATGGGAGGATGCCCATATATTTGGAGATGTTAGCACAGACACCTGCAGAGGCAGGGTATGTGGCCTTGCAGAGATAGCCTTTGAGGGCATGAATCTGTACAAACTAAGTGGTATCATGTCCAGACTCATCAATTCTGCTGCAGAATGGGTTTAATTATCATTAGTGCCATCCCACCCTGGTGGGGGTCTGCATTGCTTTTGGATGTAGTGCTAGTTTAATCATGTTTACTTGGCTGTGACTGACCAGGCCCCAATGTGAAATATGTTCCATGCAACTACAGATGCTTTGTAACTAAGTCCAGTGAATATTGAGTCAAGTGTGATCAGGAACTCAACTAATTTCTCCATCTGAGAGATGAAAGCTGAATCATATCCCTAAAACACCAACCAAAGCCAATTCTTTGGAATGTTTAAAAAAAAAGACTATGAAGAGAATGGTAGTACTAAGGAACTCATCTCATGGTTTATCATGCCTATGCCCTTTAGCAGCACAAATTTTTCAGTACAGTGAAAAATTATGAAGTATCCAGCGATGAAAGTTGCTATTGATCAGTCTCCATTGATAAACATATAAATTCTAGTTTCTCAGATATTTAATCTGACAATCCCTCTTCTGATTACCTGAGTGATTAGGGTGTTTAACACTGGAAGTGAAAGCAAGACAAAAATCACTATTGTACTTTATATAATTTCCTATTTAGAGTCTTATAAAATTATCCATGCCAACTGTTAAAATATCTCATCACTAAATTCACAGTAACAAACAACAGGCATGTAATTCTCTTCCTACTCTGTGCAAGCAGCTGGGGACAAAAATCATGTAGTTTTCTCTTCTGTCCCTTTATAGATCCTCCTTTTTCTTTTGTCTTTTTCCTTTGTCCTTTTTTCCTGGGTATTTTTAGCAGCAGCTTTGGAAAATTGAAGTTGAAAAAGTGAGCCATAGACATTGTTCTGAAGGCAGTGAGATTTGTGGTCTTTCTTTTTTCCTCTGATAATGAGATCCAAACAACTTGCCTTGATGCCAAGGAAGCCCCATCTCCAACTCCCACAAGCTTCACCCTTGAGGCTGACAAGCTCATAGTTTCTGAAGGAACATGATTGCTAAAGGATGTCAGCAAGGGAGAGGCCCTCTCAGGGAAATTCTGAGTCGTGTTCATCACTGGTCTTGAAGAATAGTCATGGGACCTTGAATTTAATCCAATATACTCATGATTTCATAATAAATTTATTAAATACATTAGTTCATTGATTTTGCACTTTCTTTCAGCTCTAATGTGAAAATTTGGTTATAGAACTGAAAGAGAAGAAGAAACCTAGTGACTGCCACTGAGCATGTTTGACTCTCATTTGAACTTTACAATTTAGTATCTGCCTTCTTTTCAATCCAGGCACTCCTTTTTCAAAGTTGTTAGTTAATTTGCTATTTTTATACCAACAAAGAGGAAAAAAGCTAAGTATGAATAGGTTTTATTCTTTATATTTTTTCCCATTTCACATCCAAAGGAACTGACAGGCAAGTCTTTCCATAGGAACTGGATTTATGTAGTATCCTACTCCAGCTGCTTGTCCTGCTCCTCTGCTGAAATTACAAGAAGCAGGTATAAGCCAAACTCTCAGCAGCTGTGGCTTACAGCTCAGTATATCAACTTACACTGAAGGTGCAGGTGGTTTAGACTTACAGACCAGACTCCAGAAGGTGCCAGCTGAGGCACCGGATGCAGATTCACTCTTGCTGCCAACCCACTGAGTCAGACATAGGAAGGCACAATGAACTCACTCCATGTAAACTCAGGACTCTACACATTTAAAGTGTGAGAGTGGGTGAGTGTTAAAAAAAGGTCAGCTTTTACCTCAGAGAACACTGATGATTTCTACATAGATTGTCTTCTTTCACTATAATACAGGACATTTTGTGGACCAGCTACATACAACTCCCTAACCTCTAACAAATGTTAACATTTTAATTACTTAAAATATTGCTAACATCCATCTTAAAATACTGATAACTTGAATATTAGAAGCATTCTTATTTCATATGATCATCTAAAGTCCAGATTCTGAGTTCTCAGTTGCTTCTGCCAAACAGGCCAGGGTCTGACATTTATGCCTGTGCACTTCGGTGAGCATTGTAGCTTCAATGTCCTGTTTCATTTCCTCTGCTCCAATAAATGTGCATGATGTTTAGATGGTATTTTATAATACTGATTGATGGTCTTAGCTCTGTTTATGGCAACTCTCACAAGACCAGTCGCCAAAGTGACTCACTGTTCAACCTCTGCTACAATTTTCTAATGCCTGCCTGACTGACATGGAAATTAAAACCTGTTTTTCTAGAACTTTCTTGTAAAAGTAAATAAACGGTTCTTCTTGGGGAAATGTACTTCCAATTTATGCCTTCCTTATTTATTTTATCATTCTACTTACTACACATTACTTTTTTCCTGTTGTTTGGGCCCTCAACAGAGCTGCTGAGCTGCTTTTCCATGCACTCCCCTTCTACCTGAACTCATAACACATAATTTCAAAATAGTGATAAAAATATTTTTAAATTCCTTCTATGTTTCCCTTTGAAAATGTGTTGCTTTCACGGACAGCTATAGACTGCGCAACTGCAAGGTAGTGACAAGAAACAATGATAGAGATGGGAGAGACAGAAGTATGCAACATCATTGAATTGCCCTATTCCCTGCCTGGCAAGAAGCAGGAAGATCTCCAGAACAATGCTGAAGCAGGAAACCTGTGGTATACAATGGGTTTTGCTGGCTCGCTTGCTGGTACCTGTTTCTTCATGATTTCTTTAATTTGGCCTTTTCCTGTTCCTTTCTGTGGTGCTGTCGGCATTGCTGTTTCTTGCCCGTTTGTCAGCTTTGATGTTTTTAAGTTGTGCAAAGCTGATGCATCAGCAATGCCAAAAACACAGTAATAATAAATTCCATCTGATTATAATTCAATAAGAGCTTGTAACAGCTTGACTGTCCTTTACCTTAAGGCTACCTGACAATACCATAAGGCCAAATTCAGAAATAACATGTAGAGGAGCTTTAGTTCAAAGGCTTTGGGGCTGGGCTGATTAATCTCCCTGGAATGTCAGGGCAGCCTCCTGCTCCACAGCCTAAGCTCAAGTAGAACAGGTGACCATATTCTTACTCCACCCTTTCAAAAACATTTCAGGGGTCTGAGAGGGGGAGGCAAAGGAGCATGTGGATGAGGAGGGGTTGTGTGGTGCTAGGCTGAAAGGACACCAGAGCCTCGTGAAGGTACAACACTTTAACTTTACCAGCCTGATAAGATCTGACATGAATGCACTTAGTGCCATATTACTCTTCTTTTAAGACTTTTCTGCAGTGGAGCACCACCATTTAAGGTTGGCAGGCCCTAGTGAGAGTTTAAGCCAAAGAAAAGCCTAAGGAAGTTGCTCTGCTGAATACCTCAAACCCAGCAATTCAGAATCTAGATGAATTCTGGAGCTGAATTGTAGATTATTTTGCCTTCCCATTAAAGCACTCCAGGGATTCATTTATACGGATAACTTCTCATTCACTTAATCATTTTTCTATTTGGTTGTTATTGCTGTTGTTGTTTCACAAAAGAGATAATTTTCTTATAACCTCTCCTACTTCCAAAAGTCAGTCAAAAAATTGCTTACACATAACCCCTGAACTTGAATTTTTAGTATCTGTTCTCCAGTTACCCTGCTGTGGATTGACAGCCATGCTGCTTATGTCTAATACACCCCACAGAAACATCTAATAGACTCAGCAGATCATTTAAAGGAAGGACTCCCTGCCAATTTCATGCAGATCAATGTAGGAAGCGTTGATGGAAAATGGACAGATTAGTATAATATTCATGAGATTGAAAATGAGATTTAGTTTATAGAAAAGAAAAAAACATTTGAATAGATTTTAGACCTCCACATTGTTGGAGAGAAGTATTGATAGTGGTGGAAATCTGGCAAGAGGAATGTGACATTAGAGTTCTCAGGTAAATCTTTTATGCAATACACCTGCCTCCAGCCCAAGTGTTTATTCAGGAATGGTAGGTACATTGGCACGAGAAACTGAAGTTCTGATGCTAGATACTTCATCCAGAGGTTGAGAAAAAGCCAGTACAGGGGACAGAGTGGGACTAAGAGGACACCCAGTGAAGTTAAATTATTCAACCAAGAATACACATTAGAGGAGAAGGGATGAAAAAGGATGAAATACATACATTTTATTAGTGACACAACTGTGGAGTTCATAGTGACCTGTCAATTCCCTCCTCCCTGTGCAAACCACAGAGTGGGCCCTTTTCTAGCATAGACAGCCCCAGAAATAGCATCAGGTAAGAGGAGAACAAAATTGGTGGGTTTGAATTAGATGACCTCCAGAGGTCACATCCAACCCTAATTGTTCTGTGATGCTGTGAAAATAATGTGGAATAGTCACAATAAATGCACTGAACCACCAGAATAGTTTCTGAATCCGACTGCCTTCCTCAAAACCTTTCAAAAGCTGTTGTTCTTGGAATGCAAGCTCAGGTACACCCTGGTTATCCAAAACCATAAAGAGACAGTGTCAGCATCGTCTATCAACCCTCCCCAAATCACATGATGTTGCAAATGTAGGACAGGTTGGAGTGACTGAACTTGTGTGGCACAAAAAATTACCACACAGAAAAATGGCTAGTGAAATCTTCCCCACCAATCCCAATGGAAGGGGCTGCAGAGAAGTCACCTATTAAATTGAGCTTTGCAATCAAAGTACACATGAGAACTGTTTGGAAGGAAATTTAATTTTTTAAGTTGCTGTCTTGTAGCAATAATCAAAATGACAGCACTTCTGAAATTTATTAATTTCCTGCAGACTGTCTAATTTGTGATTGTGGTAGCAATACATTTCTAGAACTGCAGTGAAGCATTAGCTAGGAGTTATTTTCCCCTTAATTTTTTCAAAGTAGAGAAGCAGAGATTTCCAGTCCCTTTTTTCTGTTTCAAAACATGCATCTTCATTCCGAAACCAAAATTGGACCCCTCTGCCCTATGCAATTACATTTCTACAACTCAAGATGGGTATTAGTGCTTTTTCTCCCTCTGACTAATGGAATTCACATTTAAATGGTCACAACCAGCCTTTGAAGTCATTAACACCCTATTAGGATGAATGGGGTAACTTCCTATCTTTTGTTTCAGTCTCCTGACTGTGGAACCAACAAAACCACAGCATATTGATTTGCAGAATAAAGACTACCTTAGCAGTCATTGAAGGAAAAAATATGGAGATTTAAATACAAGACTGTGCTTCATTATTTGATTAATAACTCTGGGTAATCAACTACCCTTAGATTTCAATACCTGGAGAGATATTGTCACCTTAGTAATGGGGTAATGACATTTAAACCAATAATGAGTCTAACACAGTTTGCACAATGATGTAAATAATTGTGATCATGAAGTTTCCATTTAACATTCTCTTAGAAAAAATAAATAAGTATGTGAAGCATCTAACTTCAATATCTGCTGACTCAGGTATTTATTCTTATATATAAAACTATAATGTAATCCCTATTGTATTTCTCTTTTCAGAATGCAGCACTGATACAGAAAATCTAGTTAGAATTAAGTATGTGGGTGGGTGGTGAGTGTTTGTCACAATGAGTAATTGTAAATAAAACCATATTGTGTCTACAGCAATTGTCCTAGCTCAGCTATGTTAGTCTTACTCAGCAGAAATGTAATTTACATGGGTTTTTGGAACAGTCTTTTTACACTAGGTTAAGTCTGGATTTTCTGCAGTAACAAGGAAGCTAAAGTACATACCAGACAAAAAAAAGTCAAGACTCTTTGACCTGGTAAACTGTGAAAGATCTCCATGATGACATTTAAACCAGAGTGCACTAAAAAGCAAATAAGGAACAAAATGGAAATAGTACACCATTTAAATTCTGGCTTTGAGCCATGTGTGGCTCACTAATTTCCTCATAGGAAAAAATGTTTCATCATTACTATAGAAGCAGAAAAATAATATTCATTAATTTCTACAATACTCTTTCCCTTTTTTGCCTCTAGAAAGTAAGAGGTAGACATCCTACATCCCCCTGAGAAGCCACCAGATGGTTTATAACAGATCATAGAGATCAATGATTTTTTCAGTGCACTGCTCCAGGATTCAATCAGGTAGTGAATAGGGAATGTTGATATAGGAAAAAACTGTTCAGATTGAGTTATGGCAACAGATTAACAAGGCATTTAATTAATCTGCTTAACATTGCTGAGGGACAGTTAGACATTGTTATTGCTATTCTAGAGAGACACAAGGAGCAGGAGACAGGAATGATTTGCCCAGGGCACCCAGCAAGTCAGTGGTGAAGTTGTAATCAAGACTTGGAAGCTTCTATAGCCCTGCTGCCAGGACCAAACAGCCTAAGGAACAGCACTCTGCACTGGTTTGCATTTATAAGGTTGCTTGCTCCTTGCTCCAGATCCCTTGTTTTAAGGTTTTGTCTCTGCCACAGTAGGGAAAAAAAAATAGCTTTCTCATTGAGTATTTAAAAATGAAGTGGACAAGCTGGTTGAAAGAAATCTTAATTTTACTTTCAATGAGAAGAACTTGACCTATTACACAGTGCCAAAAGTGCTAACCTGGTCTTCAGGGGTGATCAGGTAACCTTGCTAAGGCAAAATATCTGACCTTCAGACTGGTTGTTCATCGACTTGAGAATTGGAAACTGGATTATTTTTACTAAACCAAGAGGATTCCTCTCCTTGAGTACCTCCACAATATTTTTTTCCAAAACAATAAATAAATCTTCATTACTGACTATTACTTTAAAACAATCATCATGAAAATCATTCTGGTAATTTTCTGACACTGTTGGTTAGAGAGAGCAATCTGGTTAAATTTAGCTAGTTTCAGGTTTGCTGCTCTGGGACTTAGTGTGTCCTAGGTGGAATTAGTTTTGTGAGAATCAGATTTTTTTTTAATTATTTGTGTTTGTTGGGTTTTTTTCATTGCTATCAAACCACATCCCTCGAGAAGTATTTTTCAGAAGTGCAGGATTTAGACATCATTACTTACCCTTCACATTGGATTTAAATAAAACAATATTAATTCAAAATTCACTCCTATTTCCCAACAGTTTTAAAACTTCTTTTCCCCCCATGAAACATGAAGACAATCAATATTTCACAGCAAGTCTATATAAAACACAAAAAAGCTACAAGCTATGAGAAGTATGGCTACATTTTGGCTACAGTTTTGACATTATTTGAATAAAGAAATCTGGAGCATTTAGTCTTGATTATAAAACCCTGAGGAATGCCTTGGGTGTTTCACTACATGCTAGGAGAGATGATGGTAGAAAACTGGCAGAAGTTATCTCTTCCCACCCAGTTTAACTGATTCAGACAGGGTAATTTTGTTGGAAGAGTCTGCTGGCAATCAATATGTCTCAGCTTGCTCTTATATGCCTTGCTGAGAAGAGAGAGAGCTGTTGGAAAAGAATCAAGACATGAAACTTTTTCTACTCTAGTTTAAAGCTTATGAAAGCAAATGATCTCCAAGGCACTAATCCTTCCACCTTGGTAAACATGCAACCAATCTAAATAGAAAAAAAGCCGGAATGGATCCTCCCTACTCCTTCTTCTTCTGCAACAGCACTGAATCTTACAGGCTGCAAAATGGTATCTTTCCTGCCAGTCCACTGCAGCCATCCATAAGGCTCAAATTTTCAAATAAATAAATAAATAAGACAAAAAATCTACTTTCAAGACAACAAAGGAAGAATATGCATTATCAGACACAATACCAGCACTTTGCCCTACATGAACAAGTTTTACAAATATGAATCTTCTCTGGCAGCATCTTTGTTACAGCTAGTGACAGGAACCCATTCTCCAGATGTGCCTGTCTTTCTTGGCACTAATTCTGCAAGTAAGTAGAAGAGCATGGCTTTGAATAACAAACAACTTGAGATGTTACTTGTTCCTAAGTAATTATTGAGCAGCGTTTCCTCATTGGCCAAATATTTTTTTACATGATATAAACAAACCTGAGCCCTGGAGGCAATAAACACAATCAGGATTTTTACGTGAGGTATTTGTTTATTTACTTAATAATATTAATGGATTATCAGTAATTTAATCTGGCAGCTCAGATGACATTATACCCCTCTGGAAACATAGCATCAGGTCAAAGTAGAAAATTTTCTCTTTGTTCCCTTAAGGAACAAACAGTGTCCCAAAAATAGCATTTTGTGTATAGCCTCTTAAGGTTATAGTGAAACAAAAGAGTAGTGAAATTTACAAAAGCTCTAGTCAAGTATATTATACTTGGATTTTAATCAATAACACTGCATGTTCTTTTCTGAAGCTGTAGGTTAGCAAACCATTCCTGTCTGTCTTAGAAACAGTTTTCTAAGACCTGCCAGTCCACTCTGCCCTTTTCTACATCCATTGATTTCTTAGGAAAGATGACTAGATATAAGTTGTTTGCTGGCTAAATGATACACACCATGACCCGATGCTCTGGCTTAAATCACCATGGGCTGACTCTGATGACAAGCAATTGAATCACAGAATCATAGGATGGTTTGGGTTGAAAAATCAGCTAATTCCAGCTCCCTGTTATGGACAGGGACACCTTCTACTAGAGAGAGTTGCCCCAAGCTCCATGCAATACCACTTCCAGGGGTGGGGCATCCAGTTCTCTAGGCAACTTGTCCTAGTGCCTCACCACCCTGACAGCTGAAGATCAGTCCCAAAGTTCAGCACCACAAGAATAGGAAATGGAGATTACTGGATTAAATGGAGAGTAAAGTGAAAGAAGTCATTATCCAGTACTTCATATGATAGTTGATCTCACATTTTTCTTCTTCATATCGGTTTGTGGTAGAACACTGATTGTCACAGTTCAAGATAAATTTCTCCATGCTTTAGCATTTTCCTTAAAAAAATGCATATCTCTGAGGGAGAGAGAGGTGTTCCAGACCTGCTAACCTATATCTATCTGATTCATACGAAGACAGAAAGATAATTATATTGATGTATCAGGCCAAATTCAGGAAAATCCACCTAATGGTAAGAGGCACTGCTCTGCACCAAACACATTCCAGTGAATAGATTTCCTTCTAATGGTCTGCCAACAGGGAGTCTGAAGGGGAGCAGTAGGAGCAAGCCACTGTTTTCTGTCATGAGGCTGTGGGGAAGAGAATTTTAGATGCTCTTTCATGTTTCCCTTGCACCATTCAATCCAATATAAGGATTTCATTATCCCACTGCAATGGGACTAATAAATAAAGAAAAAATAAATGGAGCAATTGCTAACATAAGCATAGTGTTATGGGCCAGGCAATGTCTTCAGTCCCTGTGTATCTCACCTAGGCTGCAGTCAGATCTGCCTGCCTGATATTGCTCTCTCAGTGGCACTTCCACAACTAGTTTACTCTGGAGTTTCACTCAAAAAGCAAAGCCTGTTTCTTGAGAAAACATGTGTGGTAATTTTCCTCTTCAGACATTTAATGAGTTAAAATTAGCTGGTGCAGAAAGTTGGTAGAAAGTTCTGTCTCATCTGAACTGCATAACCTGGGGTAAAGCCTGAGATCAGGAATGAGATCCTCCATTCATTTGCATTGCATATTTGAGTAGCTGGCACAGGTCAGCACACAGCAGGGACACCTTCTATCAGAAGAACTGCCATGTGATTGCAGGGGACAGTCACCAGTACTCTCTCCAGAAATAGTATTTCAGGAGCCTCAGTGAACAAGACCTACAGCACAATCTCCCCCTCCCTAGCCAGCTTGGAATTTCTTCTTCCATAAGCCTTAATGTAGCACAGTCATGCAAACCTTATTGCTCCTCCACCTACATTTAAAAAAAGGAGCTAGGCAAGGAATATTCTGTGGGCAAAATGATAAAACAAGCCGCTGGTAGTTTTTTACAACTAGTCACTCTATTTCAATGTGTACTTGAAAATATTTTCCTTGCTGTGGAAGGGCATGAAACCACAACAAAGTGCTTAGTATTTGCTTGTAAAGCATGTGTACACACAAAGAGCCTGAGAATCCCTCCATGTCGTCTGAAATCCTGGAACTGTGCTTAATGCAATCTGCGTGCTGACATACCAAAGCATGCTTAGACTAGCTGAGAGAAGCAATTAGGAGTTTCCTCACTTCATTGCTTCATCAAGCCCTTTAAAGGAATTTAGGGCTTTTTCCTTTTTTGGTTTTTTTTTTTTTTTCCTGCAGAATGAAAGTGTGCAACGCTCTCATTTAAAAAAATGTTGACTAATTCCAGAAGCCACTCACAAATGTCATCCAATCTCCCGGTTTTGATGGGGGGGAGGGAGGGGAAGGCAAAGAATCAGCTTTGGAACTTGTAGAAAATTTGTCTAAAACTCTTTGATAGGATAATATTCTATTACATTGCTGCTATGATAATACCATTATGACAGTAAGCATGAGTGACTCCACCCATGATCTTACTTCAGGGTATGGCACTAACACATAATTCTTTCAAGTGTAACAGTCACTACTTGTAATGGCGAACCAAAAGGTTCTATTTTTCTTATTGTGTTTGGAGGAAGAAAAAGGAGAAAAATGTTTTTCAAAGAACTGCATGAAAGTGAATATTTATTTTATGCCAATAATTTAATTATTTAGCCACATTTATTCAAATTTTCATCTATCATATCACAATAACCTTGGAACTCTCATACAAAACATGGAAGTGTGGTCCATCTACCCCAGTATTCTGTCTTCAGTGGCCAGCATCAGAAGCTTCTGAGATAGGCAGCTGTTAGAATATCTCTGCCCATGACACAATATCTACTTCACCCTCTCCCAGCAATTAAGGCTGTATTCTACCCTAATACCCAAAGACAAACACTGACACATAAAATTTTCTGTTAATATAAAATTTCCCAGGTTTTGAACTGTGGTTTATGTCCATATCAATTGTAGTTGATTAATCCCAAATTGTCTCTGCTTTCTAGGTGCCAACAATAGCCCATTTTAAGGAGGGCTAACTGCAAGATAGGGGAAGTATTTCTTTTTCTGTGTTGAATTTGCCATCTTTGGGGGACATTGAGTGGTGTCTCAGTTTGTAATTTTTCTGGCCCTTTCAGACTTGGTTATTTCCCCTACCATTTTGTCCAAATATTTCAGAGTCTGAACCAATGACAGGTTTAGCAGCATGGTTAATGCTCAGGAACCTAGTGAGCTGCAAGAAAGAAAAACATGAGTAACTTGTTACTTACTGCATTGGAAGTAGTTGAAAGACATTACAACTAAGATGACACTAAATAGTGAAGGATGAAACATGCAAAAATGCAGGAAAAACAAGTTGTTTAGGAAGTATATTGCCAGGAAAGGGGAGGTAACAGTGCTTAAGCATGGATTCTTTCCTGCTTCACTTGTGCTGACAGAGGAGGTAACAATGAGAGGAAATGGAAGTGTTGTCTGTCAGAGACAGCTCAGTTGAGTCAGCATGCAGGGCACCATCTATAACTGGAAAGAAAAAATCAGAAGAAACAAAGCCAGATGGTTTGACCCTAGGACCATGTGTTCTTCTAGCAGAGACTGACCCTTACACATTGTACCTTTTCAGTGCTCAGTTTTGCCCATTTCACAACAATTCCAGATTAAATTCTGCACATCAGTGTTCCCATTTCAAGACTTTATATGGGAATTGAAGAGATGGATGACACAGGCTGGTCTAAATATAGTAATACGAATATTTCTTTCCTCCCACAAAAATTATAAAATATTAAGGGGTTGGAATGCACTTCAAATATCTAGTCTCAACCCCCCTGCCATGTGCAGGGATACGTCCACTAGACCAGGTTGCTCAAGGCTTTATCCAGCCTGGTTTTGAACACTGCCAGGGATGGGGCATCCCCAGCCTCTCTGGGCAACCTGTTCTGTCTCACTACTCACTATTTTTTACAAGGTAAAAAATTTCTTCCTAATATCTAGTATATTTTTCCCCTCTTTCAATTTGTACCCATTACTCCTTGTCCTATCGCTACAGTTCCCAGTGAAGGGTCCCCTTCCCTGTTTCCTCCTTTTCCTCTCCCTACTCCCTGGTTTCTCTCTCCCAGTTTCTCTGTAGCCCTCCTTTCAGACATTGGAAGATACTATGAAGAACGAAGATACTATGAGGTCTCCACATAACCTTCTCTTATAAAAACTCTTTCAAATATTAGAAACATGATTTATCAAAAAGAAATATAATGGTTAGCCTAAAAGATATATTAGTTTTCTAATTTGCATTGAAAGCAGCATATATTGAACATATTCAATATATTCAATATATTACTCTTCTGCCAGTAGTCCCTACAATTTGAGCTATTGTTCAACAATTTTTCTAAATTACTGGGAAGACAGTAGACAATCATCCATTTCCTTATGTTTTCCAGCAGCCATGCCAAAACCAGAAGCTGAGATAAATCACTTAAAACTAGAAAACGTGTTGCAACTGGATGAAACTTTTTGGAAATGCAACTTTAATTATCAGGTAAGAGATTGCAGTAAGGAGCCTGTGCCAAAAGGAACCTTCCATTCAAGTGCAACTGATGATGTGATGAAGGACAGCTGACAAATCACCTCTAGAGAACAATTTCTCTTCTACTGAAGCTGGTTAGGGCATAGGAAAGCATTTGGAGAATCTGCTCCTTGTTCAGTCCAGTTTTCTTTATGTAGCCACAAAACTAAGTTCACACTGTTGTTTTGAAGCCCAAAAACTGCAGATCATGCTCTTAGGGTAGGGAACACTGGTCCCTTTTGGACTCTGGTACATCACTTCTGGAAGTACCAGGAATGGTTTGGTGCTAAATTGCCCCACACAGATAAGTGCTACTGCCTTTTGTAGGAAAGAAAAAACAAAGCACTCAGGAAGATAGACTATTAAAGTGCATTTTTCCATAAAGTCCCCAAAACAAAACAATGTGCCCAAACCTGACTTAAACAGAAAGCTCAAATCACAACAAAACTGCATCAAACTATGTCCTAGCCAAGATCCAGAGGGAGATTCCCCCACGCTCTAATGAAAGATAGCTCAAGTTCTGAATATATTGTGACAGCAAAGGCAGAGCTCCCAGCACATTGACACCACTTAGTGCAAACTCCCCATGCCAGGGTTTTGCAGCTGCTGGTCCAGACCACTCACCCAGCAGCTGTACTCCCCAGCTGTGGGTGCAGGTCAGCCTGCCCTGGGGGCCACTGCTCCACCAGGCTGCACAAGCCTCTGCTCAGTGTAAAAGCTGATTTACAAATACCACTTGCTGAGGGCAGGTGTCCCTCACAGGCAATTTCGGCCACTGCGAGGGAGGGATGTGTCCCTTCTGGGCATAAATCCATCCTGTGGCAGCATCCCTTCTGTCCAGCACAGAGGCGACCCCTCACCAGCCTCTCTCTCAGTGAGCCTACCCAGGTTCATCTTCTTACCAGGAAGGGGACAGGAGTAATAGGAGAAACCCTTCTTATGATGACATATTTCATATTCTACACAAACAGGTTTTGGTTTTTTTTTAAATAAGTGGTTATTACTCATATTTCCATAATCATGTTTTCAATACGGCAATTAGCTGTGCAGACATATTCGCGATATTGAGATTTTTGATACTGTAGATAGACGTGAGGGGAGATTTTCAAATACACATGTGAATTCATTACGCCTTGAAACTACATGGATATAAGCAGAGAAAATCTTACTATCTGTCTCTGTGCATTTTATAGCTGCTAAGTACTTTTAAATTCTGGTTCTTAAGGACCAAGACTAAAAGCCCAGATCTATTTCAATCTCTGACAGATTCCCATTGATGTCTACAGTCCCATTATATAATCTTAAATCTGTATTCAAGCATCTAAATGGATTATTTTAATAAGTATTTAAATCCATAATAGCTCTCATATTTAGATAAATATGGATCCTAATGTAAATTTTGAAATTTAACAGTAGACTATATTTAAAGAAATCTTGCCTGTAGCAATACATGTGACAATTTTCATTATTTTAGTAATTTTAAAAATGCAGAATACCCTAATATAAACCATCTTTTGACATTTAAAATAGGGTAGAAATGGTGTGCGTTGTACTCCTGGACATGCATTTTTCTGATGCAGATTAGAATGTTCTACAGAAAGATTGTATGTGCAGAATCTTATAAAGGTTCATTTTAGGGAGTTGAAATTTGTTCTGGCTTTAATGTATGGTGTAAAGGTAAGAACAATAATAGGACAAGTAACATCAGCGGAACAGAGTGAGTGCTACAAGAAAGATTTGGAAATATTTTTGCAATATTGTACATAAATCTGGGGCAGCACAGGGTGAGTTGGTTTTGTAACTAACATAATTTCTGTACTAAGACAGAACTTAATTTAAAAAAAAATTAAAATATTAAAAAGGAGGAAAAAAGAACAATGGAACACTTGAAACAGCCAAGCTACTCTAGTAAATAGATACTGTCATTTGTAAATGACTGTGAGATTTTAATAATTGATTAAAAAAATTTTAAAATTAAAAAATTTAAAAATTGCTCTTGGTCTGACACTTCTGTTTCTGTTTCTGTCCCAATCCGTTTTTACAACTAATATAGTTCCTGAACTATAGAGTTCATAAAAAGACCAGTCTCAGATCCTAAACTATGATCAGGTTCTACTGCAAAGAAAAGTATAGAAGCCCCTAGAATTACTGCATTTTCCTTTGTTTGCTTACAGTCCTATACAAAATAAAACTCCAAAACCCACACTGAAGATAAATTCATTACTGTTGCTTTCCTAGTGCAGAGAATGAATAGGTTTTGGAAGTTAAATTCTTTTATTAATTTGATTAAGTCAAAGGAAAATCCAAAGTTTCCATGAATAATTCAGATTAACACCATCTCTTCAAAGGTCATATGTAAAACATTATTATACATCAAACTTTCCTCACAGTCTAACATATATTTAATTTTCAATAATGTTGATTTATTGTTTTATAAAGCAAAATAATAAATATAATAAATTAGCCTTATATTTTCTGATCTCATTCACTATAAAATAACTGCTGTAGTTTTACATTTTCAGTGTGAAATATTAAATACATAAATCAAAACAAGATTATTTTTCATCTGGAGCTCGCTGGAAACTGCTTTCTGAATCTGACAAATTCATCTTAGATAAATGAATGCTTTAGGAAAAAGATCTTTACTGAGTCCATAGCAGCACTAAAAGAAACAAGAATTCTGTGTTCTATTATTCTACTTTAGCTGGCTTCCCTGTTACAGGTGCTGAATCTTGCAAATGCAGTGGCTGGAAGGAGCTCCAAGTTTCTCAGAAGTTCCAAGTTTCTCCTGTTCTCCTTGCCAGTATTCTCACTCCCTCTGCCTTCTCAAAGATTATTCTCTTCATGGTGCACAGCAGCATTGCTGCCAGACTGACATCCTTCTTAGCTGAAAATTCTGTTAGGAGATGTTTGTACAAATATATATGTCAGTATGTAACCATTCCTAAAAATAATTGTTCACCAAGAAGGACATTAGGAAGGAAAGAACTGTTCTGATATGTAAAAGTAGATTCAGCTGGTTTTGCACTGGTTTTGTCTCAACAGAAGCTTCATTGAGAGCTAGAAATACTGTTTTGTATTCTTGATTAAAAAGAGTAAATCTAATTCTAAAGAATCATCATAATATTTAAGTACCATTCAGCTCTTAGCACACTTAAACATTCAACCACAAGAATCTTTTAAAAGGGGTGATGATGCTAGAATACTAAAGAATTTCAGAGTGCATGAGTGAATAGGAAGGAGAGAAAACCAGGGTCTACCCAAGGCTAGACATTACAGGACTATGCCTGATATGCTTTCCCCAGGGCCTTGTCTGAAACCTGGGATAGATCATATTTTGGCAGCTTTTTTTGTGTGGAATTCTCCTTGTGTTCTACATGCTTTTATTTTTTTTTCTTCTTCTTATTTGTAATTTTAAGACAGTTTTAGGTTTAGCAACAATACACTGAAAGTACACCTCAGCAACATAGTATGGAAGAAGCCAATCAAACAGCACCTTTTGTATGTATTTGCTTACCTTTCCTTATGAAGAGATAACACTGGATCTTCCTTGGTCAATATGTTTGAGAAGTGCTTGCATGAACACAAAGAATAAAAGCTGGTAAAAGAACATGCCTAGCATGGGCCAGTCAAGATCTTTTATCTTGGACTGGTTTTTTGTTGGTTTTCTTTTGGTGTGTTTTTGCATTCTTTATTTCAGCCTAATTTCTTTAATTTTAAGAATCAAGGAAAAAATCTCAAGCTCATCTAAGCTATTCTGGAGATGTATATCACATCCACGTGATAGGTTCCTGAGGGGGTGTTCCACAGCTAAATGTTTCCATAAGCTGGTTGGTAGCTCACTGAGTTGCTTACACAGACAGGAAGTCTTTCAAGCACATTTTTCAATTTTCATTTACTGTTAGAGAGATAGCATTAAAAAAGCATTTATGAACGAAGAAGAAAACAAAATTTTGCTATTGAGTTTGCTACTTGAGGAAGAACTACTATTGGAATTAATATAAATATTTCTTCAGTAACATTACCCTTGTTATTGCAGTTTAACTTCCATAACCTTTATTTTGTAGGTATCTTTCAATAGCTCTACTGCTAGGTGCATTTAAATTCTCAGCTTATCATTTCTCTTCACAATTGAAAATAGATCTTACAGGAAATTAACTTATATTTGCAGTATTTTAGTATTGAGAGAGCAGGTTATTCTTTCCTCTTTTGAGTCATTGGGAGACAGAGGCGACTGGATATCACAAATTAATTAAACTCAGACAGCCAGGAACTTCATTTATGGTACCTGTAATTCTCTGAATTGATGCAGAGCCAAATCTCAAGATCTTAATGTGACTCTCGTTAAGACAAAAATCCACTCAGGTAACTAAGGAATTTTACTTGCTCAAGTACTAGGGAAGAGTTTCATTTTGGCATGTTGTGGTTTCAGCCCTTCAGACAAACCCTTGCAGACCAAAAAGGCAATGAATCTTGATACCATCCAGTTATTTGCAGACTAGTTTGATCTGACAAGAGAGATGGTATAAAATCTAGACTAAAACAAAAGAGCAATGCACAACATATACTGGCTGAGAAGTTTCTTTGCATCATTATTTTAAATTTTGAATCTTCTGGAGTCAAAATGTCCAGTAGACCATGAGTAGCTTGCCCACAGAAAATATTAAATGAATAGATATAGAAAACTATTACCAAATAGAGGGGAAAAAAAAGTATCTGGCTATTAGCTTTGGCAAATCCATCAGATGATAATATGAAAAGACATTACCATTAACTTCAGTTATTCAGTCTTGGAATCCTGCTGGATGCTTCAAGGTAGTCAGGGATACCACAATAGCTGGAAAAAGGCAAGCATTCACTGCCATGTGAGGCAGAGATGGAGCATGTAAATGATCCCAGAATCCACCTTTTCTGTGTCTTGCAGTTCTCTGTATGCCATAAAATATGTCCCCCTGCCGCTCATTTCCCAGTACCGCAGATCTAGAGGAAATCTGATATTTCCATTCAATTTCCTTTTACAAAATGAGAAAGTATACCTCTACTAACCAGCAGTTACCTCATAGAAGCAGAAAAATTACAAGAATTTAGAGGATCAATAAATCTATTGAGAAAAAATCATAGATTTCTAACACATCCAGAATCCTGTCCTAAGTTGTATGGTTGTTTAATTCTAAAATTCCCTTTGAAATTCTAGTTCAAACCACGCTTCATAAAATTTATCAAATCAGCAATTGTGAGAGATTACTTTGATGACTTTAAAAGTGCATTGAACATAGTAATTTATATGTATAGTTAAGCAACAGTCTTTGTTTTGTTCAACTCTAACCATTTGCAATTTAATATTCTATGACTGCGGTACACTGTGTGATTAGAAAAGTATGTATATATTATGCATGTACAGACTCATAATAAGCAACCACAAGGAAAATTCTATTGCTACATGCGGGCGCCTCCAAAATTTTAAGCTTGAAGCAGTTCTATTCCTTCTTCTTCCTTCTCCTTCCTTCCTTCTCCTTCTCCTTCCTTCCTTCCTTCCTTCCGCCACTTCCTTCCTTCCTTCCTTCCTTCCTTCCTTCCTTCCTTCCTTCCTTCCTTCCTTCCTTCCTTCCTTCCTTCCTTCCTTCCTTCCTTCCTTCCTTCCTTCCTTCCTTCCTTCCTTCCTTCCTTCCTTCCTTCCTTCCTTCCTTCCTTCCTTCCTTCCTTCCTTCCGCCACTTCCTTCCTTCCGCCACTTCCTTCCTTCCGCCACTTCCTTCCTTCCGCCACTTCCTTCCTTCCTTCCGCCACTTCCTTCCGCCACTTCCTTCCGCCACTTCCTTCCGCCACTTCCTTCCGCCACTTCCTTCCGCCACTTCCTTCCGCCACTTCCTTCCTTCCTTCCTTCCTTCCTTCCTTCCTTCCTTCCTTCCTTCCTTCCTTCCTTCCTTCCTTCCTTCCTTCCTTCCTTCCTTCCTTCCTTCCGCCACTTCCTTCCGCCACTTCCTTCCGCCACTTCCTTCCGCCACTTCCTTCCGCCACTTCCTTCCGCCACTTCCTTCCGCCACTTCCTTCCGCCACTTCCGCCACTTCCTTCCGCCACTTCCTTCCTTCCTTCCGCCACTTCCTTCCTTCCGCCACTTCCTTCCTTCCGCCACTTCCTTCCTTCCGCCACTTCCTTCCTTCCGCCACTTCCTTCCGCCACTTCCTTCCGCCACTTCCTTCCGCCACTTCCTTCCGCCACTTCCTTCCGCCACTTCCTTCCGCCACTTCCTTCCTTCCTTCCTTCCTTCCTTCCTTCCTTCCTTCCTTCCTTCCTTCCTTCCTTCCTTCCTTCCTTCCTTCCTTCCTTCCTTCCTTCCTTCCTTCCTTCCTTCCTTCCTTCCTTCCTTCCTTCCTTCCTTCCTTCCTTCCTTCCTTCCTTCCTTCCTTCCTTCCTTCCTTCCTTCCTTCCTTCCTTCCTTCCTTCCTTCCTTCCTTCCTTCCTTCCGCCACTTCCTTCCTTCCTTCCGCCACTTCCTTCCTTCCGCCACTTCCTTCCTTCCGCCACTTCCTTCCTTCCTTCCTTCCTTCCTTCCTTCCGCCACTTCCTTCCTTCCGCCACTTCCTTCCTTCCGCCACTTCCTTCCTTCCGCCACTTCCTTCCGCCACTTCCTTCCGCCACTTCCTTCCGCCACTTCCTTCCTTCCTTCCGCCACTTCCTTCCTTCCTTCCTTCCTTCCTTCCTTCCTTCCTTCCTTCCTTCCTTCCTTCCTTCCTTCCTTCCTTCCTTCCTTCCGCCACTTCCTTCCTTCCTTCCGCCACTTCCTTCCTTCCTTCCGCCACTTCCTTCCTTCCGCCACTTCCTTCCTTCCGCCACTTCCTTCCTTCCTTCCGCCACTTCCTTCCTTCCTTCCTTCCTTCCGCCACTTCCTTCCTTCCTTCCTTCCTTCCGCCACTTCCTTCCTTCCGCCACTTCCTTCCTTCCGCCACTTCCTTCCTTCCGCCACTTCCTTCCTTCCTTCCTTCCGCCACTTCCTTCCGCCACTTCCTTCCGCCACTTCCTTCCGCCACTTCCTTCCGCCACTTCCTTCCGCCACTTCCTTCCTTCCTTCCTTCCTTCCTTCCTTCCTTCCTTCCTTCCTTCCTTCCTTCCTTCCTTCCTTCCTTCCTTCCTTCCTTCCTTCCTTCCTTCCTTCCTTCCTTCCTTCCTTCCTTCCTTCCTTCCTTCCTTCCTTCCTTCCTTCCTTCCTTCCTTCCGCCACTTCCTTCCTTCCGCCACTTCCTTCCTTCCTTCCGCCACTTCCTTCCTTCCTTCCTTCCTTCCTTCCTTCCTTCCTTCCTTCCTTCCTTCCTTCCTTCCTTCCTTCCTTCCTTCCTTCCTTCCTTCCTTCCTTCCTTCCTTCCTTCCTTCCTTCCTTCCTTCCTTCCTTCCTTCCTTCCTTCCTTCCTTCCTTCCTTCCTTCCTTCCGCCACTTCCTTCCGCCACTTCCTTCCGCCACTTCCTTCCGCCACTTCCTTCCTTCCTTCCGCCACTTCCTTCCTTCCTTCCGCCACTTCCTTCCTTCCGCCACTTCCTTCCTTCCGCCACTTCCTTCCTTCCGCCACTTCCTTCCTTCCTTCCGCCACTTCCTTCCTTCCGCCACTTCCTTCCTTCCTTCCGCCACTTCCTTCCTTCCTTCCTTCCTTCCGCCACTTCCTTCCTTCCTTCCGCCACTTCCTTCCTTCCTTCCGCCACTTCCTTCCTTCCGCCACTTCCTTCCTTCCGCCACTTCCTTCCTTCCTTCCGCCACTTCCTTCCTTCCTTCCGCCACTTCCTTCCTTCCGCCACTTCCTTCCTTCCTTCCGCCACTTCCTTCCGCCACTTCCTTCCTTCCGCCACTTCCTTCCTTCCTTCCGCCACTTCCTTCCTTCCTTCCGCCACTTCCTTCCTTCCTTCCGCCACTTCCTTCCTTCCGCCACTTCCTTCCGCCACTTCCTTCCGCCACTTCCTTCCGCCACTTCCTTCCTTCCGCCACTTCCGCCACTTCCGCCACTTCCTTCCGCCACTTCCTTCCGCCACTTCCTTCCGCCACTTCCTTCCGCCACTTCCGCCACTTCCGCCACTTCCGCCACTTCCGCCAATTCCGCCACTTCCGCCACTTCCTTCCTTCCTCTTACTTCCTTCTGCCACTTCCTTCCTTTCTTCCGCCACTTCCTTCCTTCCTTCCTTCCTTCCGCCACTTCCGCCACTTCCGCCACTTCCGCCACTTCCGCCACTTCCTTCCTTCCTTCCTTCCTTCCTTCCTTCCTTCCTTCCTTCCTTCCTTCCTTCCTTCCGCCACTTCCGCCACTTCCGCCACTTCCGCCACTTCCGCCACTTCCGCCACTTCCGCCACTTCCGCCACTTCCGCCACTTCCTTCCGCCACTTCCTTCCGCCACTTCCTTCCTTCCTTCCGCCACTTCCTTCCTTCCGCCACTTCCGCCACTTCCACCACTTCCGCCACTTCCGCCACTTCCGCCACTTCCGCCACTTCCGCCACTTCCTTCCGCCACTTCCGCCACTTACTTCCGCCACTTCCGCCACTTCCGCCACTTCCTTCCGCCACTTCCTTCCGCCACTTCCTTCCGCCACTTCCTTCCGCCACTTCCGCCACTTCCTTCCGCCACTTCCGCCACTTCCTTCTTTCCGCCACTTCCTTCCGCCACTTCCTTCTGCCACTTCCTTCCGCCACTTCCTTCCTTCCGCCACTTCCTTCCTTCCGCCACTCCCTTCCTTCTGCCACTTCCTTCTTTCCGCCACTTCCTTCCGCCACTTCCTTCTGCCACTTCCTTCCGCCACTCCCTTCCTTCTGCCACTTCCTTCCATCCGCCACTTCCTTCTTCACAAACAAATACAAGAAACAGAAAGAAACTAGCTCCAGACCCTTGCATGCCAAGAGATAATCAGGCAAAATGAAAAAAAAACCAACTCTGCACCCTGCCAATTCGAAGAAGTCCATCTGGAGATTAGTCTGTGGAATACAGTGCAGCAAGCACCACACCTTTCTAAGAACCTGGTGTCTCCAATGATCTCATTAACTTGCTCTAAACTTCCTTGGGATGACCAGCTGTGGTGCTTTGACACTATGTTGACACCAAGTGCTTCCCAAAGCCACTCAATGCCCTCCTCAACTGGGCGGGGAGAGAAAAATACAACAAAAGGGTCATGGGTTGAAGTCAGGACAGGGAGAGAGATCAGTCACAAATTGCAATCAGGCAAAGCAGACTCAGTGAGATTAACTGAATTCATTGCCAAAAGAATCAGACTAAAATAATAAAAATAAACCCAAATCTTAAAATTCCTTCCCACACCCCTCTCTTCTTCCCAGGCTTACCTTAGCTCCCAAATCCTTTATCTCCTGCCCACCAATGGCACAGGGAGATGGAAATGAGGTCTACAGTCAATTCAGCATGCATTGATGCTCTTTCCCCCTGACTCTCTTCCTCTGCTCCAGCATGGGGTCCCTCCCATGGGAGATGATTCTCCATGAACTTCAACATAAGCTCTTCCCATGGGCTATGGTTCTTCAAGAACTGCTCCAATGTGGGTCCCTTCCACAGTGTGCAGTCTGTCAGGAATAGCTTGCTCCAGCTTAGGACCCACAGGGTCATAAGTCCTACCATGAAACCTGCTCCAGTGTGGGCTTCTCTCTCTATGAGTCTCCTCTCTCCATCTTCTCTTTCCTGCCAGGAGCCTACTCCAGCATGGGCTTCTCCAGGATCTACAGCCTCCTTTGGGCATCCCCCTGCTCCAGTGGGGGTGTCCCTGGGCTGCCGTGGCTCTCTGCTCCCCATTAATATCTCATAACAGGGGCTTGGGGGCTTCACCACAGGCTGCACCACAGGCTGCAGGGGAATCTCAGATCTGGCACCTGAGGCACCTCCTGTCCCTCCTTCCTCCCTGACCTTGGGATCTGCGGACCTGTTTCTCTCATATATTCTCACTTGGCTCTCCCAGCTGCTCCTACACAGTAATGTTTCCCCCTTCTTAAGTTTGTTATCCCAGAGCAGCTACCTACCATCACTGATGGCCTCAGTCATGGCCAGCAATGGTTCCACCCAGGTGCCAGCTGCGATTGGTATCAATGGACAGGGGAGGTTTGTGACAGCTTCTCACAAAAGCCATCTCTGTAGGCCTCTTCTCTCCTGCTGTGACAACCTAGCCACACAAACCCAAACCATCATCCACCCCTGCAAGGGAAGAATATGGAAATTTCAAGGCATACTGTGACAGGGTACTGAGAATGATGTCCACAGATTCCGCCTAAAGTTCCAAATAGATGTTTCTGCCTGACCCTTGACAATATGGCATTGCTTATGATAATAATTACAATTTGAATGTCTAAGGAGGAACTTGTTACACCAAACTGCTGAATACAGTCTGGTTCTTCTTCCTTACCTTCCTCTCACACAGGATTCTGTGACTTTTTATTGTGCTCATGCTGAACACTGAATGTATTCTCAGTATTTTCTGAAACCACCACTATGGCACCAACTGAAATGTCTCTTGCTTGCCTTGAAACTGTTCCATGTGAGGAATAGATGCAAGGGAAGGAAATGTACATTTTTATTCAGCTCATGCTTGAAAAAGTTGTCCTATAATGTATGTACCTGCCCAGTGTCAGCTAGTGTAAAAAATCCAAATATGAATGGTAATCTAAGAACTGCAGCTTGGTGTAAATCTATGTGCCAATGGGCTTCTGTCAATTTGCCTTGATAAATTTAGGCAATTCTTCTATTTTTGTGTCTTCTGCTAGCACTATAACTCTCAGGTAGTCTGAATGACCTTGGTGTTGTGGTAGGAGAGCTATTGAGGATAAACTTCCTCAGATGTACCAGAAAAACCTAAGAATTTTTATGTTATCTCTGAGGGCCAATCATACTCAGGGTGACTTCTAGTCATCAGTGTATCTGAGGTAACACAGGATAAAGCCCTCCCTCTGCAACTATGTTCATGGGCTTGTAAAATTCAGTTGTTTTAGGGATGGAAACCTCTGTGAAATATAGTGCCAGGAGCAATAAACCGGTAACACGGATCAGTCTTGTAGATATGAATTTTTTTTTTTTTCAGCTCATTACTTCTGAATAGCCAATTGGTGACATTAAGCCATCATTAATGGTGCAACAGGTGACATTAAGTCAAATATAACCACTTCTTCACAGTTTGGGATAGCAAACACACTAACTGGGTAAGATATTCAGAAACTGGGGGTGGTTGGGAGTAGAAGCTTCAATACAATATGTCAGTTCTACATTGTTATGTGGGACACACTAAAAGATCTAAGGAGGTCATGTTTAAAAATAGAGTAATAAAATTAGTACAGTGCTGTCTACCCTGCAGGGCTGGCATGACCTGACTTGATGAAGCTGCTTGTACAGAATAGCTTTTATTTTTAGGGCACTCTATCTGGGATAACAATGACTTTGCTGATAGTGAAGCAGTGGGTATAGTTTGTCTTGATGGCTGCCACTTATTCTGAAAAGAACAGAAGAGCATTTAAGCTGTCAGACCTTAATTGTTTCATTAAGTAGTGGTACCTTTTGTACAAAAGGAGCAAGAGACCTGCTGAAAGAAAGAATGATGAGCAGCAATTCTAGAAGGGCACAAAGGTGCAGCAGGAGTTACTTCTCTTCCTTTGTTTCTTCCCAGTTCATCTTTGACACAAGGAGAAGTTTCATTTTTTAACATAATGACTGTTATTAAAACCAGCTTGAACAATTTCAGGAGCACTGTGGTGTGTATCTCCCATATTTTTAAATATAAATGAAACTAAATCATATCCATGCCTCTGAATCTGTCTTTTGTGTTTCAACATCTAATTTATTGATGACAAAGATGACTTGCATTACTAAATATGCCTTTTGTCCTGTAGGATGCCAAAGTCTTTTTACACTTTGAATCACTTCACCTACCCTGTGAAGCTTAACCACCACTGGGGTGTAAGGTGTTTGACTCTGCAAAGTAACACAAGAAATCATCTTGAACTAGAAACTAAAAACATTAATCATATTAAAATGAATTTATTACAGAACACCCACACATCTGAGAGCCCTAATAACACATCCTCTAATTGGGTAGTGGCACCAGTGCTGACCATCAAAGGTCTGAATTTGCATACTGTCTGAAAGGACAGCTTTGGAGTATACTTATGCTGCAAGAAGTACATATTTTCCCATTCCTAGCTGGAAGGTATCCTGAGACAGAGAGAAATCTTTCCCATCATAAAATTGAAACACAGCTAACTTGCCACTTAGACAGACCCAGGAATTCAGAACGTCTCCAACAAAGTGCTGGTTATATTTCATTACAAAATCTGATCCCAAAGGTAGGTGGCTTTTTTCAGCCATATAATTCCACACCCCAGTTTTTTCCTCATATACAAAGGGTGGAATGTGATTAATGTCTACTCAACTCCTGCACTTGCTACTCTGGAGAAACTGAAGGGAGGACTTTTCACAGTTGTCCCCCTTTGTCCTCTGGAGAGGAGATGTCAGTAGCTTGGCTCTTTCTCCTGCATGGGCTGTGCTTCTCTGCCTTCTAAGATGAGTTAGCTGATTCATTTTACATTCCATTTTTAATTAGTTCTTTTTAAGTAGAGATGCATTTTCTTAGTCCACTTTCATTCTTTTCTTCATGCATGCAGATATAACTGCAGCTGAGTTATACAAGACTAAGAGACCCTGCGTCTGATTCTTATCTATAATGAAGGTTTGAACATACAGTTTTGACAGTATAAATTGGTTAAAACCATCCCTAGCATTTATCCTGCACATGCCAGAGTACTGGAAAAGGTTTGATTGTAGACAAGAGTTTGACTTTCTGGTACTTGAAGAATAATTTGAAAATCAGCTGTTTCTTCTGGATGGTGTATCTGCTGCCTGTTTTCAGTAATGGGTCTCCAAATAGACACAGGGGGAGAAAAGTTTGTTCTTCATCTGCTTTGGAGAGCAACTAGAAGACCTGAGTGCAAGAGAGAAGGAGGAACCCTGCAGCTTTCCACCAAATGCCCACTTCACACAAACTCAGGGCATCTAATGATTTTAGTTCAATCCTCACAATTTAAAATCAGGAGAGGTCTGAAAAGAGCAAAAGAGATTGGTCAAATGACATGAGAATTCTTTTGAAATCCTCCTCTGGGATTGCTGTGCCTGAAATCAGGAATTTTTAGAAAGCTGCTGGAGAGAGCAAAGTAAAAAGGGGAAAGACTATTGCAGAGCGACAAAATATGTTCATATACTACAGTGGTATTACCTGTTGCATTTGCATTTACAGTGAAAGAGCCTAGGAAAAGAAGGCGAGTCGCAAGAGGAGTCCTTAAATTAGTAATACAAGGTACTGGGCAGGGTTAGCTTTCTCTAATGAGCTTGCTACATAAAAAAGCTGATGTTAGTGTTTTATAGCTCCCTCCACCCAGAGGTCCAAGCCACTAACTTTTGCTTTGAAGTTGAGTTGCAGTTTCTGCCAGGTGATTCACAATGATTCATTGTGTTGCCTAGACCAGTGTGATGCTTACTTGGTAATTTAAAATCTTCACAGTTCCTTAGATCTACAATTTAAATGCTTAAAGTGTTGCAGCTTATTAAGGTCTTAGGTTTCTGTCTAAATAGGTGTGAGCATTATTTGCTAGTCAGCTTTCTCTTAGTTATCAAAATGGTTCATGTTGTGCCATGATTAGGAAATGCTATTGTTACATATCCTACGCAGCTAGTGTGTGAATCAATGTATAGGTAGTCCTAAGCAGCTGATAAATATGCAAATCCATTGAAGTTCAAGTACTGGAGAAGGTGGAGAGAATGATGAGGACTTGGTATATATCAGATTGAGCATTTTTGTTCTTGTATTCTCTTATTTTACAGAATAGATCATAACACATCTGTTCTGTTTACTTTGTTAATTTTGAACACCTACAGTTTTTACATTGGAAACAATTCAATTGGTCTTGAACTCACTCTTCTGTTTTGTGCTCTGAATTCTTAAGGTTCGTTTCAGAGATTTCTGACTGTTCCTGTGCATTAGCTCCTACTGTCCTCGTATCCTTTTCTTAGGATACATAGCATGGGATTGATGTCCAGACTAAAATATCAGTTTACCTGTCAGCAATAGCTTTTGAACAGTAAACTTAATTAGGTGCCTACTGTAAAGTCCATTTGGCTTTCTAGATTCTGTTGGCCAGATTCTCATTGACTATAAGGGGATTTTGGACAGCAAGCCTTCTGCATAGCTATGACTCACAGTATTTTCCACTTTATGCTTTGTGGTTTTGAGCCAAATTGCATTCTTAGGTGAAACAATATTGAAGGTTTGGGAGTTGATTTTGTTGAATTGCATAAATATTTAGATGTTTTAAAGTACCTAAGACATCTGCCTGAAGTGGTAGATGCACACATGAGGAGGCCTGCAGCCTTCTGGAGAGACAGATGGAAGCCAAGTGGGATACAGCATCACAGCTGACGTGGCACCAGACGTCTAAGGGATGGGAACTGAGTCAGGGCCTTGGAGCCCATTCAAATAGCATCACTCAGCTGGCACTTCTCCTAGAACTAAATGCCCTTGGTCTTCACATTTTCACCTTTTAAAAAAAATTAATCCAATGGTTGCTGTCAGGACATTATTATTTTTAAAATCTTTATTCTAGGACTAAAGGTGGTTGAGATGGTGAAGCACTTTGTTGAGGACATTGCACAGACAATACTTCTTGAACTAAAATCACTTCATTTGGATGTTGGCAATTCCTGAGCACAGCACAACTCACAGCCGAATCACCCGATGGAACTTGTCAAAATTTGATGGCAAAAGACTGTAAACAGATAGCTAATGAGCAATCAGCCTTGAGCCTTATCTAGAGACACAAATCATAGAAAGGATTTATTATTGAGCAGAGTGAAATCACAGAAACATGTAAACTACTTACTTCAGGGAAGATTTTTTCCCTTGTGACTTGTTATAATAATAACATTTTTCTTGGTGTACTCTCCCTCTCATACATATGCAAAATATAAGTGCATGGGAGTAAATGGGTTTTGGTCACTCTCCACCCAAGTCACTTGCCAAAGCACACGACACCATTCCACCATGATGCAATGGGCCCTTCTTTCTTGTGTCTGGGTTACAACTGCGTTTCTGTAAACCCTGCCAGACTGATCCCAGACAGTTTAAACAAAATTGTTAGCTTTATGACCAAGATGTCTAACAAGATTAGGCTGTTGTGCAAGACAGAGAATACCCTCTCCAAAAAGACTTAAGTCTTTTAAATAGTTTGAGGTTGGCAACCTGTCCTGGGAGCCACTCCACTGGGCCTTCTCCCCGCATGCAACTATTCTGTAGTCAGTTTTCTTTTCTCTTGTTAAGTGACTAGCTCCTAATTTACAGATCCTTATATACTGCTCTTAAGAAACTGCCACCTTTGTTAACTTCCTCACTTTCAGTTTGTCATAACTTTTCTTTCCTGCCTAATCCAATAGTCTTTTTCTCACTCTTGACTGCTTCAACATAGACATGCTGCAGCAGAAAAAAGTACTACAGCAATTCTGCATGTTCCAAAGCCTCAAGATGCTAATTTTTCTAATTTCGCTAAGTTTTTTGCATCTGATCTCCATTTCACCTATTTGTAAATCATCATCTTTTGGGCTTCATAGCAACTAAATTTGACTCAGATGATTTTCATAACCTTGACAGATTTGCATTGTTCAATGTGTACTTAGCATTGTCTTTCCTTTGACAGGTTCATTCTACTTCTGAAGCAAACTTCAAAACAACAGGAGGACATAAAAATTTTAAATGAATCACAAAGACCAATAAGAACTCAGTATTTTAAATATTTGAAGACATGTCCCTGAAGCTGGAAAGTAAAAATTGGCAAATAAGAAGGTAAACATTTTGAGTGACAGTTACAGGAGCACTGTGATTTTTAGAAACAAAAAATAACCATGGAACTTAAATGTGATAAAGTTAACTATATTACAGAGATGATCTTACAGCTCACCAGCTGCTTATGTATGCAGAAGAGCACTGCTGTACACCTTTCCTTTCCTTCTTTAAAGTCACCTGAAGATAACTGTTAGGAGTGAAGGAAGTGGCGGAAGCAAGTGGTGGAAGGAAGTGGCAGAAGTGGTGGAAGTGGCGGAATTGGTGGAAGGAAGTGGTGGAAGGAAGTGGCAGAAGTGGTGGAAGTGGCGGAATTGGTGGAAGGAAGTGGTGGAAGGAAGTGGCGGAAGGAAGTGGCGGAAGGAAGTGGCGGAAGGAAGGAAGTGGCGGAAGGAAGGAAGGAAGGAAGTGGCGGAAGGAAGGAAGGAAGGAAGGAAGTGGCGGAAGGAAGGAAGGAAGTGGCGGAAGGAAGGAAGGAAGGAAGTGGCGGAAGGAAGGAAGGAAGGAAGTGGTGGAAGGAAGGAAGTGGTGGAAGGAAGGAAGTGGCGGAAGGAAGGAAGGAAGGAAGGAAGGAAGGAAGGAAGGAAGGAAGGAAGGAAGGAAGGAAGGAAGGAAGGAAGGAAGGAAGGAAGGAAGGAAGGAAGGAAGGAAGGAAGGAAGGAAGGAAGGAAGGAAGGAAGGAAGGAAGGAAGGAAGGAAGGAAGGAAGGAAGGAAGGAAGGAAGGAAGGAAGGAAGGAAGGAAGGAAGGAAGGAAGGAAGGAAGGAAGGAAGGAAGGAAGGAAGGAAGGAAGGAAGGAAGGAAGGAAGGAAGGAAGGAAGGAAGGAAGGAAGGAAGGAAGGAAGGAAGGAAGTGGCGGAAGGAAGGAAGTGGCGGAAGGAAGGAAGGAAGTGGCGGAAGGAAGTGGCGGAAGGAAGGAAGTGGCGGAAGGAAGTGGCGGAAGGAAGGAAGTGGCGGAAGGAAGGAATTGGCGGAAGGAAGTGGCGGAAGGAAGGAAGTGGCGGAAGGAAGTGGCGGAAGGAAGTGGCGGAAGGAAGGAAGTGGCGGAAGGAAGGAAGTGGCGGAAGGAAGGAAGGAAGTGGCGGAAGGAAGGAAGGAAGTGGCGGAAGGAAGGAAGGAAGTGGCGGAAGGAAGGAAGGAAGGAAGTGGCGGAAGGAAGGAAGTGGCGGAAGGAAGTGGCGGAAGGAAGTGGCGGAAGGAAGGAAGGAAGTGGCGGAAGGAAGGAAGTGGCGGAAGGAAGGAAGTGGCGGAAGGAAGTGGCGGAAGGAAGGAAGTGGCGGAAGGAAGTGGCGGAAGGAAGGAAGTGGCGGAAGGAAGGAAGGAAGGAAGTGGCGGAAGGAAGGAAGTGGCGGAAGGAAGGAAGTGGCGGAAGGAAGGAAGTGGCGGAAGGAAGGAAGTGGCGGAAGGAAGTGGCGGAAGGAAGTGGCGGAAGGAAGTGGCGGAAGGAAGTGGCGGAAGGAAGTGGCGGAAGGAAGTGGCGGAAGGAAGGAAGTGGCGGAAGTGGCGGAAGTGGCGGAAGTGGCGGAAGTGGCGGAAGGAAGGAAGTGGCGGAAGGAAGGAAGTGGCGGAAGGAAGGAAGTGGCGGAAGGAAGGAAGGAAGTGGCGGAAGGAAGGAAGGAAGTGGCGGAAGGAAGTGGCGGAAGGAAGGAAGTGGCGGAAGGAAGGAAGTGGCGGAAGGAAGGAAGTGGCGGAAGGAAGTGGCGGAAGGAAGTGGCGGAAGGAAGTGGCGGAAGGAAGTGGCGGAAGGAAGGAAGGAAGTGGCGGAAGGAAGTGGCGGAAGTGGCGGAAGTGGCGGAAGTGGCGGAAGTGGCGGAAGTGGCGGAAGTGGCGGAAGTGGCGGAAGTGGCGGAAGTGGCGGAAGTGGCGGAAGGAAGGAAGGAAGGAAGGAAGGAAGGAAGGAAGGAAGGAAGGAAGGAAGGAAGGAAGGAAGGAAGGAAGGAAGGAAGGAAGGAAGGAAGGAAGGAAGGAAGGAAGGAAGGAAGGAAGGAAGGAAGGAAGGAAGGAAGGAAGGAAGGAAGGAAGGAAGGAAGGAAGGAAGGAAGGAAGGAAGGAAGGAAGGAAGGAAGGAAGGAAGGAAGGGACTTTTGGCCATTCAAGTATTGGCCCAATATTTGAATTGCACATAAGAAATTATTTGATTTCTCTCCCCACATACCTCATTAGCTAAGAAAATAGCACTGAAAAAGGAAGTAGAGGTGGCTATTGCCTCCTCTGCTTGACTGCTTCCACAACCTTACTACTTGTAAATGATCACCTAACACAGGAGTTTAATGACCTGCAGGTAACCTTCATCTCATTTCCAAAGTCTTTTCTGCCAGAACAAAACCAGCTTACTCCAATGACAAAAGACTGTAGAAAAGAAAGAACATTCCTTCACAGGAATAGAGCATAGGGATATAGCTGTGAACAGGACAGTTTAGGCACTAGCATGTCTGTGTGGACACACTGCATCTAACCTATGGGGCTCCCCAGACATTGGGAAGGTTTGTTCAGATCTTTTTTTTTTTTTTTGCTCTAGCACAGCGATGCTGCCATTAGCCCATTCAGCCAGGTGACACAGAGCCCAGTATTTTATCATGTGAATATATCAAAGGAATCAGTGTAAATTGGTCAGATGCTGAAATTCAAACCTGACAAAATATGTACACCCTCCCTGTTTCTCTCTGCTGTTCTGTCTGCTTTCATTACGTATTCTCTCTTCATCCCATGAATGATGAAGATGGCATTGAACAAAGAAGGATGAGAGGCCCAAGGTCTGTGTTTATCAGACACAGTCTGAAAGACTTGTTGCTCTCATAGGAAGCAACCCTGACATCTATTTGTGCCATTGGGCAGATCAACCTGCCAGCTTCACATTTGTGCCACTAACATTTTCTCAACTTTACTTCTCAGAAAAATGGCGAAGAGACACAACAAAAATCTCTTTGAAACATTTTCAACATTTTCATAACTTTTTTGTTTGGCTGGTTTTGGAGTACTTTTAGTTTGTTGATTTCTTTTTTTTTTTTTTTTTTTTTTTTGTAGTCAGACAGAATAGTGCTGAAGAACACCAAGCTACAGAGTTGCTAACAAATGTATTCATTTGAAACACATATTTATAGCTGGACAAAGTAAATGTTTCACACAAATCAATCAGAAATTATTTTCATCTGTCTCACTACAATATGCTTATGTACCAAATCCTGACAGGCTGAGATGTTCTCTTTGGTACAGCTTTTGGAATTTGAAGCCTCCACATGATGGCCTCTGAGAATTTATTCCAGCAATTCCTGTCCAGCCATCTCTGCAGGATGTGAGGTTCAGAAGTGTTTTTAAGTGGCAATTCTCCTGGAAAGTAAAGATGTATCTGTGCTGGGAGAGCTTAAATCCTCCCAAAATAAAAAATACAATGAAATGACCTTTTCTTCTGTTTGTTCTGTTGCAGCAATATGATCATGTAGTGATTTTCAGACCTTGTAGCTGACTGTTTCTGAAGGACATTGGCATTCACTGCCTTTTTTGTTTCTGCATGAATGCATAAAAACCAAAAGTGTCATGTTGTTTGAACAGATTTCTGGACAGCCTTAATTTAGAACTGGAGTGTATGACATAGTTGGCTATTTCAAACTATCAGTCTACTCCAAAAGCTTTGCTTTGTTTAGTTAAGAGGCAAAAAAAAAAAAAAAGAGTTGGTGACAATAATTATTGGAGGCTGGAATTATCATATCAAACAGTGTTCTAAACTTGGGACATCCCAGTGTCTCTTCATCTGGTTCATGTTTTTGAAACAAACAGTGCATGACGTAGACTCAGTTTTCATAAACATCATAAACTCCAGCTGAAGGGAAAAATAAAAAAGAAAAACCTACATTGTGGTGACATGGCTATAAATAAAGGCATTGAATTATAACAGTAAAATATGTTATGCAAATTGCAGCTAATTTTAAAATAGCCCAATCTGACTACCTACAGAGTGTAGAATTATATCATGTTGTTCAAACTCTTAGTTAATTTTTTACGCCTTCCAGCCATTCCTATTATTCCAAATTTTAAGTTCTAACAGCCATTGCAAAGGATTTATAGTGCCATGTAAAAAAAGAAGTGGAGAGATCTGCAAAGCACTCTGAGTCACTTGTTTGCTTCAGGTGGGTAACTGGTGATTGCTACTTATTCTGCACACTGGGCTTCTGCTGTCTGCTCCCTCCTCTGATGTTAGACAGTGAGATTTACAAAGATGCCATTTGGCAGGATATTTTAGAGAGATTTGTTATGAGTGTTTGTTGAGTGCGAGGCATCACAAGTGCTTTTAGCCTCCCAGCTGTGTTTCTTAGCATATGAGGCTGGCAAAAGCTTCATGTGATGTGACAGCACCGAATTAAGTTTGGAACAATACTTAAAGAAAAGGCTTGAAGAAAAACACAAGGCCACTGTCCATCTGATGGAAATCACACTGAGTAAACAAATTCAGTGAGAGGTCAATGTATTCTGGTTAAGAAAAAAAAAAAAGCCCAGATCTTTGGATTGGCAAGAGACAGTGTCTAGGAGCCATTTAAAGAGACCACACTATTTGTCACAGCCCTTTTCTGGCTGTGGCTGTCCTCCACTCACATAACATACATCTTAGAAGGAGAGTTTTCTGATTTGGGGGATATCAACCTATTGGACAAAATGCTCCATCCTTCCCTCACCATCACAAAAATGGGACCAAAGAAAAGTTAATTACAATGTATGAAGAATTTCAAAGAAACAGGCTGGGTGGGGAGAGGGGAAGGAAAAATAGCATGTTAAATCTTTTTGGGAACCAGCCAGGGAGCAATTCCAACCTCTGATAATAAAGCTAAAATATGTTTGTCTTAGGGGGTTTTCCTGTCTCCCTGTTTCTGTGTGGAATGCCAGGCTGACTTCATGTCGGAAAACCTCAGATTGTGATGAACTGGAAACTTGGCAGTCCATGGAATGGCTATTGCCTCTGTCCTCACCTGCACATCCCCAGTGGCCCTTCATCCTGTTGCAGTCAACCTTTCTGCAAAAAATTGACTCTGTTTCCTATGATCACTAGCCAGGCTTGGCACAGTATGTTTACAGTGTTCCTTAGAGCCTGGAGCACTCTAACTGATAAATATGTACTTTGCCACAGCCGTGGTCACATCCCTGTATTGAAAACAGTCTATCATATGAGTTTGCTTGTGCAAAGGCTTTTCAAACACAAGTTTGTATCCACACCTCATGCCCTGCCCAAACAAGTTTGTCACAGAATCTCTTCTGGCCACCTCTTCTGCAGCATGATGTTACTGACAGGAATTCTCCCTAGCTTGTTTACTAAGAAATGCCTGGTGGCTAGAGCTGGGCAAAAGGGGAGAATACGCTGGCTCACAAGGAATAAACAAGGTATTTCCTTTATTCTGCTGTGGTTTCCTATCTATTCTTGATCCCAGTCCATTCAACAATTGTGTTTCAAAATATTCAAACTCTGCCCCTAATTTTCTAGTTTACCTCTTACTGGTAGGATTAACAATTCCCTGAAAATAAACAGATAGGCAAATCACACAGCTGGGTACATACAGCACAGTGAGGTGTTAGTGTGTTTGTTAGTAGCTGGACTAGGACTGTTTACAAGACACATTTTGTTTGATACAGTGCGTAAATTTAATTCTTTCCAGCATGCCCTCTACACAGAATTTCTACTGGATACACTATCATCTCTCCTAATTTGGTTGAAGACACATGAGAAGTTAAAAGCCAAGGATCACAGCACAGCACCAGGTGACCAGTTCAGAAAGTTCCCCTCTGTTTATTGCTAGATTTCAAGCATTTGCATTGTTTTTCTCTTGCCCTTTTTATCAAACAGTGAATACTCTGAGGTTAGATGAGGCATGATAGTTTCCAGACTTGGTATCACTCATTCTGTATATGCAATAAGCAGTGTGCTCTGTTGATATAAACAGCTCCCAAATCTGGCATGCTAATGTTTCTTGCCTAATTTTTCCAAATGGAAACTACTTGTCCAATGAGTCATTGTGTGTTTTCTTCCTCCTCCAGATGACTCTTCTTGGGAATCTCCATGCCCTGATGCTCCACCACAAGAATGGTTCTCTTGTTTCATTTCTCTGTAGGACGTCCAATTAGGACATTCTTTTGCTTCCCATCTCCCCCACCCTTACCCCTCCCAATTTTATTGCAAGTCTGCATGTATTTTCTTTTTACATTACCAAAACCATTTTCCAATTCCTTAATCACAGATTTAGTGCTGGGATATATATTATGGGGACTTGCCCTGCGTTATATATGTCCCTGCTCCTGCAAATACAACAGGTGCTTCACATGGCAGAGGTGTGTGTTTTCACTCTAGTCTTGCCCACAGAAGTTACTTCAGACCTCATATTTTATTCAGGAGAAAAGGGGAAATACAGAGACTTGGTTAAGTACTCAGCCTTCTGAAGCAGAAGCAGGTAGCAAACTGCACTACATCTCAAAACAGAAGATTTATTAGGTTATTATTCTTTACTATATTAAACCCCATTTTAAGATAGTTATCTGTTACCTAAGAGACCCGAAACTAGGGTAGTGCCTGAGATTTTAATTTACTCCTTTGCAATTTTCTTGTTTTAATTATGTTTGAAATAGAGTAAATAGCTTCCATGGTGGTTTCTGGTACAAGTTTTTGCTGAAAGGATGCAAAAAGAGCAAAAAGTTGACAAGAGCAGTGACAAGACATCCAGATAATACTGTTAGTGATAACTTGCTCCATGGTACTGGTTGCGTGTCATGTATAAGCACACAGAAAAGAAGGATCTGCTTGTTCATAGAAAGCTTATTGCCCCTTGATGGAAGTCTTAAAAATACTTTAAAAACTGTTAAAAATCTGAAGGATTTTTTTCTTTTCAGTATGCTGGATGTAACACCAAATAAACCTGTACATGCTGAAGGTGGCAATATGGTTATTAATTTTAATCTGCATTTAAGATTAAAATCTTATTTTATTTCCCTGATTGTTCATCCATTAAATCAATGGATGTAAGTAAGTAAGTAAACTTTTTTGAAAACATTCATCTGTGACTTCAAATCACTCTTTTGCTTTAAATTTTATTTCCTTCTTTTAAGAAAAGCAGATTAATTTAATTCATTTTTTTTCTGTCAAATATCATCTGCCAGACTCATATAGGCTGCAGTACCTAGCCCTAGGAAGATTTCCAGGCCAGCTCTTACCTGAAGGCTCTTTTAGCTCCTACTCTGAGGGCAAGGTTGCCATCAGTTGCCCAGTTTGAGCCATATTCACAAGATATGTAGTAAAATGTGGCAGACAACCTTAACTATCAGCCCTAAATGTCATCCTTGAAGGACAAGCTTGGCTAAAGATCAACGTTCAGGCAAATGGTTTTTGGTATCTTCAAGTGGCAAAAATACAGAGTGCAGAGTATTTACCCTGGATCCCCACCAACACCTGCATTGAGCTGGGATGGCAGCAAGGCAAACTGTCAGCAGCACAGCACAGGGAGGAGCTGAGAGAGAAAGGGTGAGCATATCCTCTGAGTGGGAGCTTGCTGGTTTGACCTTGCTTATCTACATGTACATCACCTGGCACCTGCTCCCACACCAGGGAGCAGCACACCAGGGTATAGTAAACATGCAATAAACTCTTGCTCTAAAAAGCATCAGAGGGAAGAAAGCTCTGTGTCCCCTCTAAGCACAATGCTATCCTGAACTTAGAGCATATCACTTTAACACTGAAGAGATAAGGTTTTCAGCAGCTGTGGATATAAGCCAGTAAAATGAGGTCTGTGGTCTTCAGGATCTTGCAGCTTCCCTGTTTCTCACCAAAGACAGACCTTAAAGTGTTGCCCTTCAGCATCGCTGAGCTAGCACAGGGAGTTGAGAGGATTATCCATTCCTACCTCAGCTCATGAAAACTGTGCTGCTTTGATTTGCAGCCCCCAAACTTCTGAATCATGCAAACACTTGTCAGCCAGTTGCTGCTGAAAAGACAAAGCAAAGTAGCAGCTTCAGATTCAAATGCAAATGTTGCTGGAGAGCATCTGAAATAAAAATCGTGTTCAAAAGTTGAAGGTCCCTTTTAGTCAAAAAAACTTGAAAAAGGTGAAAGAGGTGGCTATAGAACCAGTAGTAGATAAAATACCTGCTGTCTGCAAAGCTATGCTGAGGATCTGCATGTCTCGTCAGACTAATTTTGGTACTAGAGGAAGAGGAAGGGGAGGAAGATTGTTCAGTCTACTGCTCTCAGGGGAATCCTGCAACAGAGAGGTTGCTATATTAACCACTTCACTGTTTTGTGCCAATCTTGTTATCTGTTCTTGTTAAAACCTTTATTATTCATGGATGCAAAAATCTGATCATTAAAGCAGCATAAATATTCATACCATGTGCATTTCATTTAGCTACTTGGCAAAACTTCCCTGGAGTACAAGAGTTTTGAGGAAATCTGGCTAATGAGACCAGAGCATAGGAAGTATGCATGAGTTTTCCTTTTCTTTTCACCTGCAAATAAATGCAGAATAACTAATGAAATAAACAACCACAAAAAGGGCAAGAATTCACCAGGCAGGATGATATGCACACTTGCTTTGGCTTCTGTGCCAAGGGGAATGCAATGCTTTTTGTAATGCAATTATGTGCAAGAACCAGGATATTGTGAAACTAAAGTAGAAAGCATGATAAGCATCACTGCATGGGTTTATCGGCTTTGCCTCACATTTAAAGTCTAACCATTAGCATTGTGCATAGTCCACAATCCTGTTCAATCTTTTCTTAAGATAGAACTGACATTCTCTCTGCAGCTGTGCTAAATCAAAATGTAGCTGTATTCCTCCCTGTGAAAGTCACTATATCTACACTCTTCACGTGCTCCAGCTTCAAGATCTTTTTGATGGCAGAGATAAAACAAAAATTTCTTCCCAAAACAAATTCTAAAAATTACCATTAAAACATCTGCTACGCAGAGCGCTCAGCAGCTGGGGAAGACCTCTCAAAGGGGCCTGGTTCATCAAAATCCTGAGCTGCCAGCTCCACATGCAGCAGCTCCAGGAGAAGTCCTGCAGAGTGCAAGACTACTCCCAAGTTATTCCTGTTTTAGAATAGCAAGGTGAGGTGTGTATTTTTAAATGCTAGTGAATTTTCAAGACTGAGCAGCGTAGGCCTGAGTCAATGTGAAATCTTTCCTTGATATCTGCAAGCACAGACCAGAGAACACAATCAGGCACTTTTCAGGTCTTCTATTTCATGTTTTTATGAATTTCCACAAACAAGTAAGTCTACTTACAGGCAATTTACACCAGTAACTACTTCTGGGCTTAGAGTCTGCTATACACTTCCCACTGCTGCTTAGCCATCTGTGACTGAATGAGCTCTCTCCTTTCCACCCCTTCTCCACCCTCATTGTAGTGAACAGAAGCACTGGGACACACGCAGTGCTATGTAATGCAGAGCATGCCAAGTTTCCACTGAAGCATTCACACCCAGCTAAGGGCTTGATTCTTCTGACCCTCCTCAGACAAGGATAGTTGCTGCAGGATCACAGCTTGTCATCTAGCAATGTGTAACACTCCACTTATTCCCAATACCCAAGTGTAAATGGGTTGAGACTTCAGTATCTCATCAGGGCTGCCAGTTAGGCCTCAAGATGCTTTCCTTCTGTTGTGCTGTTTCTAGACTTCTTACTGTTTTGTTCAGCTATAGGTAAAGTGGCAGTGAGGAGAGAAAAAAACAAAGCCTCATAAACTTCTTGGACTAGTGGTCAGTGATTAGTCAAGCAATTAGTTGAGACACCCTAACTTACAGTACATGAGAACAAAGTTCACAACTGGTTCTCAGCAGAACAAGGATCAGAGGGAGACATACCTTCTGTACCTATTGATTTACTTGACCTTTCCCTTCACAAATACCATCCAGACAAAAACTTCAGTATTCTCAGCAGCAGATAAATGTGGATAGATAAATGTGTTTAGATGCTAAAATTAGTACTGGAAAGTATATATTGGTAAGTGGGCAAGTCCCACAAAATAGCACTTAGGGCGAGCAGGCTTCGAACATAAGTTCTTGTTTCCAAGAACTGTGAGACTTGAGATTGTATCTACAGCAGGAGGTACCCTCCATCCTTCAGAGTCACATTACAAGGTAGAGAGGAGTCTAGAAATCACTCTATACTCTTGATCTTGAATGCATTGTATGCATTCACAAAGTGCTAGGAAAACAGAAAATTCTTCTTCTTTCCCTCCAAACACCCATCTAGCTTACCACCCTGCAATTTCTCATATTTATACTCCTCCTTGTGTAATTAAATGACATGAGAATTTGCTTGAAGAACCATCACAGAAAAAATGGGTGTTTCAAGATGTGCTGGTGACTGCAAGAGTTATCTTGTGGTTTGAATTCTTCTAAATGAAATACGACTGACAGTATTAGTCAGCTAACATATTTATCTGGGGGGAGGGAACCAACAGAAAACCTATTTAGAACAAAAATTTTTGTAATATCTCTTTTTGAATCTTTCTTAGAGTTTATTTTTTCATCCAACAAAGGCATTGCTTTAAAATCTTCTATGTGGTCTAGGGAAAATTCCAACAAAAATTCAAATTGGTGATATTTCAGGTTGTTTGATTAGCAGGAGCAAATCAAATGTGCTGAAAGCAAACACAAATAGCCACATATAAGAGCTGCCTGCACTACAGCATTTACAGTGAAGATTCAGTCGTGTTTTGGGCTCTTATGTATACACCTGCAATAGAAAGTTGAATCAGGCTTTAAACTAAACTTCCCAGTAAAGGCAAATGCTAACAAAAATGAGAGTTATAAGGAAGGAGGTACTTTTGATTCCTGCGCTATTAAAGCCTGTAAAAAATTTAACCATCCCAGCTGATTACCACATCTCTAACCGGTATAAATCAAAGTCTTGTTCTAAGTGAACAAAACCACTTTGGCACACAACCATATTATAGCACTATGATGCATGCCTGAATATTCCTAAGAATGCCCTCAGAGGTACTCTGTGAGCAGAAATATTCTGCAGAAGGAAAGATGAGGGAGTTCAAAGGCCCATTGTGCACACTAATGCAGAAAAATGATATCAAATACCATTCTCAGCAAAAGCAGTGTCTTCTGAGCAAAGGCTATTAAGTGTGTCAGATGGCAGGATATTTTCTGGACATGGTTATTATGTTAAAACATATTGAACATGTGTCACTTATAACCCTCTCCTCGTAGTAACATCACAGCTCCAGAGAAAAAAAAATGGTGCATCAATTCTTTGTATCAAATAGTCATACACACAGCTTTCCTTCTCACCAAGCTGTCACTTCTCATTTTAAAAGGTTAGAGTAAGTTATAATTAGTATTTGTTGCCCTGTCAACTAATTAAATATAATAAAAAGCTTTCTGTGAGTTTAATGCTAACACAGTGTAAGTACAGCAGTTTTGAATGCACAGTGCACGTACTACAGGTTTTGGTATGTGCTCCCCACCTTTTATGACCTAAATTCTCAGGTTCAATCTATCATAGGAGTAGTGAGCAGACACTGCCAAAGACAACTATTTCAGACCTAAAGACAAGTTAACATCAATGCAGTCCTATACTTTTTGAGAGGCACTACTATATTAGCCTTTGGGAGCAGGGTGGAAGGAAGAAGGAAGCGAAAGCCATCCAGTTCTTTGCTTCCACTTTTCTACCCCTTCCCTTCAGGAGGAAACCTTGGTTCTATAAGCTCCCCTAATGAATTCTCCCATTTATTAGGCTTGGCTGCTCTGAGCCTTTTTGGTAAAGAAAGATATGGCTACTATTTCAAAACCACTTCTCAGACTTTGCCAGTCTGAGAGATATCCTGGGAAGAGGGGGACTGCACCTCACCTATTTGCACAACTCTGGGGCTGGCTCTACTCTTCAAGAAGTAAGAGTTGCACCTTACAACCACTTGTTACCCAGGGGAGGAAGATTACTTGCAAGGCCCAGAGCAGGGCAAAATGATGATGTAATGCACCAGCACTTGGCTGATACAACTCCTTACCCTCTTAAGTATTTGGAAGAACTTTAAACACATTGAAAATGGTGAAGAGCAGAGATCTGCCAGGGCATTGGCAGTCAGTTGTTGTGCCTGTAATGTGGATTTTTCACCTATTCCCCTTCATACTCCTCTCAATTCCTATCCTGTCCCTAGAAACATTCAAGGTCAGTTTGGATGGGGCTCTGCAGAACCTGATCTAGTGGAAGATATCCCTGCTTATTGCAAGGGCATTGGACTAGATGCATGCCTGAACCTTTGATGGTCCCTTCCAACTCCAACCATTCTATGATTCTGGGTAAGGTAGGTAAAAAGAGCCCACAAAACGAAAATGCAGTTAATTAAACAAAAAGGTACTCTAAAAGAACCAATTAAAATGATGAAAATCTTTAATTTTATTTAAGTATAATTGTACGGACACGTGTATATACAAATACAGATCTTATGGGGCAGGGCGTTTGGGTGTTTTGTTTTTTTTTAACATTTTCTTTTAAGTTTATATAATGTAAGCATTTCAAAAACAGCACTCAATGAATAAGTGCAAAGAAACTGCAAAGCAGGGCAGTACAAGCACAGGACCACACTGAGCTGGACTTTCATACCCAGATGCATACACAATGAGTGTCTTCAATGGGGTGTCAAGAGTAAGCATGGTAAGCGGATTTCGCAGACTCATGGGTAACCTCCAACATGCCAGCATCTATTAAACTGTACAGACAATGGCAGCAAGCCTATTGTAGGGAGATTTGTCTCACATCTGAGAAGCTTGAGGGCGAATGCATGGGAAAAACTCAGTGATGCCAGACCAGAAACAGATCTGCCCATTCACAGCTCCAAATTAAAAAAGGAGGAGGGTGGGAGAGGAGGCAGGGCAGGAAGAGGGAAGAGAAGTGTGGAGGGTTGTACATTAAAACTGGTGATTACAAAATCCAAGTGTAATGAAAAGAGGGGAAGAGTCAATACCAAACCTCTGAAAGTGGCTGAACCATTGCACTCATAAGGCAATGAATTAAGTTCAGTTTTGAGGGCTAGGGGCGGGAATCAACAGGTACAAATACAACCATTTTCCTTCCATAATTATAGAGGAAAGGAAACAATCTACTCAACTACTCTCAGTACTTCCCAAATTTGTTTCTAGTTCTTTTGGAATCAAGTACATACATATATCGCACATGACACTGGCAAGATCCCTTCTGGAAAAAACTATTAATGGGAACAAATCCAGAAGGAAAAGAGGAGGAAAAAAAATTAAAAGAAAGAAACAAACAAAATAACAGAAAAGCTGTTATATCCCCAAAGCCTTTTTAGAAACAAATATGATACAAAAGAACAAAACTAACACAGAAACCACAGGGCTCCAACATAAGACCTTTAAACACCGAGGATAAAACATTGATCATCAAAAGTCATGTTGTTCCAGGTCTTGACATTGTGAAGTCTTGCAACAGATGAACGATTTTCGAAGATGAGTCCTGTATGCTGCAGTGTCATGGCCACTTGTCTCTCAGTTCTCAGCCATGATCACACTTGATGCTTCAAAGCTCTGTCTTGTAATCAACATGTGATTTTAATATCCTGAAAGTCTATTGTTCTCACTTACAAAAGACATAAGAATCAAATTAATACTTTATTATCAAACACTATATACAACAGAGGTTGCTAATAATACAGAATTTAAAGAACATAGCTTTAAGTTTTACTTGTCTTTCCTTTGCCATCCAGGTAAGTACAGTACAAAACAATATTCTAAACTAACACGAAATGTTACCTTATCTATTGAAGGATACACAGTATCCACTAAACTGACTGATCCCTATTTTCCTGCTTCACATTGCAATGTCCTTGGCAGCCAGGAGTGCAGGTCATGGGTGTAAGTAACCCACTAAGGCTGGGGAGAATCAGTACCTCAGACTTGAGCAGGGGCAGATGAAGGGTAAGGGAGCAACAGACTCCTTAATTTTCATCAACATCTGCATTTAAAGCATCCAGAGGTTTGCAACACAACACAAAACCCACCAACATTTATGTACTTAGTATGACTGGGATTGCCTAATGCCATCAAGTATGAAACTGGCAGTGGCTGGAATGCTGGGCAGCCTGGGGATCATCACTAGTGTCGTCCCTCACGTATGCAGCAAGGCTCTGGGACCACGTGAAGGGGTGAGTTTCACCAGAAGTAACGCTAGTGACAGTCCTCTGCTGTGGGTAAATGGATGTCTTCAACATCATTCAGAGACAAAGGATGACAAATGTCACCATTTCTACATCAAGTTTGCACTACTTGTGTGACTGCCTGCAGTTACTGTAAATCACTTTAATATAGTTACACATCATGCAATATTATCTGTACTCTGGTTAATAATCCATTTGATAAGGTGCATTCTGACTAAGCTCACCTCATCCAAAGCTTTTTAATTCCTACCTACAGAAAGTATTACTGTATGTGTATCAAGTATATACACCTTAAAGAGAGCAAGGTACCGTACAGCCTGTAATGAGATGATGACTTCCCTCACTGTTTGGACTGTATCTTTATTCTGTGCACTTCACACTAGAGCGAACTTCCTGCATTCCTCCTATAAGTATAGGTCCTGTATTCATGAACATGTATGATATCAGGCAAGCCCAGGTCATAGCTCAGCATGCATAAAACCTCCCTTTACATACCAAATTTATTTTCCCCTCTCCTGCCTCAACTTCTGGAAGGCTTTTCTTCATTTAAAAATATAAAGTCTATGAAGTGGTGTCTACTAATGGCATCAGTCAATTTTATTACTGCAGAAATTTTCTTCATAATTAATATAGAAAAATCTTGTTTTGCTTGAATATGGCCCATGTTTTGTTTCACCTTTAACTTAATTACCACAGTTTTGTCAGAAAAGCTCTGTTTCAGTCTGGGTCTGAAATTTCACTGATTATGTTTAGCAGTACGAATTTCATGGCAGCCTAGCCAAAAAATACCCCAAGGCTTGCACTTCCTGGCAAATTACTTCTTAAAGTTTTGTTAGCCAAGGCTCAGATTCTTTAAACAGGGTCATTCCTAATTCCATCAAACAAGACAGTCCCATTTCCTAATTGCATCAAGGGTTACTGCTTCTCTCATGTTTAAATAGGACAAGCATATATACTCACTCTCAGCATAAAGTATATCTAAATAATGTATTTTCTATTCTAGTGGATTTTTAAAAAAATATTTTGTTAAGTCTTTGGGAGCCCATCTAGTTTACTCTGGCTGATAAATACGTTTCCTCTACTCTTCAAACTGTGCTGGAAGGGGAAAAGATAAAAAATCAACACTGAATTAATATTCCACACTTTTCCCCCACCAAACAATGCTATTAGACAGCCCTGGCTTCTTCTACATGTGATTTATTCCCAAGATTGAGGAACTTAGAGGAGAGACAAATCAAGAGAACACTGGAGATCCTGTGTCCCAAACATGTTTCCTCTGACCACCGATGTCCTCTTTTAGCATGTATTAACACCAGGAGCAGCATCCAAGGCTATCAGCTACTAAGTCAGCGCTGGGGAAGGTCACTTTATTCTCAAAAGTGCCTCTGCATTTCAAGAAAAAAATTTTAGCACCACGGTGATTTGTTTTAAAATAAAATAAGCCGGTGTGCATTATCCCCTTAAAACGAAATAACAGAGGCACTCACACCCCCAGTGAAGTTTCCTAAATCTGACCTTGCCTGCTGTGTGTTAACATTCCTAAAAACTAACTTCTTCCTCTCACTAAAGACAGCATTTCTACTTGTGAGCAAAAATGTTACTGTCAAAGATGTTTCAAGAGTCCCATAAGAAACATCATTTTCCCCTTTCAGAAGCTGGTTCATTTAGAAACTTCTGGAGGAAATGGTGTTATGTCTATTCTTAATATCTCCCCTCCAGTCCTGACATGGTGACACAATGCCTTGCATGACCATCTTGCAGTGCTGAACGAGAAGGCATAAATATTTTATCACAGAGAAAGACTCTCCCAGGTTTTCATTCACTTTCCTTATCCCTCACTGACTGCATCTGCCACTACACTTTCTCGTCCACATACAGATGACATAGTGAGCTAACAAAGGTGACTTCTTAAAGGAGAATGCAGAAGAAAATAAGAATCACTAGTGTCACTATTATAGTTTGGCATTTTCATTTGGAGTCCTTTTATTTATATGGAGGGGTTAAGAAAGTCACAGGGTAGGTAGGGGTGGGTGCTGAAGCTAGTTATCCCCTTCAAATTTTTGCTGAGTTCAGGCTAAAAGGGAGAAGAAAAGAGAAAAATAACAATTTGACATCTGCAAAAACAATAAAGTCCCTTTCCTGGGATGAGCAGTTAGGTGGATCTTTGATGTTCCAAGACCCTGGTATTTTCTGTGACAGGTTGCCGGAGCATACTGTGCTATAATATCAAAAGCATTGCCAGGAGGAACAATAGAGTTGCCAAAAGCCGGCTGGGTATCCTTGGTGTCTGTGCTGCGTTCTCACCACGGGATGGCTCGGCTGACTCATGTACGGTATCATCTGTTCAAACAGAAAGCATACATTCCAATGAGATTTTGCATCCTTAATAAACTCTCACTGAGCCGACAACTATAAGTAGATTTCAGTGCCTTTATGAAATAGGGCAATGAACCTTGTGCTGTCATTGACTTTCACAAGCATGTAATACCTCATTATGTAACCAACTTGGGGCCAAGTCCCGCATTTCTTACTGGCAAAACTCCCATTGAAGACCAGAGGAATAGAAAGTAAGTCAGCTTTCAGCAGATTGAGGAATGAAAGATTCCTCTTCAGTAAAACACTGTGGTTCTAGCTTTGGATGTCTTATTAGATAGCAACATCAGTCGGGAGGCAGCTAAATAAAAACATCTGATTTTAAAAAGTGTTGCAGAGTCCCAGAATTAATTTTGCAGTTAGTGCCCTTATTCGGTTACAGATTTTGGCTCCTGAATTTAAAATGACAGCCTGTAAGCCCAAGCACAGACTTCCCCTTCCATGCGCAAAATTTCCACTGAAGTGTGTTGCATCTAGGGGTGAGCAGGAGATGTAAGATCATTCCTTCTTCCTTGAAATAAAATTTTAAAGGCTAACATACGACAGTCACCAATTTTATAGAATATATACTCAATCTGGAAAATCTCACAACCTTCCATTGTACACAAAATAGAGATTTACATATATGCTGCTAGAACTAATGAAAAAAGAACCAGCTGAGTTAGGAAAACATGCTTATGCATTAGTGGCAGAAGAAAACAAGGTAGCAAATACTAAATATATGACACATAATAAAGAAAGCCCTGTTTAGTTTTTGTAAACTTAGGGTCAGCCTAAAAGCCAGAGCTTATAAAATAGAAAAGGTAGGCAAAGTCAAAATCAAGTTTGGTGTTATAGCAGTGGTATTTTTCTCTGCAAAGCCCTCTATATCCAAAACTATCTAATTTAGCTATTAAAAAACAATCAATCAATGGCTTGTCATAAAAAATAAGCTCTTGTTTTTCATTACTAAATGAAAAGAAAAAGCCAAACCTTTTTAGGAAGTGTGAAGTGGCCTCAAAATGTATCTGTAAGTTTATTTTAGAACACCAAAGTTTCCAGCATAGTATCTCATCTACTAATAAAATGAGCTCCCTATTTTATAAGAGATGTCAATATGTCTATGATGTTCCTTCTCAGCTCTCATCTCAAAAAATTGCACTGCCAGGATCACACTGGGTGAGACCTGAGCAGTTCCAGCTAGAGGCAACTAAGGGAAGCAAGAGTCAGGACTCTGGGATCACTGTGCTGTTTTGTCATGGAGCCTTTCATGTTACTTGGTTTTAGCCACAGGCAAACTCCCTCCCTTACATATCCTTGACACCTAGCACAAAATCAGGAGAGCACTTAGCATAATTTAGGTTAATAGGCTCTTCAGACCCAGCTCAGTTACACAGCAAGGAGCACAGTAAACCGAATTAGCAATTTATCACATGTACTTTCTCCAGCATTAATTGATGCTATAATCACATAAGGCTTATCAACAGGTTTCAGTGCTGCTCAAGGCAAAAATATGAAAAGCAAACACTGATTAGCTGTAAATATGTTCATGAAAGAGACATCTCTTCTTGGTGGTGCCAAACAATAGCATAAGAGGCAAAGGGCAGAAACTGATACATGGAAAATTACACCTGAAGAGGAGGAACTTCACTGTGTGGGTGACTATGCATTGAACAGTGTGTCAAGGGTGTGGAGTCTTCCTCAGTGGAGATAGTCAAAAGCCATCTGGATATAACCCTTAGTACCGTGCTCTAGGGGACCTGCTTGTGTACAGAGGTTAGATTAGATGACCTCCAGTGGCCCCTTCCAACCTCACCCATTCTGTGATTCTGTGGCAACAGTGGGAAAGTCTGGCTAGAATGGCCTTAGTTGAAGCTCCACACCATGAACGGAAAGGAGACCCTCCCAGGCATATTGGGCCCAAATGAGGCCCTAGTCTTTTCCTCCAGAATTATTCCAAAGGAATCTAAAAATATCACTGAATGCTGGCTTCTGGAAATGCTACTTTCAGTAATCATCAACACGAAAAGCTGTTTCACATTTCACTTCTGAGTTACAGCCTTGTACTATGGTGACACTGCAAT